>NC_041733.1:44981420-45581420 GCF_004115215.2 Ornithorhynchus anatinus
GGTCCCTACATCGCTACTGTGAATCTGGAGGCTTGAGGGTGGAGTCTGGGGATCAGAGCCCAGTACAAGAGCCCAGGACCCTCTGACTCTTCCCCAGGAAGACTTGTCCTCTGCTCTGCTCTGCTCTACTCTAATCTTCATCCCCACTTTCCCCCATTCAGAGCCACCTTAGGGCTGTGCCTGCCCCAGCCTCTTCTCCAACGCAGCCATCCTCAGCCCGACTCACCAGCCCCTTGCTTGGCAGCAGCCCTTCCTTCTGGTAACCCCAGCTGCAGGTTCCCCTGCAAGAGAGAGCCAGAGTGTGCGCCGCTGCCCTAGAAGTGCTGGAAGCCATGGCCCTTGTGGGGTTAGGGAGTAGCGGACCGGCTTCCAGAAAGAAATGATCGACCACCTCCTCCCAGTTGTCATCCGTATGAAGGACGAGGACCCTGCAGTGCAGAGAGTTGAGTCACTCCCCGTCTGTTGTCCGTGGCCTCCGCGATCCCCTCCCAGTCCCTTTGTCTCGGTTGCTGGTCCCAGCCTCTCCGGCCCACTGACCCCGCCTCTGGCTCTCTTTCTCCAGAAAGCCCGAGTGACCTTCTTCCACCTCATCCTCAGCCTGGGATGAGGCAGTGGAGGGACCAGCTCCAGTGCCCGGCGGGTCCTTGGACACATGGGGCCCGGAGTGGTGGGGGCTACTGGAAGATGTGCTTTCGGTTTGTGGGTCTGAATGAATGGGGAGGATCTAAGTCCCAGGAAGCCATTATTGTGGCCCATCTGTGGACCCCGGCTACAGAGAGCAGGGTTGGGAAGGAACCTGCTCGCCCTTACGGAAACCTGGCTCACTCCTGAATTCACGGTCTCCGCTGCTGCTCTCTCCAGCGGAGGCCTCTCCTTCTCACACTCCCCCAGACTCACCGGAAAGGGAGGAGACGTCGGCTTCCTTCTCTCCCCCAGTTGCCGCTTCCGCACTATCTCTCCTCCCCCTTCCCTCTCCTTCCCCTACTTTGAAGCCCTTATCATTCGCCTCTACCACCCCCTCCAGATACTTATAGCTGTCATCTACCGCCCTCCTGGACCCACCTCCAATTTCTTCAACCACCTAGACCGCTTTCTCACCTTCCTTCTCTCCTTCTCTCTGCCCACTCTGATTCTCGGAGACTTCAACATCCACATGGATGTACCCGGTACTCCTATGCCGCCCGCCTGCTATCTCTCCTCGACTCTGCCGACCTCCTGCTCCACCATACCTCCCCCACTCACCGACTTGGTCACACCCTCGATCTCGTCATCTCTTACCGCTGCACTATCTCCTCCCTCACCAACTCCGAAATCCCTCTCTCAGACCATAACCTTCTCACCTGCCTCATCTCTCACGTTCTCTCCCCCTGCGAATCTTTGCTACTCCCCTACAGAGACCTCCGCTCTCTTGATCCCATCCATCTCTCCAAAAGCATCTCTCCCCACCTTGCCCCCCTGTCCTCTCTTCCCAGTCTCGATGATCAGGTCACCGCGCTCAACTCCACCCTCGCTACTCATCTCAACTCTCTCGCCTCTCTTTCCCTCCGCCGCTCTCGATCCACTAACCCACAGCCCTGGGTCACTGCCTCTGTCCGCCTCCTAGGTTCCTATGCTCCAGCTGTCGAGTGCTGCTGGCGAAGTTCCAAGCACCAAGCCGACCTTATCCATTGTAACTTTATCCTTTCCTGCCTTAACTCTGCCATCTCCTCCGCCAGGCAAAGCTTCTTCTCCTCCCTCATCGACACCCATGCCCGTCACCCCCGCCAAATGTTCCGGACCTTTAACTCTCTCCTTAGGCCCCCGGTTCCTTCCCCCCCCCCCACTCCCAGTGATCTGGCCACCTACTTCATCACGAAAATTAACACACTCAGGTCTGAACTCCCCAAAGTCACCCCTCCTCCTCTTGCCTCGCCCCCCAACCCTCTCCCCTACTTTCCCATCCTTCCCTGCAGTATCCTCAGAGGAGATCTCCTCCCTCCTCGCAACTGCCACCCCCTCCACCTGGGCCTCGGACCCCATTCCCGCTCACCTTATAAAAACCATCGCCCCTGCCCTCCTCCCGTCCTTAACTTCTATCTTTAACCGCTCACTCTCCAATGGCTTCTTCCCCTCTGTCTTCAAACATGCCCTTGTCTCCCCCATCCTAAAAAAACCCTCTCTCGACCTCACTTCCCCTTCCAGTTATCGCCCTATCTCCCTACTACCCTTCCTTTCCAAGATACTAGAACGAGTCGTCTACACTCGCTGCTTAGAATTCCTTAACTCCCATTCTCTCCTGGATCCCCTCCAATCTGGCTTCCGTCCCTCCACTCTACCGAGACTGCTCTCTCTAAGGTCACCCATGACCTCCTTCTTGCCAAATCCAATGGCTCCTACTCTATTCTAATCCTCCTTTACCTCTCAGCTGCCTTTGACACTGCCGACCATCCCCTCTCCCCACACCTTATCTCACCTTGGCTTCACGGACTCCGTCCTCTCCTGGTTCTCCTCTTAGCTCTCTGGCCGGTCATTCTCAGTCTCCTTCGCAGGCTCCTCCTCCCCCTCCCATCCTCTAACTGTTGGGGTTCCCCAAGGGTCAGTTTTTGGCCCTCTTCTGTACCCCATCTACACTCCCTCCCTCGGTGCACTCATTCGCTCTCACGGCTTCAACTATCATCTCTATGCAAATGACACCCACATCTACATCTCTGCCCCTGTTCTCTCCACCTCTCTTTAGGCTCGTATCTCCTCCTGCCTCCATGACGTCTCTACCTGGATGTCTGCCCGCTGAGCTCCTCATCTGCCCTCCTAAACCTTGTCCTCTCCCTGACTTCCCTATCACTGTGACGGTACCACCATCTTTCCCGTCTCTCAGGCCCGCAACCTCGGTGTCATCTTTGACTTGGCTCTCTTGTTCACCCCACCCGTCTGATCTGTCACCAAAACCTGCCGGTCTCACCTCTATAATGTAGCCAAGATCCGCTCTTTCCTCTCCACCCAAACGGCTATCTTACTGTTATGGGCTCTCGTAATATCCCGGCTAGATTATTGTGTCAGCCTGCTCTCTGATCTCCCTTCCTCCTCTTTCTCCCCGCTCCAGTCTATTCTTCACTCCGCTGCCCGGCTCATCTTCCTGCAGAAACGCTCTGGGCATGTCACTCCCCTTCTTAAACACCTCCAGTGGTTGCCTATCAACCTCCGCACGAAACAAAAACTTCTCACTCTAGGCTTCAAGGCTCTCCATCACTTCGCCCCCTCCTACTTCTCCTCCCTTATCTCTTTCCACTGCCCACCCCGCAGGCTCCGTTCCTCTGCCGCCCACCTCCTCACCGTCCCCCGTTCTCGCCTATCCCGCCATCGACCCCTGGGCCACGTCCTCCCGTGGTACTGGAATGCCCTCCCTCCTCATCTCCACCAAACTAATTCTCTTCCCCTTTTCAAAACCCTACTTAAAGCTCACCTCCTCCAAGAGGCCTTCCCAGACTGAGGTCCCCTTTTCTCTCTACTCCCTCTACCCCTCCTTCCGCAGCTAAACCCTCTTTTCCCTCCATTTCCCTCTGCTCCTCCCCCTCTCCCTTCCCATTCCCTCAGCACTGTACTCGTTCTGCTCAACTGTATATATTTTAATTACCCTATTTATGTTGTTTAATGAAAATGTATATCGCCTTGATTCCATTTATTTCCTATGGTTTTAATGAGATGTTCATCCGCTTGATTCCATTTATTGTTATCGTTCTTGTCTGTCCGTCTCACCCGATTAGACTGTAAGCCCGTCAAAGGGCAGGGACTGTCTCTCTCTGTTACCGATTTGTACATTCCAAGCTCTTAGTATAGTGCTCAGCACATAGTTAAGCGCTCAATAATTACTATTGAATGAATAATAAGGATTATGGCATTTGCGTGTTTTATCTCCCCCTGACGACTGTATGCTCATCGTAACTCGTGTCTATATAATAAAATTATTGTGGTAGTCATTAGCGCTTTCTATGTGCCAACCACTGTTCTAAGCGCTGGGGGTAGATACAAGGTAAGCAGGTGGACCCTCGTGCGGGCTCACCAGTCTTAATCCCCATTTTACAGATGAGGTAACCGAGGCACACAAAAGGTATTGTATTCTTCCAAGCACTCAGCGCAGTGTTCTGCGCACAGTGCTCAATAAATACCATTGATCGATTGACTTCTTGAGCCATCCCTCCAGAGTTTCCCCACCACTCCCAGTCATCCAAGGAAACAGTTGCGAGTTTAGTGGGATCCCAGAAAAGTCTTGGACACTGGCTTCGTTCCATCTTGATTGTCATCATCAACAGTATGTACTGAGGGCGTTACTGTGGGCAGATCACTGTACTAGAACGCTGCGGAGAGTACAGTACAACATGTGATAGACACCCTTTCCCTGCCCACAATGAGCTTACTGTCCCAGAGGGGGAGACTGACATTAACATGAACAAATGACATATAATTATAGACATGTATCTAAGTGCAGTGGAGGTTGAAGGTGGGGGGAATATGAGATGCCCAAAGGGCACAGATCCCAGTCCAGAAATATCACAGAAGGGAGCAGGAGCCGGGGAAAAGAGGATTTAAGAGCGAGAGCCCTTTTCCAAGCGAGAGTAACGGGCCAAGAGGAATAGGTAATTTTCTGTGAGGTGGCTGAAGCTTTGTCCACACTCGCCTACACATATACGGTCTCTCTGCCGGGTGAACACTCTCATGTCTACTAAAGCACAAGGCTGGCTGTACGCTTTTCCACATTTGTTGCACTTGTAGGGTTTTTCTCCCGTATGAATCCTACGATGGTACACGGGGACGACTGACAACAAAAGCCTTTCCACAGTCACCGGCAGCCGGTAAGGTTTCATACGACCGGAGCTAAGACTGAGAAACCGAAGCGGGAAATTGTCGAAGCAGCTGATTGCCACGGGGCATTGTTGGGACGTCTTCAACAGAATATTCCAGTGGCTTGCGCTGACAGACAGACCTGTGAAAACGAGAGCCGATCGGAAAGGCCGGGCAGACGTCCTAGCGGCAGGAGGACCAGGCAATTCCCCAGCCAGGTCAGAGGGTTCAGAAATCTCATCGAGGTCCACGAGAAATCCTCCAAAGTGAAGAAAACCTATGACTATGAAGTGTGTGACGAAGGCTTCCCTTTTCACTCTCATCTTATTCTACATCAGAGAAGCCATAGCGGAGAGAAACCCTACAAATGTGAGGAATGCGAGAAAGCTTTCTGTAGCCGTTCCCACCTTGTATCAAATCAGAGGACTGACACCGGAGAGAGACCTTATAAGTGTAAAGAGTGTGGAAAAGCCTTCGCCTTTCACTCGTCCCTTGGTTACCACCAGAGGATTCATACAGAAGAGAAACCCTCTAGATGTCCTGAATGCGGGAGTGCTTTCAGTTGTCAGGCATACCTTGTTTATCATCAAATAATTCACACTGGAGAGAAACCTTACCGCTGCAGTGATTGTGGAAAAGGTTGTTAGCCGTCCCTCGTGTACCATCAGAGGATTCAGATGGGAGAAAAACCCTACAAGTGCAACCAATGTGGAAAAGCGTACAGCCAGCGTTTGCGCCATAGTAGACACGAGAGTGCTCACATGGGAGAGAGAGGTCTCGGTCAGCTCTCGGTCAACCCTAATTATTCATCAGAAAGTTCATATTAAGGAGAAACACTACTAGTGTGGCGACTGCGGGAAGGCCCGTGCTCATCGCTCTAACCTCATTGAACATCAGAGAATGTGGAAAAGCCTTCAGGCAGCACTCGGTCTGTACCGATCATCGGAAAATTCACACTGGAGAGAAACTCCACAATTGCAAAACCCTTCCGTAGTCGCTCGGACCTTGGCAGTCGTCGCAGAACCCACACTAAAGAGAAGCTCTATGCGTGGGCCGAATGTGGGAAAGGCTTCGGTCGACAGTCACACCTCATTATGCACGAGAGGATTCACACTGGAGAGAAACCCTGCACGGGCCGTGAATGCGGAAGAGCCTTCAGATGTCGCTCGACCCTCGTCATTCATCAGAGAACTCACAGCGGGGAAAAACCCTACGGATGTAGCCACTGAGGAAAAGCCTTCAGCTGTCGCCCGATCCTTTCTAGGCATCTCAGAGTTGATAATCGGAAGAAGGATACAGGCGCGAGGGAGTAGCTGAGGCAGAAGCGAGAGTGTTCTGGGTTTTGTCTTCCACGGCGCTCTGAGGACCAGGGGCTGCCCAAAGTCAACTCACTTGCTCTCTTACTGCGCCAGTGTTTGGAAGACTCCTTGAAGCTATGGTTGCCCTCGCCCTCAAGCCCTATTGTGCTCTTTCCAAAGTGGCAAGGGGAGAACGGAAGCAACAGGTGTCTTAGGAAAGTTTTCGAAGTCTGGAGACGTTGGAACAATCGCTGCCGTAGTCTGCTGGAAGCTTATTAAACAGCTTCTTCCTGCAGAGCCAGGAGCAGGGAACCATACCTCTTGTGGCCTTTATTGATACGTTGCTTTCTGAGCTTTTTCTATCCTCTGCTCAAGGTCTCTATCTCTCCAGGGACCCTAATAATAATACTAACTAACTATGGTATCTGTTAAGCATTTACTACGTGTGAAGCATTGTTCTAAGCACTGGGGAAGATACAAGGTAATCAGGTTGGACACAGTCCCTGTCCCATATGGGGCTCACAGTCTCAATTCCCATTTTATAGATGAGATAACTGAGGTCCAAAGAATTGAATCTAAGTTCACACAGCAGAAAAGTGGCAGAGTCGAGATTAGAATCCAGGTCCTCTGACTCTTAGCCCTCGGCTCTTTTCTTTGGCCATGCTGCTTTTGGTCCTCTTCACAAATTTTAGATTCACTTCACTTAGATTCATTTCTTTGGACCTCAGTTAACTCATCTCTAAAATGATGGTTGAGAGTGTGAGCCCCATATGGGACAGGGACTGCATCTGACCCAATTTGCTTGCATCCACTCCAGCGTTTGGTTCTGTTCCTGATGCCAAGTGAGCACCCTAACAAACACCGCAGTTGTTATTATTATTTTATCATTATTATTACAACTGAAAAGAAAAAAGCAAAAATCATTTCTGCCTGAGAGACACTCCAACAGGTCTGAAGTGAGGTGGGAGATCCTCTGCCTGACTTGTTCTGGTTGTCCTGCTGGGCTGAGCCTCAGGTCATTTCTGGGAATGTGTCCACAGCAGCGCGGGGAAGGAGTTGGAAGTTTCAGGTCTCCTGGGATGCAGGTGAGTAGCGGGAATGGGAGGACAGAGTCAGTAAATCACGATGAGAATCCTGGGAAGAGTCGATCACGAGCGCTAACTGTGTGCAGAGGTCAGCACTGAGTGCTTGGGCTAGTCCAATATAACAGGCACATCCCCTACCCACAATGTGCTTACAGTCTAGAGGGAGCAGAGGGCGGCTGGTTTCCGCAACCTCTGGAACGTGGGCGAGCGGGGCGGCGGGGGGACGGTGCCAAGTCTATGAGAGGGAGAGAAAGCCATCGGTCCTATTTACTGAGCGCTTACCGTGACCAGAGCTCTGTACTAAGCGCTTGGAAGTACAATAGAACAATACAAAGGGACACATCCCAGACCCAGAACGAGGCGATAATCTAGAGGGGGAGACAGACATTAAAATGAATAAATAAATTGCAGATATGGACATTAAGATTCTGGGGCTGGGAAGGGGGCTGGATAAAGCGAGCAAGTCAGGGCGTCGCAGAAGGGACTGGGAGAAGAGGAAAGGAGGGCTTCGTCAAGGAAGGAGTCTTGGGGGAGATGGACCTTCAGTAAGGCTTTAAAGGTCAGGGAGAGTCGTGCCTGAAAGGAAGCGGGCATGCCACGGGGACGATTCAAGCCATGGCAGGGCTGACGTCCCAGCCCTCTCTCCTCGCAGATGAGACTTGCGGTTCCAGCCACCTGCTTAGTCCCTTTCCCCTCCCTACTCCATCCGTTCTCAAGTGGCGGGCAGAATTCAATCCGACCCTTCTTGGTGGCTCCTTTTCTTTCTGCTTCCCAGCACTCAGCCCCGCGTCACCCGGAACCTGGGATCTGACCCGTTGAGCTCCGGAATCTGGTGCTGATCCAAACACCCGCACCACAAGAGAAGCAGCGTGGCTCAGTGGAAAGAGCACGGGCTTTGGAGTCAGAGGTCATGAGTTCGAATCCCAGCTCCGCCACTTGTCAGTTGTGTGACTGTGGGCAAGTCACTTCACTTCTCTGTGCCTCAGTTACCTCATCTGTAAAATGGGGATTAAGACTGTGAGCCCCACGTGGGACAACCTGATTCCCCTGTGTCTACCCCAGCGCTTAGAACAGTGCACTGCACATAGTAAGCGCTTAACAAATACCAACATTATTATTATTAACTTGACCCGTGGACACCGACCGCGTGGCGACAGTGAACCCAAGAGGGCGGATTCCGGTCTGCCCCACCTGAAGGAGCAGACTCTGATGATCAACTGCAGGGATGGACTGGTAAATCAGTAACCAATGGAAAGCCATGGAGAATTTACACAGGCATGACTGCCCGTGAGCGGGAACGTGTAAATGACCAAAGAAATTACAAGCCAGATTTGCCAGGCAACCTGCGTTCAGTGACTGGATTTGCCCACTTGGGCCGGGACCTACCCAGAGGGAATGGGAATAAAAGCTCTTGGACTGTAACGAGCTGCTGTTTGCTTGTTTCTTACAACTCCTCGAGGGAGTGGTAGCAAAAGGAAAGTTCTCTATCGCCCAGCAGTTTCCAATCTAATGGGCCAGACAGAGTCAAAATGTGTTCATATAGGGAGCAGGAGGAAAACAAAAATAAAATAGCAAGTAGTATAAATGTATCAAGATGAAAAAGGAATAAATTCAGCATACAAATACTCAGTCACTACCGTTTATTAAGTGCTTTATCTAGAGAGTCACTGTAATAACTGCTAGGAAGAATGCAATAGAGTCGATAATAAGTAATGCAAATGGGTATGTAAAAACATGCGTATGTTCATGAGATTTGGAGATAAGGACTGATATTTATAAATGTTAAGGGTGTTTTGGGGTTGATGTGCCTCAAGTGCTAAGTACGAGAAAAAGCGTGACCTTGTGGAAAGAATACTGTCTTGGGAGTCATGCAACCTGAGTTCTAATCCTGGCTCAGCCATTTGTCTCCCATAGGTCCCTGGGCACTGAGTAGCTGGAAAACCCAGCTTGGTCACTAGGAGAAGACAAGGGAGCACTGAGAATTGTATTTATCAGGCCCTTATTAAGTGGCGAGCACTGCAGTCAGCCCTGGGATAAGTCTTAGGATAATGCAATCGGCTTGCAGTCCAAGTGTCTGAAAGAGCAGGCATATCATTCCCATTTTACAGCTGAGGAAACTTAAAGGACCAGAGTGCTTAACTGAGTTGCCCGTGTACACAGCGAAAACTAGAACCCAGATCTGAGTCGGAGCCCCATATACTTGCCACCAGCCACACTGCCCCTCCACCTTCACCCCATGAGGAGGAGGAGCATGGCCTAGTAGAAAGAGCACGAGCCTGGGAGTCAGAGGACCTGAGTTCTAATCCCCGCTCTGCTACCTGTCTGTGACCTTGTACGAGTCGCTCATTTCCCTGTTCCTTACTTTCCTCCTCCTTAAAATGGGGATTCAACGCCTGTTCTCCCTCCTACTTAAACTGTGAGGGACTGTGTTCAACCTGATTAACTGGTATCTATCGCAGCTCTTAGAACGGTGCTTGATACATAGTAAGTGCATAACAAACACCATAATAATAGTAAAACGCTCACTTCTGACTTCTTTCTTTTGTTCTAGGGGAATCAGAACCCAGGAACCTGCTGTTTCCCAAGAGAAGAGCCCATCAGAACAGAAAACAGCAGCTATCAACAAGAACCCAGGTGAGGAGTGGCTTCGTTTTTTTAAGGGTATTTGTTAAGCTCTCTCTATGTGCCGAGCACCGTTCTAAGCGCCGGGATAGAAACAAGATCATCAGGTTGGGAATACAGTCCCACTCCCATACGATGCTGACAATCTTCATCCCCATTTTACAGATGAGGTAACTGAGGCACAGAGAAGTAAAGTGATTTGCCCAAGGTCACAAAGGCAAGTGAAGAAGGCAGGATTAGGACCCAGGTCTTGCTGATTCCCAGGCCTGTGCTCTATCCACTAAGCCACACTGCTTCTCTGTCGTCCTTCCCCCTTCAAATGTGATCTCAACATTGGACAGGTCCTGTATCCAAGCTGATGATTTGTATCACTCAGTGGTATTTACTGAGCGATTACTGTTCGCAGTGCATTGCACTAAGCAGTTGGGAGAGCACAGTGCAAGAGATGGCAGGCAAGTTCCCTGCCCACAAAGAGCATTCAGTGTAGAGGGGGAGATAGACTTGAAGATAAATTATGGATTCGTTTTAATGCCAAGCGGCCTAAGGTGGGGTGAATATCAAGGAATTAAAGGGTAGAGCTTTGCATGTTGGCATTCCCTCATATCCTGGAGCCTCATGGGAAGACATACGCTGCCTACTGCTTGACACTGGCTTTCCTAAAGGAGACCACTGCCCCCATTCGTGACTTCTGTCTTAAGGTAGTACCGAAACAGGATCAGCAAGGGGCACTTCCCCTCGCATCTCTTAGCTAAGCCCCACTGTACCTACTTGTCCTAATTGTCTCACCCTGACCCCTATTAAGAAGCCATTTTTTGCTATCTTTTCTTTCTATGGTATTCAACTGCTTACTCTGTGCCAGTCACCGGACTAGGCTCTGGGATCTGTCACATATGAAGGGGGAGGAAGTTGCAGGCCAGAGAAGGGATTTGGACAAAGGGTTGGCAGGAAGTTAGATGAGATGGAGGTACAGCGAATACATTTGCAGGAGAGGAGCAGAGGTTGTGGGCTGGCTTGTAGTAGATTGATCCTCCTTAAGCTTGTTGCCTAAATGCTGTACTGTAGTTTCAGTGAATGAGAGGCAGGAGACAATTAGGTTAGTGAGACTGATGCAGTAATCGAGGCGGCAGAGTACAGTGTGGATCAGTGTGGTAGCAGTTGGAATGGAGAGAAAAAGGCTGATTTTAACGATATTGTGAAGGTGATTCGGTGGCAGATTGACTGTGGGTTGTATGAGAGAGATGAGTTGAGGGTACTGCCAAGGTTCCCGTCTTGTGAGACGGAGAGGAGAGAGCCACTGTCTACAGTGATGGAGAGGATGGGGGAGGACGCTTTGGATGAGAACAATGAGTTCTGTTTTAAACATGTTAAGTTTGACGTATCAGTATTCTCAGTACAAAGAAAGACCGACACTTTCCTTTTCTCTTTATTTTATGAGGTTGGGGAGGAGACAGAACAAGGATCCACTCCAAAAGGAGGCATTGCGGGAGAGGTAGGATCAACCAGTGCCATTTATTGAGCACTTACTATGAACAATAGTGCAATACGACAGAATTAGCGGACGCGCTCCAGAAAGTAGATGTAGGTTGTCCAGACTTTAGAGAAACAGCAGAACGAGACAGCCGGTGAGGTGGTGTGCAGGATATCCTCTGAAGTGAACGAGGTGGTAGTTCTCCCCCAGAATACCAGGTCTCTGCCACAGGACTTATGTCCGTACCTGAAATTTGTTTATATTAATGCCTGTCTCCCCCTCCGAGTGTAAGATCCCCGTGAAGGATCTTGTCTACCAACTGTTATATTCTGCACACGAGGCGTGCTCAACCAATACCACCGATGGCCACCAAGAGGCTCCTCGGAGGTTTGGCTTCATTATTCACAGAGCCGTCTCTGTTTTTACTGGTGCCGCCCAAATCCAGGAACGTCTGTGAGCTCAGTGACAGAGCCGAGGGGGACAAACTAAATGTTTTTCTCCCGTGCAGTTGGGCAGACTGCATATCCCCTTACTCCATTACAAGGCCATCATCCCTTTGGTTTTAAGAATAACAAACCTCAGAGGACCTTCAGAATAACAGGCATAATTGTGCTATTTTTTAGCGCTTACTATATACCAAGTACTGTACAATCAGTAAACACTGGACATTGAAATAATAGCAATAATAATAATAATAATAGCAGTAAGTGCTTACTATGTGCCAGGCACTGTTCTAAGCTCTCGGGTAGATACAAGCTAATCGGGTCAGACACAGTTCCTGTCCCACATAGGGCTCACGGTCTTAATTCCTGTTTTACAGATGAGGGAACTAAAGCAGAGAAGTGATGGGACATGCCCAAGACCACACAGCAGAAAAGTGGTGGAGCCGGGATTAGAATCCTGGTCCTTCTGACTCCCAGGCCCGGGCTCTATCCACCAGGCCATGCTGCCTCTCTTCAAAGCAAAGTATTCTCAGACAGCTCTTCCCTTCCTCCTGCTGAGACAGGACTGAAGACACTGTGCCTCACAATAGGTAGGGTGCTACCTTCCTTCCAGACCCTTGGTAAGGAAAGGGAAAATCCCTGGGTGTGAAATTTTGCTTTTGTGAAATGCTGCTCTGCAGCAGGATCGTTGGATATAGAGATTAGGACGAGGGGCTTCTCAAAATCCCCCATCCTTAATATGCCCCCCACTCCAGAGAAGCAGCGTGGCTTAGTGGAAAGACCATGGGTTTGGGAGTTTGAGGTTGTGGGTTCTAATCCCGGCTCTGCCACTTGTCAGCTGTGTGACTTTGGGCTAGTCACTTCACTTCTCTGTGCCTCAGTTCCCTCATCTGTAAAAGGGGGATTAAAACTGTGAGCCCCACGTGGGACAACCTGATTACCCTGTATCTACTCCAGCGCTTAGAACAGTGCTCTTCACATAGTAAGCGCTAAACAAATACCAACATTATTATTATTATTGTTATTACCTCCACCAGCCTCTGTGAACTCCGTAGGCAAGCCACCAATGAAAAATTATCATTATGGTATTTGTTAAGCACTTTGACTGTGTCAAGAACTGTTCTAAGCACCAGACTCAGTCCCTGTCCCACATGAGATTCACAATCTGAGTTGGAGGGACATCAGGTATTAAACAGGCATTAAACAGGTAGTAAACATGGCAGAGATGGGATTGGAACCCAGGTCCTTTGACTCCCAGGCCTGCGCTCTTTCCATTAGACCATGCTGTTTCTCACACTCAGTCCTTTGTAGTGGAAACCTGATTTGTGATTTCAAGGAGAAAAAGAACTGTACATCCAAAAACCCAAATCCTCTGCCAATATCTTATAATTACTATTGAATTGAAGGCGATTTCTGAAAACTGTACAATAAATGTCAACTACCGACTCGGGGTCTAAGCTGGCTAAAACAACCCAAAGGGAATAGCATCCTGTCTTACCCGATGGAAATCTGCATTTTCATTTTGTTAAGCCGAAAACACCAGTCAATATACATTTTGTTAGACCCTTTTTCCTCCTAAATGGGTGTCACTGCCAATCAGAGAACAGTATCATATCTATTTGGTCAAGCAAGCAAAACACAAAGGAAACACAATTATTTCATGATTTGGAGTATGAACAGCAAGGGTAGGTGGGAGTTCATTATGGGAAGGGAACGTAGTTACTAATTCTGTTGTATTCTCTCCCAAACGTTCAGTACAGTGCTCTGCACATAGTAAGTACCCAGTAAACCCCACTGATTGATTAAATTCCCATTTTAGAGAGGAGGAAACTGACTCACAGTGACTTTCCCAAGGTCACGCAGGAGGCAATTAGCACAGCTGCTGACCACCAGGACCAGGATCTTTCCACCAGACCACCCTGATCCTCATAAATTCAAGGCCAATGATCTTCGTTCCTTTGATCATGCCTCAATGAATATGATTGATTGATTTATTGACTGATTGATGTCACTAGCATTCAAGCAAAATCCTACCCAATCCCCTTGTGCTGCCCGTACTCCAGACTCCAATCAGAATCTGTCCTTAGGAGTGGTCCATATAAGGTAACGTAATTGACACATCTCTGCCCACACTTAAAATTATTGATTTTCCACAGGAAGGAGATAAAACAGAGATAGGGTGTCTAGTACAATATTGGAAGGAGATAGAACGGAGACAGAATGGTCAATCGTCTAGTACAATCTCCCTTTGATCTTAGGTGAACTACCGACCACAGGATCACAGGTCATTCCGATTATGGTGGGCGAAGGCCTCCTGAGGCTCATGAGATCGTCCATCCCGATGAGGACCGTCTGAGACATAGAGCAAGGTTTGTTGATTTTCTGCGGAGTCAGTCCCACCATCCGCAGGTCCCTCACCTGGAAAACCGTTGACGGCCTCTGGCTTGAACTGTGAGTGATAAATCCACGATGACCTCTCGGCAATGCGTATTGCCCAGAACATGAGGAGGAGGGCCTGCAAAGGGCCTTCTCAGGAAGGAGAGAGTGAGCGTTTCCCCGTCATCTTTTTAACCCAAACCCACTCTAAGGGGTGCAGGTTACCATCTAAGAGTACCGCTTGGCAGCTGATGGTGTCCCGCTGGAGGGCATTTGAATCCTGCTGCAGGGAGACCAGGTACTTTACAAGGGTTTCCTCACTTGCCATGAGAGTGATAGACTGATCCAGTCTTGGAATCTCCCCAGCGGAATGGGGGTGACCAAACAGTAACTCATATGAGGAGACTTTCAAGTCCCCTCGAGGATGGGAACGCAGTCGTGGCAGTGCAATGGGGAGAACCTGAGGCCACTTTAAATGTGTCTCCATACACAATTTCGCAAACATAATTTTCGATTCCTGGTTAGCCCTCTCAACTTTTCCTGAGCTCTAGGGATGGTAGAGAGTGTGCAGGCTCCTCTCGATACCTAAACAGCAATGGACGTTGACCAAAAAGGACTCGGTAAAATGGGAATCCTGATCTGAATCAATGATGGTAGGAGGCTCAAAACGAGGAATAACCTCCGGTAACAACACTTTCATTCTTTCTCCGTAATCCGTGAGCTACTCGCTCACCATTCGCTACTGGCTTTCCTCCGGAGGTCAAGAAAACTAGGCTCTGCCACTAGGCACCGCTCACATGACGAATGCCAAAGCCGTACTTGGAATCCTTGTAAATATTAGTGTGCATTCCCTTAGCCAGGTGAAAGGCCGGAATCAAAGTCTCGGGCTCAGCTGCCTGAGCACTACACGAGGAAGGGAGAGATCCAGTCCATAAAATAGAATCTTGAGTGACCATCGCAACCCCAGTGTAGCGTTTACACTGGTCCATAAAAGACGAGCCATCAGTGAACAAATCCAAATCTGACATCTGCAAAGGAATATCCCGGAGATCAGATCGGCCCACCACCACGGTTTGAACAACCTCCTCACAACTGTGTTCCTCCCCAACACTAGCTGGGAGATCTGGGCCCATGAATGTGGCAGGGTTCAAAACTCTGCACCTTTCCACTTGAACCTGGGGATTTTCCATCAAGGCCAGCTCATACCGGGTTAAACGAGAAATTGACAGTGCCTGTGTGGCAGTATCCCGTAGCAAAGGGGCTACTTCATGTGGAGCTCGCAGAATAACCTTGTGGCCCAGAGGAATGTCCTGCGCTTTTTCTAAAAGCAGGACCGCTGCAGCAATATAGCATATATAGGGAATCTTTCCCAACATCACTGGGTCGATTTGGACCTAATTATCTACAAGTGGGCAGCAGTGCGGTCCCATTGTTTGGCAGAGGACACCGGAGGCCACCCACATCTTCTCATGCACATACTATAAGAAGGGTTTTTCGTAGTCCAGCAGCCCTAGAGCAGGAGCTGAACATAAGCTGACTTTAAAGTTGTGAAAGGCGGACTCTTCCTCTGGGAACCAATCAAGAGGGTCAGGGGACTCCTTCTTCAGGAGCTGAAAGAGCAAATGACTCATCAGCCCGAATTCAAGGATCCAAGCCTGGCAAAACCCTGCTGCTCCGAGGAGACCTTGAAGCTCACAATTGGTGGTGGGCCGGAGCAAGACCTGGAAGAGGTTGGCACGACTAGGGCAATCGCTCTCTCCCCTGCCTAGAGAATGAACCCCAGATATTTTACCTGCCTCTGACACCATTGCAATTTCTTACGGCTAATCTTAAGGCCAATAGCAAACAAATGCTGTAGTAGCATCAGAGAGCCCTGCCTGCACAATTCCTCAGATTCCCCAGTAATCAAAATATCATCTACATTTTGAAACATTCCCACTCCACTGGCAAACCAAACCGGTAAAAGAGCCTTGGAAAGGGCTCTGGAAAAGATTGTAGTGGAATGCACGAACCACTGGGATAATCGTGTCCAGGTCAGATGACGGTTACCCCAAGTAAAGGCAAAAAGGTACTGGCTTTCAGGAGATACTGGGATAGTGAAGTCAAATCAATACAGGTAAATGCCCGAGCCCTGAAGCTAATTCCGTTAATTACGGAGGTCAGGCTAGGGACCACTGCATGAATAGGGATGACACAAGCATTAATGGCTCGCAGGTCCTGTACGAAACGGTAAGTCGTGGCGGGGGTGGGGAGTTTCCCTGGCTTACTTACTGGCAACACTGGAGTATTGCAGGGAGAACTGCACTCAACGAGAATTTTGTTTTCCAAGACGTCTGAGTTAATTGGATCCAACCCTGCATGCCTCTTAGGGGACATAGGATATTGCCGGACACAGGGAGGAGATGTATGGAGTAGGGTATTGAGCTTAACCGCTTCAGTGTCCCGGAGGAAACCCACATCTGTGGGGCCAGAGCTCCAAAGGCCTGGCGACAAAGTAAGTAAAATGCAGTCATCAGTTTCCACGGGAACTTCAGCAACTACCATCAGGGAGCCTTGGCTTTTTGGGCTCAACAGGTCCGGTTTACCAAGGAGATTCCCCATAGTTAACGTGATTCCCCCTTCTCACATGTAAGCGTGGCCTGAAGTTTGCACTGGATCTAGAAGGGCGGTATCTGCCAGGAGGGTGGACGGGGCACTGTAAACTGGCGGTGGCGGGGGAGGGTAGAATGACAGAGGTGAATATAAAGGAAGGTCCGAGGAGTGGGCAGTCCGGGGTTTTATCGGGGCTGTCGAGATGACCAAAACTTAAGTTTATCAAAAGACGCTCAGCATCTGCCTTCTCTGGCACGTTCGAATTAATTTTAGAAAAGGGATTTTTATCTTGGGTTTTCATGGGACCTGGCAATAATAATAATGATAATGTTGGTATTTGTTAAGCACTTACTATGTGCAGAGCACTGTTCTAAGCTCTAGGGTAGATGCAGGGTGATCAGGTTGTTCCACGTGAGGCTCACAGTTAATCTCTATTTTACAGATGAGGTAACTGAGGCACAGAGAAGTTAAGTGACTTGCCTACACTCACACAGCTGCCAAATGGCAAAGCCGGGATACAAACCCATTCATTCATTCAATTCATTCAGTAGTATTTATTGAGCGCTTACTATGTGCAGAGCACTGTACTAAGCGCTTGGGATGAACAAGTCGGCAACAGATAGACAGTCCCTGCCGTTTGACGGGCTTACAGTCTAATCGGGGGAGACGGACAGACAAGAACAATGGCACTAAACAGCGTCAAGGGGAAGAACATCTCGTAAAAACAATGGCAACTAAATAGAATCGAGGCGATGTACAATTCATTAACAAAATAAATAGGGTAACGAAAATATATACAGTTGAGCGGATGAGTACAGTGCTGTGGGGATGGGAAGGGAGAGGTGGAGGAGCAGAGGGAAAAGGGGAAAATGAGGCTTTAGCTGCGGAGAGGTAAAGGGGGGATGGCAGAGGGAGTAGAGGGGGAAGAGGAGCTCAGTCTGGGAACGCCTCTTGGAGGAGGTGATTTTTAAGTAAGGTTTTGAAGAGGGAAAGAGAATCAGTTTGGCGGAGGTGAGGAGGGAGGGCGTTCCAGGACCGCGGGAGGACGTGACCCGGGGGTCGACGGCGGGATAGGCGAGACCGAGGGACGGTGAGGAGGTGGGCGGCAGAGGAGCGGAGCGTGCGGGGTGGGCAGTAGAAAGAGAGAAGGGAGGAGAGGTAGGAAGGGGCAAGGTGATGGAGAGCCTCGAAGCCTAGAGTGAGGAGTTTTTGTTTGGAGCGGAGGTTGATAGGCAACCACTGGAGTTGTTTAAGAAGGGGAGTGACATGCCCAGATCGTTTCTGCAGGAAGATGAGTCGGGCAGCGGAGTGAAGAATAGACCGGAGCGGGGCGAGAGAGGAGGAAGGGAGGTCAGAGAGAAGGCTGACACGGTAGTCTAGCCGGGATATATCGAGAGCCCGTAATAGTAAGGTAACCGTTTGGGTGGAGAGGAAAGGGCGGATCTTGGCGATATTGTAGAGGTGAAACCGGCAGGTCTTGGTAACGGATAGGATGTGTGGGGTGAACGAGAGGGACGAGTCAAGGATGACACCGAGATTGCGGGCCTGCGGGACGGGAAGGATGGTCGTGCCATCCACGGTGATAGAGAAGTCTGGGAGAGGACCGGGTTTGGGAGGGAAGATGAGGAGCTCAGTCTTGCTCACGTTGAGTTTTAGGTGGCGGGCCGACATCCAGGTGGAGACGTCCCGGAGGCAGGAGGAGATGCGAGCCTGAAGGGAGGGGGAGAGGACAGGGGCGGAGATGTAGATCTGCGTGTCATCTGCGTAGAGATGGTAGTCAAAGCCGTGAGAGCGGATGAGTTCACCGAGGGAGTGAGTGTAAATGGAGAACAGAAGAGGGCCAAGAACTGACCCTTGAGGAACTCCAACAGTTAAAGGATGGGAGGGGGAGGAGGCTCCAGCGTAGGAGACCGAGAATGATCGGCCAGAGAGGTAAGAGGAGAACCAGGAGAGGACAGAGTCCGTGAAGCCAAGGTGAGATAAGGTGAGAACCCATGACCTCTGACTCTCAAGCCCGGGCTCTTTCCACTGAGCCACACTGGCAATCCCTCTGGCAATTTTGCCCAACAGTGCCAAAAGCGCATCGCATTGGGTCTTAAATACATCAGAATTTCACATCAAGTCTGCAGAGCCTTAGGATCAAAAGTACCCCCTTCTGGCCCAAAATAGAGACCCTGCCGATCAGTTAAATTTGTCCAAGAGTCATGGCACCATCTCAATTGCTTTTTTGTCATTCCCTCTTTTTTCTTTCTTTTTTTTTAATGGAAGGAGACCTTGATCCCAGGATTGGAGAACTTTTGAAATACAGGAGTCGACTCTACACTGACGAGAACCCTTCCTTCCTACACCGGGAAGTCCCTTTCCTTAAACCAGGAAAGACCCTCTAGGACGTCTCCCAGAGCCCCTTAGGATGTCTCCTAGGGTGATCCCCTTCTCCAAACCCGGAGGAGTCCCCTCTCTGTGGAAACCGTGCAGAGAGACCCCTCTCTGTGAAACACAGAGAGAATCCTACCCGCTTAACCGCCCAACCTGCAGGTGCTCCAAATTAGACTCTAGAAATCTCAAGGAAAAGGTGTCCAGACCCTAAAAGTGGGCTTATGTACAATTTTCCTTTGAGCTCACTTGGGCACCTGGTTGCCGGAGATTCTCGAGCTAGTCTGTCCAATCCTGAGCACGCGGGTCCCTTCGTGGTCTCCAAAAAACTGTTAGGGAATTTATCAGAGAAACGACTCTGATCTCGCAATCACATGAGAGAGTTTTGTGATCTTGGTGCAAAAATGAACAGACTCAAGAGAGCGAGCCGAGAAAGCAGGAAAGGGCAGAAAGTGGCTGCCTGCCCGTTCATCCTAGGCGGGTAGGAGTGACGAACAGCCCCGAGTCGTCCCAACCTGGTACCTTTATTTGAGAGCATTACCCCGTTGTACTCGATCGCAATTCTTCCAGCGTGCACAAAAACCTACCCAATCCCCTTGCGTTGCCCGTACTCCAGCCTCCGATCAGAACCCAGTTCTTAGGAGTGGTCCATATAAAGTAACGTAATTGACACGTCGCTGTCCAAACTTAAAATGATTGATCTCTCACAGGAAGGAGATAAAACGGAGACAGCATGTCTAGGACAATATTGGAAGGAGATAAAACGGAGATAGGATGGTCAATCGTCTAGTACACTATGCGGAGTGCTGAACTCTGAACTCCTGCTGGAGGCCAAAGGTCACACCCGGAACGATGATGAAAAAGCCTGCCAAACAGCGGCAGAAGACGAGCAGAGTGCAGACCCTGGAGTTCATGATAGTCGTGTAGCTTAGGGGTCTGCAGATGGCCGCGTAATGGTTGAAGGACATACAGGCCAGAAGGAAGAACTCCGACGCCCCAAGAGGATGTAGAAGAAGATCTGGGTCTTACAGTCACTGTAGGAGATGGTTTTGTCCCCCGTGAAAATGCTCACCAGGAAGTTGGGAATGCAGACTGAAGTGAACGAGGCTTCCATGAGAGAGAAATTACGCAGGAAGAAACACATAATGGTGTGAAGGTGGGGGACCAGGAAGGTCAGGGCAATGATGGTCAGATTGCTGGTGACGCTCAGCAGGTAGACAAGGAGTAAAAAGGAGACAAGGCAAACCTTCAAGGAGGTGTCATCGGTTAGACCCAGGAGGATGAATTCTGTCACAGTGGCTTGATTCCTCATTGCCAACTTGACGCCATCTTGGACTGCAAGGGAAGAGCATGGGGACACCGCAAATGAGGACAAATTGGATCCAGTAGTTGGGATCTAAAAGCTCGGGCAGAAGGACATCAAGAGCTTCCAAACTTCAGTCAGCCAGTCCATCGTATTTATTGAGTGCTTACTGTGTGCAGAGCACCCTACTAAGAGCTTGGGAGAGTACAATAGAACAGTATAGCAGACACCTCTGTGCCCGTAAAGAGCTTGGAGGGAGAGACAGACATTACTAGCACTGTGCAAAGCGCTTGGGAGAGAGCAACACAACAGAGTTGGTAGCGAACAGTGCTTGACACATAGTGAGCGCTTAACAAATACCATCATCCTCATACATCCCTGCTCCACCACGAGTTTTCAGTCTAAAGGAATCAAAGGGTCATGCCATCGACTGAACATCACAAAAAAAGCCCGAGGTAACGCCAACGTGAGTTAGGGAGGTATAATAAAACACAGAGAGGTGTATAAGTCATTATTCTTTCAGACACTGTTTTCAAGACTGTAGGAGATGCTCAATAAGTCCACTATCTTTGGATTCGTGATAATTGGGAAAATCCCCTGATACCTGATGTGCCCTGTGATTTGGTCTTCTAACAATAATGAGACTATTAATTGTGGTCTTAATTAAGCCAAGCACTGTGCAAAGCTCTAATCGACACTCATCAGTGGAGCGTCCTCAAAAGAAAGCATCTCCCCTCCCTTCAAGAATGGGGTCAACAATAAGGAACAGCTACAACGACCGGGTTCTCCCCCATCTTTCCTCTTCTTAATGTACTCGCTTGTGCTTACTTTTGAGCCCCATGTTGGACAAGGACCGTGTTCAACCTCTTACCTACTCCACTCCTCACTACAGTGAAGCATCGTGGCTCAGTGAAAAGAGCACGGGCTTTGGAGTCAGAGGTCATGGGTTCGAATCCTGGCTCTGCCACTTGTCAGCTGTGTGAATGTGGGCAAGTCACTTAACTTCTCTGGGCCTCAGTTACCTCATCTGTAAAATGGGGATTAAGACTGTGAGCCCCACGTGGGACAACCTGATTCCCCTGTGTCTACCCCAGCGCTTAGAACAGTGCTCTACACATAGTAAGAGCTTAACAAATACCAACGTTATTATTATTGGCATATAGTAAGCACTTAACAAACACCCTTAAAAAATGCAGTAAGGTATTTTTCATCGAATCTGTGGAATCCCAACTGTTGGCTCACCGTGCTCTCCTGCACATTAGAGAGAAAGAAGAAAATCTGCTCTCGAGGGCAGCACACTCTAGAAGCTTTCTATCTCCCGAGGAGAGCAGAGGGGTTTCTTTATGGGTTTAACAGCCACGGGAATTGGGCGGGTGTCATCTCTTTTGTGTACTGCAGGCCCACGAGAAACTGGAGACAGCACAAATATGGGCTCTCCATAGAAGTAAGCTCAGAAGACACTCATGATCCAAAATCCAAAACCCCTTCGACAATTAGCCTTAAATTGGAAAGCAGAGAGATGGTGTCCGTACGGATCGTGGGGCGAAGGAAGCCACGTCACTTTTGATCCCAGTCTCGCTCTTGGTAAGCGTTAGAGTTAAAACAAAAAAAAAAGATTTAGAGGTGACTAGACAAAGATTAGGTTAGTGTAGCTTAATCCACCCATAGGAAATCCCATTTCATGAATTCTTCCTCTTCTTCTATCCAGCAGGAAATACTAATTAGGCTTTAGGGTTTAGGATGTGTTAAAAGTCTCTCTTCAGGCACCTAAGAGGGCTGATATGTAGATTAACTCTTCAACTTTATGGCCCCAAAGATTTAAATTCCATCTTTCATCACTCCCCCAGGGTCTCATTTGTAGCGTTTTGAAGGTCGTTTCTCATGAGAGAAGTCATTTCCTCTTTGGATTAAGTTGAAATGACACTTTAATGATTATCTGACTATGGTCGGGATTTCTGATCTCATACAACTGCTTCAGCTTTGTGGCATTACTCAGAAGCAAGTCTGAAATCAGAAAAAAACAAAAAAACAAAAACAAGATCCCCTTTTCAATCAGTCTCTCTGAATTGTGGCAGCCATTTTGTTCAAAACGATTGGCTTAAATTCAGCAGTGCTGATCTTCCCTGTGGGATGGGTCACTGAGGAAACTGACGCTGTCTGGTCATTTCTCCATCGATTAATCTATAGTATTTATTGAGCGCTTACTGTGTGTCAAGCAACTGTACTAAGTCCCTGGGAAAGTGCAATATAACAGAGCCAGGAGCCACATTCCCTATCCACAATGAGCTACATTGTAGACGGGGGGACTGACACTAATCAATCAATCACTTGTATTTATTGAGCGCTTACTGTGTGCAAAACACTGTGCTAAGAACTTGGGAGAGTACAATACAACAGAGTTGGGAGACACATTCCCTGCCCACAATAAGCTAATAGTCTAAAGGGGGAAACAGACATTAATCAAACAGTCAATGGTACTTATTGAGCACTTACTATGTGCAGAACACTGTACTATACGCTAGGGACAGTACAGTATAATAGAATTAGCGGACATGTTCCTTGTCCATAACAAACTTACAGTCTAGAGAGGGAGACAGACATTAATCAATCAATCAACAATATTTGTTGGGCGTTTATTGTGTGCAGAACACTGTACTAAGCACTTGGGAGAATAGAATGCAACAGAGATACCTTCGCTGCCCACATCGAACGTATAACCTAGAGGGAATGTACAAAATTCCTATGGGGTTAGGATCAAACTGGAAGGAACATAGCCTAGCGGATAGACTAGGCTGTGAGCCCCACATGGGGCCTGATTGCTTTAATATCCACCCCAGTGCTTAGTACAGTGCTTGACACATAGTAAGCGCTTAATGAATACCACAGTCATTATTAACAGAGCCTTGCATAACATTTTTGGTAAGGTAGAGGAGGAGCCGATGAGATGGAGAAGGAGAATTGAGTAGTTTCTTATGGTAAATTGCTCACTAACTAGGACATTGGGGTAGATACAAATCGATCAGGTTGGACCCCATTCAAGAATTCAATAAATGAGGGTTCCTATGGGTGGATCAAGCTATACTAAGCTAATCTTTGTCTAGTCATCTGTAAATCTTTTTTTTCTCTAATGCTTACCAATCCCTGTTCCATATTAACCTCACTGTTTAAATCCCCATTTAACAGATGAGGGAATAGAGGCATAGAAAAGTGAGTGACTTGTCCAAGGTCACACGGTAGAAAAGTGGTAGAGCTGGGATTAGCCAAGGAAGGGTGCTAGCTTCTCTGAGCCTCTGGACACAGGGACTGTGTCCAACCTCACTCTCTTGTATCTACCCCAGTGCTTTAATACAGTGCCTGACATGTAGTAAGTGCTTAATAAATACCATATTTAAAATAAAAAAAAAAGAAAATGGTTTCATAACCGGTCTCCAAAATGTTCAGTTTTAGGAAATCAATCTCTGTCCACAAAGTCATTCGGTTTCGTGTTTCCCTTTTCCTCCTCATAGGAATCCTGGCTCTAACTCTATCATACAATCCTAAGAGTTTATTATAGTGTTCTGTGCACAAGAAGTCCTCAAACAATCCCATTGACTGATTGAATGTTTGATGAATGTGGAAGAAAAGAGGGAAACGGACTTCTGTTATACTGTCTTTTCTCTGGAGACAGTCTTTAGGCCTGAAAACTCCACCAAAGCAGCAACCAGGGAGAGTCAGAATATGTTGGTGGTGGACAAGGTTGGGAATTCGGGGTAGGGAAATTGTCTCCAAAAATCCAGTTTTCTCCCGGTGGTGGGCAAAGCTGAGAATTCGGAGTAGGGAAATTGCCTCCAAAATCCAGTTTTCTCCCTCTCCACAGAGCACAACATCCGTCTGAAACCCTATGAGTAATCAGTCAATCAATCAATCGATGGTATTTATTTATTACTTACTTTGTGCAGAGCACTGGACCAAGTGCTTGGGAGAGTACAGTGCAGTAGAGTAGGTGGACATGATCCCTGCACTAAGGAGTTTTCACTCTATAGGGTAGTGGTAGTCATTCTTCACCAGCAGTGTTAAGTCAGTCAATCAGCCAATCAATAGATGAAATTTACTGAGCACTTAGTGTGCAAAGCACTGAACCCAGGGCTTGGCAGAGTGCAATACAAGAGAGTTGGTAAACACATTTCCGATCCACAACAACCTTCAGTCTAGAGGAGAAGAAGAATACGGAAAAGCACAATGGCCTAATGGAAAGAGCCCTGGTCTGGGAGTTAGAGGACCTGGTTTCTCATCCCGACTCCGCCACGTGCCTGCTGCGTGTACTTGGGCAAGTCATTTCACTTGTCTGTACTTCAGTTACCTCATCAGCAAAATGGAAATCAGTACCTGTTCTCCCTCCTACTTAGACTGTAAATCTCGTGAGAAACCTGATTATCTTGTATGTACCCCAGGGCTTAGTACAGTGCCTTTTTTGGTGGAATTTAAGTTCTTACTATGTAACGGGCAAGCAGCGAGGCTTAGTGGAAAGAGCCCAGGCATGAGAATACGACAACTTGGGTTCTAATTCCCCCACTGCCACTTGTCTGCTGTGTGTCCTTGGGCAATCCACTTGACTTCTCGGTGCTTCAGTTACCTCATCTGTAAAATAGGCATTAAGACTGTGAGCTCCACGTGGGACAACCTGATTACCCTGTATCTACCCCAGCGCTTAGAATAGTGTTTGGCACACAGTAAGCATTTAACAAAAACCATCATCATCGTTATTACAAGATAATCAGATTGGACACAGTCCCTATCCCACGTGGGGCTCACAGTCTTAATCCCCATTTTACAGATGAGGTAAACGAGGCACTTCTTGAGAATACCATGGACAGCCTGAAAAACAAACAAATGGATTTGGGAGCAAATTAAGTCAAAGTGGTCTTTGGAAAGCCAAATGACTCGATTTAGATTAGCATCTTTTGGACACCTCATGAGGACGATTAATTCTCTAGAGAAGACACTAATTCTAGGAAAAGTGCAGGGAAAACATGGAAGAGGCAGATCGGCAGCTAGATGGATAGAGACCATAACAACGATAATGGAAGAACTGATAGTGAGGCTACAAATTATGGCAGAAAACAGGAAGTTCTGGAGAAAATACATCTGTGGAGTCGCTATGAATCGGAAATGACTCAATGACACTTGGTAATAACAATAATAATTATTATTATGAGGAAGCAGCATGGAGTAGTGGATAGAGCATGGGCCTGGGAGTCAGAGAGTCATGGGTTCTAATCCCAACTCTGCCACTTTGCTACATGACCTTGGGCAAATAGCTTCACTTCTCTGGGCCTCAGTTTACTCATCTGTAAAATGGGGATTGCGACTGTGAGCCCCATGTGGGAAATGGACTGTGTACAACCAGGTTTGCTTGCATGCACCCCAGCGTTTAGTGCAGTGACTGGCACGTAGTAAACACCTAACAAATAAATCAATTATTATTATTAATAAAGGCACACATAAATCAAGTACAAACAGACAGGGACAGTGGGCTCCTAGAGACTTTGTTATTGGAGCATCTGTGACCCTGCGAGGCACTTGCAATAGGAGTGACGCTCTCTCTCTCTCTTTCCATCTCTCTCTCGCTCGCTCGCTCGCTCACACACACACACACACACACACACACACACATCTATCACACAGGCCGGAGTCACGGCAGAGCCAATGGGAGAAGGTCCTGGGAGGCATCATGAATCAGCCAGACACGGCACTGAGGCTGATAGGCCATCTCGGATGGTGATTTACCAGTGGATCATCCGGGGGAGAACTCAGGGCTCAACTTGTCCGATTTTCAGGACAACAGGGATGGGAAAACGGGCCTTTCCAGAGCCATCCCAGTTGGACAGTCAGAAGAAATCAAAGCTCGGTCACTCACACACACAGCCACAAAAAACCACACACTTGTAGATTAATCATCCTCTGGGGGAGGGGGAGAGATGAGAAAAAGGGCTGATATGGGGTGGCCTCAGCCTTAGACTCGAACTGCCATGCAAGTGAAGGAGATGAGTGAGTAAGGACACAATCGAGTCTCGGAAAATGGGTCTTTGGGGGGCAGTGTTTCTCCCACCGTTGTAACTGGGACTCTTGGGTATCTCGCGGAAAGAGCTTGGAGCTGGGAGTCAGAGGATCTGGGTTCTAATCCGTGCTCCGCCACTAGCCTGTTTATATAATCCTGGGCAAGACACTTAATGTCACCTCAGTTTCCTGAGGCACACGGTGATGGAGATAAGTCCAACCCGACCGAAGCCAGCTCCTCTCCAGCTTGTCACTCCCCCTCCTTCTCCTCCTCCTCAATAGCTGGCTTTTGTTGTTGTCGTTTTAATGTAAACGTTTACTATGTGTCAAGCAAATATTCTAAGCGCTGTGGCAGATACAATTTATTTTGTTAATGAAATGTACATCGCCTTGTTTCTATTTAGTTGCCATTGTTTTTATGAGATGTTCTTCCCCTCGACTCTATTTATTGCCAATGTTCTTGTCTGTCTGTCTCCCCCGATTAGACTGTAAGCCCGTCAGACGGCAGGGACTGTCTCTATCTGTTGCCGACTTGCTCATTCCAGGCGCTTAGTACAGTGCTCTGCACATAGTAAGCGCTCAATAAATACTATTGAATGAATGAATGAAAGGTTGGGCACAGTCCCTGTCCCATATAGGGATCACAGTCTAAGTTGGAAAGAAGCGTGGTTCAGTGGAAAGAGCCCTGGCTTGGGGGTCAGAGGTCATGGGTTCGAATACCGGCTCTGCCACTTGTCAGCTGTGTGACTGTGGGCAAGTCACTTAACTTCTCTGTGCCTCACTTGCCTCATCTCTAAAATGGGGAAGAAGACGTGGGGACACCCTGATTACCATGTATCTACCCCAGCGTTTAGAACAGTGCTCTGCACATAGTAAGCGCTTAACAAATGCCAACATAATTATCATTATTATTATTATTATTATTGAGGAGGAAGATTTAATCCCCTTTACATGGAAGATGTACCTGAGGCACAGAGAAGTCCATAGACTTGCCCAGGATCACACAGCAGACAAGGGGCAGAACCAGAATTAAAACCCAGGTCCTCTACCTCTCAGCCTGTGGTCTTTCCATGAGACTATGCTAGTTCCCTGTTCTCCCTATATGGGACCTCACGATGTTGTATCTACCCCAGCACTTGATACAATGCTTGGCACAAAGTAAGCACTTAACAAGTACCATAATAAGAATGGTAGTAATAATGAAATTATAATAAATAATTAAATTATGTTTTAATTATTATCAGTCACATTATATTGAGTTAATTTAACATTAAGGTAAATTATTATTATATCACTAGCATGGGGAACTGGGCCCCTTACTTAAGTCTCCGATAATGATAATGATGGCATGTGTTAAGCACTTACTACGTGTCAAGCACTGTTCTAAACGTTGGGGTAGATCTAAGCTAATCAGGTTGGACACAGTCCCTGGGTTCTAATCCTGACTGTCAGTAGCATGCAGGATGTGGATCCTTGGGCAAGTCACTTCACTTCTCTGTGCCTCAGTTATCTTGTCTGTCAAATGGGGATATAGACTGTGATCCCTATGTGGGACAGTGGCTGTGTCCACCAAATTAGCTTGTATGTACCCCAGTGCTGAATTCAATGCCTGGGACATAGCAAGTGCTTAACAATTACAATAATAATACAAATTATTATTATCACTATTACTATAGTGAGCACTATAGTAAGCAGAGCGGTTCAGTGGAAAGAACACGGGCTTGGGAGTCAGAGGTTGTGAGTACTAATGCCGGCTCCATCACTTGTCAGCTGTGTTACTTTGGGCAAGTCACTTCACTTCTCCGTGCCTCAGCTACCTCATCTGTAAAATGGGGACTAAGACTGAGTCCCACGTGGGACAACCCAATTAACTTGTATCTCCCCCAGAGCTTAGAACAGTGCTCAGCACATATAGTAAGCACTTAACAAATGCCATCATCATTACTATTATTATTTCTTAATAAATACTATAAAGAGTGGCTTAGAGATTTGTTAGTGAGAAGTAAAAAATGATCTCTCTGTCTCTATCCCTGTTACTGTCTGGTCTCTCTATCTCTGCCTCTGGTCTGTCTCTCACTTCTCCAGGTAGTTTGGCAAGAGCCTTTCTCTTCTTCCAGTTGGAAATGTTTGACAATAGAGGCCTCTGAACTTTCTTTTGGTTTCCTGCTGCTATTCCAGATCTGCGTGGGGGGTCTCAGGAAATATTTTCCTCCTCCTGTTCTATACCCACAGAATCTCTGCCAGCCTGAAGCTCAGCTCCTCCGTCTTGATCCTCTCCCACCTAGCCCTTTCCAACGCCATAGTACTTCTTACCAGGGGATTGTCCGAGATCTTGTCGGCCTGGGGACTGAGGAATTTCCTGAACAATGTTGGCTGTAAAATCCTCATGTACATGTACCGCGTGGCCCGGGGCCTGGCCATCTGTAGCACCTGTCTCCTGAGCATCTTCCAGTCCGTCACCATCAGCCTCAGGACCCCCCCGTGGTCCCGGATCAAATCCAGGTTGCCCAACTGTATCATCCCCTCCTGTCTCCTGTCCTGGGCCCTCAATCTGCTGATAGACACGAGTTCAGCAGTCTACTTGACAGGCCCCCAGAACGGCAGTGTGCAAAGTCCTTTGGATCTCAAGTATTGCTCCATTATCAATCCCGGTGCGGATGTCACACTAAGAGTTGGGGTGATTTTTTCGCTGCGAGACCTCGTCTTCTTGGGGCTCATGAGCGTGGCAGCGGCTACATGGTGTTTGTCCTGTATAGGCACCACCGGCAGGTCCAGCACCTCCACGGGCTCGGACACTCGCCTGAGGTTAGAGTGGCCAAGATAGTGGTCGCCCTGGTCACCCTCTACCTCCTCCTCTATGGGCAACATTCAATCATGCTGAGTGACTTACTGAACATTAGAGAGAAGTCCTCTCTGCTAGTGAATATCAACATGGTGTTGGCATTCACCTTCTCAGCGATCGGTCCCTTCACACTGATCGCAGGATGAAGACCTTCTGGAAAAGAGAATCTCCTACTTCTGACGGAAATCTCTCCTAGGGTCAATAGATCGGTGGTACTTGTTGATCTCTTAGGGTCCGCACAGCTCTGTACTGAGTGCTTGGGAGAGTATGGTTCCACAGAGTTGGTGTTAATTAATCAATCAGTGGTATTTGTTGAATGCTTACGGTGAGCAGAGCACTGTACTGAACGCTTGGGAGAGTAGAGGTCAACAGAGTTGGTCTCCAACGATCAATCGCTAATATTTGCTGAGCTCTCACTGTGTATAGAGCATTGTACTGAGTATCTGAGTGCGTGGAATGCACCGGAGTTGGTAGATTCATTCATTCATTCAATAGTATTTATTGAGCACTTACTATGTGCAGACACTGCACTAAGTGCTTGGAATGTACAATTCGGCAACAGAGACAATCCCTGCCCAATAACGGGCTCACAGTCTAAATGGGGGAGACAGGCGGCAAAGAAAAACAGAACTAAACAAAACAGCATCATTAAGATAAATAGAATCATAGAGATATACCCGTCATTAACAAAATAAATAGGTAGGTAGATTCCCTGCCCACAGAGAGCTTATGGTTTAAAGGGGCGATCCCAGAAATAAGTCCAGTGTGCTGATATAATAATAATGATAATGATAATAATAATAAATGGTATTTGTTAAGCTCTTACTATGTGCCGAACACTGTTCTAAGTGCTTGGATAGATACAAGGTTATTAGATTGCCCACGTGGGACTCATAGTCTTCATCCCCATTTTACAGATGAGGTATCCAAGGTACAGAGAAATGAAGTGACTTGTCCAAAGTCACACAGCTGACAAGTGGTGGAGTTGGGATTAGAACCCACGGCCTCTGACTCCCAAGCCCGGAATTTTTCCACTCATTCATTCATTCAATCCTATTTGTTGCACACTTAGTGTATGCAGAGAACTGTACTAAGCGCTTGGAAAGTACAGTTCGGCAAGAAATAATCCATTAAGCCACACTACTTCTCTGATGTGGTGGGTTGTGTTGTACAACCTGACAAGCCAAAGATAGGCCCATCTGAGGATGACAGTGACAGAGTGCAAACACACTGTGGGTAGGAAACATGTCTACCAATTCTGTTATATTATCTTCTCCCAAGCGCTTAGTACAGTGCTCTGCACACAGTAAGCGCTCAATAAGTATGAATGATGGATTGATTGATTGATTGATTGTCTGATTGATTAATGCCTATCTCCCTCTCTAGACTGTAAGATCACTGTGGGCAGTGAACGTCTCTACCAACCTTATTGTACTGTACTCTCCCATGTATTTAGCAAAGTGCTCTTCACACAGTTAGTGCTCAATAAATATCACTGATTGATTGATTCATGTCTATCTCTTCTAGGCAGCAAGCTCATTGTGGACAGGGAACATGGCTACCAGTTCTGCTATACCGTCCTCTCCCAAAAGCTTAGTACAGTGCTCTGCACACAGTAAGCACTCAGTAAATATGAGCGAATGATTGATTGATGCCTGTCTCCCTGTTTTGATGTGTATAGATCTATAATTCTACTGATTACTACTGAAGCCTGCTTATTTGTTTTGATGTCTGTCTCCACCCTTCTAGACTGTAAGCCTGGTGTGGGCAGGGATTGTCTCTATTGCTGAATTGTACTCTCCCAAGCGCTTAGGACAGTGCTCTGCACACAGTAAGCGCTCAGTAAATACGACTGAAAGAATAAATGAATGAGGATCACTTTGAGCTGGGGAACTTTTCTTCTAACTCGATTCGGTATCCCCTTCCATGTACGTAGGAAAGTACTCTACACACAGTTTGTGCTCAGTAAATATTACTGATTGACTGATTAATGTCTGTCTCCCCCACTAGATTGTAAGCTTCATGTGGGCAGGGAACACAACAACAATAATAATAACGATAATTGTGTTATTTGTTAAGCTCTTACTATCTGCCAAGCACTGCTCTAAACGCTGAGGTAGATACAGGGTAATCAGGTTGTCCCACGTGGGGCTCACACTTTTCATCCCCATGTAACAGATGAGGTAACTGAGGCACCGAGAAGTGAAGTGACTGCCCAAGGTCACACAGCTGACAAGCGGCAGAGCAGGGTTTAGAACCTCTGATTCCCAAGCCCGAGGTCTTTCCGCTAAGCCACGCTGCTTCTCTGAGCTCTTACTGTGTGCAGAGCACTGTACTAAGTGCTTGGGAGAGGACAATATAAAAGAGCCGATAGACACGTTCCTTGCCTACAAGGAGCTTGCATTCTAGAGGGGGAGGCAGACATTAATAGAAATCAATTCCGGGTACGGAAACAAGTGCCGTGGGGCTGTGGGAGGGGGGAATAAAGGGGACACATCTAAGGGCAAGGGCGATGCAGAAGGGAGCGGGAGAAGAGGAGATGAGGAACAGCTATTCAAACATCGACTCATTCATTCGATTCCTGTTTATTGAGCGCTTACTGTGCGCAGAACACTGAACTAGGCTCATCTCCAGACTCTAAGCTTAATGTGCCTACTATCGTACTCTCCCACGCGCTGGTACAGTGCTCTGGACACAGTAAGAGCTCAAGAAAAACCATCGATAATGATAATGGATAGCGCATGGGCTGGGGAGTCAGGGGGACCTGGGTTCTAATCCCGGATCTACCACTTGCGTGCTCTGTGGACTTGGGCAAATCACTTTACATCTGTGCCTCAGTTACCTCACCAGTAGCGTGACTCAGTGGAAAAAGCCCTGGCTTGGGAGTCAGAGGTCATGGGTACTAATCCCGGCCCCTCCACTTGTCAGATGTGTGACTTTAGGCAAGTCACTTCACTTCTCTGGGCCGGAGTTACCTCATCTGTAAAATGGGGATTAAGACTGTGAGCCCCATGTGGGACAACCTGATTAATTTGTATCCCCCCACCCCGCCAGCGCTTAGAACAGTGCTTGGCACATAGTAAGTGCTTAACAAATGCCAACATTATTATTAAATGGACCCTGTGTGAGATATGAATTGCCTCCAACCTGCTTCGCTTTGGGTACGGATTGTCCCTATCTGTTCCCGAATTGTACTTTCCAAGCGCTTAGTATAGTGCTCTGCACACAGTAAGCGCTCAATAAATACCATTGAATGAATGAATGAATCTACCCCTATCGTTTAGGACCGTGCCTGGCACCTAGAAGGATATTAACAAATACCATTCAGCGCTTAGAACAGTGCTTCAGGGCTTCGAACAGTGCTGGACACATAGTAAGCGCTTACCAAATACCACGATGATTATTACTATTATAAAAAGAAAATAAAAAGATGATGATGATGATGATTTCCAATGTCATCTGTAGCCTCGGGAAACTCCTTGGGTGGCCAGAAGGTAGAGGTATCAGTCAAAGGATTGGTTCCCATCGGGTTCTCTGCTTCACCAGCCTCAGGTCCAGTGCGGAGATTTCTCCACTCAATCAGTGGTATTTATTGACCGTTTACTTTGCGCAGAGCACTGTACTAAGCACTTAGGAGAGAACAATTCAACCGAGTTGGAAGACATGTTCCCTGCTCCACCACTTGTCCGCTGTGTGAGCTTGGGCAAGCCACTCCACTTCTCTGGACCTCAGGTACCTCATCTGTAGAATGGGGATTTAGAAGGTGAGCCCCATGTGGGACAACCTGCTTACCTTGTTGCTTAGAACAGTGCTTAGCACAAAGTAAGTGTTTAACAAGTACCATCATTATTAACAAGCTTATAGACTAGAGAGGGACATTAATATGAATTATGGATATGGGCATAGGTTGGGTAAATATGAAAGGCTTAAAAGGGTCCAGATCCACATTCGCAGGTGATGCAGAAGGGAGAGGGAGTAACTGAAGACTAATCCCAGCTCTATCACTTGACCGCTGGGTGACCTTGGGCAAGTCACTTTGTTCATTCAATCGTATTTATTGAGAGTTTACTGGTGCAAAGCACTGTGTGCCAAGCGCTTGGAAAGTACAATTCGGCAGCAGATAGAGACAATCCCTGCCCAACCACGGGCTCACAGTCTAGAAGGGGAAGAGAGACAACAGAACAAAACAAGTAGAAGGACATCGATAAGCATCAAAACAGGATACAGTGCTCAAAACAGGATACAGTGCTAAGCGCTTAATACACAGTAAGCTTTTAATAAATGTGTTCGGATAAACGACTAGGATAATCTAAGTGATTGGATGAGCGTGGCAGCAGTTACGATGGAGAGCTGACCTCCCTGTCCCCTGTCCAGTCCCTCTTTCCCTCAGCTGCCTAGATCATTTTTCTCCAAAAAAAATCAGTCCGCGTGTCCCCACTCCTCGAGGACCTCCAGTGGTTGCCCATCTAGCTCTGCATCCAACAGAAACTTCTTAGCATCGGCTTTAATGTCCTCAATCACCTCGCCCCCCTCGTCCCTCCACCTTACATCCCGCCTCTGCCACTTGTCTTCTGCCTGACCTGGGGCAAGTCATTTCACTTGTCTGTGCCTCAGGTACCTCATCCGTAAAATGGGGATTGAAACTGTGAGCCCCACAGCTTCACAGTGGTACAGGGGACGGTGGGAAAGTGGGACAGGGTCTATGTCCACCTGATGAGTTTGACTCTACTCCAGCCCTTAGTACAGTGCCTGGCACAGAGAAAACGCTTAACAAATAACAAAATTATCATTATTATTATTATCATAATCACCCCAACTAATTCCTGAGCCCTAACTGTATGACAGCGGCGAGTTTAGGATGGCAGGTCCCATCCATCAGTGGTCGTGGGTTCTAATCCCAGCTCTGTCACTTATTAGCTTTGTGACTTTGGGCAAGTCACTTAACCTCTCTGTGCCTCAGTTACCTCATCTGTAAAGTGGGGATTAAGACTATGAGCCCCCCGTGGAACACCTGATTACATTGTATCTACACCAGCGTCTAGAGCAGTGTTTTGCACATAGTAAGCGCCTAACAAATATCGTCATCATTATTATTATCTGTCCCTCCATGAGGAGCGGCCACTGACAGCGGTAATCTGTGATTGCTTGTTTTGATGTCTGTCTCCCCTCCTCTAGACTGTAAACCCTGTGTGGGCAGGAATTGTCTCTATTTATTGCTGAACTGTAATAATAATAATAATAATAATAATGGTACTTGTTAAGCACTTACTTTGTGCCAGGCACTGTAACAAGCTTTTCCAGCGCTCAAGAATAATAATAATGACAATAATAATAAGCACCATACAATATCACAGCACCGTACTAAAATAAGATAATCAGGTTGGGCACAGTCCATGTCCCACTTGGAGCTCACAGTCTTAATTCTCATTTTACAGATGAGGTAACGTGGGCACTGAGAAGTTCCGTGACTTGCGCAGGGTCACACAGCAGACATGGCAGCAGTGCCTCTTACATTTTATAGGTCCAGCTCCAATGTCTTTGGCTTCATTCCTTTGCATCTTATAAAAGCACTTGCATCGACTCTTCTGCTCTCCCTGACCATCATCTTCAACCCCCTCAGTTTCTTCATCTGTCAAATGGGTGCTAAATCAATCAATCAATCAATCAGTGGTATTTATTGAGTGCTTACTGTCATGTAGAGAATTGTACTAGGCATTTGAGATTATACACCTGCTCTCCCTCCTATTTAGACTGTGAGCCCTCTGTGGGCCAGGCACTACGTTTGATCTGATTGTATTGTAACTAACCAACCACTTAACGTAGTGTTTGGCACATGGTAAGCACTTAAGAAATGCCCCACCCTCTAACCTGAGTGGAGACCACTTCACCTCTAGACTGTAAACTCCCTGTGAGCAGGGAACATATCTACCATCTCTGTTATATTGTACTCTCCCAAGCAACTAGTACAGTGCTCTGCACACAGCAAGTGTTTGATAAATGCCACTGATTGATTGATAAACCATTCTCTAATAACAATAATAATAATAACAATGATGGTATTTGTTAAGTGCTTACTGTGTGCCAAGCAATGTTCTAAGCGCTTGGTAGATATAAGGTAATCAGGCTATCCCACTTGGGGCTCACTGTCTTCATCCCTATTTTACAGATGAGGTAACTGAGGCCCAGAGAAGTGAAGTCATAGAGCTGGTAAGTGGCAGAGCCGGGATTAGAAGCCACGCCCTCTGACTCCCAAACCCATGCTCTTTCCCTTAAGCCACACTGCTCCTCTAGTCTTTTAGATTGTAAATTCCTCTCTAGATAGTAAACTTCTTGTGGGCAGTGAACATTTCTACTGACTCTGTAATACTCTCCCATGCACTTAGCATAGTGCCCTGCACACAGTAAGCACTGAATAGGTACGACTGATGGATTGATTGACTGATTGATAAACTGCTCTCTACCTCCTTCTAGACTCTGTACATTTATTGTGGGTAGGGAACATATCCACCAACTCTGTTATAGAATCTCTGTTATATATAATCTCCCAAGTGATTAGTACAGTGCTCTCCCCTCAATAAGTGTTCGATAAAGCCCATTGATTAATTGATTGAAAGAATTCCTTCCAGCCTGGAAGACTCGTGTGACTCACTCTACAGTCTTTATGGACCACGTTTTCTTGTGTCTTTCACATACAACCAAAGAACTTGCACACAACACTAAAAAAAGTTGTATGGACCTATAGATGCTAAGAACTGTGATATTTACTAAGTACCTATTATGTGCCATGCATTGTACTAAGCGCTGGGGTAGGTTAAAATAATCAATTTGGACACAGTCTCCCTCTCTCTCACATGGGGATCCCATTCTAAGAAGGAGGGAGGACATTTTACGGTTGAGGAAATGAGGCGATGAAGAAAGGAAATAACTTGCCCCAGTTCACACAGCAGGCAAGTGGCGGGGCTGGGATCAGAAAGCACTTTCTCCGACTGCCAGGTTAGGGCTCTTTCCCCTAAGCGAGGCTGCTCCTCTGATGGATCAATTACCGGCAGATAATTCTAGGGAGATCTGTGGACTCGTCTTGTCCCAGGTTTGAAGGCATGGGGGAGGCTGTTGCAGAGATTTCCCGGTCAGACTGTCAGAACGGATTAAAGGTCAGAAGACACTTTCATAGACCCACTAGTCCGCTATTCCTGAGGGAGGGCGAGAGGGAAGAGACAATAAAAGCAGAGGAGAGAAATGCTGCCTCGGCCTTGTTCTACCAGAAGTTGACCTGCGACTCCTCAATCACCATGAAGGATGGAGGCGGGTGAGTGAGATAAAGCCACCTCTCTGTCCTCAGGGCTATCACTCGATCGATCCTATTTATTGAGCTCTTACTGTGTGCAGAACACTGCACTCAATGCTTTGGAGAGTACAGTATAACAGAGTTGGTTATGCTGACCTTTTCGTGCTCACAGTCAGTTTACAGTCTAGAGGAGGTGAGGTAGACATGGATATAAACTATGGGTATGTTCACCAGGCTGTGGGGCTTTGGGAGGGGTGGATGAAATGTGCAAATCCAAGGGCTACAGGGAATGGGAGAAGGGGATATGAAGGTTTAGCTGGAGAAGCAGCGTGGCTTAGTGGAAAGCATACGGGTTTGGGAGTCCGAGGACGTGGGTTCTAATCCTACCAATGTCACTGGTCTGCTGTGGGATCTTGGGCGAGTCACTTAACTTCTCTGTGCCTCAGTTACCTCATCTGTAAAATGGGGATTAAAAGTGTGAACCCCAAGACAATGAACACCACTGAGCTCACTTTTGGGATCGTGTTTCATAGTAAGTACTTAACAAATACCATGATGATAATAATAATCATAAATAATAAACATAAAAGTCCTCTTGGAGGAGATGAGATTTTGAGAAGGCTTTCAAGGTGAGGAGAGTGATGGTCTGTCAGATATAAAGATAGATAATGTTTCAGGACAGAGGTAGGACGTGGGCCGGGGGTCGAAGTAGAGATTGGCGAGATATTCATTCAATAGTATTTATTGAGCGCTTACTATGTGCAGAGCACTGTACTAAGCGCTTGGGATGAACAAGTCGGCAACAGATAGAGACAGTCCCTGCCGTTTGACGGGCTTACAGTCTAATCGGGGGAGACGGACAGACAAGAACAATGGCACTAAACAGCGTCAAGGGGAAGAACATCTCGTAAAAACAATGGCAACTAAATAGAATCGAGGCGATGTACAATTCATTAACAAAATAAATAGGGTAACGAAAATATATACAGTCGAGCGGACGGGTACAGTGCTGTGGGGATGGGAAGGGAGAGGTGGAGGAGCAGAGGGAAAAGGGGAAAATGAGGCTTTAGCTGCGGAGAGGTAAAGGGGGGATGGCAGAGGGAGTAGAGGGGGAAGAGGAGCTCAGTCTGGGAACGCCTCTTGGAGGAGGTGATTTTTAAGTAAGGTTTTGAAGAGGGAAAGAGAATCAGTTTGGCGGAGGTGAGGAGGGAAAGCGTTCCAGGACCGCGGGAGGACGTGACCCAGGGGTCGACGGCGGGATAGGCGAGACCGAGGGACGGCGAGGAGGTGGGCGGCAGAGGAGCGGAGCGTGCGGGGTGGGCGGTAGAAAGAGAGAAGGGAGGAGAGGTAGGAAGGGGCAAGGTGATGGAGAGCCTTGAAGCCTAGAGTGAGGAGTTTTTGTTTGGAGCGGAGGTCGATAGGCAACCACTGGAGTTGTTTAAGAAGGGGAGTGACATGCCCAGATCGTTTCTGCAGGAAGATGAGCCGGGCGGCGGAGTGAAGAATAGACCGGAGCGGGGCGAGAGAGGAGGAAGGGAGGTCAGAGAGAAGGCTGACACAGTAGTCTAGCCGGGATATAACGAGGGCCCGCAATAGTAAGGTAGCCGTTTGGGTGGAGAGGAAAGGGCGGATCTTGGCGATATTGTAGAGGTGAAACCGGCAGGTCTCGGTAACGGATAGGATGTGTGGGGTGAACGAGAGGGACGAGTCAAGGATGACACCGAGATTGCGGGCCTGCGGGACGGGAAGGATGGTCGTGCCATCCACGGTGATGGAGAAGTCTGGGAGCGGACCGGGCTTGGGAGGGAAGATGAGGAGCTCAGTCTTGCTCATGTTGAGTTTTAGGTGGCGGGCCGACATCCAGGTGGAGACGTCCCGGAGGCAGGAGGAGATGCGAGCCTGAAGGGAGGGGGAGAGGACAGGGGCGGAGATGTAGATCTGCGTGTCATCTGCGTAGAGATGGTAGTCAAAGCCGTGAGAGCGAATGAGTTCACCGAGGGAGTGAGTGTAAATGGAGAACAGAAGAGGGCCAAGAACTGACCCTTGAGGAACTCCAACAGTTAAAGGATGGGAGGGGGAGGAGGCTCCAGCGTAGGAGACCGAGAATGATCGGCCAGAGAGGTAAGAGGAGAACCAGGAGAGGACAGAGTCCGTGAAGCCAAGGTGAGATAAGGTACGGAGGAGGAGGGGATGGTCGACAGTGTCAAAGGCAGCAGAGAGGTCAAGGAGGATCAGAATGGAGTAGGAGCCATTGGATTTGGCAAGAAGGAGGTCACGGGTGACCTTAGAGAGAGCAGTCTCGGTAGAGTGGAGGGGACGGAAGCCAGATCGGAGGGGGTCTAGGAGAGAATGGGAGTTAAGGAATTCTAGGCATCGATTGTAGACGACTCGTTCTAAGATTTTGGAAAGGAAGGGTAGTAGGGAGATAGGACGATAACTGGAGGGGGAAGTGGGGTCAAGAGCGGGTTTTTTTAGGATGGGGGAGACGTGGGCGTGTTTGAAGGCAGAGGGGAAGGAGCCCTTGGAGATCGAGTGGTTAAAAATAGAAGTTAAGGAAGGGAGGAGGGCAGGGGCGATGGTTTTAAGAAGGTGAGAGGGAATGGGGTCCGAGGCGCAGGTGGAGGGGGTGGCACTTGCGAGGAGGGAGGAGATCTCCTCTGAGGATACTGCAGGGAAGGATGGGAAAGTAGGGGAGGGGGTTGTTGGGGGGGGAGGGGAGAGGCGGAGGGGTGACTTTGGGGAGCTCAGACCTGATCGTGTTGATTTTCGTGAGGAAATAGGTGGCCAGATCATTAGGGGTGAGAGATGGGGGAGGGGGAGGAACAGGGGGCCTAAGGAGAGAGTTAAAGGTCCGGAACAATCGGCGGGGGTGACGGGCATGGGTGTCGATGAGGGAGGAGAAGAAGTTTTGCCTGGCGGAGGACAGGGCAGAGTTAAGGCAGGAAAGGATAAATTTGAAGTGTGTGAGGTCGGCTCGGTGCTTGGACTTTCGCCAGCAGCGCTCAGCAGCTCGAGCATAGGAGCGTAGGAGGCGGACGGAGGAGGTGATCCAGGGCTGTGGGTTAGTGGAGCGAGAGCGGCGGAGGGAAAGGGGGGCGAGAGAGTCGAGATGAGTAGAGAGGGTGGAGTTGAGAGCGGAGACCTGATCGTCGAGAGTGGGAAGAGAGGACGGGGCGGCAAGGTGAGGAGAGATGCTATTGGAAAGACGGATGGGATCGAGAGAGCGGAGGTCTCTGTGGGGCAGTAGCGAAGATTTGCAGGGGGAGGGAGTGTGAGAGATGAGGCAGGTGAGAAGGTTATGGTCAGAGAGAGGGATTTCAGAGTCGGTGAGTGAGGAGATAGTGCAGCGGTAGGAGATGACGAGATCGAGGGTGTGACCGAGTCGGTGAGTGGGCGCGGTATGGTGGAGGAGGAGGTCGGCAGAGTCGAGGAGGGATAGCAGGCGGGCGGCAGAGGAGTCGTCGGGTACATCCGTATGGATGTTGAAGTCTCCAAGGATCAGAGTGGGCAGAGAGAAGGAGAGGAGGAAGGTGAGAAAGGGGTCAAGGTGGTTGAAGAAGTCGGAGGTGGGACCGGGAGGGCGGTAGATGACGGCGACAAGTAACTGGAGTGGGTGGTAGAGGCGAACGATATGGGCTTCGAAGGAGGGGAAGGAGAGGGAGGGGGGAGGAGGGACAGTGCGGAAGCGGCATCGGGGCGAGAGGAGGAAGCCGACGCCTCCTCCCTTACCGGTGAGTCTGGGGGAGTGGGAGAAGGAGAGGCCTCCGCCGGAGAGAGCGGCGGCGGAGACCGTGTCTTCGGGAGAGAGCCACGTTTCCGAAAGGGAGAGGAGGAGGAGAGAGCGGGAGAGGAAAAGGTCATGGATGAAAGGTAGTTTGCCTGTAATAGAGCGGGGGTTCCAGAGGCCACACTTGAAAGTAGCTGTGGGTGCAAGGGGAGGAGGGGGGGAAGGGCGGGGGGAGGGGAGGGTTTGGATGGGAGATAGAGGTATGGTTAGATAGGTTGGCATTAGAGAAGTGAAGTGTGTGGGCGGGGTTGTGGTAGGAGAGGAGTGAGGTTTGAGGGGACAAGGTGATTGAGTGCTTTAAAGCAGATGGTGAGGCTTTTCTGTTTGGCACGGAGGTGGGTGAGCTACTGTGGCTTTTTAGTATAATATTAATTAATTAATTAACGTTGGTATTTGTTAAGTGCTAACTTTGTGCCGAGCACTGTTCTAAGCGCTGGGGTAGACATAGGGGAATCAGGTTGTCCCACGTGGGGCTCACAGTCTTAATCCCCATTTTACAGATGAGGGAATCTTTTTTATGATACCTGTTAAGTGCTTACTATGTCCCAAGGAACTGTGTCCTACCTGATTTGTTTAGGAAACAGCATGCCTTAGTGGATAGAGCACGGGCCTAGGAGTTAGACGGATGTGGGTTCTAATCCCACCTTTTCCCCTTGTCGGCAGTGTGACCTTGGAAAAGTCGCTTAATTTCTCTGTGCCTCGGTTACCTCATCTCTAGAAGGGAGATTAAGAGTGTGAGCCTCTTGTGGGACAGGGACTGTGTCCAACCTGATTAGCTCATATCTACCCCAGCGCTTAGAACAGTGCTTGAAACATAGTAAGCCCTTAACAAGAAACCATTATTATTATTATGGGCAGGAAATGAGCCTGTTATATTGTTCTACTGGACTCTCCCAAGCGCTTAGTACAGTGCTCTGCATAGAGTAAGCACTCAATAAATACAAATGATTGAATCCCTCCAATTAAACAGATCCTGAGTGGTTGGGGGTAATGAGGTGTACATGCCCCTGATTCTATTTATCGTGATTAGGTTGCCTTGTTTTTGTCCATCTGCCACCCCCGATTAGACTGTAAACCCGTCAATGGGTAGGGATTGTCTGTATCTGTTGCCGAATTGTACATTCCAAGCGCTTAGTACAGTGCTCTGCACATAGTAAGCGCTCAATAAAGACGAATGAATGAATGAATGAATGGATATCTGGCTTGGTTTCTTGGGAATTTTATGTGCTCCTTGATGTTAGGGACTGTGACTATGTTTTGATGTGTATATATCTATAATTCTATTTATTTATATGGATGCTTGTTTACTTGTTTTGATGTCTGTCTCTGCCTTTCTAGACTGTAAGCTCTGTGTGGACAAGGATTGCCTCTCTCTATTGCTGAATTATTCTATCCAAGCGCTTAGTACAGTGCTCTGCACACAATAAGTGCTCTATAAATACCACTGAATGAATGAATTAGCATTATTATATCTACCCCAGCACCTATTGCGGTGCCTAGCACATAGTAAGTGCTTAACAAATGCCAAAATTATTACTATTATTAGTTGGCAGCCATGTTCCCTGACCACAACAAACTATACGGCTGAAGTCTTCTCTTCTCCTTTTCTGCAGACTTGTCTTCTGGGATCATGGGTCTGCCATGAAAATGACCTGGGAAAAAACGGCGTCTCCTTCTTCTCAGTCCTCCTTAGCACCACCACAGACACAGCATTGACCCATCCTCCTGTGGCAGTCGGGATGCCCAAGGCAGGACATTCTGGAGGAAATATACCCATAGTGTGACTATGAATTGGAAAGGACTCAAAGACACTTGATAATAATAATGATAATAATAATAATTTTGTATACAATAGTTCCAGGAACTCTCTTTCTCTCTCCCCTTCTACAGAGTGTTCTGCAGGAGGCTCCAGACTGCAAGTTCCTTGGGAGCAGGGAACATGTTTACCATATTTCTTGTAGTGTTTCCTCCCAAGTGCTTAGGTCAGTGTTCTGCCCGCAGAAGGCGCTCGATAAATACCAATGATTGATTCATTGAATGATTGATTAATTCTGTCTCTCCCCTCTAGACTGTAAGAGCACTATGGGCAGGGAACATGTCTACCAACTCTGCTCTATTGTATTCTCCCAAGTGATTAGTACAGTGCTCTGTTCACAGTAAGTGCTCAATAAATAGCATTGATTGAAGCCTTCTTTGAAATTCGAGGACAATTCAAGACAATGAACACCACTGAGCTCACTTTTGGGATCGTATTTCTGTTCCAAATGGGAATCGGCCTCTTAGGGAACATTGTCCTTCTCCTGTTCTATATCCGCATGGCCTCTTCCAGCCCCAAGCTGAGCCCGTCAGACTTGGGCTTTGCCCACCTGGTCTTGGCTAATACCATCATCCTCCTCGCCTTTGGAATCCCAGAGACCATGTCTGCTTGGGGATGGAGAAATTTCCTGGACGGTGTTGGATGCAAAATCCTCATTTATCTGTTTCGAATGGCCCGCAGCCTCGCCATCTGCAGCACCTGCCTCCTGAGCATCTTCCAGGCCATCACCATCAGCCCCGGGACCTCTCGGTGGGCCCGGATCAAAGCCAGGCTGCCCAAGTGCATCTTCCCCTCCTGCCTCCTGTCCTGGGGCCTCAGTCTGCTCGTGGATTTTGATGTGCTGGTGAACATGACAGGCCCCCAGAACAGCAGCGTTCAACTCATGTTGGATCTCAAATATTGCTCCAAAGTCAGTATCAGCGCGGAAACCACTCTACTCATCGTGGTCGTGCGCTCTTTGCGCGACCTCGTCTTCGTGGGGCTCATGAGCTTGGCCAGCGGCTACATGGTGTTCGTCCTGCACAGGCACCACCAGCGGGTCCGGCACCTCCACGCGCACGGGCGGTCCCCCGGGGCGACGCCTGAGGTCAGAGCAGCCAAGAGGGTCGTGGCCCTGGCAACGCTCTATGTCCTTCTCCATGGGCGACATTCGATCATGCTGAGCGTCATACTGAACATGAAAGAGAAGCCCTTTCTGTTGGTGACCAGCCACATGGTGTTAGGGTTCACGTTCTCCACCGTGAGTCCGCTCCTGCTGATTCACAGTGACCGGAGAATCAGGACATTCTGGAAAAGGGAATCTCTTGATGCCAATGCGAGCTATTCATAGCTTCCAGGGAAGTCACCTGGGCCCTGTCTCTGGTTCCACTGGGATCAGGTGGCCAGACATTCCTTATTTGGGTTGCCCAGTAATACCCAACAGCCTAGCAGAAATAGCCCGGGCCTGGGAGTGAGAGGAATTGGGTTCTTATCCTGACTCTGCCACTTCCTGTTGTGGAACCTTGGCTGCATCACTTAACCTCTATGTGCCTCAGTTACCTCATCTGTAAAATGGGGTTAAAGACCGGGAGCCCCTTGTGGGACATGGACTGGGTCCAACCTGATTAACTTGGTAGGGTTTTCATTACGAGAAAATGAAATTTAAAGATAAATAGAGAAAAGAAATGGTATTTGTTACCCATGCTTCAAAACATACAGAAATGTTGGCGAGCTTCATACCTAGTGGATTCTCATTATCATACATCAGATGAATGGTGTGTTTTTTATTTTTCTGGAAAATTCACGTTTAGACTGTGAGCCCCATGTGGGACTGGGAATTGGGTCCAACCCAATTAACTTGTATCTACCCCAGTGCTTAGAGCAGTACCTGACACATAGTAGGCGTTTAACAAATAAAATAATCATGATGCTAATAATGAGCTCACACATATTCTTGTCTGCTTTCTGGTTTACATAGTTTGGTTTATAGATCTGAATGTTCAGGTTTACACATTTGCATGTTTACCTAATGTTCAAGCAAAAAAATGACGACTTCCCCACTCCTGTCATTCTTTTCCCCTCTGGCAGCAGGAAAAAAAGAGTTCAATTTATTCTATCTAAATTTGAGTTTGATGAAAGACGAAACTGAGTTGCGGCCCACTCTACGTGCCATTACATGGCATGAGCAGGCCCGTGAAAGATGAAATAGTAATAAAGCTGATAATAAAGAAGACTAAGAAATAGAAATCAAGTTGATAAGAAATAAAATGCAGTTAATACATTGCACAAGGGGCAGGGGGCCGCGCCCACCCACGCCCCGTTGGCCCGCTCCCTGTCAGGCCAGGACGATGCCCAGGCGCGCGCCCGCCTCAAGTCTCACAGCACCGCGTGGCAGCGGCGGCCCGAAGCGCGACCCCGCCATCCCAGCGCGGCACTTCCAGCGACGCTCTAGGAAGGCGGAGGCTCCTGCGTCTCGGTGATCCCCGCCCCCACTCCGCCGCTCTGCCGCTCCGGCTCCGTCCTCCTTCCTCCTCCAGGCGGCCTAGAGCGTCCCCGGAAGTGCCGCCCTGGAGGGACGAGGACGCGCTCCCGGCATCGCCGCGTAGGTGGCAGGACGGGAGCGCGGGACGGTTGGGAGCGGGGGTTTGGGGGCCTGCGAGGCCCAAGCCATCGAGCGCAGGGATTGAGCGCTTACTCTAGGCTGTGGGCTTTGTGGTGAGCAGTGTAAGAATGTGTTTATGGAAGGAAATTCATTCATTCATTTATTCGACCATATTGATTGAGCGCTTACTATGTGCAGAGCACTGGACTAAGCGCTTGGCATGTACAGTTGGGCAACAGATAGACAATCCCTGCTCAACAACGGGCTCATGGGCCAAACGGGGGAGGCAGACAACAAAGCCAAACAAGTGGTCAGGCGTCAATACCCTCAAGATGAATAGAATCATAGATATAGACACATCATTAATAAAATAAATAGAGCAATAAATAATGTAACGATAATGTTGGTGTTATTTAAGCGCTTGCTATGTGCCAAGCACTGTTCTAAACGCTGGGGTAGATACAAGGTAATCAGGGTGTCCCATGTGCGGTTGATAGTCTTCATCCCCATTTTACAGATGAGGTAACTGAGACATACAGAAGTTAAGTGACTTGCCCAAGGTCTCATAGCTGACAGGGGGCAGGGATTAGAAGCCATGACCTCTGACTCCCACGCCCGTGCTTCTTTCCACTGAGCCACGCTGCTTCTCACTATATACAAATAGTATATATACAATATATACAAATACACACAAGTGCTGTGGGGAGGAGTTAGGGGGAAGAGCCAAAGGAGGAACTGGGGGAATGGGAAGGGGAGGAAGAGCAGAGAAAAAGGGAGGGCTCAGTCTGGGAAGGCCTCCTGGAAGAGGTGAATTCTCAGGAGGGCTTTGAAGAGGAGAAGAGAGTTAGTTTGGCAGATGTGAAGAGGGACAGCATTCCGGGTCAGCGGTAGGACGTGGGCCATGGGTCGACCGGGTACAAGCACCAACGAGGGACCTTGAGGAAGTTAGCGAGAGCAGAGGAGTGGAGTGGATGGGGTGGGCTGGAGAAGGAGAGAAGGGAGGTGAGGTAGGAGGGGGCTAGGTGATGAAGAGCTTTGAAGCCAAGAGTGATGAGTTTTTGTTTCATGCGAAGGTTGGTCGGCAACCACTGGAGGTTTTTGAGGAGGGAAGTGGCATGCCCAGAGCGTTTCTGTAAAAAGATGATCCGGGCAGAGGAATTAAGAATAAAGTGGAGCGGGGAGAGACAGGAGGATGGGAGATCAGAAAGGAGGCTGATGCAATAGTCCAGTCGGGATATTATGAGAGCAAGGTAGCAGTTGGGTGGAGAGGAAAAGATGGATCTTGGCGATGTTGTGAAGGTCATTGTACTCGAAAAGAGAATGGAACTAAACAAAGCAGTGAGGATTCGAATCCAAGGTGGTGAGGCCAGCGAGAAAAAGTAACACCCGGAGACAGTGCCGGATAGATCAGAAAAGGGAGGAATATGACCGAGTGCCCGTTCACCTCCAGAAAGGTACGAATGACACAATGGTGTCCCTCTCCAGTTTAGCTGTGCCTTTATTTCCAGCATATAGCGAGAATTAGCCATATCACAAAAGAACTAGGGCAAGTGTGTTTTCTTCAGTAACAAGAGAGGCTCTTCAGGCAGGCTTTATTTGTTATGGGAAAGAAGCAATCTCCATCCCCCGGAATTTGCGGACATGGTATACATCCCACCTGAAATGGGGTCCAGGACGTCCTCGGTTTGAGTCGTTTAGATGAAGCGCTGGAATGCTTGGAATGTTGCTCCAAAACAATCCCCCCTTTTGATCCCAACAGGGCCCAGACCGCAGCGGGGATCACAGGTCCCTCCTCGAGGTACAGAGGTCTTCCGTGAGGAATGGTGCCTATGGGGAGCTGTAGGTCTTGTCCAAGCGCTGGGTGATCTCGAGAAGGTCTTCCCGTGAGAGGGCTACCCCTGACGGGTGCCACTGCATGATCGATCAGGCCTCCTTTTGGAAACCCAGTTAAGGAGATGAAAGACACAGCAAACCAAGAAAAGGGCACGTGTAATAGGGAGGACAAAGGCATTTAGTCCACCGGTCAAATTTCCCAGCCAAGCAGGCATGTTTGAGAGCTCCAACCAATCCCACCAGGACCCAGAAGCGTAGCCACACTGGAAAGGCAGGCGTTCCATTAGGGATGTGATTTTCTGTACATTAGTCTCGACATGACTTGACTCGTCCCGGTAGAAACAACAGGACTGATTTAGGAACACGCAGACTCTCCTCCCTTCCTAACTCCCCCGCCCCCACATTTGGAGAGGAGTAGGTCTAAGGCCACTCGGTTCTGAAGGGCCACAAGAGACAGGGAGCTCACCTCCGACTGAAGGGCAGTAATGGCATCTCCCGAATAGTTGGCCAACAGACGGGGCTCAGCGGAGAAATTGAAAAGGAAACGAGAGGGACCGTCCATGTCCATGACTAACCTTCAGTCCCACTGTTCCCAAATGTTGAAGGACCTCAAGGGATCCTTTCCTACAAAAGATTTGTCAGAAATCCCCTCACTTTTCCCCACAACTAGAAGATCATCTGCATACTGGAAGAGACTCACCCTCCAGATGGAAGTTCAAGGGGAGACAACGTTTTGGTTAATTCCAGGGAGAAAATGGTTGGTGAATGTACAAACACCTGAGGCAGAGGAGTACACGTGAGCTGCCTACCCTCCCAGCTGAAGGCAAAGAGGGGTTGGCTTTCAGGACCCGATGAAATGGTAAAGAAAGCACCCTTTAGATCGACACAAGTAAAACAACAGAGCTTTGGGCTGACACATGCCACTACTGCTGAAGGGTTTGGTACGACCGCATGCAGAGGCTTTACATATGCACTGATGGCCCTTAATTCTTGGATGAGCCGGTACGTGGGAGGGTCACCCGGCTTTCGGACCGGTAGTATGGGGGTGGTACAGGGGGACTGACATTCAACTAAGATACCTTGGCTCAAGAATGCCGTCACAATGGGTTCCAATCCACATCTCCCTCCCGCAGACAAAGGGTATTGCCTCATATTTGGTAGGGGCCCTTCCCGAGGAGGGCACGTGACAGGAGTAATTCCCCCGGCAAATCCACATCTGAGGGTCTTGTGCTCCATAGAGAATCGGGCAATTCTCCAAGTTCAGAGGAGTCCCCAGTATGCTCAATGCGAAAAGAGGCTGGTAAGAGTGGGAGAACTAGACAAGCAGGTTGCCTAACATTCATTCAATAGTATTTATTGAGCGCTTACTATGTGCAGAGCACTGTACTAAGCACTTGGGATGAACAAGTCGGCAACAGATAGAGACAGTCCCTGCCGTTTGACGGGCTTACAGTCTAATCGGGGGAGATGGACAGACAAGAACAATGGCAATAAATAGAATCAAGGGGAAGAACATCTCGTAAAAACAATGGCAACTAAATAGAATCAAGGTGATGTACAATTCATTAACAAAATAAATAAGGTAATGGAAATATATACAGTTAAGCGGACGAGTACAGTGCTGTGGGGAGGGGAAGGGAGAGGTGGAGGAGCAGAGGGAAAGGGGGAAAAGAGGGTTTAGCTGCGGAGAGGTGAGGGGGGGTGGTAGAGGGAGTAGAGGGAGAAGGGAGCTCAGTCTGGGAAGGCCTCTTGGAGGAGGTGAGTTTTAAGTAGGGTTTTGAAGAGAGGAAGAGAATCAGTTTGGCGGAGGTGAGGAGGGAGGGCGTTCCAGGACCGCGGGAGGACGTGGCCCAGGGGTCGACGGCGGGATAGGCGAGACCGAGGGACAGTGAGGAGGTGGGCGGCAGAGGAGCGGAGCGTGCAGGGAGAGCAGTGGAAAGAGAGAAGGGAGGAGAGGTAGGGAGGGGCAAGGTGATGGAGAGCCTTGAAGCCTAGAGTGAGGAGTTTTTGTTTGGAGTGGAGGTTGATAGGCAATCACTGGAGTTGTTTAAGAAGGGGAGTGACATGCCCAGATCGTTTCTGTGGGAAGATGAGCCGGGCAGCGGAGTGAAGAATAGACCGGAGCGGGGCGAGAGAGGAGGAAGGGAGGTCAGAGAGAAGGCTGACACAGTAGTCTAGCCGGGATATAACGAGAGCCCGTAGCAGTAAGGTAGCCATCTGGGTGGAGAGGAAAGGGCGGATCTTGGCGATATCGTATAGGTGAAACCGGCAGGTCTCGGTAACGGATAGGATGTGTGGGGTGAACGAGAGAGACAAGTCAAGGATGACACCGAGATTGCGGGCCTGAGAGACGGGAAGGATGGTCGTGCCATCCACGGTGCTAGAGAAGTCTGGGAGAGGACCGGGTTTGGGAGGGAAGATGAGGAGCTCAGTCTTGCTCATGTTGAGTTTTAGGTGGTGGGCCGACATCCAGGTGGAGACATCCCGGAGGCAGGAGGAGATGCGAGCCTGAAGGGAGGGGAAGAGGACAGGGGCGGAGATGTAGATCTGCATATCATCTGCATAGAGATGATAGTCAAAGCCATGAGAGCGAATGAGTTCACCGAGGGAGTGGGTGTAAATGGAGAACAGAAGAGGGCCAAGAACTGACCCTTGAGGAACTCCAACAGTTAAAGGATGGGAGGGGGAGGAGGCTCCAGCGAAGGAGACCAAGAATGACCGGCCAGAGAGATAAGAGGAGAACCAGGAGAGGACGGAGTCCGTGAAGCCAAGGTGAGATAAGGTATGGAGGAGGAGGGGATGGTCGACAGTGTCAAAGGCAGCAGAGAGGTCAAGGAGGATTAGAATGAAGTAGGAGCCATTGGATTTGGCAAGAAGGAGGTCATGGGTGACCTTAGAGAGAGCAGTCTCGGTAGAGTGGAGGGGACGGAAGCCAGATTGGAGGGGGTCCAGGAGAGAATGGGAGTTAAGGAATTCTAAGCATCGATTGTAGACGACTCGTTCTAGGATTTTGGAAAGGAAGGGTAGTAGGGAGATAGGGCGATAACTGGAGGGGGAAGTGGGGTCAAGAGCGGGTTTTTTTAGGGAGGGGGAGACGTGGGCATGTTTGAAGGCAGAGGGGAAGGAGCCATTGGAGATTGAGTGGTTAAAAATAGAAGTTAAGGAAGGTAGGAGGGCAGGGGCGATGGTTTTAATAAGGTGAGAGGGAATGGGGTCCGAGGCGCAGGTGGAGGGGGTGGCACTTGCGAGGAGGAAGGAGAACTCCTCTGAGGATACTGCAGGGAAGGATGGGAAAGTAGGGGAGAGGGTTGGTGGGGGGGAGGGGAGAGGCGGAGGGGTGACTTAAGGGAGCTCAGACCTGATTGTGTAGATTTTCGTGAGGAAATAGGTGGCCAGATCATTGGGGGTGAGAGATGGGGGAGGGGGAGGAACAGGGGGCCTAAGGAGAGAGTTAAAGGTCCGGAACAATCGGCGGGGGTGACGGGCATGGGTATCGATGAGGGAGAAGAAGTTTTGCCTGGCGGAGGACAGGGCAGAGTTAAGGCAGGAAAGGATAAATTTGAAGTGGGTGAGGTCTGCTTGGTGCTTGGACTTTCGCCAGCAGCGCTCAGCAGCTCGAGCATAGGAGCGTAGGAGGCGGACAGAGGAGGTGATCCAGGGCTGTGGGTTAGTGGAGAGAGAGCGGCGGAGGGAAAGGGGGGCGAGAGAGTCGAGATGAGTAGAGAGGGTGGAGTTGAGAGCGGAGACCTGATCATCGAGAGTGGGAAGAGAGGACAGGGCGGCAAGGTGAGGAGAGATGCTATTGGAAAGACGGATGGGATCGAGAGAGCGGAGGTCCCTGTGGGTCAGTAGCGAAGATTTGCAGGGGGAGGGAGTGTGAGAGATGAGGCAGGTGAGAAGGTTATGGTCAGAGAGAGGGATTTCAGAGTTGGTGAGGGAGGAGATAGTGCAGCGGTAGGAGATGACGAGATAGAGGGTGTGACCGAGTCGGTGAGTGGGCGCGGTATGGTGGAGGAGGAGGTCGGCAGAGTCGAGCAGGGATAGCAGGCGGGCGGCAGAGGAGTCGTCGGGTACATCCATATGGATGTTGAAGTCTCCAAGGATCAGAGTGGGCAGAGAGAAGGAGAGAAGGAGAGAAGGAAGGTGAGAAAGGGGTCAAGGTGGTTGAAGAAGTCGGAGGTGGGACCGGGAGGGTGGTAGATGACAGCGACAAGTATCTGGAGGGGGTGGTAGAGGCGAATGATATAAGCAATCGTAAGGCTTGCAAAGACGAAGCCAAAAGGAGTGGGTTGACCTATTAACACCCCTAGGTGCAGAGAGATAGCCTGATATTCATCACACTCGATAATGATGGTCAGGCGGCACAGTAAATCTCTTCCCATCAAAGGGGAAGGAGTGGAGGGGATTACCATAAAGGGGTGGCGTATGCAAATACCTGCCATCCAACACTGGAGGGGTAGAGTGCAGGAAACAGACTGAAAATTTCCCCTGACCCTCACGATCTTGATGCGATCCTTTTCTCGGGTGTCTGGAGGAAAGGAAGGAAGGACCAAGTAGGTAGCTCTGGTATCAACTAGCATTCGGAATTTTCTCGTGTTTATGGTAACAGAACAAAATATTTCATAGCGAGCCTATCTTCTGACACCACCGGGATCAGGGTATCAGGCTTTACTGGTGGGGGGGCGGGGGGGGTGACATCCTGGGGCTCCAGTCAGGCAGATCCCACCTACCGGTACAGTCCAGCGATATGTGACAAATATATGGGTAGACGTACCCTGGGACAGGGACAGAAAAAGGGGTGCGGAGTCATTGGGGAGGATCCCATGGCCTGATAGGGAAATCGGGATCTGAATTAAGGTATGATCTTCCCATTTAGGTTCTGGGTAGTTCCCTCGGCCTCCCGAAGGGCCTCTGCTACCTGGTTCCCGAGCCCCTGCTCCTAATCTCTGACGTCGCTTCAAGAGGGGGCAGTCACGCTTGAAGTGGCCCTCCTTTTGGCAATAAAAATAGGTCCTCGGGGAGTTTCTGGGGGCCTGGGCTACCAGGACCTTAGCTGCACTGTCCTGTTTCATAGTCTCTACATGACGAGCAATCCCTCTGAGTTCGGGAAGGGGCTTAGAACTCTTTCCGGGAATATATTTATCAAAATAATTAGAAATTCCCCTTGTTTAACAAAGGCGGTAGCCAGAGCCCATGTGTCCCGATGATTATCCAGATTCAACTGTACTAAAGTCTCAGTTGCGTCACTTAATTGATTAAAGAATTCACCTGAGCTCTCTATGTCCTTCTGCCTCAGGCCATTAAAGGAATCTCAATCAGGAGGTTTTCTACCTAACACCTGAATGGCGGTTAATAGGGCCTGACGAACAAGTGCGAGCCATTGCCAGTCGCCTTCCACATTCAAGTTCCAATTAGGATCCGCAACTGGCAAAGGCGCATGGGGTTGGCCTTCACCTTCTAATTTTATGGTCTGGGTGCTTATACGCTGTCTTCATCTCTAGTAAAGAAAAGTTCCAACAGCTCCTCTATATCTGCTCAGTTTGGAGAATGGGTCCGAAAGATGCCCAAACTCGTCTATGGACCTCCGTAGGATTCTGGGCGAAGGGAAGAGTATTCTGTTGCCACAAAAACAGTTTCTGGGGCTGGAACAGAATATGAGAGCGAAGGGAAGTAATGGTTAACTGTCCACCCACACTGGGGATCTGTTGATGAGATACCTGTACCAGGGCCATGACTGTGGGTGGAGGTGGCACCTGTGGGAGGTAGGCCGGTGGGGAAGGGCTAAATGGGAGGGCAACGGGCAACTGAGGATATAGTCCAGGTGGCTGAGGAGGACTGCACCCAAAAATAGAGGTTTTAGGGCTGGTTAGTCCTCTGGGAACACTGGCAGAATTTTCTCGCGTTCCTGCCTCGGCCCATAAATACCACGAACACATATCCCCATCACGGGAGACACATAGGATCTCCCAGAGTTTTCTGAGACTTTGAGGATCAAAGGAACCTCCTTCAGGCCAGATATAATGGACGGTTTAATCTTTGAACCTCAGTCCACACTTTATGACACTACAAGAATTTTTTTTCGTCATTGCTTTTTGTGCCAGAAAGACACAGTCATTCCACAACTCCCGCAATTTCGTTAAACATTCGTATCCTGGGCCATCTCCCAGACTCTACCTTGGGATGTCTCCCAGACCCTACCCTGGAACGTCTCCCAGACCCTACCCTGGAACGTCTCCCAGACCCTAGTGAAACATTTCTCACGAGAAACAACCCTCCAATGCTATACCGGGAGGAGAACCCTTTCCCTGTTTCCGGGAAAGAAACGCTGCTTACCCGCTCTCTGGTGGGCGCTCCTAATTTAAGCAGAATTGGGTCAAAGGAGGGAGTGAGGATCCGGGCCCTAAAAGCTGATCCCTTAGTCTTACCATTGCGCACCAGGTGGATTCACCATCCCCTATCCGATCCATTCTGCAACGTAGTTGATCACAGCACAGGGTTCCCTTCGTCGTCCCCAAAAAACTGTAATCGAAAAGAGAATGGAATTTTAAAAAGTAGTGAGGATTCAAACCCAAGGTGGTGAGGCAAGCAAGAAAAAGTAACACTCAGAGACATGCTGGATAGATCAGAAAAGGGAGGAATACGACGGAGTGACTGTTCACCTCTGGAGAGATACGAGTGACACAACGGAGCCCCTCTCCAGTTTGGTCGTGCCTTTATTTACAGCATATAGCGAGGATTAGCCAATGACAAAAGACCTTGCACAGTACAATTAGGCAACAGATAGAGACAATCCCTATCCAACACGGGCTCACAATCTAAAAGAGGGGGAGACAGAATACAAAACAAAACAAGTAGACAGGCATCAATATCATCAAAATAAATTAATAGGATTATAGATATATACACATCATTAATAAAATAAATGCCCAGGATCCTGCTGCTCAGCCCAGCCTACTGACCGACCTGGCCCCCAATAATAATTTCACGTAAAACTCACACCTTATCAAATATCAGCCAACTCATACCCAAGGGAGGCTGTGCAAATGAAATGACTCTGGACAGACTTCCAGGGAAGTCTCAACCTCTCTCTGCCTCAATTTCTCCCAATGGGTTTTCAATGCCTCTTCTCCCTCCTACTTCGATTGAGAGTTAGGTGGGGAAAAGGGACTGTGTCAGGCCTGATTACCTTGTATCTTTTCTAGTGCTTCGGGCAGAGCTTGGCACCTAGTAAGTGCTTAGCGAATGTCACCATTCTCTTTATTATTATTGCTGTGTGCAGAACACTGTCCTAAGTGCTTGCATATGTACGATATAGCAGTATCTAGTTCAAAGTCAATACAGCCTCCCGCATCTCCTTCTGGCTTCACTTGTGGCCAGGAAATGGGAAAAATTCCTGGGCCTTCCCAACCCCTTTTCTCTGGAGGAAGCTTCTTAGGGACCCCTCTGTGTGGAGAGAAAGCCCCCCGATTCCAAGCCCGCTCTCTCCCTGCCACCCTCCAGGGGTGGGAATAGAGCTGCAGCTTCCAGTAAATCTTGAAGCTCCCCTAGGTTCCCTTAAAGCTATTTCTCCTTAGGCAGTGAACCAAATTCTGCTAATCCCACCCATACATAAATTCGAAACCCTGTTTAAGACCTGTTTGCAGACCTTACAGACACAAATGAGTTTTTATGGGTTCCTCTAATGGGGACCGTGTCCACTGTCAACCTGATATTTATTGAGCGCTTGCTGTGTTGAGGGTGCCCTGCCAAACCCCTGAGAGAGTACAGTGGAGTTGGTATATATGATTTCCGTACTCAAGAAGCTTACTTCTCTACTCTCTTCCACTTTATTGTCAGAGTTTGAACAAAGACTAATTATTCCACCATTGAATGGTCCTCTCAGCATGATCAAATATTTAATTTTCAGGTTTTTTCAAGAAGTATTCCCTGTCCCACTATCATACTGAAAGCCTGTCGCCAGCCCATATCAATCAGCCAATCAATCAAATATATGTATTGATTGCTTACTATGTGCAAGCACTGTACTGAACATGTGAGAGAGTACAGGGCAACACTTTTAGGGTTATTTTGAAATAGCATTTTTTAAGTGTTTACTACTTGCCAGGCACCGTTCTAAGCGCTGGGGTAGATACAAGGTATTCAGGTTGGATATTCTCTATGTCCCACAAGGGGCTCACAGTTTTAAGCCCCATTTTACAGATGAGGTAAATGAGGACCGGAGAAGTGAAGTGACTTGCCCAAAGTCACCCAACAGACAAGTGGAGCTAGGATAATCAGGTCCTTCCAAGTCCCAGGCCCGTGGTCTATCTGCTAGGTCCCGCTCTTTCTTATGGAGTTAGTTCTAGTCCCAGCTCTGTCACTCATCTGGCACATCATTTTGGGCAAGTCACTTCATTTCTCTGTAAAATAGGGATTAAGTCCTCCTCCCTCCCATTTTGACTGTGAGCCCCATGTGGGACGGAGACTGTGTCCAACCTTAGAAACTTGTATTTACCCCAGTGCTTGACCCACTGTAAATGTTTTACAAATACCAGGAAAAAGTCCTTAATGAATAAGGTGATAATAATGATAATAAAGAGAGATATTATGGAAAGAAGGGATCAAGTGTTATATCTGCTAATTTTGCTAATCCCGTACATCTACAAAAGTCAAACTCTGTTCAGTGTGTGCTTCTTTGGAATTCTTGTGGAGGGGAAAAAATTGGGGACTTTTCACATCTAGGACAAAGCCTTCAGCTCAGAGTGTCGGGAGCCACATTAAGCAAGATTCAGTGGATTTGTGGAGCATCAGGACACTGTTTCCTGCAGCAGGGCAGGCTGGGTAGTTTTCAGGAGCTCTGGACAACGTGCTTAGAAATGAGTGGTCCTCGCCTCCTCCCCTTTTCCCCAGCTTCTGCTGGATCTCACCCATCCCACCAGCAGAAAAGCAGGCATGGTGGGCCGAGCAGGTAATAATAATAATAAAGATGACATTTATTAAGTGCTTACTATGTGCCAGGCACTGTACTAAGTGCGGGGGTGGATAGTGGATACAAGCAAATCAAATTGGGCACAGTCGCTGTCCCATGTGGGGCTCACAGTCTCAATCCCTATTTTACAGCTGTGGTAACTGAGGCCCAGAGAAGTGAAGTGACTTGCCCAAGATCACATGGCAGGCAAGTGATAGGGCCGGGATTAGAACCCATGACCTTCTGAGTCCCAGAACCATGCTCTATCCACCCCACCATGCGGCTTCTTATAATTTGCTCACCAATTGTTCCCAACCAGGTACAGCCACTCAGAAAAGGGGCATTACAGATGTCAGTGATGAATCAGAAGAGGAAATTTGGCAGGCCTTCAACAAACAGATTTGTCCTCCAATCATTTCCAGAGTAAGCCAAATGGAGGAGTTGGTGGAAAGGCTCGTTCGCAACCAGTGCTTTGTTTTGAAGGAATTCAAATAACAAAAATGGACCTCTCCTTTCATGGGAGAGGGGGAGTCATAAAATTACAAACCATCCAGCTGTCGTGTAAGTTGTACAATTTATTAAATGGTTTCATTAATACTTCATCTTTCCTGAGTCTGCTTTATAACATCTTTTCATTGCATGTAAAGAAGGTAACAGCTGAGACATCTTCAAACTCAAATTTAGATACAATAAATTGTCTCATTTTTCTTACAAGGTGCCTATTTTTATTATTACTCTTTTTGCTCTTTCCAGAGGGCAAGAGAAGGAGGAGAGATAAAGAGGTGGTCAATATTTTCAGCTTGAGGATTAAATGAACATTCAAATATATAAACCAGAAAGCAGACTAAGAATGTGTGTCCATCAATGAGGCATCACAGTTAAATGGAAAAGGTACCAATTATTAAATATCCACTAGAGAGCATGGTTGTTATAACCCACTCCTTGAAGTACAGGTAATAGTGCCACTTCTTTTCTTGACTCATTTTTTAGAGTTTCATTTTCTTGTAATGAAAATCCTACTACTGGAGATAGTTTAACGCTTTCAGTTTACTGCTTCAGGGTTCCTAATTGTGCTGGTGAGAGAAACCTAAATCTCAGGAGTTCTAGGTGATTGATCCCGGAAGTGCAGTCTACCAAGCTGCTTCTCACTCTGGTCAGTGAGTGGGTGGACTTCGAGTTCACCGGTAGTCAAGAAGGTATTATGAGAGGGAGGTGACAGGCTTCCCTCCTGAAGAATGAACTCTTTAGGCTCCAAGGGAGGGATCTCAGCTTGGTCCCCATCGACAGGAATGGGTAGAAAAAAAGATGGATCAATCAATTGGTAGTATTTATTGAACACCGACTGGGTGAAGAACAATATACTAAGCACTTGGAGTCCAATCCAACAGAATTGGTAGACACCTTCCCTGCCCACAAAGTACTGACAGCGTCGAGCTGACTGCAGGGGAAGTTAGTAGCTCTTCCCCATGTGGCCCTATCAATCAGTCTATATTGAGTGCTTACTGTGTGCAGAGCACCATACTAAGCATTGGAGGGCACAGTACAGTAGAGGTGGTAGACATGATCCTTGCCCACAAAGAGCTTACAGCCTAGAGAAGGAGACAGACATTTATGTGAATGAATAGATTATGGATATGTACATAAGTGATGGGCTGAAAGAGAGTAGCCAACCCAAGTGCAAAGGCAAAACAGAAGAGAGTGAGAAAAGAGGAAATATGACCTAACTGGGGAAGTTCTCTTGGAGGAGATGCACCTTCGATAAGGCTTTGAATGGGGGGAAGAGTGATCATCAGTCAGACATGAAGAGGGAGGGTGTTCCAGGCCAGACTGAACGTTTGGAAGAAAAATGATCCGGGCTGCAGAGTGAAGTGTGGATTAGAGCAGAGACTTATCCCAGAGAACTCATAGGTGGATTGGTCTGCTTCACAGGACCCTTGTTACGGATCCATCTTGCAAACAGGAGAGTCTTTTTTCCAGAATGTCCTCATTCTCCTGTCACTGGAAATAATGAGGAATGGACTCACCGCTGAGAAGGTGAATCCCAACACTGTGTGGCTGCTCACCAGAAGAGGAGAATTCTCCCTTGTGTTCGTTATAATGCTGAGCAGAATGGTCTGCCGCCCGTAGAGGAGGATGTAGAGTGCGACCAGGGCGACCACTCTTTTGGCCGCTCTGACCTCAGGCATCGCCCCGATGAACCGTCCCAGCGCATGGAGGTGTCGGACCCGCCGGTGGTGCCTGTGCAGCATGAACACCTTGTAGCTATTGGCTACGCTCATGAGCCCCACAAAGATGAGGTCGTGGAGGAAGAAAACTACGGCGATGAGCAGGGTGGTTTCCGCATTGTCACTAACTTTAGTGCAATATTTGAGGTCCAATATAATGTGAATGCTATTGCTGTTCTAAGGGAATGTTCTGCTCATCAGAGTATCAAACTCTATCAGCATATTGAGGCCCCAGGACAAGAGGCAGGAGAGGATGATGCACCTGGGTAACCTGACTTTGATCCGAACCCACCGGGAGGTCCCGGGGCTGATGGCGACAGCCTGGAAGACTCTCAGGAGGCAGGTGCTTCAGATCAAGAGACCAAGGGCCAACCGGTACAAATACATGAGGATTTTGCATCCGGCATCATCCAGGAATTTTTTCAGGCCCCAAGCAGACAGGGTCTCCGTGTTCCCAAAGGTGAGGAGGATGATGGTGTTGGCTAAGACCAGCTGAGAGAAGACTAAATTGGACGGGCTCAGTTTGTGAGTGGCAGAGACCACGTGAGCATAAAATAGGAGGAGAAATATATTTACAAAGACCCCGACTCTGATCTGTAACAGAATCATGATCCCAAAAGAAAGCCAGGTAGGATTCATTTCTTAAAATGGGAGCTAGAATAAGAGAAGACTTCTTCCTGAGAAGCATTTTGGGAAGGAGGAAGAGAGAGAAAGAGAGAGGAAAGGAAAGATAAGTAGGAGAGACCACGCTTTGCAATTTACAGTAATTAAACTTATGCCTTGCATCACTTCCCTCAAACCTTTTCTTAAAATTGTGTTTTTTAAGCGCTTACTGTGTGTCAGTGAATTTGCCATGAAAGTTCATGAAGAAAATGATTTTGCTAACACGACAGGGTCCAGAGACTAGTGGATCCATCAATCAATCAGTGGTATTGATTTATTTCAGTGGGATCTGTTAAGCACTTACTAGGTGTCAAACATTCTTATTAATAATATAATATCTATGGTATATGCTAAGCACTTACTGTGACCCAGGTATAATTCTAAGCGCTGGGAAGGATATCAGATTGGATAGAGTCCCTGTCCCACATGGGGCTCACAATCTCAATCTCCATTTTACAGACAAGGTAACTGAGGCATAGAGAAGTGAAGTCATTTGCCCGTCTGGGCCTCAGCGTTCTTCAGGGACAAGTGGAGCTGGAGGGAGAAAGACCGATGATTGAAGTCACCGATGAAGTAGTGTTAGTTGTCTAGTGCATGGAACCTGGGCCTGAGAATCCCAAGGACCCGGGTTCTCATCCCAGCTCTGCCACTCATTAGCTGCGTGGCCTCGGGCAAGTCACTTCCCTTCTCCCTGGTCCAAGTGCGCATCTTCGCTTCTCTGGACCTCACTTCCCTCGTAACTCAGCCGGGACTAAGACGAGGAGCCCCAAGTGGGGCTCGGATCAGGTCCAACCTGATTAACCTGTATGTTCTCCAGCACTTAGAAGTGTGCCTGGTGCAAAGTAGGTGCTTAACAAATACCACTGAAGACAAAAAGTGAACAATCCTCTTAGCCTGGGATGGTCATCCTTGGACCAACCCACAGGGAGGATACCCAGGAACTCAAATGCTTGCACTCTTATTGCTTAGGCCACACAAGGACAAGAGCCTTCTTAGGATGGGCCGCAAGGAAGAAGGGAGGTAGGGGAGGATTACCTGCCATGGACGAGGAAGCCGACTTGGACCATCTCCTGAAGTTTCTATGTCTTTCTCAGCCCAGATCTCTTGGTGGAGAGACTGAGCTATGGCATACACAGCGCTGTACACGCTGTAACTCTGGGGAGACAGGTTCATGTCCCAGACATCCAAGGGCCTGCTCTCCAAAGTACTATTTTCTTCTCACAATCTCATGGCATAATATGGACTTGAACAGTCGAAGATCCACCACCAGAACACGAGTAGAAACAAGTCCTGTGGATATTTCTGAAGGTTCAGGGACCACTGGAAATCCCTGAAACCTGAAATCTCCTTCTTATGGACTGAAAATACCAAGGAGCCTTGGAAAAGGGTGGTATTTATGTAAAAGTAATTTGTTGTAAAATCCCAATCGGATGTGGTGACCCAGACTTTACCATCAGTGGGTTTATATCTTAGACATAGTAAGAGTAACTGAAAAGAGAATGAATCTCCATAGGCAGCGACCACATTCACCAATGATGTAATCATGTATTTGTGGTTACAGAAGGAATCAAGTAGACTTTCAGTAAAGTATACTTTGTTTCTTTGAATGTAAGCCACACAGATGCCATTCTTGGTCATCTCCTCCATTAGGACAGAGGCGAACAACTCACCGCGAATGTCACTGGTGACTAGAAGGCCGATCCAGATGCAGTGAAAATGCTTCTTGAGGCGGACCATCCCTTTGGGCATATCCGAGGAGCTCTCAGAGATCTGATAGAGAGATGGAAAGTGGGCCTTCTCTCTGAGAGTGGGGTCATTCATTCATTCATTCATTCATTCAATAGTATTTATTGAGCGCTTACTATGTGCAGAGCACTGTACTAAGCGCTTGGGATGAACAAGTCAGCAACAGATAGAGACAGTCCCTGCCGTTTGACGGGCTTACAGTCTAATCGGGGGAGACGGACAGACAAGAACAATGGCACTAAACAGCGTCAAGGGAAAGAACATCTCGTAAAAACAATGGCAACTAAATAGAATCAAGGCGATGTACAATTCATTAACAAAATAAATAGGGTAACGAAAATATATACAGTTGAGCGGACAAGTACAGTGCTGTGGGGATGGGAAGGGAGAGGTGGAGGAGCAGAGGGAAAAGGGGAAAGTGAGGCTTTAGCTGCGGAGAGGTAAAGGGGGGATGGCAGAGGGAGTAGAGGGGGAAGAGGAGCTCAGTCTGGGAACGCCTCTTGGAGGAGGTGATTTTTAAGTAAGGTTTTGAAGAGGGAAAGAGAATCAGTTTGGCGGAGGTGAGGAGGGAGGGCGTTCCAGGACCGCGGGAGGACGTGACCCAGGGGTCGACGGCGGGATAGGCGAGACCGAGGGACGGTGAGGAGGTGGGCGGCGGAGGAGCGGAGCGTGCGGGGTGGGCGGTAGAAAGAGAGAAGGGAGGAGAGGTAGGAAGGGGCAAGGTGATGGAGAGCCTTGAAGCCTAGAGTGAGGAGTTTTTGTTTGGAGCGGAGGTCGATAGGCAACCACTGGAGTTGTTTAAGAAGGGGAGTGACAGGCCCAGATCGTTTCTGCAGGAAGATGAGCCGGGCAGCGGAGTGAAGAATAGACCGGAGCGGGGCGAGAGAGGAGGAAGGGAGGTCAGAGAGAAGGCTGACACAGTAGTCTAGCCGGGATATAACGAGAGCCCGTAATAGGAAGGTAGACGTTTGGATGGAGAGGAAAGGGCAGATCTTGGCGATATTGTAGAGGTGAAACCGGCAGGTCTCGGTAACGGATAGTATGTGTGGGGTGAACGAGAGGGACGAGTCAAGGATGACACCGAGATTGCGGGCCTGCGGGACGGGAAGGATGGTCGTGCCATCCACGGTGATAGAGAAGTCTGGGAGCAGACCGGGTTTGGGAGGGAAGATGAGGAGCTCAGTCTTGCTCATGTTGAGTTTTAGGTGGCGGGCCGACATCCAGGTGGAGACGTCCCGGAGGCAGGAGGAGATGCGAGCCTGAAGGGAGGGGGAGAGGACGGGGCGGAGATGTAGATCTGTAGGTCCTGTGAGCCATAGGAGATCTACATGAGAGACAGAACCAGGGGAAGAGGGAACTCTGGAGTGGACATACCTGCAGACGGCCATCATCACTCCAGAGCTCATAGACGGGTTCCCTGCCCAAAAGGGGCTTATAGTCTATAGAGGGTCGGCCTATGCCATTTTGGGCAAAGACACCAGCCCCTTCTATTGCCTTTGGCTCTTTCAAAGTATTTCCCACCTGGGGAATTTCCACAGTACACAGGAAACTCGATCCAAGCTAAGCTCTGTTTCCCTTGGTGGGATGCATCATATTCATCACTTGGGAAATATGAAATGCCACTGAGGACCTGGGGAGCAGTGTGGCCTAGTGGCAACCCTGACTTCCATTCCCAGCTTTGCCACTGACCTGCTGAGAGAGCTTGGCCAAGTTACTACCCTTCCTCATATGTAAAATGAGGCTCCAATGCCTGTTCTCACTCCTTTTTTGACTGGGATCTTGATGAGGGACAGGGATTGGGTCTGATCTGATCACTCTGTATCTTCCCCAGCTTTTGAACAGCACTGGACAAGATGGAAAAGTACCATGATTGTTATGAAAGTGACACATTCTCTGCCCTTATACTGGAATGGGGAAAGTGAACTGAAAAATATTTACAACTCAGATGGTCTAAATAAATAATTCAGAGTATTTAGAAGAATAGATATATTTACATCAATTTCATCGCCTCTGGCTCCTTGGAGGGAGTTTCCCTACCTTGGAATGCCTATGGGACAGGGTTTAGGGTGGTGGCTGGCACAGAATAAACGCTTAACTAATCCCATAAAGAGACAACAACAGCAACAACAACAACAACCTGAAGTCATTCCCCGGCCTCTCAGCTCACTGTGAGCAGAGGATGTGTCCGTTTCTTGTTAGAACTTATTCTTCGAAGTGCTCAGTTCAGTGCTCTGCCCTCAGTAAGCACTCGGTAAATGCCACTGAATGGTCTGCCCTACCTGTCGGATCCCTTACCTGGGAAGCTTATGGAGTCCCAGCAACCAGGAACCGGTTGTGGTCACCATTGAATTCATCCCTCCTATGACTGCCAGCAGTTTGTCCTGCCACTCCGGTTCACAGCTGTAGTTGGGGACCATCTCGACTCTCCCCTAGAGCAGAGTCATGGGGTTCTCGGCTGTTATCGTCCCCAGGAGGTGGACGTTGAATATGTGGAAGTCCAGAGAGTTATTGGGTAAGAGGCTGAGGTCCTTGTTGATCTCCTCAACTGCAAACTGCAGGGCCAGGAGATGCTGGTAGTGTTTGGTTGAAGTATCCATAATGGAAAGGATGGGAGATGGCACTGAAGGGTCGGGACAAAGTGGAAAGGATTAGGACTGGGGGGGTCAGATGGACCTGGTTTCCAAACCTGGCTCCACCGCTTGCCTGTCAGGTGGCCCTGGGTGAGTCACTCTGCTTCCTTGAGCAGCAGCTACCACATCTATGAAATGGGGATGAAGACTGTGAGCCCCATGTTTAACAAGAGCTGTGTCCAACCTGATTGTTTGAATCTATCCCAGTGCTTTATACATTCATTCATTCATTCATCATTCAATCATATTTATTAAGTGCTTGCTATGTGCAGAGCACTGTAATAAGCACTTGGAATGCACAATTTGGCAACAGATAGACACCATCCCTGCCCAACAATGGGCTCACAGTCTAAATGGGGGAGACAGGCAACAAAACAAAGTAAGTGTCAATTGTCAATACCATCAAGATAAAAAGAATCATAGATATATACACATCATTAATAAAATGAATAGGTTAATAAAAAATATATACAAATATGCACAAGTGCTGTGGGTAAGGGAAGGGGAAGATCAGAGGGAGGGAGGAGGGAGAATGGGGAGGGAAGGAGGGAAAGAGGGAATGGCAGGGCTCAGTCCGGGAAGGTCTCCTGGAGGACGTGAACTCTCAGTGGGGCTTTGAAGAGGGCAAGAGAGTTAGTTTGCAGATGTGAGAAGTGAGGACAGTCCAAGTCAGTGGTAGGACGGGGTCCAGGGGTCGACGGCTGGACAGGTGAGAATGAGGGACCATGAGGAGGTTAGCGACAGAGGGGCAGAGTGTACGAAGTAGTCTGTAGATGGAGAGAAGGGAGGTGAGGTAGGAGGGGTCAAGGTGATGGAGAGCTTTGAAGCCAAGAATGAGGAGTTTTTGTTTCATGCGAAGGTTGATTAACAACTACTGGAGGTTTTTGAGGAGGAGAGTGACATGCCCAGAGCGTTTCTGTAGAAAGATAATCCAGACAGCGGAATGAAGAATAGCCTGGAGTGGGGAGAGGCAGGATGGGAGGCCAAGAGGGGAGGCTGATGCAATAATCCAGTCCGGGTATTATGAACGCTTGTACCAGCAAGGTAGTGGTTTGGATGGGGAAGAAAGGGTGAATCTTGGAGATGTTGTCAAGGTGAGACCTGCAGGTTTTGGTGATGAATTGGATGTGTGGGGTGAATGAGAGAGGAGAGTCAAGGATGACACCAAGACTTTGGGCCTGTGAGATGGGAAGGATGGTAGTGCTGTCCACCGTGACGGGCAAGTCAGGGAGAGGACAGGGTTTGGGAGGGAAGATAAGGAGCTCAGTTTTAGACATGTTGAGTTTTAGTTGGCAGGCAGACATCCAGGTGGAGATGTCCTGAGGCAGGAGGAGATACTAGCCTGGAGGGAAGGGGAGAGAACAGGGGAGAAGATGGAGATTTGGGTGTCATCTGCATAAAGATGATAGTTGAAGCCCTGGGAGCAAATAAGTTCACCAAGGGAGTGAGTAGAGATGGAGAACAGAAGGGTCCAAGGACTGACCCTAGAGGAAATCCTGCAGTCAGGGTATGGGAAGGGGAGGGGGAGCCCGTGAAGGAGACCGAGAATGAATGACCAGAGAGATAAGAGGAGAACCAGGAGAGGATGGAATCCGTGAAGCTAAGGTTGGATAAAGTGTTAAGGAGAAGGGCATGGTTGATAGTGTCACAGGCCTGCCTGGCATATTGCCTGGCACCTAGGAAAAACACTGATTGACTGATTTGAGTTTCCTGAACAGGTACACTTGGGATACACCCCTTGACTCTAGCCCACAGTCATGAAAACCATTGGCATGACATGGTGGATTGAGCACAGGCCTGGGAGTCAGAGGCCAAGGGTTCGTTCATTCATTCATTCGATCATATTTATGGAGCGCTTACCGTGTGCAGAGCACTGTACTAAGCGCTTGGAAAGTACAATTCGGCAACAGAGACAATCCCTGCCCACATTGAGCTCACAGTCTAGAAGGGGGGAGACAGTTATCAAAGCAAGTCAACAGGCATCAATAGCATCGATATAAAAAAATAGAATGATAGATATAGATTTACACATCAGAACAAGACAGGCATTGCATTAATACAAATAATAGAGTTATGCACCAGTGCTGTGGGGCAGGGAGGGAGGTAGAGCACAAGGAGCAGGTTGGAGTGACTCAGGGGAGAGGGGAAGCTGAGGAAAAGGGGGCTCAGTCTGGGAAGGCCTCCTCGGGGAGGTGAGATTTCAGTAGGGTTTGGAAGGGGGGTAGTGTGTTTGGAAGATGTGACGAGGGAGGGCGTTCCAGGCTAAAGGTATGACGTGGGCAGGGGGTCGACTGTGGGACAGGAGAGAGCGAGACAGAGTGAGGAGGTTAGGAGCAGCAGCAGAGGAGGGGAGTGTGTAGGTTGGGATGGAGGAGAGAAGGGAGGTGAGGTAGGAGGGAGCAAGGCGATGGAGAGCTTTAAAGCCAGTAGTGACTCCTCCACTTGTCTGTTCTGTTACTTCGGGGAAGTCACTTCATTTCTCTGGGCCTCAGTTACCTTATCTGTCAAATGGAGATTGAGACTGGGATCCCCAAATGGGATAGAGAACTCTTCCATCTTGATGTGCTTGAATCCACCCCAGCGCTTAATACAGTGCCTGGCATATAGTAAACGCTTAACAGATATGATAATTATTATGATTATCCATGTCCCAGCACTTGGGCACACTGCCCTCGCTTTCTTCTCTGCCCCAAGGTGCCATCTCTCGCTCCGTTCCCACCCGTCCTGCATCCCGGGAAAGAGAAACACTTACTCTATGGAATAAGGAAAGTAATACGGTGGTTTTGTGATGTCATCAAATTTAGGAACATCATTCAAAATCACATCCAGACAGAGTCCTCTGATCACCACATCTCCATCCTGGTAGTAGCCTATGAAAGAATCTCTCCGCAAGGTGCAGAGACCGTTGACCATCGTGCGCTGACCAGCATGGAGCTGGGAGAACAGGATGGTCCACAGAAGACTAAGCCTCATGGCCACAGTCCTAAAGCACAGAGGGAAAACTACTCACTGGAGCGACAGGCTGATCCAGAGGCTGAGCGGTTGAGATGAGAGAGGCATTCGGCATTTCTGGGTCCCCCAAGAATTAATTCCACACACCGGTGAAGTGCCCGGATGGAGAGAGTCCTTGTTCCAGGATGACAGAGGGAGCGGACGAGGGGGCATATTTATAGGGATGCTTTAGCCTGATGAGAGAGTTACCGGTTCCACCTGACGATCTTTGCTTTCGGTAGTGTCAGTTTCTCCTCTTCCTCCTCTCTCTCCTGGCCCCTACCCCACTCACAGAGAGGCTGCAATCAAAGTCGCGGAGGAGAACAGCCCCGTAAGCTGCACCTGCGCACCCCCGATTCCCACACAAACAACTGCTGGAAATGTATCTGCCAACGCTCCTGTATGGTTCTGTCCCAAGTGTTTGGAACAGTAAGCACTCAAAAAGGAGTATTGATTGAGTGTGGGCAGGGAGCGTGCCTACCAACTCGGTTGTATTCTACTCTCCCAAGTGCTGAGTAGAGTGCTTTGCCCACAGAAAGTGCTCGTTCAATACCGTGAAGTGATTGTGTGCAGGGAACTGTTGTATTGGACTCTCCCCACTGCTTAGCACAGCACTCAGCACACAGTAAGTACTCAGTAGATACTGCTGATTGAATGATATGTAGAACATCCAGAGGGACCCTAAGAAACCAGAACCTCGGTGGATTCAGGTCTCTAAAAAGGATACTGAGGTCTCTGGAACATCTCCAGTGTTGCAGACTAAGTGGTGTGGCCTAGTGGAAAGAGCATGAGCCCTGGAGTCAGCGATCATAAGAGTAATAATTGTGGAATTGGTTCAGTACTTACTATGGGCCAAGTGTTGGGGTACATACAAGATCATCAGATTGGACACAGTTCCTGGTCCTCATGGGTTTTGCAATTCAAGAAGTCAGAATAGGGGATTCAATTTAGAGGAGGGAACTGGGGCCCAGAGAAGTGAAGTGACTTGCCCTAGATCACCCAGGAGTTTGCTGGTGGAGCTGGGATGAGAATCCAGGTCTTTCCTTTAGGCCATGCTGCTTCTCATCACCTTCTACAATCGACCCTGCTGCTTGCTCTTTGTGTGATCTTGGGCACATCGCTTTGTTTCTCAGGGCCTCAGTTTCCTCCCCTGTAAAATGGGGGTAAAATATCATTTCTCCTTCTCCCTCATACTGGCAGCTCCATGTAGGACAGGGAGGATCCTGATTATCCTGTGTCCATTTCAAGATTTTTTCTCAGAGCTCTTTTTCCCAGCCTCTTGATTTCCACAGCCCAGGCAGACATAGTCGTTATGATGGCTGCATCTATTCCAGATGAACGGTGGTAGTGAGTCAACTGAATGGGAACTCCTTTAGGAATGAGTCACCCAGGGCAGTTATGGGTTGTAAGATATAAAAATTATTTTTATTATCCTTATTATCATTATCCTTAACGGAAGATGTTAGTTGCTTACTATGTGCAATGCACTATACTAAGTTCTGGTGTATGTACAAGTTCATCAGGTTATAAACAGTCCCTGTCCCACAAAAGCCTCACATTCTTTTTCCCCAGTTTAAAGATGAGCTAACTGAGGCACAGAGAAATCAAGTGACCTGCCCAAGGTCCCAAAGCAGAAAGTGACAGATCTGGGGTTCTGTGTGCACAGAAACATATCAAACGTTTGATATTTGGGAAGAAAACCTTTGCTAGATTAACCATGAAGATCGTTTTCAACGCTGAAGTGATTCACATCAAGTGTCTGAGAGCAAGGATGTTAAACAGTTGCCAGGTAGAACGTCATTCAAGTTAACCAGACTTTCTCATAATTTCTTTTTACATTGGAATTTAACATCTCTATCTTAGAACTGGATATTATCAGAAACAAGACTATTGACTCTATTAAAACCATCATTTTTTTCTGAAGTTTCATACACCAGGAAGAGGTTGGTTTCAGGTGAATCCCGAGCCTAACAGAGCATACTATATTGGGTTCTTGATTGCTGGGTTTTTGTTGTTGCTGTTGTTTGTAGTGCCATCTTAAGCAGAAATATTGCACAAATTTTGGAAGAATGTTAACGGATTTCTAGTGATTTTTCACTTATGCAAAGTAATCAAAGATTTCCTTCTCATGGCATTAAGGGACAATTGTGGATATGGCTAATTTTAGTGTGGCTTTTTTTTCCAAGTGGTTTTCCCAAGTGGGTTTAAAATTTGAAATTTTGATTGCCAAAGAGCTTTGTTTTTCTTATGTTTTGTGCTCCATATTATCTGAGGAAGGCAATAACCACGTGTTTAATATCCCCACATGGCAAAGTACAGATGACAGGGAGGGAATTCCAAGGATCAGGCACAGACTGCCATGCCCTGACCCGGCAGAAATGGCCCGAGAGAAATTGGCCCTTTCTGTTTGGCTGGGGCTGATGCGTCATGAAAGACTCTATGGCAGGTATGACCAGGGTGGTTGGACTCAGTTCATTCAAGCAGTGTAGGCCCACCCCAAAGCTTTCTACCGATCAGTATTTGTTGAGTGCTTTCTGTGTGCAGAGCACTTTACTAAGTGCTTGGGAGCGGTCAATACAAAAGAGATGGTAGACACATTCCCTGCCTTCTAGTGCTAGCCTTCTCACTGTACCTTGATCCCTCTAGTGCTCCTCTAGCCTTCTCACTGTGTCTCCATCTCGCCTATCTCGCCGCCAACCCCTAGCCCATGTCCTGTCCCTGGCCTGGAATGCTCACCCTTCTCAATCCAACAGACAATTACTGTTGCCCACCCCCTTTCAAAGTCTTATTGAGGGCACATCTCCTCCAGGAGGCCTTCCTGAGCTAATCCCCACCTTTCCTCATCTCCCACTCCCTTCTGCATCTCCCTGACTCCCTTTGCTCTTTCCCCTTCCAGCCCCATAGCACTTACGTACATGTCTGCAATTTTATTTGTCTTGATATCTGTCTCCCCCCTCTAAACTGCAAGCTCATTCTGGGCAGGGAATGTCTGTTGGTGTATTGTACTCTCCCAAGCGCTTAGTAGAGTGCCCTGCACACTGTATGCGCTCAATAAATACAAATGAATTAATAAAACCTGGGCCCTTCTGACTCAAGGCCGCTGCTCTTTCAACTAGGCCACGCTTTCATTCATTCATTCAATAGTATTTATTGAGCGCTTACTATGTGCAGAGCACTGTACTAAGCGCTTGGGATGAACAAGTCAGCAACAGATAGAGACAGTCCCTGCCGTTTGACGGGCTTACAGTCTAATCGGGGGAGACGGACAGACAAGAACAATGGCACTAAACAGCGTCAAGGGAAAGAACATCTCGTAAAAACAATGGCAACTAAATAGAATCAAGGCGATGTACAATTCATTAACAAAATAAATAGGGTAACGAAAATATATACAGTTGAGCGGACAAGTACAGTGCTGTGGGGATGGGAAGGGAGAGGTGGAGGAGCAGAGGGAAAAGGGGAAAATGAGGCTTTAGCTGCGGAGAGGTAAAGGGGGGATGGCAGAGGGAGTAGAGGGGGAAGAGGAGCTCAGTCTGGGAACGCCTCTTGGAGGAGGTGATTTTTAAGTAAGGTTTTGAAGAGGGAAAGAGAATCAGTTTGGCGGAGGTGAGGAGGGAGGGCGTTTCAGGACCGCGGGAGGACGTGGCCCAGGGGTCGATGGCGGGATAGGCGAGACCGAGGGACGGTGAGGAGGTGGGCGGCGGAGGAGCGGAGCGTGCGGGGTGGGCGGTAGAAAGAGAGAAGGGAGGAGAGGTAGGAAGGGGCAAGGTGATGGAGAGCCTTGAAGCCTAGAGTGAGGAGTTTTTGTTTGGGGCGGAGGTCGATAGGCAACCACTGGAGTTGTTTAAGAAGGGGAGTGACATGCCCAGATCGTTTCTGCAGGAAGATGAGCCGGGCAGCGGAGTGAAGAATAGACCGGAGCGGGGCGAGAGAGGAGGAAGGGAGGTCAGAGAGAAGGCTGACACGGTAGTTTAGCCGGGATATAACGAGAGCCCGTAATAGTAAGGTAGCCGTTTGGGTGGAGAGGAAAGGGCGGATCTTGGCGATATTGTAGAGGTGAAACCGGCAGGTCTCGGTAACGGATAGGATGTGTGGGGTGAACGAGAGGGACGAGTCAAGGATGACACCGAGATCGCGGGCCTGCGGGACGGGAAGGATGGTCGTGCCATCCACGGTGATAGAGAAGTCTGGGAGCGGACCGGGTTTGGGAGGGAAGATGAGGAGCTCAGTCTTGCTCATGTTGAGTTTTAGGTGGCGGGCCGACATCCAGGTGGAGACGTCCTGGAGGCAGGAGGAGATGCGGGCCTGAAGGGAGGGGGAGAGGACAGGGGCGGAGATGTAGATCTGCGTGTCATCTGCGTAGAGATGGTAGTCAAAGCCGTGAGAGCGAATGAGTTCACGCTTCTTCTCACTGCCACAGCTTGGCAAGGATCTCTCTGAGAACTGGCACTGGTGATGGCATTTGCCGAAGGAGTTTTCCATTTCCAATGATTGGCTTTGGGGCTGCAGTTTCCACGTTTCTTTGACAACGGCGTTAATTCCATGCAATGGGATTTCATGGCTCCGCCTGAATGGTGGCACAAAGAGGTTTGGGTTCAGCAACTGGAAGACATAATTAAAAGTTGGCCAAGTGTTGAGGCAAGAATCCCTGGCTCTTATGGTGGTGGTCCCCCTTGATACTGGCCACGTGGGCACCCCTGGTTTCCAACTGCTCCTCTCCCTCCCTCAGCCCCTGCTCCTGCCCCCGAGCATAACGAGCTCTCAGCCTAGAATTGCTGTCCTCGGGATGTGCACCTGCGTCCACCCAGCTCAGACATTTTTCATTCCCTGTCTCGTCTATTCTGGGGATTCTGGGTCAGCAAATTTAGAAGTGGGGGCTTTTGTTTGGCTTGGGGTGGGGGGGGGTGCCTAGGGAAAAAGTGCATCTCTGACCAGTTCAACACCCTAGGAATGCTCCAAAATTCTTTCTCTTGGCAACAAGCCCAATCGGTCCCGTAACTTGATGGATAAGCAGCGTGGCCTTGTGGAGAGAGGCCAGGCCTGAGAGTCGGAGGACCCGGTTTCTGATTCCCGTTCCATCACCTGTCTGTTGAGCGATTTGGGGCAAATGGTTTCACTTCTCTATGCCTCAGTTACCTCACCCATCAAATGAGGATTAAGGCTGTGAGCCCGATGTGGGCCAGGGACAGTATCCAACCTGATGAGCTTGGATCTACCTGAGTGCTTAGTACAGTGCCTGGAATAGAGTAAGCCCTGAAAAAATACCATAAAAAACCCCACTCTGACTGATGTCTTATATGACTGTGAAAGCCATGACATATATAAGTTTATGTATACATATATTTACATATGTCAATATCACTAAGTGCTTACTACAAGTGGTGATATATGATTAAAGATATCATTATAGACATATATATATCACTGCCCTTCTTATAGAGATACATGATAGTGACATAGTGAAAATATGTTATCAATAGATGAAAATATATACAACATATCTCTATAAGTAGATGGATAGATGAGATAGATGAGTAGATAGATGGATAGATGGATAGATGGATAGATAGATAGATAGATAGATAGATAGATAGATAGATAGATAGATAGATAGATAGATAACGCTAACAAAGCAGAGGGAAAGAAGAAGAAACAGCAAAATACAAAATCTGGCATGAAACAAATTAGATCTCGGGCAAGGAGAGGTCGGAAAGCAGGGGTGTCCACGTGGCCAGTATCAAGGGGGACCCCCACAGTAAGAGCTGGGGATTATTGCCTCAGCGCTCGGCCAACTTTTAATTATGTCTTCCAGCAGCTGAAGCCAAAGCTCTCTGCGCCACCGTTCAGGCGAAGTCATGAAATCCCACTGCGCAGAATTAATGCCGTTTTCAAAGAAATGTGGAAACTGCATCCCCAAAGCCAACTAGGAGAAGCAGTGTGGGTCAGTGGAAAGAGCACGGGCTTGGGAGTGAGAGGTCAGGGATTCTGCCACTTGTCAGCTGCGTGACTTTGGGCAAGTCACTTAACTTCTCTGGGCCTCAGTTACCTCATCAGTAAAATGGGGCACTTTAATGAGACGACCTAAGGAGCAGAGAGAAGATATGGACTGGAGAGAGTACAGGCCCGGAGACTTATACAATAGTCAAGGCAGGATGTAATGAATGCCTGGTCACTGGTGACGACATGTTTGATGGAGTGGAAGGGATGGATCCTGGAAATGATGTAGAGGAAAAACTGGAAATACTGAACGACAGGCTGGATGTGAGAGTCGAATGAGAGCGAGGAATCAAAGCCAATGACAAAGTTGCTGCCTTGGAGAACAGGAGACCTCTCGATTTTTATCTTATGGGTCTCCTGCTCCCGGAAGGTACACTCATCATAATAATTATCACACATGCGAAGCACTTACTATGTGCCAAATACTCTTCTAAGTATTGTGGTAGACTGAAAAGTAATCAGGTTGGACAGAGTCCCTGTTCTACATGGAGCTCACACTCTTAATCTCCATTTTACCGATGAGGTAAGTGAGGCACGGAGAAGTGAGTGACTTGCCCAAGGTCACACGGCAGAGTGTTGGTATTTGTTAAGTGCTTACTATGTGCCGAGCACTGTTCTAAGCACTGGGATAGACACAGGGGAATCAGGTTGTCCCACGTGGGGTTCACAGTCTCATCCCCATTTTACAGATGAGGTAACTGAGAGTAACAGAGAAGTTAAGTGACTTGCCCACAGTCACACAGCTGACAATTGGCAGAGCCGAGATTCGAACTCATGACCTCTGACTCCAAAGCCCGTGCTCTTTCCACTGAACCACGCAGAGTGGCAGAACGGGAAATCGAACCTTTATAATATTGCCAAGATCCGCCCTTTCCTCTCCACCCAAACGGCTATCTTACTGGTACAGGCTGTCATAATATCCCGGCTGGATTACTGTGTCAGCCTTCTCTCTGATCTCCCTTCCTCCTGTCTCTCCCCACTCCAGTCTATTCGTCATTCCGCCGCCCGGCTCATATTCCTGCAGAAACGCTCTGGGCATATCACTCCCCTTCTTAAAAACCTACAGTGGTTGCCTATCAACCTCCACACGAAACAAAAACTTCTCACTCTAGGCTATAAGGCTCTCCATCACCTTGCCCCCTCCTACCTCTCCTCCCTTCTCTCTTTCTACTGCCCACTCCTTAGGCTCCGCTCCTCTGCCGGCCACCTCCTCACCGTCCCCCATTCTCGCCTATCCCGCCGTCGACCCCCGGCCCACGTCCTCCTGCTGTCCTGGAATGCCCTCCTTCCTCACCTCTGCCAAACTAATTATCTTCCCCTCTTCAAAGCCTTACTGAGAGCTCACCTCCTCCGAGAGGCCTTCCCAGACTGAGCTTCCCCTTTTCCCTCTGCTCCCTCTGCTGCCTTTCTGCCCCCTCTTCACCTCCCCTCAGCAAAGCCCCTTTCCCCCCTTCCCTCTGCTCCTCCCCCTCTCCCTTCCCCTCCCCTCAGCACTGTGCTCGTCCACTCATTTGCATATATTTTTATTACCCTATTTATTTCAGTAATGGGATGTTCATCCCCTTGATTCTATTTATTGCTATTGTTTTTGTCTGTCTGTCTTCCCCGATAAGACTGTAAGCCCATCAATGGTCAGGGATTGTCTCTATCTGTTGCCGAATTGTACATTCCATGTGGTTAGTACAGTGCTCTGCCCATAATAAGTGCTCAATAAATACTATTGAATGAATGAATGAAATAGAACCCAGGTCTTTCTGACTCCCAGGTCTGTGCTCTAGCCACTAAATCATGCTGCTTCCCCCTTAACTGCCCTCACACTTAGAAGAACAGGTTGGACCTTATGGTGGGCAGCCAGGCTGTGACCTCAGGAACGCATGTTTCCATGTTGGAGTGTGTGGATGGGAGCTACTGGAGGAGGCTGGGGGAGTGGAGGACCGATGATATTTATTGAGCACTTACTATGTGCGGAGCACTATACTAAGCTCTTGGAAGTTGTTGGGAATAAGAGTGAGAAGATTGTCAGGTAGCAAGCCTCTCAGCCCTGTCCCCTTCTGGAAGCCCAGAGGCCCCTTCTTGCCCAAGCCGACACAGCCCTAGGCCTGCAGAGCCTCACCAGCACTCTCTCCCTCTCACACCATCTGTGTTTCCTCTTGGTGAAAACTCAGGCACCCAGAGGCCACATTTTTTATGGCATTTGGTAAACGCTTACCATGTGTCATGCCCAGAACTAAGCTCTGGGGTAGATACAGTCTAATCAGGGTGGACACAGTCCACACCCCAAGTGGGGCTTTTAGTCTTAACCCCCATTTTAAAAGACGAAGGAAGTGAGGACAGAGAAGTGAAGTGACACGCCCAAAGTCACAGAGCAGATGAGTGGCGGAGCCGGAGTTAGAACCCAGGACCTTCTGACTCCCGGGCCAGGGCTCTAGCCACAAGGCCCTGCTGCTCCTAGACTCCTCCCCCCACCCCAGAACCCCTGGGCGTTCCTTCCCCAAATCTACCATCGCCTAAACACCACCCAACCGAAAGGCTCCGACATGTTTCACTGATCTATTCTCTGGATCTAAATGCTGGTAAAACCCCGTTGATCTCGGCCACCTGGCTCGTATCTCCCCGCAAATCCTCTGAAACTGTACGTCCAAATGAGAGATGGTTCTGTCCCGCTCACCTGACATAATTGTTCCTTCCAGTCAGGCGAGCCGTTCGCGGGCAGCCTCTGACTGGTGGAGCAGGATTGAGCCAACATTTATTGGCCCGGAAACTCATCTCAACTCTCCCTTGGGGGCGATTAGCAAACTCACAAATGAGAGTATCACTGAACATTAATCTGCTCTGATCACTTTCAGAGGGAAATCTCTCTGGGAATGTGCAGGTTTCCCTCCCTGCTGAGGCTCACCCAGGGACAAGATAATACCAACATTTGCCGAATGATTACCGGGGGCCAACTGACACTCTCGCTCATACGTGTCCCTACTGGAGAGAGAGAATGGGCCTCGGTGCCGTTGTCCTCTATTTTATGGTATCCATTAAGCACTTCCTATATGCCAAGCACTGTACTAAGTGCTGGGGCCCATACGAGTAAGTCAAGCTGGTCACAGTCTCTGGCCCATAAGGGGTTCACGGTCTGAATCCCCGTTCTACAGATGAGGAAACCGAGGCCCACTAAAGTGAAGCGACTTGCCCGAGGTCACACAGCAGATAAGTGGCAGAATCAGTCAGTTAGTCGTTCCGATTTATGGAGCTCTTGGGGTGTGCAGAGCACTGAACTCTGCACTTGGGAGAGCACGATATAACAGACACATTCCCTGCCCACAGTGAGCTTACGATCTAGAGCAGAGCCCATGCCACTGGCCCACACCACTTCCCTTGGGGATCCGGTCTTCCACGACCCACCTTCTTCTCCCTCTCGCACCTCTGACTCCCTCACAGGCTAAGCCGTGTTCTCCGAGGAATCATTTGCTCCCTCCTGCTGCTCTTTCTAAATGGGGAAACTGAGACACCAGGGGAGAAGATCATCTGACCTCGGATGTGAGGGGCAGGAAACTCCACCCCGGTCATCACTATGTCCACAATGACACAGAAGCCACAGCTGTGAGCCGTGAGGGAAGTGGGTTGGTGAGCCACGTTGTCTGCTCTACCCCCTTCCCCTCCCCACAGCACTTGTGTATGTTTCTATATAGCATTTATTACTCTATTTTATTAATGATGTGTCTATATCTATGATTCTATTTATCTATTTTGATAGTATTGATTCCTGACTTTGTTTTGCTGTCTGTCTCCCCCTTTTAGATTGTGAGCTCGTCGTTGGGCAGGGATCATCTCTATCTGTTGCTGAATTGTTCATTCCAAGCTCTTAGTACAGTGCTCTGCACATAGTAAGCACTCAATAAATACGATTGAATGATTGAATGAATGAATGTGAGGGGAGAGGGTATTCCAGGCCAGAGGTAGGACGTGGCCCAGGGGTCGATGGCAGGACAGGCGAGAATGAGACCCAGCGAGGAGGTTAGTGGCAGCAGAAGAGTGGAGTGTGTGAGCTGGGCTGGAGAAAGAGAGAAGGGAGATGAGGTAGGAGGGGGCAAGGGGAGGACAACTTTGAAGCCCAGAGTGAGGAGTTTATGCTTCATGCAAAGACTGATAGGCAACTACTGGAGGTTTTTGAGGAAGGGGGTGACTTGCACAGAGCGTTTCTGTAGAAAGATCATCTGGGCAGCAGAATGAAATATAGACTGGAGCGGGGAGAGAGAGGAGGTTGGAAGTACAGAGAGGAGGCTGATGCAATAATTCAGTCGGGATATTATGAGTGCTTGTACCAGTTAGGTAGCAGTTTGGATGCAGAGGAAAGGGCTGATCTTGGCGATGTTGTGAAGGCGAGACTGGAAGGTTTTGGTGGTGGATTGTATGTGTGGGGTGAATGAGAGCACAGAGTCAAAGATGACACCAAAGTTGCGGGCTTGTGAGAAGGGAAGGATGGTAGGAGGGAAGCAGCGTGGCTCCGTGGAAAGAGCCTGGGCTTGGGAGTCAGAGGTCATGGGTTCGACTCCCGGCTCTGCCACTTGTCAGCTGTGTGACTGTGGGCAAGTCACTTAACTTCTCTGTGCCTCAGTTACCTCATCTGTAAACTGGGGATTAAGATTGTGAGCCCCACGTGGGACAATCTGATTCCCCTGTGTCTACCCCAGCGCTTAGAACAGTGCTCGGCACATAGTAAGCGCTTAACAAATACCAACATTATCATTATTAGTGCCATCCACAGTGATGGGAAAGTCAGGGAGACGTCAGGGTTTGGGAGGAAAGATAAGAAGCTCAGTCTTGGACATGTTGAGTTTTAGGGGGCGGGTGGACATTCAGGTGGAGATGTCCTGAAGGCAGGAGGAGATGCGAGCCTGGAGGGAGGGAGAGAGAACCGTAGAGGAGACATAGATTTGGGTGTCGTCTGCATAGAGATGATAGTTGAAGGCGTGGGAGCAAATGAGTTCACCAAGGGAGTGAGTGTAGATGGAGAACAGAAGGGGACCAAGAACTGACCCTTGAGGAACCCCTACAGATCTCCAACAGGGGATGGGAAGGGGAGGAGGATCCTGAAAAGGAGACAGAGAATGAACGGCCAGAGAGATAAGATGAGAATCAGGAGGGGAGGGAGTCCCTGAAGCCAAGGTTGGATAATGTGTTGAGGAGAAGGGGATGGTCGACAGTGTCAAAGGCAGATAAGTGGTCAAGGAGGATTAGGATAGAGTAGGAGCCATTGGATCTAGCTAGAATGAGGTCATTGGTGATCTTTGAGAGGGCAATTTTGGTGGAGTGGAGGGGATGGAAGCCAGATTGGAAGGGGTCCAGGAGAGAGTTGGAGTTGAGGAATTCAAGGCAGCAATTGTGGACAACTCGTTGTAGGAGTTGGAAAGAAAGGGTAAGAGGAAGATAGGGAGATAAGTGGAAGGGGAAGTGGGATCAAGAGAGGGTTTTTTTTAGGATGGGGGAGACATGGGCATGTTTGAAGGCACAGGGGAAAAAGCCATTGGAGAGTGAGTGGTTCAAGGTGGAAGTTAAGAAAGGGAGGAGGAAAGAGGTGAGAGTTTTTATAAGGTGAGAGGGAATGGGGTCCGAAGCACAGGTGGAGGGGGTGGCACTTGAGAGGAGGGAGAAGATCTCCTCTGGAGTTACTGCTGGGAAGTATGGGTAAGTAGAGGAGAGGATTGAGAGCAGGGGCGATGGAGAAGGGGGAAGGGTGACTTTGGGGAGCTCAGACCTAATGTTGTTAATTTTTCTAATGAAGTAGGTGGCCAGATCATTGTGGGTGAGGGATGGAGGAGGGGGAGGAACAGGGGGCCTGAGGAGGCAGTTCAGTGTCCGGAAGAGCTGACGGGCATGGGTGTCACTGAGGGAAGAAAAGTAGTTTTGCCTGGTAGAGGAGAGGGCAGAGTTAAGGCAGGAAAGGATAAGTGTAAAGCGAGCAAGTTTGGCTTGGTGCTTAGACTTTGGCCAGCAGCGTTCAGTGGCTGGAGCATAAGAGCGAAGGAGGCCGACAATGGCAGTGATCCTGGACTGTGGGTTAGTGGTTCGAGAGCGATGAAGGGAAGGGGGAGCAAGCGAGTTGAGTTGAGTAGAGAGGGTGGAATTGAGAGCATCTCTTTCGTCATCAGGAGAGGGTAGAGAGGATAGGGATGTTCAAATCTGGACTCTGCCACTTGCCTGCACTGTGACCGTGGATAAATCAATTCACTTCCCTGGGCCCCAGTTCCTTCATCTGCCAAATGGCGATTCAATCCCTGTTCTTCCTCCTACTTAGGCTGTGAGCCCCATTTGGGAATGAATGATCTTTTATCTACTCCAGCACTCACTATGCTTCTTGGCACATAGTAAGCACTTAATAATAACAAATGCCACAATAATTCCGATCTGAGCCTCAGTCTCTGAAAGAGGCAACAAAATAGTTGGAGGTTTATTGCACACAGAAAGTACTCAATCAATGTTTGAATGAATGAATGGGAATTAAGATTATGAGCCCCAGGTAGGACAGCCTGATTACCTTGTAACTAACCCACTGCTTAGAACAGTGCTTGGCACATAGTAAGTGCTTAATAATAATAATGATGTTGGTATTTGTTAAGTGCTTACTATGTGCAGAGCACTGTTCTAAGCGCTGGGGTAGATACAGGGTAATCAGGTTGTCCCACGTAGGATCACAGTTAATCCTTAACAAATGCTATAATCATTATTATTAATCCTTCCTTTCCTCTTCTCCCACTCCCGTGTTGTCCTGACCTGCTCCCTTATTCACCCCTCTCTTATCCCCCAGCATTCATGTCCATATCTGTAATGTATTTAGTTGTTTATATTAAAGTCTGTAAGTGGTTTTGGGCAGGAAATGTGTCTATCGACTCTATTATATTATGCTTTCCCAGACACTTAGTACAGTGATGTGAAAAGGCCAGTGTGCGCCACCCAGAACTGGCCACATCAATCAATCAGTCAATCAGTGCTATTTCTTGGCATATCTCTTATGTACCTATCCATAATTTAGCAATTGTTATTGATGTCTGTCTCCCTCTCTAGACTGTAAGCTTGTTGTGGGCAGGGAATGAGTCTGTTCTATTCTTGTGCTGTACTTCCCCAAGAGCTTAGTATAGTGCTCTGCACACAGTAAGCCTTCAATAAATATGACTATTTGAGGACTTACTAAGTGCTTGGGAGAGTACAATACAACAGAGTCACCAGACATTTCCTCCCTACCCCCCAAGCCCCACAAAAGAACTCATGTTGGGTACCCAGCAAAGCAAAACTGCCACTCCAACCTTGTACTACCTTCCATTCTCTAGGCAGCTATAGGATTTGCCAGAAGGGTGATGAAATGGTAGGGGGAGGGAGAGAGAGGAGAGGACAAATGCGAGAGCAGAGGAGCTGAGATTTGTCAATCCTTGTGTTAAGCTTCTGTGTCCGTTTAGCTGTGTTTGTAGCGTACATGAGTCTGAGCTCAACCACCTCTCCCTGCTCCAAGTTTTATCCATCCCCTCTACACCATAAACTCACTGTGGGCAGGGACTGTGCTGGTTATATTCACCACAATATAATTATCATTCAGATTCCTGAACTCCATAGTGTCATTATTAATTATAATCACAATAACAGTGTTATTTAAGTACTCCTTTTGTGCTAAGCACTGTACTGTGTACAAGATAATCAAGTTGGACACAGTCGCTGTCCCACATGGGGCTCACAGTGTAAGTGGCAGGGAGAATAGGTACTTAATTTCTATTTTAGATGAGGAAATTGGGACACAGAGAAGTTAAGTGACTTGCCTAATGTCACTCCGCAGGCAGATGGCAGAGCCAGGATTAGAACCCAAGTCCTCTGATTCCCAGGTGTGTGCTCTTTCCACTGGGTGATGTTAATCTGCAACTTTACGTGTGGAATTAACTGGGAAATGTGCAATGCGCAGGAGCTGCTGGAGTCATGGGGTAAAGAAAGATTTAGAAAAGAAGGTCAAGACTGGAATAATGTAATAAATGAGAAGGCCTGGAAAGGGAGAAACTAACTCTACTAACTCTCTTAGATTGTACTCGGCCAAGGACTTCAGTGTCCTGCACATCATAAGCGCACGATAAATCCAATTGACTGATTGATCAATTGATCGATCTGCCTCTGGATCTGTGGGTGTCGATTATTTCTCCAGTATCTCTGCTTTACTAAAGTTCTTTGACATCAGTTATCTCCTTCCGGGGGCGGGCAGGAAGATGTGGGTATCATCACTGAGGTACAGAGAGGTTAAGTAACTTACTTGCAATCATACAGGAGGGCTATGACAAAAGATGAGACTAGAACCCAGGTAACGCGTGCTCTTTCCAGTAGGCAACACTGCCTTCCAAGTTTTGTGTGGGTCATGTGAACCATACTGACTTTTCCTTCCTCCCTGAACCCATGGAGAAAACCCAAACCTCCACCTTCCATCCGTCCTCCTGTGGATGGGGTTTATTTAATTGCTCTCCTGTCCTGTGCAGTGTTGTCAGCTGTCCATAAATCCACAGCAAGTCTATAGAAATGAGTTAGCATTGGTCGCTCCATAAATGCAGACGGATATGTGGATGTCCATAAATAACTGAGAGGGCATCTCCACCACTTTTCTTCTGTGTAACCTTGGGGAAGTCACTTCTCTGTGCCTCAGTTACCTCATCTGTAAAATGGAGATAAAGACTGTGAGCGCCACATGGGACAACCTGATTACCTTGTATCTACCCCAGCGATTAGAACAGTGATTGACACCTTGTAAGCTCTTAACCAATACCATAATTACGAAATCGCTGCTACCCCTGTGGCCTCAACCACTAGAACACTTCAGCTCTCTCCCCATTCAAATTACAATCTCTCTGAAGGCAAGGTTTTTGCTTGTCAATTCTATTACCTTGTATTCTCTCTCTTTTGTTTTTGATGGTATTTAAGTGCTTACCAGTGCTGGGCACTGTACTAAATGCTGGGGTAGATACAAGCTAAATAGGTTGGCCACAGTCCCTGTACCTCATGGGGCTCACAGTCTTAATCTCCAGTTTAGAGATGAAGTGACTGAGACACAGAGAAGTGAAGTGACTTGTCCAGGTCCACACAATAGACAAGTTGCAGAGCTGAGATTAGAACGCAGGTCCTCTGATTCTCAGGCCCATGTGTTTTCCACTAGGCCACACTGCTCCCACTGTTCCCAGCACACAGTAAAACACCCAGTGAATCCCACTGACTCATTGGTTGGCACTGTGTTCCTGGGCAGGGGTCAAAGGCTGAGAAGCAGCATGGCCTAATGGATGGAGCATGGACCTGGGAGGCAGGAGGTCATGGGTTCTAGTGCGTGACTCAGTGGAAAGAACACGGGCTTGGGAGTCAGAGTTCACGGGTTTGAATCCCAGCTCTGCCACTTCTCAGCTGTGTGACTTTGGGCAAGTCACTTAACTTCACTGTGCCTCAGTTACCTCATCTGTAAAATGGGGATTAAGACTGTGAGCCTCATGTGGGACCTAATTATTCTGCATTTACCCCAGGGCTTAGAAGAGCGTTCTGCATATAGTAATTGCTTAACAAATACCAACATCATTATTATTATTATTATTATTATTATTATTAGTCCTGGCTCTGCAACTAGTCAGTTGTGTGCTCTTGGCCAAGTCATTTCACTTCTCTGGGCCACAGTTTCCCTCATCTGTAAAATGGGGATTAAGACTCTGAGCCCCATGAGGGTTAGGGATCGTGTCCAAGCTGATTTGCTTGTATTCCCTCCCGGCGCTTAGTACAGTACCTAGAAAACAGTAAGAGCTTAATAAATACCACAATTATTATTATTATTATCATTAAGGGGCAGCCGGGGGCTGGGACTGGGGAGACAAGAGGCAAAACATTTAGCTGGCCGGGAGAACCAGAATCAGTGGGAGCAGTCAATCATTCAGTTGTATTTCTTGAGCATTTACTGTGTGCACAGCACTTTACTAAGAGCTAGGGAGAGTACATTATAACATTATAATTGACACTTTCCCTGTCCCCGATGAGCTTATAGTCTAGAGAGGGAGAGGGGCATTAATATAAATGCGGTTATCAACCAATCATTCATGTTTATTGAGTGCTTCCGGTGTGCAGAACTTGAGAGAGTACAATGTGATAAAATGGTAGACATATTCCCTGCCCACAAGGAACTTAGTGGAAGCTCCGGGCTGCCAGCCTTAAAGGTTCGGGGAGTCAAACAGACTGACACCTTCTCAACTTGATATAAATGCTCCTTCCTCTTCTCCCACTCCCATCGGCCTCACCCTGATTTGCTCCCTTTATTTATCGCCCCTCCCATTCCCACAGCACTTATACACAGATCTGTAGTTCATTTATTTAGATTAATGTCCGTCTCCTTCTCTGGATTGTAAGCTCCTTATGGATAGGGAATGTGTCAGTTTACTGTTTTATTGTATTCTCGCAAGCACTCAGTACAGTACTCCGCACAAAGTAAGCACTCGATAACTAATGGACGGACTGGCTGACTGACTGACCTTTTCGGGGAGGCAGAGGGACCGACACTTTACCAATCCAAGGACCACCTTCTCTTTCGGAGCAGCTCTCCTTCCAGGCAGCCGAGAGGTCTATGGATCCAGGCTGCAGGTGGAAGGACTGGAGGGGAAATGCTGTGTAACCTTGGGCAAGTTGGAACTGCGCTTCAGTTCGCCCATTCCTTATTCCCGGCTAGCTCTTTGGCTGCCGATCACCAACTCATTTACGCCGGGACCGCCTCTCCTTGGGAGCTGCGCCTTGGACCGCCCGTCCTCTTCTTCCCGGCTGGATTCGCCGCCACGTGGGCTCGGGATCGCCTCTCCCTTGGAGCTGCACTTCGGATCGCCCGTCCCTTATTCCCGGCTAGCTCTTTGGCTGCCGATCGCCGACTCATCTACGCCGGGACCGCCTCTCCTTGGGAGCCGCGCCTTGGACCACTGGTCCTTATTCCCGGCTGAACCTTTCTCCTCCAGTCATCGCCGCCACGTCGACTCGGGACCTCCGCTTCCTTGGAGCCGCGCTATCAGTCCTCGATGACCTGCCTCTGGGCTTATAGTCAGCTCTCCAACCTGGACTTCTGCACCCCCGCTCAAGGACTCCAATACTGAGGATCCTGCCAGTCCCCCCGCCCCCATGCCACCGCAGACCCCACAGCCACCAGATCCACGAATAGCTCCCAGACCTCCTGACAACTTTCCCTGACCCTCGTAGCCCGTCCTGGTAGCAAACCCAAGCCGCAGGACTCTATTCTCCCCAGCAGCCCCCCGCCCCAGAGTCGTGGGACATTGTGCTCCCCTGCTCGGGCCTCGGGACATTGTGCTCCCCAACTGCCCTCCCCCCACTCCGCCTGGAAGAGGCCATGTTGGGAAGCTCTCACTCCCTCCTCCCCCGTGAGGTGATTGATTTCCCCCGACCCTCCTTCCCCTCCCCTATCCCCGGGCAACAATATCCTTGTTCTCACTGTGTTACCTTACCCAAGCCGCCACCTATGCCCGCAACCCACATCGGACATCCTCAGGGCTCCCGCTGCCCCTTCAGAGACACTTGGACATGAGCCCCAGGACTCTCCTTGCCGCTAGCCTTTTGACTTTGATTTTGATCAGGTCAACCCTTAGTCAGGTCAACACCTGACTCTGGTCAACACCCGCTTCATTAATAATATTTTATTGTATCATGTTACTATATTACCGTTTTCGCATCTTATCGTTAATTGTTGTCAGTGATGCCACCTACCTCTCTGGCCTCACCATCTCCTTCCACCACCACCCCCATCTGCCCCTCCCAATCCTCTCCATCCCTTTCCCTACTCTCGCCCAGCTCTTTCCGGCTTTCTCCTCTGCCTTCTCCCCTCCTCCCCTCCCCTGCCCTAGAACCCCACTTTTCCAGCGACACCCCTCTACCCTCTTCCCCTATGCTCCCCCCCCACCAAACCCCCTCCTCCCACTCTCCCCACTTCCCTCTTCCCCACCCTCGCCCCATCCCAGTCCTCCTGTCCCACCGCCACCTCTCTTCTGCTTCTCCCCATCCAGGGCCCCGCCACCTCGTTCCCATCCAAACCCTCCCCTCTTCCCCCTATCCCCCCTCTCCCCCCTGCACCCACAGCTACTTTCAGGTATGGCCTCTGGAATTCCTGCTCCATTACAGGTAAACTACCTTTCATCCTTGACCTTTTCCTTTCCTGCTCTCTCCTCCTCCTCGCCCTTACGGAGGCCTGGCTCACTTCTGAAGACACGGTCTCCACAGCTGCTCTCTCCAGCGGAGACCTCTCCTTCTCCCACTCCCTCAGACTCACCGGAAAGGGAGGAAGCGTTGCCTGCACTATCTCCTCCCTCACCAAATCCGAAATCCCTCTCTCAGACCATATCCTTCTCACCTGCCTTATCTCTCACACTCCCTCCCCCTGCAAATCTTTGCTACTCCCCGACAGAGACCTCCGCTCTCTTGATCCCATCCACCTCTCCAAAGGCATCTCTCCCCACCTTGCCCCCCGTCCTCTCTTCCCACTCTCGATGATCAGATCATGGCTCTCAACTCCACCCTCTCTACTCATCTGAATTCACTCCACCTCTTTCCCTCCGCCGCTCTCGCTCCACTAACCCACAGCCCTGGGTCACTGCCTCTGTCCACCTCCTACGGTCTTATGCTCAAGATGCTGAGCGCTGCTGGCGTAAGTCCAAGCACCAAGCCGACCTTATCCATTTCAACTTTATCCTTTCCTGCCTTAACTCTGCCCTCTTCTCCGCCAGGCAAAACTACTTTTCTTCCCTCATTGACACCCATGCCAGTCACCCCCGCCAATAGTTCCGGACCTTTAATTCTCTCCTCAGGCCCCCTGTTCCTCCCCGTCCCCCATCCCTCACCCCCAACAATCTGGCCACCTACTTCATCACGAAAATTAACACAGTCACGTCTGAGCTACCCAAAGTCACCTCTTCCTCTTCTGACTCCCCCAACCCTCTCCCCTACTTTCCCTTCTTTCCCTGCAGTATCCTCAGAAGGGATCTCCTCCCTCCTCGCAAGTGCCACCCCCTCCACCTGTGCTTCAGACCCCATTCCCGCTCACCTTATAAAAACCATTGCTCCTTCCCTCCTCCTCTTCTAAACTTTTATCTTTAACCTCTCACTCTCCAATGGCTTCTTCCCTTCTGCCTTCAAACATGCCCATGTCTCCCACATCCTAAAACAAACCCTCTCTCGACCCCACTTCCCCTTCCAGTTATCGCCCTATTTCCCTACTACCCTTCCAAGATACTAGAACGAGTCGTCTACACTCGCTGCTTAGAATTCCTTAACTCCCATTCTCTCCTGGATCCCCTCCCATCTGGCTTCCGTCCCCTCCACTCTACCGAGACTGCGCTCTCAAAGGTCACCCATGACCTCCTTCTTGCCAGATCCAATGGCTCCTACTCTATCGTAATCCTCCTTGACCTCTCAGCTGCCTTTGACACTGGAGACCATCCCCTTCTCCTCCACATCTTATTTCACCTTGGCTTCACGGACTCCGTCCTCTCCTGGTTGTCCTCTTATCTTTCTGGCCGTTCATTCTCGGTCTCCTTCTTAGGCTCCTCCTCCCCCTCCCATCCTCTAACTGTAGGAGTTCCTCAAGGGTCAGTTCTCAGCTCTCTTCTGTTCTCCATCTACACTCACTCCCTTGGTGAACTCATTCGCTCCCACGACTTCAACTATCATCTCTATGCAGATGACACTCAAATCTACATCTCGTCCCCTATCCTCACCCCCTCCCTTCAGGCTCGTATCTCCTCCTGCCTCCAGGGCGTCTCTACCTGGATGTCTGCCCGCCACCTAAAACTCAACATGTCCAAAGCTGAGCTTCTTATCTTCGCTCCCAAGCCCTGTCCTCTTCCTGACTTCCCTATCACTGTGGATGGTATGACCATCCTTCCTGTCTCTCAAGTCCGCAACCTTGGTGTCATCCTTGACTCGACTCTCTCATTCACCCCACACATCCAATCCATCACCAAGACCTGCCGGTCTCACCTTTATAAAATTGCTAAGATCCGCCCTTTCCTCTTCACCCAAATAGCTATCTTACTGGTACTGGCTCTCATAATATCCTGGTGGATTATTGTGTCAGCCTTCTCTCTGATCTCCCTTCATCCTGTCTCTCCCCGCTCCAGTCTATTCTTATAATAATAATACTCATGTTGGTATTTGTTAAGCACTTACTATGTACAGAGCACTGTTCTAAGCGCTGGGGTAGATACAGGGTAATCAGGTTGTCCCACGTGGGGCTCACAGTCTTCATCCCCATTTTACAGATGAGGTAACTGAGGCACAGAGAAGTAAAGTGACTTGCCCACAGTCACACAGCTGACGAGTGGCAGAGCCGGGATTCGAACCCATGAACTCTGACTCCCAAGCCCGTGCTCTTTCCACTGAGCCACGCTGCTTCTCATTCCGCTGCCTGGCTCATCTTCTTGCAGAAACCCAGAGGTCATGGGTTCGAATCCCGGCTCGGCCACTTGTCAGCTGTGTGACTTTGGGCAAGTCACTTAACTTCTCTGTGCCTCAGTTACCTCATCTGTAAAATGGGGATTAAGACTGTGAGCCCCACGTGGGACAACCTGATTCCCCTGTGTCTAACCCAGCGCTTAGAACAGTGCTCGGCACATAGTAAGCGCTTAACAAATACCAACATTATTATGTCACTGCCTTTCTTAAAAGCCTCCAGTGGTCGCCTATCAACCTCTGCACGAAACAAAAACGTCTCACTCTAGGCTTCAAGGCTCTCCATCACCTTGCCCCTTCCTACCTCTCCCCCCTTCTCTCTTTCTACTGCCCACCCCGTAGGCTCCGTTCCTCTGCCGCCCACCGCCTCGCCGTCCCCCGTTCTTGCCTATCCCGCCGTCGACCCTTGGGCCACGTCCTCCCGCGGTCCTGGAACGCCCTCCCTCCTCACCTCCGCCAAACTCTCTTCCCCTCTTCAAAGCCCTCCTGAGATCCCACCTCCTCCAAGAGGCCTTCCCAGACTGAGCTTCCCCTTTTCCCTCTGCTCCCTCTCTGCAACCCCTTCACCTCCCCTCAACTAAGCCCCTTTCCCCCTTTTCCCTCTGCTCCTCCCCCTCTCTCTTCTCCTCCCCTCAGCAATGTGCTCGTGCTCATTTGTATATATTTTTTTACCCTATTGATTTTGTTAATGATATGTACATCCCCTTGATTTTATTTATTGCTGTTGTTTTTGTCTGTCTCCCCCGATTAGACTGTAAACCCGTCAGGGCAGAGATTGTCTCTATCTGTTGCCGAATTGTACATTCCAAGGGGTTAGTACGGTGCTCTGCACATAGTAAGCACTCAATAAATATTATTGATTGAATGAATGAACTTACTGTCTCTGGGCCTCAGCTTCCTCATCTGTAAAATGGGGACTAAGACTGTGTCCAACCATATTATCTTATATAATAAGCACTTAGTACAGTGCCTAGCACCTAGTAACCACTTAACGAATAACATTTAAAGAATCCAGTTATTCTCGCTCCATTTTTAAGAGCAGCCTAAAGACGGCTGGTAGGGAAGTTACTTTCCAAATGCCTCAGCATTAATCTCAGGGTCCACCACAATATAGCTGTGTATCCAATGTGTACCAGGCATAGTGCCAGAACTGCATTAGGCAATTAAGGGCCTGGTTCTGGATCTGACATTCAATTTCCCATCTTTCTGGGTGAGGCCCTAAAGCAATTTTCACTTAGCAAGGTTGTTGTAGTACTAACGAAATGATCTTCCACTTCTTTGAAATGCATTTCCTCTTCAGAGGGAATGGGAGGAGCAGTTTAAAGAAAGGAATAAATATAATTCCCTGTTGCCAATGTATGCTTACAGCACCTCCTCCTGTTCAGTAGATGCTGACTCTAAGATCATCTGTCTCCAGGTGCCACCTTACTCCCTTGTGATGAGCCATGCTGCCTAACATAACCATGAACGATCTATCACGTTGCCAGTCTCTGAGATTGCAGTACCTTGTTGTCACAGAGGCTGAAAATGGAGATGTTCCTCTGGGTTTAATGTAGAGGCGTAATCTTACTCTGAAGGGTTGAACCTCGATCAAATCTCATTTATCTCATTGCCAACTCCTCACCCACATCCTGCCTCTGCCCGGGAAATCCTTCCCCATTCCAATCTGATCACTATTCCCACCTTCAAAGCCTTATTAAAAGCACATCTCCTCCAAGAAGCCTTCCTCAACTAAGCCATAATTTCCCCTACTTCCTCTCCCTTCTGTGTCATCCTTGAATTTTGATTTACACCTCTTTTTCACCCTCACCCTTAGCCCCACAGAACTGAAGTACAGATCCAACAGTTATTCATTTATTATCATTATTATTATAGTAATGATACTAATAGCATTTGTTACCCACTTACTAGGTGCTGGGCACTGCACTAAGCACTGGGATGGATGCAGGCAAATTGGGTTGGACACAGTCCACGTCCCACGTGGGGCTCAAAGTCTCAATCCCCATTTGACAAATGAAATTACTGAGGCACAGAGAAGTTAAATGACTTGCTCAAGGTCATGCAGCGGACAAGTGTCAGAGCCTGGATTAGAATCCATGAACTTCTCACTCCCAAGCCCATGTTTTATCCACACCACACTACTTTTATATTAATGCCTATATCCTCTTCTAGACTGTACAATCCTGCTGGGCAGGGAATATGCCTATCGACTTTGTTATATTGTAGCCTTCCAAGTGCTTGGTACAGAGCTCAGCAAGTGCTTAATAAATATGATTAACTGATTAACCAATTCAAGAGAAATTTTGTCTTTCAACATTACACCCCCGTGAAACCATAAACCCATGTCTGTGGTGATGATGTTATATCTCCACAGAAATATAAATGATTATCAAGGAAAGAGTTATGAAAAAATTAAATACTGCTAGCCATCTTTTTCAATCTGTTGCCTCCCCAAGGTCTATAGAAATGCAAAGGCCCTGGGATGTAGATTGAGAACTTCTGAGAGTCAGAAAGGCATAGAACAAGTTTAAGGGGTGCAATTCTTATAATTTCTTATTCGAGCTCCACCCAGAGTGGTTTTGGCTTATTCAGAGGTATTTAGTGAGTGCTTACTGTGTGTAGAGCATTGTACTAAGCCCTTGGGAGAGTACACTAAAACAGAGTTGATAGATCCGCTGTCTACCCACAAGGAACTTACAGTCTAGAGGTGACAAAAAGCCCATATAATACTTTCTTCAAAGGCTCTTCATTCTCTAGAAATAAAGGAGTTCTGCCTACAACCTTTAGACTTTTATAAATCTAAAACTTAATCAACTTCCAAAGAATACAATTTCTCAGCTACGGCTAGGACAACTGTCTTCATCTCCAGTTACATTCTTGTACTCAGATGCTACAGTGGTTTGAGTTTTCCAAGTTTCATTTAGTATTAAAATTAATAAAATTGTGTTACACGCTTACTAGGTGCCACCCACCTGGGTAGGTAGGAGATAATAGACTCGGACTCAGTCCTTGTCCATGACCCGCAAGGACTCATAGTTTCACCTGGACAGAGAATGGATATTTCATCCCCATTTTACAAATGAGGTAACTGAGGGACAGAGAACCGAAGTGGCTGTTACAAGGTCATAGAACAAGCAGGAGACAGAGCCAGAATTAGAACCCAGATCCTCTGACCCCCCAAGGCCTATGTTCTTTTCCCTAGGCCACCTGCATTCTAGAAGTAGTCTTGATTTTCCCCCTGGAAAAAGTCTTCTTTTTTTCTTAATAGTATCTGTTAAACCTGTATTATGTGCCAGGTACTGCATTAAACACTGGAGTAGATACAAGCTCATCAGGTTGGACACTGTCCATGTCCCTCAAGGGACTCACAGTCTTAATCCCCATTTTACCAGTGAGGAAACTGAGGCACAGAGAAGTGAATTGACTTGCCCAGGGTCACTCAGGAGACAAGTGGAGGAATGAGGATTAGAACCCAGGTCCTTCTGACTCTCGGGCCTGTGCTCTATCCACTTGGTCATGCTGCAGTTGCCACTACTCTGTCATACCTGTTCAGAACTGTATCAGAACTGTTTTTACTGCTTTCTCTTTCAACCGTCCCCACTAGCCCAAAGCATCCATTTTTTTTTTTTTTTTTGCAGATACAATGGTTCTGTATATATGATTGGAATGCCAGTGCTTGTGCTTTAAATATCTTAGAAATAGCTGATAGTGCACTTTACTGAACACAAAAATCTGTTCCTAGCATTTTGTTTGACTCTCAGTACTGTAAAAACTTGTCCTGGAGTCTCTAGGTTTATTAGGTCAAAGATATGGGTGAACAAGATAAGAATAAAATCCAACTTTATTATTTCCCCTAGCTGTGATTTCTGTTAGTCTCCCCCTGTAGACTGTAAGCCCCTTGTGGGCAGAGATCTCATCTATCAACTGTATTACACTTTACTTTCAGAAGCACCCAAATTCAGTGCTCTGGACACAGTAAGAACTCACTAAGTACCCATGAATGATTGATGGATAAAAGGGAAGCAAAATACTAAATTAAAAAGGAAAAATACATTCAATTAACCTAACTTTTAAAAAATATGTTTTTGTAAACATACTATAACTTTTAACAGGAATTAATAATAGCTGTATTTATCAATTCCTTACTAATTGTTAAGCACTGTTCTAAGTGCTGGAGTAGATACAAGTTAATCAGATGGGACACAGTGACTGTCCCACCTAGAGTTCACAGTCTTAGGTGGGAGGACTGCTGTTTTATCCCTATTTTACAGTTGAGGAAACTGGGGCACAGAGAAGTTAAGTGGCTCTTCCAAGGTCACACACCTGGCAAATGGCAGAGCTGAGATTAGAACCAGGTCCTTTGACTACCAGGTCTGTCCTCTTTCCACGAGGCCATACTGCTTCCCCAAGGAATTCACTTTACTGTGTTTCTTGTGCTTAACCAGAAACACCAAATGATGGTCCAGTAGCAAAGAAAGTTTATTTTTCTTCCCCAAACCTTTCTTTGGTTCCTGAGAAAGAAGAATCAAGAATTTCTTTAGAAAACTGCTATCTATGGTCTAATTTGGGTTATCATTTCAGTGAGTGTCATTATTCAATCAATCAATTGATTATATTTATTCAGTGCTCACTGTGTGCAGGACACGATACTAAGGACTTGGGAGAGCACCATCAAATACAGCTGGTAGCTATGATCCCTGCCCTCAAGGACCTTACAATCTAGTATGGAAGTCATTAAAATTTATTAATGACCACAAATTAATTTATTAAAATTTATTGATACCACAAATTGTGGTATTTGTTAAGCTACTAAGTGCCGGGTTGATATAAGCAATCTGGTTGGACACAGTCCCTATCCTGTATGAGGCTCGCTATCTCAATCCCCATTTTAGAGAAGAGGTAACAGAGGCACAGAGTACTGAAGTGACTTGCCCAAGGTCACGCAGCAGACCAGTGGCAAAGGTAAGATTAGAACCCCCAACCTACCACTCTTATCTACTACACCATGCTGCTCCTTATTACAGAGAGAGGAAGCAGCAGAGTATGAGGATGTGGACATAAGTGGGGTGGGGAAGAATCAAAGTGCTTAGGGCACACAGACTCAAGTACATAGACAATGCAGAAGGGAGGAAAATTAGAGTAGGGAGATGAGAGGTGAGTCTGGGAAGGCTTCTCAGAAGCAGAAGCTTCTCAGAAGGCTTGGAGAAGCAGCGTGGCTCAGTGGAAAGAGCCCGGGCTTTGGAGTCAGGGCTCATGAGTTCGAATCCCAGCTCTGCCACTTGTCGGCTGTGTGACTGTGGGCAAGTCACTTAACTTCTCCGTGCCTCAGTTCCCTCATCTGTAAAGTGGGGATTAAGATTGTGAGCCCCACGTGGGACAACCTGATTCCCCTATGTCTACCCCAGCGCTTAGAACAGTGCTCGGCACAAAGTAAGCGCTTAACAAATACCAACATTATTATTATTATTATTCTCGGAAGAGATACAACTTTAGTAGGGCTTTGAAGATGTCATTGTTTTCTCACCCCTAAATAGAGTCCCCCAACTACCCATCATATCCCAGATTTGTATATTGCTAAATTTTCTGTTGATTCCAGAGTCCGAAGAACTGAATTAAATCTGTTTGCTTTAATGGGGATTTGAATGCCAACAGGTAGCTGTTGAATATTTGTTTGGGCAGGGAATAAGGTTTATTGTAATACTGTACTCTCCAATAAGCTTAGTACAGTACTTTGCACACAAGTAAGTGCTCAATAAATATGACTGAATAAATGAATTAATGTTGGCCCTTCATTTGCAAATGCTGAAAGGGAAGAATATTACCAAAGAAGCACTTGCTGTGCACTGTGGATAGTTGTGAATCACCAGAAAAAGTAAAGTGAGATCACAAATTTGTGAAATTCAACCTATCATTTTACCCAAATTTAATGATGATAATAATAATAGTAACAGTAATAGTAGTATTTGTTAAACTAAATGCCCAGCTCTCTTCTAAAAGATGAGGTAAATTAATCAATCATTGGTATTTTTTGAGCGCTTACTGTGTGCACAGCACTGTAGTAAGCTACTTGGGGGAGTAAATCACAACAGAGTTGGTAGACACATTACCAGGTAGGACACAGTCCCTATCCCACATAGGGCTCACAGTCCTAGAAAGAGGGAGAACACTTATTTAATCTCTGCTTTACAGATGAAGAAACTGAGGCACAGATTTTTTTAAAAGTCAAAACTCACCCATGCTGGGCACAGCAGCGAGAGTGAGAGTCGAGGGTGGAGACTTGAGTTTACTGCACAGAAGGTGGCACTGGTAACCCATTTCTATATTTTTACCAAGAAAACTCTGTGGATACACTACCAGAATGATTGCAGATGGAGAGTGGGGCGTTCTGGGAAAGATTTGTCCATGGAGTCGCTATGGGTTGGAAATGACTCGACAGCATAATTCAATAATTACTCTGCCAGATTTTTTTTTATTTGAAAAAATCCATTCCTTAGTTGTAATCAGTCTTCAAGTAGACCCCTTGGTTTGAATCCCTATGTTTCTTCCCATAGTTCATTTCTGCCCTCCACTTGATAAACATCGGTTGTCTCCATAGAGAGGGAAGAAGATACCTGCTCTGAATTCTTCCTTGGATCAAAGACCCTCCTCAGCCACTGGTCTCACTCTGTTTCCCTGGGCTTTAGCTTAGACTAACTAAGAGGGGAACCGGGAAATCAAGAAATGATGGTAGTCCCCATCCCCTTAGCCACACTCCCAAACAGGCCCATAAAGTGGATCACACCCTGGGTGTTAGGTCATTTAGCAGTGGTGCCAACCTTGAGTAGGGGCAGAGGAGAAGAGTCAAGACTCTACAAATTCTCAGAAGGCGCCTCCCTGTGGGGTGATCACAGGCCTCTTTCAGACAATAAAGAGCATAGAATCAAAATCAAATACTTACTCATATGGCATAGAGCATAGATTTGAGACTCAGAAGGACCTGGAATCTAATCCCGGCTCTGCCACATGCCTGCTATGTAACTTGGGGCAAGTCACTTCACTTCTCTGTGCCTCAGTTACCTTATCTTTAAAATGGGAGTTAAGACTGTGAATCTCATGTGGGACAGGGACTGTGTCTAATTCTAGTTACTTGTATCTACCCCAGTGCTTAGAACAGTGCTTGGGGGAGTAAAAGATCGAAAAATACTGTTATTATTTTACTATGAGAAGAAATATATAATAGCTTTGCTTCTTAGAGAAACAGGATTGTCTAATGGAAAGAGCGTGGACCTGGAAGCCAGAGGACCTAGGTTCTAATCCCAGTTCTGTCACATCTGCAGTGTGACCTGTGGCAAGTCACTTCACTTCTCTGTGTCTAAGTTTCTTTATCAGTAAAATGGCGATAAATACATGTTTTCCCTCCTACTTAGATTGGGAGCCCCATGTGGATCAAGGACCTTATTATCTGTAATATTGTACTCTCTCAAGTGCTCACTGTACTAAGCGCTTGGAATGAACAAGTCAGCAACAGATAGAGACAGTCCCGGCCGTTTGACAGGCTTACAGTCTAATCGGGGGAGACAGACAGACAAGAACGATGGCAATAAATAGAGTCGAGGGGAAGAACATCTCGTAAAAACAATGGCAAATAAATAGAATCGAGGCGATGTACATTTCATTAACAAAATAAATAGGGTAATGAAAATATATACAGTTGAGCAGACGAGTACAGTGAAGAGGGGATGGGAAGGGAGAGGGGGAGGAGCAGAGGGAAATGGGGGGAAAAGAGGGTTAAGCTGCGGAGAGGTGAAGGGGAGGTGGTAGAGGGAGTAGAGGGAGAAGAGGAGCTCAGTCTGGGAAGGTCTCTTGGAGGAGGTGAGTTTTAAGTAGGGTTTTGATTGATTGTGTATGCCCTAGTGCTTAAAGCAGTGCTTGGCACATTGGAAGTACTTAACAAATACTGCAATTATCACTATTATCATTTATTACTATTATTATCATAAATATTTATTAGATTAGGGATCCCCTTTGAGTCAGGGACTGTATACAACCTGATAATCTAATATCCAGTGCAGCACTTAGTGCAGCGTTCGGTTCATAATGTGTTTAACAAATATGGCAATTATTATTATTAATTTTATCATCATTATTATTTTCACTTAGCATGTGGGATAGAGACTGTGTCTGATCTGACAGTCGTACATCTATCTCTTTACTTGGCACAAAGCAAGTGCTCGATAATCACTACTCTTTGTATGGTTTGGTAAGTCTCTAAATAAAATCAAACTGTATAAAATAAAATAAAACTCTGCATTAAACAAACTCTGAGGAAAGCACAATCAATACTTACTCTATTAATGTCAGAGGCACATCGTAAATGGAAACAATATATGAAATGGGCTTTGAGAGGAGCATTTGTACTGAAAACCAAATTGCATGAACAGTTTTCCAGTCTTTACGGCAGAGGGTAGTTGGAAGTCTGCTCTGACAACTGTCTTTTGGTGTCTAAATAAAGACCGGAATCCATGGACAGTGACTGGACGGAAATCTGATTAGGAAAATCAGTGCCAGTCACACACTTGCTTCCCAGCTCCATCTAAATGGCTATGATGATTATCATTATTATTATTATTCTTAATAGTTATCCCCACTCATACCGAAACTATTCTGAAGAGGATGCCAGTATCAGCATAGTTTGAAAGATAGATCATAAAGTCTAAAGCTGGCTTTTCTCAATCCTGAAATGTATCATTCATTCATTCAATAGTATTTATTGAGCGCTTACTATGTGCAGAGCACTGTACTAAGCGCTTGGGATGAACAAGTCGGCAACAGATAGAGACAGTCCCTGCCGTTTGACGGGCTTACAGTCTAATCGGGGGAGACGGACAGACAAGAACAATGGCACTAAACAGCGTCAAGGGGAAGAACATCTCATAAAAACAATGGCAACTAAATAGAATCAAGGCGATGTACAATTCATTAACAAAATAAATAGGGTAACGAAAATATATACAGTTGAGCGGACGGGTACAGTGCTGTGGGGATGGGAAGGGAGAGGCGGAGGAGCAGAGGGAAAAGGGGAAAATGAGGCTTTAGCTGCGGAGAGGTAAAGGGGGGATAGCAGAGGGAGTAGAGGGGGAAGAGGAGCTCAGTCTGGGAAGGCCTCTTGGAGGAGGTGATTTTTAAGTAAGGTTTTGAAGAGGGAAAGAGAATCAGTTTGGCGGAGGTGAGGAGGGAGGGCGTTCCAGGACCGCGGGAGGACGTGACCCAGGGGTCGACGGCGGGATAGGCGAGACCGAGGGACGGCGAGGAGGTGGGCAGCAGAGGAGCGGAGCGTGCGGGGTGGGCGGTAGAAAGAGAGAAGGGAGGAGAGGTAGGAAGGGGCAAGGTGATGGAGAGCCTTGAAGCCTAGAGTGAGGAGTTTTTGTTTGGAGCGGAGGTCGATAGGCAACCACTGGAGTTGTTTAAGAAGGGGAGTGACATGCCCAGATCGTTTCTGCAGGAAGATGAGCCGGGCAGCGGAGTGAAGAATAGACCGGAGCGGGGCGAGAGAGGAGGAAGGGAGGTCAGAGAGAAGGCTGACACAGTAGTCTAGCCGGGATATAACGAGAGCCCGTAATAGTAAGGTAGCCGTTTGGGTGGAGAGGAAAGGGCGGATCTTGGCGATATTGTAGAGGTGAAACCGGCAGGTCTCGGTAACGGATAGGATGTGTGGGGTGAACGAGAGGGACGAGTCAAGGATGACACCGAGATTGCGGGCCTGCGGGACGGGAAGGATGGTCGTGCCATCCACGGTGATGGAGAAGTCTGGGAGCGGACCGGGCTTGGGAGGGAAGATGAGGAGCTCAGTCTTGCTCATGTTGAGTTTTAGGTGGCGGGCCGACATCCAGGTGGAGACGTCCCGGAGGCAGGAGGAGATGCGAGCCTGAAGGGAGGGGGAGAGGACAGGGGCGGAGATGTAGATCTGCGTGTCATCTGCGTAGAGATGGTAGTCAAAGCCGTGAGAGCGGATGAGTTCACCGAGGGAGTGAGTGTAAATGGAGAACAGAAGAGGGCCAAGAACTGACCCTTGAGGAACTCCAACAGTTAAAGGATGGGAGGGGGAGGAGGCTCCAGCGTAGGAGACCGAGAATGATCGGCCAGAGAGGTAAGAGGAGAACCAGGAGAGGACAGAGTCCGTGAAGCCAAGGTGAGATAAGGTATGGAGGAGGAGGGGATGGTCGACAGTGTCAAAGGCAGCAGAGAGGTCAAGGAGGATCAGAATGGAGTAGGAGCCATTGGATTTGGCAAGAAGGAGGTCATGGGTGACCTTAGAGAGAGCAGTCTCGGTAGAGTGGAGGGGACGGAAGCCAGATCGGAGGGGGTCTAGGAGAGAATGGGAGTTAAGGAATTCTAGGCATCGATTGTAGACGACTCGTTCTAAGATTTTGGAAAGGAAGGGTAGTAGGGAGATAGGACGATAACTGGAGGGGGAAGTGGGGTCAAGAGCGGGTTTTTTTAGGATGGGGGAGACGTGGGCGTGTTTGAAGGCAGAGGGGAAGGAGCCCTTGGAGATCGAGTGGTTAAAAATAGAAGTTAAGGAAGGGAGGAGGGCAGGGGCGATGGTTTAAGAAGGTGAGAGGGAATGGGGTCCGAGGCGCAGGTGGAGGGGGTGGCACTTGCGAGGAGGGAGGAGATCTCCTCTGAGGATATTGCAGGGAAGGATGGGAAAGTAGGGGAGGGGGTTGTTGGTGGGGAGGGGAGAGGCAGAGGGGTGACTTTGGGGAGCTCAGACCTGATCGTGTTGATTTTTGTGAGGAAATAGGTGGCCAGATCATTAGGGGTGAGAGATGGGGGAGGGGGAGGAACAGGGGGCCTAAGGAGAGAGTTAAAGGTCCGGAACAATCGGCGGGGGTGACGGGCATGGGTGTCGATGAGGGAGGAGAAGAAGCTTTGCCTGGCGGAGGACAGGGCAGAGTTAAGGCAGGAAAGGATAAATTTGAAGTGTGTGAGGTCGGCTCGGTGCTTGGACTTTCGCCAGCAGCGCTCAGCAGCTCGAGCATAGGAGCGTAGGAGGCGGACGGAGGAGGTGATCCAGGGCTGTGGGTTAGTGGAGCGAGAGCGGCGGAGGGAAAGGGGGGCGAGAGAGTCGAGATGAGTAGAGAGGGTGGAGTTGAGAGCGGAGACCTGATCGTCGAGAGTGGGAAGAGAGGACAGGGCGGCAAGGTGAGGCGAGATGCTATTGGAAAGACGGATGGGATCGAGAGAGCGGAGGTCTCTGTGGGGCAGTAGCGAAGATTTGCAGGGGGAGGGAGTGTGAGAGATGAGGCAGGTGAGAAGGTTATGGTCCGAGAGAGGGATTTCAGAGTTGGTGAGTGAGGAGATAGTGCAGCGGTAGGAGATGACGAGATCGAGGGTGTGACCGAGTCGGTGAGTGGGCGCGGTATGGTGGAGGAGGAGGTCGGCAGAGTCGAGGAGGGATAGCAGGCGGGCGGCAGAGGAGTCGTCGGGTACATCCGTATGGATGTTGAAGTCTCCAAGGATCAGAGTGGGCAGAGAGAAGGAGAGGAGGAAGGTGAGAAAGGGGTCAAGGTGGTTGAAGAAGTCGGAGGTGGGACCGGGAGGGCGGTAGATGACGGCGACAAGTAACTGGAGTGGGTGGTAGAGGCGAATGATATGGGCTTCGAAGGAGGGGAAGGAGAGGGAGGGGGGAGGAGGGATAGTGCGGAAGCGGCATCGGGGCGAGAGGAGGAAGCCGACGCCTCCTCCCTTACCGGTGAGTCTGGGGGAGTGGGAGAAGGAGAGGCCTCCGCTGGAGAGAGCGGCGGCGGAGACCGTGTCATCGGGAGAGAGCCACGTTTCCGAAAGGGCGAGGAGGAGGAGAGAGCGGGAGAGGAAAAGGTCATGGAACTGTGATTAGCATTGTAACTAATTTTATGCATCTTATAAAGGGGCTTTTTAAATTACCCAAATCTCACTTAATGTTCAGTTCCATTCTTCCTTGGTTGTTTTATCTTCTTCTATAAACTCCTGGAAACACAATAACCACTGAGCCAGAAGCAACGTGGCTCAGTGGAAAGAGCACGGGCTTTGGAGTCAGGACTCATGAGTTCGAATCCCAGCTCTGCCACTTGTCGGCTGTGTGACTGTGGGCAAGTCACTTAACTTCTCTGTGCCTCAGTTCCCTCATCTGTAAAATGGGGATTAAGACTGTGAGCCCCACGTGGGACAACCTGATTCCCCTGTGTCTACCCCAGCGCTTAGAACAGTGCTCGGCACATAGTAAGCGCTTAACAAATACTAACATTTAATAACCAAATTTGTCTTCTAAAATGACAGCAATCAAATACCATGTTAAAAAAAACAAACTATTTGTGTTAATCACCTCTGCTTCAGCTTCCTTTTCTTCTCATTTAGCCCACCTTCATTGAGGGGTGGGAGGGGTGTTGACGAAGAGATGATTAACACAAATAGTTTGGGGGTTTTTTAATGGTATTTGTTAACTGCTTACTAAGTGACAGGCACTATACTAAATCACCACGAGAATGTATTCCACTAGATAATGAAGGGCCAGTCCCAGCCTTTGGTAATTCGACCCTATCCATAGAACATGGCAGCAGAATTAGAGAATGTTGTTCTAACCATGTGTTTTTCCAAAGGTCCTAATTTTCCTTAATGTAGATTCTTCAAGAACTCAATCCCTGCCTGGTAGGAGAAGTGACTGCAATGTAGTCTGTAACCCAGTTGTAGTAATAGTATTAAGTACTAAAATACTTTTTACTAATAGTAAAAAGTACTAAGCACTTGCTGGATGCAGAGCACTGTAGTAAGCGCAGGGAATGAATACTGAGGTGGGAATTAGAGATACCCCCTGTCACTCAAGGGGCTCACCATCTAAGAGTACAAATAGGGTGAGGTGACTGGTGATAGACACGTAAGAAGCAATAAAAACAATCAAATACTAAAACAATGTAAAAAGCATGGACAAATGAACAAAATAAAAATACACAGAAATCATTAGGGTGCTGTGGCAAGAAGAGAAGAATTGGAAAATACTTATGGCACAGAATGCCAGGTGCTCCCACATCCACAGCAACCTCTACAATCCCCATCAGTCTTCTCCAGATTTTGTGGTGGCCTTAGGCTGTGGCTGTTTAGATCTGACCCTCTGGGGTAGAGGAAGGCAGGGTTGCAATGGAGTCTCCTCAGTGGAGTGGAAGAGAGGCGATGCCTGTTCTCAGAGATGTCAGGTGGTACGTACAAAGCAGGACGGTAGCCAGGTCCCCCAGTGGCACAGAAGGGATGCAGTTGTTGCCGTTTGTTTTTCTCATCTGTGGTGGAGCCATGGCATGGCATGATCCCCCCTGAATTTGCAAATCCAATTTCAAGTGTCGGTTATAACTTCATTCATTCCTTCAATCATTCATTCAGTAGTATTTATTGAGTGCTTACTGTGTGCAGAGCACTATACTAAGAACTTGGGAGAGTACAGTATAACAATAAACAACCACATTCCCTGCCCACGGCAAACTTACAGTGTAAAGACAACGATTCACTGTCGACATCTACTTTATCTCTACTCCAGTATGAAAGTTTCAAAGTGGCACTTTTCAGAGTTTTCCAGTTCAGGATTCTTTTGCAGACAGACCCTGAAGCAGCCGCATGGTATTTGCTCTTCTGAATGCCCATCCTCATGGTTAGGGGTGAATTTTCCCAATACTTTTAACTTTCCTTCTGGTAATGTAACTTAGGCAATAATTTATCCAAGTATTTCTTCAACTGACTGAGAGTTTTGACCGAGAAACTCCTCCAGGAAATACAATCCACATGCTTCCCCCATGCCAAGTGAAGAAGTGTTTCTTTTTGCTTGTTGTAAACCTGTTGTTTTTTATTCTCTCCCTGTCTCCCACAGCCCAAAGTGAGAAACATGCCAAAGCAAGTGTGTCAAATAAAGATTTTGCCCATAGCCGCAAAGCAGAAAGCCATTACTAGCATTTGTCAATCTTGGGCAGAATGGATTAATGCTTGCATCCATTTTTTGCCTCTCCTGAGCAAACCATTCTTTGTTATGAATGTTTGTGGGCTGGATTAATGCATGAAGCACTCATGCAGTACTTTTGTGGGAAAGGATTCTTGTTTATGCATTGTATTTAGAGTTGTATTTTTCCCCACAGTTTCTTCATGCACCTCACCTTAATATGATCCTCACTCATGTTACATGTTGCCATTATTTATTCATGTATTTATTTGTCTATCTAGGACTTCTCTAGTTGTCAGTATTTTCGATCCTCCACACTTTCCCAGAACAACGCCTACTGCCTCCAGGGGGCAATAGAGGGGCTCAGACACCGCTGAGAGACGCCAAGTGAACACCTGACGAGTTTATCATCTAACGATAATCATAATTGTGGTATTTGCTAAACACTTACTATGTGCCAGGCACTGTACTATGCTCTGGGGTTTATTATTATTATCAAGTGGCCGTCGAGTCGTTTCTGATTCATAGCGACTCTATGAATATATTTTCTCCAGAACGTCCTGTCTTCTGCCTTAATCTGTAACCTTTCTAACGGTTCTTCCGTTATCGTTGTTATGGCCTCTATCCAACTAGCTGCCGGTCTGCCTCTTCCACCTTTTCCCTGGACTTTTCCTAGCTTTAGTGTCTTCCCCAGAGACAGTCCTCCTGATTGCGTGTCCAAAATACGTTAATCTAAGTCGAGCCATTTGGCCTTCCAAAGACTCTGTTCGTTAACTTTTAAGAATAAACCCTTCAAATCTTCTTCACTTCCTTATAGTAGGGTGGTATCGACAGCATAGCTCCAGAGAGGATACAAGCAAATTGGGTTGGACCCGGTTCCTGTCCCTCATGGGGCTCATAGTCTCAATCCCCATTTTACAGATGAGGGAACTGAAGCACAGAGAAGTAAAGTCACTTGCCCAAGGTCACCGAGCAGACAAGTGGCAGAGGTGAGATTAGAATCCGTGACCTTCTGGATTCCAGGTCCAAGTTCTAACCACTAGGCCATGCTGGTTCTCTAGTGATTCTATACATCATTGGTGATCATTTGAAGAAGCCCCAGGGGGACCACTACTGGTTTGAAGTCAGATTACTGCCCAGAAGGGATATTGATGTCCCTGCCCTGTCTGAAGGTGGGAAGCCAACCAGAAAGTTAGTATATGAAAACCCCTCCATACCCAGACACGGGTGCCTGTCATGAAACACATTCGAGACGTGGGGTTCTGGAATTCCATCCCAACACACTCCTTTCTCTGCATCCTTTCCCCTTGCTGGCATTGCCATCCTCCATTCCCAATCCAGCTGGATGGCCGAGGGGCCTTCTGGCTTATATAATAATAATAACAACAACAACAATAATGATAATAATAATAACAATTATAAAGATAACAATAAAAATCATAGCAGTATTTGTTAAGCACTGTGCTAAGCCTGAGGTAGATACAGGATCCTCTGGGTGGACACAGTCCCTGCTACCCATGGGGCTCCTGGTCTAGGTAGGAGAAAGAGCAGAGGTTGAATCCCCATTTTAGGGATGTGGAAACTGAGGCACAGGAAAGTGAAATGACTAGGCCAGTGTCACCCAGCAAGCATGTGTGCAGAACTGGTTTGGTCCACAGTGCCCACCTGGGAGCTGCCAAGGGCCTCAGGGTATCCATTCCCCCCTCCCCATTCCACTGCCTCCCAACTCTGTAGGGGCCTTAGTTGAGCTTAGCAAGAGTCACGTGGATGACGGGGAAATGGCTGGATAGCAGGCAATGGGTGCTTCAGGTCAATTCCTTCTTCAGGTTTGGCTTTAGGAGAACCTGTGTCACTTTCTCCTTCCACTTGCAAGCGGGTTCCTTCTCTCCATCTCCTCCAGAATTTCCCCCAACACCCAATTCCTCTTTGGCCCTGTTTGCTCACTCACTCCGTGTGCTGATGAGGTTTGTTTTCAGGTGGGAAAAATCAGAGTGGTCATCTGGCCATCGCGGAGTGGGGCTTGTGGCTTCAGGTCCAGAATTCCTCTGCAAACACTTGGGAAGAGCATGGGGCTGGGAATCCAGAGACCCTGTTTCTAGTTTTACCTGTGCCCCTGGCCTGATGTGGATTCCCGGGCAAATCACTTGACCTCTCTGGCCTGCAGATTGCTCATCTGTAAGATGGAGATAAAAAATCTTTTCTCCCTCCCCTTTGAACTCTGGACCAATCACACTGTCATGTTTCTACACTCATACTTTATATAGCATTTGACACACATATGGGTGTTCTTCATAGATGTTGTAATTATTATTACTGCACAGCACTCAGATACATTGATGTATGTTCTCCCATTTCCCTTATTTACTGTAAGCTCCTTGTGGCCGGGGATCTGATCTACTAACTCTGAACATCTGTTTGCAGTGTACTCCCCCCAAGCGCTTAAGAAATCAATAACCAGGATTGAGTGATTGACTGACTGATTTTAATGTCTAGACTATAATCTCATTGTGGGCCGGGTTTGTGTCCACCAATACTGCTCTAAAGTGCTCTGCCAAGCTCTTAGTACAGTGCTGTGCATAGTATGTGTTCAATAAATCTGAATCGATTGAGAGAGGTTTGAAGGGAAGCATCACTCTGCAGATCTCAGAGACTCTTCTGGGTGAGGTCTGTGGGGCTGCAACCTCGGCTTCCAACCATTCGACCTTCTTGGGTTTCTTGGGTTTTTGGTGAATTGTCCCCCAACAACAGTGCCTGGGTCTGGCTGAGGGTACAGTGCCGAGGTTCAGTACTTAGAGGAATGGGTGGCGGGGCATGATGCAGGGCAGAGGAGCATGTCCAAGGGTCTATATGACATGAACCCTGCCACCCTCCAAGGTAGAGGCTTGCAAAACCAAACAGGTCCTCCGTATAACCCCAACCCCAAGCCCCTTCCCTCCCCCTTGGTGCAGAGTCTCATAAAATACAAAACCCATAAAATACAAAACCTGCTCTCCCTGTCAAGCCGTGAACCCCATGTAGGCTGGGGAATGTCTGCCATAGTGTTTAAGCACAGGACCTGAGGCCTGGTAAGAACTTAATTCCATCATAGTTATAGAAATGTGGGTGACAGTGACTTAATGAAGAATGAGGATGAGACTGAAGCTCATCTGCCTTCGCCCCTCTGTACTCTGTACTCAGGGGAACACAATGCAACAGACACACTATACGGTGATTGGGAAACAATCCCTATCCCCCACTAGCCATCCGTGCCTGCACTGTTCCCCCACTCCCCATCCGCCTCACAGCCAATGAGCAGAGGGCTCCTAAGAGGTGCTGCCAGTGCTTTCCAAATTGCCTTTCCTGTTACCTTGGGCTGGCTTCTCTGCAGGGCTTTCACTCAGAGAAAGTGGCCCATCCCTCTGTGGTCTCTCCACCACACTGGTGCCCGTAAGCATCTTCAAAGCTGACAGGCGACACTTTGGGTCCATATCAACCAATCCATCATATTTATTGAGTGCTTTCTATGTGAAGACTACTGTACCAAGCACTTGGGAAAGTACAATATAACAGAGTTGGTAGGCACTTTCCCTGTCCACAGTGAGTTTACAGTCTAGAAGGGGAGACAGACATTAACATGAATAAATAAATTACAGATCTGTCCATGAGTGCTGTAGAGCTGAGGGAGGAGTGAATGAAGGGTGCAGATTCAAGGACAAGGGAGACACAGAAGGGAGTGGGAAAAGAGGAAAGGAGGGCTTAGTCAGTGAAGGCTTTTTGGAGGAGATGCGCCCTCAGTAAGGCTTTGAAGGTGGGGAAATAAATTATCTGTCACATATGAAGAAGGTGGTTGTTCCACCCCAGAGGCAGGACGTGGGCTAGGAATAGGCGGTGAGGTAGATGAGATCAAGGTACAGTGAGTCGGATGGCATTAGAGGAGTGAAGTGTATGGGCTGAGTTGTAGTTAGAGAGCAGCAAGGTAAGGTAGGAGAGAGCAAGTGATCGAGTGATTTAAAGCCGGTGGCCATGAGCTTCTCTTTAATATGGAGAAGCAACGTGGCTTAGTGGAAAGAGAACAGGTTTGGGAGTCGGAGGTTATGGGTTCTAATCCAAGCTTTACCACTTCTCTGCTATGTGATTTTGGGCAAATAACTTACCTCATCTGTAAAATGAGGATTAAGACTGTGAGCCCCACCTGGGACAAACCTGATTACCTTCTATTTATACCAGCACTTAGAACAGTGCTTGGCACATAGTAAACGCTTTAACAAGTACCATAATTTGTTTTTATTTATATGGGAGTGGATAGGCAACCACTGGAGGTTCTTGAAGAGGAGGGCAACATGGGTTGGAAAATATTATAGAAAAATGATTCAGAGAGCAGAGTGAAGCATTGACCGGAGGGGAGAGAAACAGGAGGCAGGGAGGTCAGCAAGGAAGCTGATACCATAATTAGGCTGGATAGAATAAGCCCTCAAATTAATGAGGTAGCAGTTTGAATGGAGAGGAAAGTGTGGATTTTAGAAATGTTGTTGAATCGGGAAGGGTTGGGGACTGACTAAATATGTGGGTTGAAGAAGAGAGATGAGATGAGGAGAATGGCATGGTTGTAGGCTTGTGTGACAGGAAGGTTGGTGGTGCTATCATATCGGCCTTGTTTTCTCTGACTTCTCTTCTCCTTTACCATCTCACACTTCGGCCTGCCTCCCGGACAACCCTATCTGGCTGTATGTCCTGCCAGCGCCTGAAACTCAATAATAGTCAACCTGAACTCCTCAGCCTATCCTTTCCCTTTCCTTACCTTTCCAGTCATAGCCGACACCACCACCACACTCCCTCCCTTGGGAATCTGCCATCTTGGCCACATCCTTCACTCCCCATCTTTCGAGACCCACATCATTCAGTCTGTAATTGAATTCTGTTGGTTTTTCCACCATAGCATTTCCTTTCCCTTCAAGTGGCCGCCTCCCTCCGATCCAGGCACTTGGCTGCCCCTCCCAGCTTGAATACTATGACCCCCTCCTCTCTGGTCTCCCTGCATCAAGTCTCTCCCTTCTCCGGACCATTCTTTGCTGTTCTGCCCAGATCATGTTGCTCCACACAAGGCTCTCCACTGCTCCTGAACCTCAAATTGTGACCCATTCCTCTGTGCATCAAACAAAACTCAGCAGTATGGCCTACTGGAAAGAACGTGGCCTGGGGGTACACGAACTGGATTCTGATCACTGCTCAGCCACTTTCCTGCTGTTGAGACCAGGGCAAGTCCCACACTTCTCTGGGCTCAGTTTCATCAATCTGGAAAACAGGGATTCAATACCAATTCTTCCTCCGAATTGGGGCGGTGAACCCCATGTGGGAGATGGACTATGTGTGGTCTTATTATTTCATATCCATCTCAGCGCTGAGTGTAGACTTGCACATAGTGAACATGTAATCAGTGCAGTGAAAGAATTTTGACTTAAGGCCCTCGACCTGCTAGGACCTAGTAGAAAGAGTATGGGCCTGGACTCTGAAGACCTAGGTTTAATCCCCGCTCTACCACGTACCCGCTGGGAAAAGTCGCTTAACTGTTCTGTGTCTCTGTTTCCTCCTCTGTAAAATGGGGATCGAATGCCTGTTCTCTAACTTACTTAGACTGTGAGTCCCCTGCGAAACAGGGATTGGGTCTGTCCTGCTTAACTTGATTCTACCCCAGAACTTAGAAAAGTGCTTGACACATAGTTAGTGCTTATTAAATACAACAATACTAATAATGATAGTTATCAACTGTCTTCTTCAACTACTCTGCAACTCCTTCACTATATTCCTTTCAAGACGCAGCTCATTCTCACATCTCTTGCCACTCATCCCTACCTCACACTCACCCCACGGCCATGAATACTCTCCCCATTTGAACTCATCAGACCACAGTTTTCCTTCTCTTTAAATCCCTTGGGAAATCTCATCTCCAGGAAAAGGCCATCCCTGATTCATTTCTATCCCCCCGCAGCTCAAAACTCCCAACCACCACTTTGAAATTTCTGTACACTCAAGATTTCAAAACATCCCAAAGTGCTTCTGTACCTGTCTTACATACCCTATAACTGTAGACATGCCTTTCGTTTGTTTCTTCAATTTTTAATACATTTAATACATTTCTGGAGGGATTGGGTTTTTTTGGTATGTGTGAAACACTTACTTTGTGCCAGACACTGTACGAAACGCTGAGAGCGATGCCAGCTAATAAGTTTGGACCTAGTCCATGTTCTCCATGGAGCTAACAGTTTAAGTCTCATTTTACTAATGAGGTCACTGAGGCCAAAGAAGTTGAATGACTTGACCAAGTCACACAGCAGACAGATGGCACTGCTGGGAATTAGAGCCCAGTTCCTTCTGACTCCTAGGCCCTTTTCTCTCCCCTAGGCCAAGCTGCTTCTCTCCTCTGTTCAAGCAATGAGAAATCCCCCTTAGACCAGGGACATCTAGCTCCATTTATGGTTTGACATGTATACATGTAATTTTATGCAATCTCTGAAAACAGATTTTTTATCTGGGGCCAAGAGTTTACATATCCTGGAAAAATAGTGGGAAATTGCTTTCAAACAAAATACCTTGAATTCTTGTCAGTCTCTGGGTTAGTGAATGTGTTTGAGTACATATATATTGCATGCCATGTATGTGTGTATAATATGCACATACATATATACACATATACCTGTCTCCTTCATTACAGTTGTATGTCAGTGCATGCATACACAAGCTTTTTTTCCATATGTCAGTGTGTGAGGCATAGGCTCCAGACAGCAACCACTAGTCTCAGCCACTCCCTGAGCAGCCTCACAGACAGGACTCTCTGCAGCTAAAGCCTCATTTTCCCCTTTTCCCGCTGCTCCTCCACCTCTTCCTTCCCATCCCCACAGCACTGTACTCGTCGCTCAACTGTATATATTTTCGTTACCCTATTTATTTTGTTAATGAATTGTTACATCGCTTGATTCTATTTAGTTCCACTGTTTTTACGAGATGTTCTTCCCCTTGACGCTGTTTAGTGCCATTGTTCTTGTCTGTCCGTCTCCCCCGATTGACTGTAAGCCCGTCAAACGGCAGGGACTGTCTCTATCTGTTGCCGACTTGTTCATCCCAAGCGCTTAGTACAGTGCTCTGCACATAGTAAGCGCTCAATAAATACTATTGAAATGATATGAATGAATGAATGAACAGGACAACCCATTCCCTGAATGCACTGGAACTCCCCTGCCAGGGCATGCAGAGAAAGGGTCACAGAGGCTGTTCCAGCCCCTATGTCAGTACCTTCGGCACAGAAAGCTGAGGGGCACCATACCAGCCTCACCCATGTAACAGAGTGCCGGCGGCCCTGGATCACCTGCAGAGTCCACCTCCTTCACTCTTGTGCTCCAACTGCAGAACGCTCGCAGTCATTCTCAGTCTCCTTCACGGGCTACTCTTCTGCCCTCGACCTGCTAGTGACCTAGTAGAAAGAGTACGGGCCTGGGACACTGAAGACCTAGGTTTTAATCCCCGCTCTGCTACGTACGTGCTGGGAAGTCGCTTAACTGTTCTGTGCCTCTGTTTCCTCATCTGTAAAATGGGGATCGAATGCCTGTTCTCTAACTTACTTAGACTGTGAGTCCCCTGCGAGACAGGGACTGGGTCTGCCCTGGAGGGATTGGGTTTTTTTGGTATTTGTGAAACACTTACTTTGTCCCAGACACTGTACGAAGCGCTGAGAGCGATGCCAGCTAAGAAGTTTGGACCTAGTCCATGTTCTCCAGGGAGCTAACAGTTTTAAGTCTCATTTTACTAATGAGGTCACTGAGGCACAAAGAAGTTGAATGACTTGACCAAGTCACACAACAGACAGATGGCACTGCTGGGATCTACCTCACTGCCCTTCTCTTCTACTACAACACAGCCCACATACTTCACTCCTCTGGACCAGGTCATCAGGGTTCAGAATTGTGATCCATCAGTGATGTCACAACTGGACCAAGAAGGGTCTGCCCAGCTCGAGGGTGGGAGAGCTTTTGTGAGGGGTTGGAGACTGAGAGAGAGGAAGTGGTAGTGGTGGTGGTGGGGGGATATCAGTGGTGGTTTGGTGGTGGTTTGTTTTGTTGGAGAGCAAGCGTAGATTGGAGTTTACAGAGGCTAGAGGAGGATTTTGTTTTTACATTTGATTAAATTGGATGTCTCATCTCAGACAGTGAGTCTGTCCTGTCCGCCAGGCCCGGTGTTGTTGGCTGGGAGGAACTGGAGGGAGAAAATCCAGAGAGAGGGGTCTGGGATTAGGAGTGGGCCAAGAAGGAAAATACGAACAGAAAAGTGAGGAGGGGAAAAGGGGAGAAGGTGAGTATTGACAGTGGGATGGGAGGGGTGGAAGGTCCCTCCCTACTGTCTGGCAGGTGGGGAGAAGGGAGAGTTGGGGGACAGGCCCTGAGGGACCAGGGACAGACAAGGGCATCCCATCCCAGGAGCCTCGCTCTGCTCCTGACTCATCCTTAACTCATCCCGCTCTCCCTGCCCTCCAGGAAACTTTTTCCAGCGGGCGAGACTCCTAGGGAGGGAGGGTGTGTCTGTAGGATCATAAGAAGAGTGTTTTTCATGCACTCCATTCAGGTCGCTCCAGCACCTGGGGAGATGGAAATCAGTAAGGAGGTACTAGAGGGGAAGAGCCAGAGTCTGGGGCCCAGCAGAGGGGCAACTCCAGCCCTAAAGCCCCAGATGGGCAGGGTGTGCAGGGGAGAGATGTGGCCCTCTGACCCAGCTCTCACAGCGAGATTTCCCTCTCTCAGAACGCTGCTTCTGGCTCATCCTTAATGAGCTCCTTGGGAACCTGGCTGAAGACGATCAGGTAGAAACGCACTCCCCAACAGCCCAGACTTGACCATCTCTTCCCGGATCTGCCCAGTTCGGGACTGAGCCACTCCAGGACCCAGAGAGCCGAGGGTCATCACAGTGCCTCAGTGCTTAGAACGTTCAGTGGTGGTTTGGTGGTGGTTTGTTTTGTGGGAGAGCAAGCATAGATTGGAGTTTAGAGAGGTGAGAGGATTTTGTTTTTAGATTTGACTAGGTTTTTGGGCGGTAGAGGGAAGGCTAGAGGGGTGCAGGGTGGTTGCATGGTGAATGGGGTGGAGTTTTGTTTGGGTGAGGGGGTGTTTAGCTAGAGGAGTTTAGTGTGAGGAGAGGGTGTGACTGGTTAATTGGATATCTCGTCTCAGACAGTGAGTCTGTCCTTCTGTCTGCCGGCCCTGGTGCTGTTGGCTGGGAGGAAATGGAGGGAGAAAATCCAGAGAGAGGGATCTGGGTTAGTTTAGAACAGTGTCTGGCACATAGTAAGGGCTTAACACATACCTTAATTGGGATTATGATTATTATTATCATCAGAATAATTATTGAGCATTTACTGCAGGCGGAACAAAATCCTACAAGCTCAGAAGTGTGCAATACAACTAGAAGACAGGAGCCCTGCCCTCTGGGATCTTACAATCTGGGGGGGGAGGGGGTCACCTGGCAGCCATGGTAACAATGAGGACACTGGAAAAACTTCAGTCTATCTTGGACAGCAAAAAGCAAGCAAAAGGTGAATAAGCAACTGGAATAAATCATTAGAATATAGACATAATTGCCAGGATAAACCAAACACAGTGGTAGGGGAATAGTCAGGGAACGTCTGCCAGAGGAGGAGGGATTTGACGGTGGGGAAGCAATGTGGTGTGGGAGGTGTGAGGGTGAGGGAGTTCCTGGCTGGTGCAACAGCATGTACAGATGGGAGGGTCAGAGATGCGAGCGGTGAGAATGGAGTACAGATGGTGAGTTAGTTTGGGAGGAAGGAAGCCAGGAGATGTAGCAGGAGAGGAGATCACAAACCATGGCTTTAAGGGGCAGAGAGCGCCAAATCCAAGGATGAGAAAGTGATGCTTGAGGCGGGCAGAGTCAGCAGGGAAGAGACTCATCCCCTTAGAGGTTTAAAAGGAGCAAATTGGTGCATTCCCTGCACCATTGATAGAAGATGATCGGGCAGGTGAGGGAAGCTCGGTGGTCCAGGAGGAGCTGCTGTTGAGATTTGTGGGTTGGGGCAGGGGAGATACAAGAAGCAGGGACTTTTAGGACCAAAGAGGTTCTGCAGGGGGAGAGGTCAGCTCCTGAGAGAGCCTCCCCAGGGGGGCAATCCCCAGAGTCTCCCTCACCTGGCTCTTCTCTCTTCAGGCCTTGGCCAAGAATCTTACAGCAGTCCAGGTGAGGGGCCTTACCCAGGAGGTCCTGGCCAGTTTGAAGAGCTCCAGCTTGGCCAGGGTGAGCCACACGCAGTCAGAGTCCTCCCCATTCCGCTGCAGAAGTCTGGAGCCACAGCAGATCAGGTAAGACCTCCCTCGGGACAGATCACCAGAAGGGCCAGGTGGGGCTGGACGGAATTGTCCTCAGAGGCACCGGGGGCGGCTCATCCCTTCCCACTTCCCCGGCCTGCCCTGCCATAAGATTGGTAAAGTGGAGAGGAATGGGGTGGAAGGGATAACCTGCTTAGGAATAGGACCATTAGTCTTGGCCCAAGGCTAACATCTGTAGTCTCGACAATTAGCCAGAGTCTGGCTGCTATTTCATGGTGAAGTAAAAGGTCCAGGCGTCATATCGAGGCCCCACTTCTTGCAAGGTCTCTTACCCCAGGATCACATTTTCCTCCTCTGTCCAGTAGGGATTCGATGTTGGTTTTCCTCCTATCTTTCTGGCCGCTCATTCTCAGTCTCTTGCATGGGCTCTTCCTCTACCTCCCACCCCCTAATGATGGGAGTCCCTCAAGGCTCAGTTCTGAGGCCCCTTCTATTCTCCATCTACACTCACCCCCTTGGAGAACACATTCAGTCTAATGGCTTCAACTACCACCTCTAGCATGGGCCAGTGGCAAGAGCACGGGCTTGGGAGTCAGAGAACCTGGGCTCTAATCCCGGCTCTGCCTCTTTCTGCTGTGTGACCTTGGGCAAGTAACTTAACTTCTCTGCCTCAGTTGGCTCATCAGTAAAAGGGGGTTTGAGACTGTGAACCCCACATGGGACAACCCGATTACCTTCTATCTAACCCAGGGCTTAAAACAGTGCTTGGCACATCATAGGCGCTTAACAAATGCCATAATATAATGATGATGCTAATAATAATAATGATTTTGATTCTATGTGGATGTTTCCCAAATTTATATCTCCTTCTCTTCCCATCCAAACCCTGGCCTCCTGCTGTTTTCCCCATCACTCTTAACAGCACCATCATCCTTCCTGTCTTCTGAGCCCCAAACCTCAGCATTTTCCGGGACTCATCGCCCTCATTTAACCCACGCCTACAATCTATCACTAAATCTTGTTGGAGCAACCTTCACAACATTGGGAAAATGCACTCTTTCCTCTTCATCCTTCCAAACTGCGACCATGTTAATACAAGCACTTCTCTTATCCCGCTCCAATAACAATACCAGCCTTCTTGCCGACCTTTCTACTCCCTGACTAACCCCATCCTAGTCCATACTTCACCCTCCTGTCGCTCAGTCCATCTTTTCCCAGCCCTCAAGAACCTCCAGTGGTTGCCCATCCACCTCCACTTCGAACCAAACCACTCTTCAAAACACTCCATCGCCTGGCCCCTGCCTACCTTACCTCACTGCTCTCCTACTACAACCCCACCTGCAGCACAGAGAAGTAGCATGGTGTAGTGGAGAGAGCACAGGCCTGGGAATTAGAAGGTCATGAGTTCTAATCCCAACTCCACCACTTGTCTGCTGGGTGACCTCGGGCGAGTCACTTCACTTCTCTGTGCCTAAGTTACCTCAACTTTAAAATAGGTATTGAGACAGTAAGCCCCACATGGGACAGGGACTGTGTCCAACCTAAGTGGCCAGTAATACAGCGCCTGTCACATAGGAAGCACTTAACAAATACCATAATTATCATTATCATTATTTCCTTTCTCTAATGCCAATCTACTCACTCGACCTCAATCCATCTCATCTCTTTTGCCGTGACCTCAGGCCCACATCCCACCCCTGGCCTGGAAGGCTTTCCTTCTTTGAGGCCAATGAACAATTACTTGCCCCACATATAAAGCCTTACTGAAGGCACATTTCCTCCAAGAGGTCTTCCCTGACTTTGCCTTCATTTGCTCCTCTCCCATCCCCTTCCGCATCACCCTTGCACTTGGATTTGTTCCCTTTATTCACCCCTACTAACTGCTCTCTAATCCAGTCCCTCTCATGTCAAGGCAAACTCTCTGAGGAATATTGCCAATCCACAGCAACATTCCCTATCTTTTTGCAATCCCTTGAGATTTGCACCACTCCGTGACTAACGTGGGATCTGTCTTCAATCAGCAACCCATTGCCTGTATTCAACTCACTTCTAGCTGCCCAAGAGGGTGGTGGTGAGTCAAGGGTGGATCTGAGTCCAACACCAGCCCTCTGTTATCCCCTTCCCCTCCAGGTGGCCCAGCTCGGGAGGAGCATGTATCTACACTTCCCCTCCTCCCGCACCCTGGACTATAAGACCACCCTCCTGAAAGCCCTAGCCCTGCTCTCCTGCCACCATCCTCGGGCCATGGTGCTGGTCTTCTTAGAGCACTTGCTGCCCTTGGACAGGTATCCCACCCTTCCCCCTGCCCCATCCCCCTACAGTTGGTAGGCTGGCACAAGAAGGAGCAACTCCGGAGCCCTCCTTGGTATCTGCTTCCCCCAACTCTGTTCCTTCCCAAGAGAGCTTGGTCTGAGGTGTGTGGGGGGCGGGGGGGACGGGGGGGGGTGTCAGAGCTTCTGACTCTGAGACTGATCTTCAGGGTCCCTGCAGTCCCCAACCAGGCTCCACCCCGCCTTCTTCCGAGTGGCCAAATCCGGGGATGGAAGGGCTATGGGCTCTGGCCCCTGGGGCTGGTCCGAACTGAGAGTGGCTGGGAAGGCTGAGACAGGTTTGTGGCCCTTGTAGACAGGCCCTGGAAGTCTGGAAAGTGGTGGGGGCCCATGCCCAACTTACCTACCACGTGATAGTATTGCTGACGTCTAGGGTGCTGGAATGACCTGCACTGGGGAACAGTGGCTGTGCTCAATGGGATGTGAGCAACACAGGATCCATCCCAGTGAGTCCCCACGCCGACCCCAGAGAGAGGAGGTAAGTGGCGGAGCTGAACCCAGAGCAAGGGCTCCTCTCCCCTTGTGGCCGGGCAGCTCTCCCCTTCTCCCTGTGTCCTCATGACTTCCTCCCTTAGTCCCCAGCCTGGAAAGCAAGGTGGTTCCTGGGATCAAGGCCAGTGCGGCTGCTCACATGTCCCAAGGTGAAGGGAGCCGTGGGACAGGATCGGTCCTGGGGCTGGCCACTGTGATCCCTCCCAGGGGTCTTGGACTCCAGAGGGGCCGTGGCTGAGTTCAGAGGGGACAGTGTAAGGAGATGAGCAGCTTCTCAGAGAGCAAAAAGGGCAGTGGGGAGAAACTCCAGGCTGAGTCTGCACATCCTCCCCTCAGGCCACCAACACTCTGTATGATCTACTCTTCATCTAGGAGTACTCCAAGACCATGACCCAGTTCTTCCCCCAGCTCTTCTTGGCCTTCATCACTCAGGTTCACTATGTGCTGGAGCTGGGCCTGCGGGAGGACCAGAAGCAGGAGGCCAGAAAGCCCATCGTGCCCTCCAACCTCGGCCCCTGGAGGTGAGCGGAGCAGGGAAGTGGGACAGGAGAGGGTGGGCCAGAGGCCTGCTCGTGTGGCTGCAGCCACATGCTGATGTGGCTGGTGGTTTCTGGTGAGGTGGGGGCTTGGGGCTGGCCCCAGTCCTCAGGGTCAGTGTTGTCAGCCCGTTGGATGGGAGTCCCTGGCAGAGATTGCATGGGCTTTAGGTGGGCCTAAATGGGACGAGGAAACTCTCACTCATTCCTGCTCCAGTCCCTTGGCAATGGCTGATGCAGCAAGCGAGACGGAGGAAGCTGTACTGCCACTGCCTTGAGACAGACTGCAACTTCTACAGGGAAAATCTGCCACTGACAATGCTGGACCACAGTTACTACTCTGACTGGGGAAGGAGCCCAGGGAAGCTGGTGCCTGGATTAGGGGCGCACAGGGGGAAAGGGGTTATGGGGCCTGGGGGGTCCCTGCCAGGCTAGGGGCTGAACCTGGCAGAATTTGACAATTGGACTCTGGTACAGTTGGTTGGTACCTGGAGTCAGTTCTGAGGTGTCCCGGTCCTCAATCAATCAATCAAACAATCTAACAGAGTTGGTAGGCACATCTCATGCCCACACTGAGCATACAGTCAAGATGGGGAGACAGACATTCAAAAAAAATCAATAAATACACAGAAATAAATTTGGGATATGTACATAAGTGCTGTTGGGCTGAGAGAGGAGTGAATAAAGTCTGCCAGTCCAGATGCTCGGGCAAATCAGAGGGAGTTGGTGAAGGGGAAATGAGTGCCTAGTCGGGGGAATGCCTCTTGGAGGAGATGTGTCCTCATTAAGGCACATAAGGCAAGAAGGTCCAATAAGGCTTTGAAGGTAGAGAGAGTGATCGGCTGTCGGATATGAAGAGGGAGGGCATTCCATACCAGAGGCAGGCTGTGGTGAGAGGTCGGTGAAGAGATAGGTGTGCTCTAGGTTCAGGTAGTATCCTGGCATTAGAGGAGCAAATTGTGTGGGCTGGGCTGGAGTAGGAAATCAGGGAGGTAAGATAGAAGGGGTCAGGTGACTGAGTGCTTTAAAGCCAATGAGAAGGAATTTGTTTGATGCCGAGGTGGATGGGCGACCGATGGATTATGTTGAGGAACAGGGACATATCTGTGGAAAAATCAACTGGGCAGCTAAGTCAAGACTGGACTGGACTGGACTGGACTGGACTGGACTGGGGAGAGCCAGGAGGCAGCAGGGGATCAGCCAATAATCTGATACGATAAGATGGAGTAGAAAAAGTGCTGACAGTGACATGGTAGACGTTCAGTTGGAGAGACAAGGACGGATTTTAGTGATCATTAGATCGATAGTGTTCATTTAGTGGGTACTGTGGTGCCGAGTACTGTACTAAGCACTTGGGAGAGTACGATAAAGTAGAATTAGTGGACAAGTTCCCTGCCCATACCGAGCCTACATACTAGAGGAAGTGATGTCGTGAAGTTGGACCTGACAGGATTTGGTGACGGATCGACTACGTGGGTTGAGCGAGAGATGAGTGGAGGAGAATGCCAGATTTGCGATAGAGGGAGGAGTGTGGTGCTGTCTCCAGTGACAAAGGCATTTCCTCGTCATCCTCCAGTTCGGGCGACTGACAGCCGCTTTTCCCCTCCCCTCCCCTGCCTCCACTCCTGTTCCTCAGGACGTCCATGGAGGCCCTGAAAAGGATCCTGTCCAGCCACTGCTGCTGGAGGTTATTCACCTCCTTGGAGCTGCAGGGTATCTGGGACCTGTTCTCGTCCCTGGAAACCTCCCAGGAGGGTGTGGTCCTGCTGGCCAAGTTGGTATTTGTTAAGCGCTTACTATGTGCCGAGCACTGTTCTAAGCGCTGGGGTAGACATAGGGGAATCAGGTTGTCCCACGTGGGGCTCACAGTCTTAATCCCCATTTTACAGATGAGGGAACTGAGGCACAGAGAAGTTAAGTGACTTGCCCACAGTCACACAGCCGACAAGTGGCAGAGCTGGGATTCGAACTCATGAGCCCTGACTCCAAAGCCCGTGCTCTTTCCACTGAGCCACGCTGCTTCTAGATTAGACTGTAAGCCCATCAAAGGGCAGGGACTGTATCTGTTGCCGATTTGTACATTCCAAGCGCTTAGTACAGTGCTCTGCACATAGTAAGAGCTCAATAAATACTATTGAATGAATGAATGAAGCCCCAGTCTTCCCCGCGAACCTCCACTCTCTGCTCCAGCTGCATACGGGAGGAGGGAATCCAAGCTTGTGAGGAGGTGAGGGGCTGGGATAGTGGTGACCTTGATCCCAGTAGCCTAGAAAGGTAGAAACCAGTTGGCACTGGAATCAAAAGCCTTGTGAAATGTGACGTCCACACCCTCCACCTGTGCTTTCTTTAGATAATAATGTTGGTATTTGTAAAGCACTTACTATGTGCTGAGAACTCTTCTAAGCGCTGGGGTAGATACAGGGTAATCAGGTTGTCCCACATGAGGCTCACAGTTAATCCCCATTTTACAGATGAGGTAACTGAGGCACAGAGAAGTTAAGTGGCTTGCCCACAGTTACACAGCTGACAAGTGACAGAGCCGGGATTCGAACTCATGATCTCTGACTCCCAAGCCCGTACTCTTTCCACTGAGCCACGCTGAATGCACTATCCTGATCAGAGATAGGTGGATGTTGGAGAAGGAGGAAAGAGGAGCTTCGTCTTGCCTCCTGAACAGCTCTACTTGGAAAGTTCACCTGCATCTCAAACAGAGCATGTCCACAACAGAAAATTCCATGTCCCACAAGTCCACCACATCGGTGACAAACCAATTATAACTTACTATGTGCCAAGCAGTGTACAGAGCACTGGGGTCTATTCAAGTTATTCTGGACAGACACAGTCGCCTTGTGCCTCTTTCATGTCGAACTCAAAGTCTAGCAAGCAGAGAGAATGTGAAGAGCCAAGATTAATGCCCAGGTCCTCTGATTCTCCAGACTGGGCTTTTCCCACTGGGCCACCCTGCTTCTGGGTCATTCTGCATTGCTCATTCTCTTATTCACTCAACTCCCTCATCTGACCAATTCTTTCTCCCAAACATTTCCCCTATCACTCTTCCTTCTTCAAAGAAACAGCCATCCTCCTGGTTCCTGGACCGAATATATGACAGACTCTAGTGATAATTCATTCAATCATATTTACTGAGCCGTTACTGTGTGCAGAACACTCTACTAAGCGCTTGGAAAGTACATTTCGATGATAATAACGATAGTAATAGTATAAATGGTATTTGTTAAGTGCTTATTATGTGTCAGGCACTGTACTAAGCTCTGGAGTAGTTACAAGATAATCGGGTTCAACACAGTTTCTTTCCCACATGGCCCATTCACAGTCTTAATCCCCATTTTCATCTGAGGAAACTAAGTCAGAGAGATGTGAAATGACTTGCCCAAAGCCACACAGCAGACAAGTGCCTAAACTGGTATTAGAACCCAGGGCTTCTCACTCTCAGGCCCATGATCTTTCCATTAAGACCATGCTACTTCTCAAAATTCTGCATCAACCTCCTCAATGACCTCCCTGCATCCTGGTCTCCCCCCTTCAGTTCCAGTAGGTGCTGCCTGAATTTTCTTCCAGAGACATTGCTCTCAGGCATCCCTCCATGCAAATGCCTGCCCATCCCACTACGAACCAGTAGGAATGGGAATAGGAAAAGTGAAGTGGAATTGGGGGATATAAGGTGGGGAGATGAGAGATTAATTGGAGAAGGATTCCTAGAGGAAATGTGCTCTTCAAAGGGCCTGAAGAACTGTGGGGCATACTGGGGTTTGTGTGATCTGAAGAGGGAAGGAGTTCCAGGTGGTGAAGAGGGTGTAAGCAAGAAGCTAGGGGTGGAAAAGATGAAAATGAGGCAAAGTGAGCAGGTTAGCTTGAGAGGAATGAGGAAGGTAAGCTGGAGTGTAGGGGGAAAAAAGGGTGGATCAGTTCCAGCTCTACCATCTCTACCTTTTCGACACAGATGATTCACAAATCTCCCTCTTCAGCCCTGACTTCTTGCTTTCCCTGGAGTCTTGCATTTCATCTTGCCTTCAGGACCTCACGACTTGGATGTCCCACTGATGCTCAAATTTAACTTGACCGAAACATGACTCGATCTTTCCCCCCAGTCCTCGGCTTCCCCTGACTTCCAGTCGCCTCCCTTTTTCCCATGTCCATATCTAACCTTGGCAGGAAGAAGGAGTGGTGTACTGAGATGCAGCGTGGAGTAGTGGATAGTGCAGGGATCTGGAAGTCAGAAGGCAGGTTCTAAACCCAGCTTTAATCTGCTGACGTGATGTTGGGCAAGTCACTTCACTTCTCTCTGTATCTCAGTTATCTCATCTGTAAAATGGGGATAGAGACTGTGATCCCCATGGGGGACAAGGACTGTGTCCAACTCGATTTGCTTGTATACACCCCAGGGCTTAGTACATCTCTGGCCCATAGTAAGTGCTTAACAAATGTCATCATCATTACTACTACTATTATTATTATTATTATCATTCTCAATTCATCCCTTCCATTCAAGCCACATATTCAATGTGACCCTAAATCCTATTAGTTCTACCATCACAACGTCTCTAGAATCCATCCTTTCCTCTCCATCCAAAATGCAACTCCCTGATCCGAGCACTTATCCTTTCCTGCCTTGACTAGTAGATTAGTCTCCTCGCTGACTTCCCACCCTCCTGCCTTTCCCCTCTCAAGTTCACACTTCACTCTGCCACCTAAATCATTTTTCTGAAAAACGTTGCAGTCAGTATCCCTCCATTCCTCAAAAAACCTCTGATGGTTACCATCCAGGAGTGGTGCAACCATTTTAGTTTCTCAGGCATGGAGAGACAAAAGTAGAGTGATGCTCTAAAAATAATAATCAGGGCAGCAAATCCTGTATTCAGTGACTACTTCTCTTTGCTGCCCGGATCATGTTTCTTCAAAGAAGTTCAGGCTATGTTTCCTCACTCCTCGGGAAACTCCAGGAGTTGCCATCCACCTCCGCCTAATGACTCCTTGCCACTGACCTTATAGCAACCAAACACCTTGCCCCCTCCTACCTCAACTTGCTACTCTCCTACTGTAACTCAGCCCACACACTCCATTCCTCTAATGTTAACCCTCTCATTGTAATAATAATAATAATGTTGGTATTTGTTAAGCGCTTACTATGTGCAGAGCACTGTTCTAAGCGCTGGGGTAGACACATGGGAATGAGGTTGTCCCACTTGGGACTCACAGTCTTAATCCCCATTTTACAGATGAGGGAACTGAGGCACAGAGAAGTTAAGGGACTTGCCCAAGGTCACACAGCGGAAAAGTGGCAGAGCCAGGATTAGAACCCATGACCTCTGACTCCTAAGCCCGTACTCTTTCCACTGAACCACGCTGCTTCTCTCCATCCTCAAATCTGACAATTATTCTCTCCCCTTTCCAAGCTTTAATGAAGGCACTTCTCCTTCAAGAGACCTGCCCTGACTAAGCCCTTCTTTCCTCTTCTCCCTCTCCCTTCTGCATGACCCTGACTTGCTTCCTTCCTTCATTCATTCATGGGTGACATAAATTCTAAGTGACATTTTGCCTACACTTTGAAATTTCTTTAGTCAAGGACAGTCTGCTTCCCTGGGCCAAATTACACTTGCAGACAGACATACAGGTACAGTTAGAGCAAACAAGGAGAAGGAGCATGGACCTGGCAGTCAGAAGACGTGGGTTCTAATTCTAGCTCCACCATTTGCTGTGTGACCTGGGAAAAGTCACTTCAAGTTAAAGGTTTAGTGGGGATCATAGTGTGGGAGTTTTTTAGGGAGCAATAAAAGAGCAGAAAAGAGATGAATTTTAGATGAACTATTCTATGAGAGCCCTCTGCTTCCCAATGTTCCAACTGTCACCCACATGCACATTGCTGTTACTTTCAAAAATCCATAAACAGGTAGCAGACAGTGGCTGCCTTCACCACTCCACCAACTTTCTTCTTGACCAATTAGAATTTGTTTTTTAATGCCTTCAGCTCAACAAGATTGTGCCCTAGAAGGGTTCCAATCCTTCCTCAGAACCAAATCCAACAAGTTCTACTCTGTCCTAATCTTCCTTCATTTCTCTGCTGCCTTAGATTCATTCCCTCCTCCTTGAAGTACTTTCAGATCTTGGATTTACTCATCTGGTCCTCAACTGGTTGTCTGATGGGTGTCCCGCAAAACTCTTCTATCACCATCATTATCATCCTTGGTATCCTCATAGAGGATACAGCAGGGGCATGGGGATCAGAAGGTCATGGGTTCTAATGCTGGCTCCACCACCTGTCTTCTGTGTGGCCTTGGGCAAGTCACTTCACTTTTCAGGGCATCGGTTACCTCGTCTGTAAAATGGGGATTAAGACTGTGAGCCCTAAGTGGACAGGGACTATGTCCCACCCAATATGCTGGTGTCCACTCCGACACTATGGTGTCTGGCACATAGTAGGTGCTTAACAAATACCATAATCATTATCATTATCATTATTATTTTTGAGCACTCACTGTGTGCAGAGTACTGTGTGCAGAGCTTCTCCTCTAGCACAGCCTTAAGCAGGTTAAGGATATAGTAGCAGTATGAGAACCTGGCCGCTCCTCCAACAGCAGACCCCTATAGCCTGCTGTCAGTGAAAGGATCAGCCCAACCCAAATGTCACCCAAGCCTCCCAGATGGACAGAGAGAAGACCCAGGGGGGAACCCTTCCCGACTTTTAGAATGTTGGGAAGGTTGTGACATTTGGGACTGTTGGACTCTGAACAGCCCCACCAAATCTGAAACTGCCCTTTGAGCTGTGATGCTCTTTTGCTCTCATCTCAAATGTTGGCCTTTTTCTTTCAATGTTGTTTTGCCATTTTGCTTATTTTAATGTCTTTTCATTTGTCCATCACCAAGCCCTCCCTACATGCACGTGCCAGGGAGCTGAGCGGTGGCTACAGTCAGAGCACCTCTGTGAAGGGCAGCTCCACACTTCCCCCTACCTGGCTCTTCCCTCCTCAGGCCTCTGCCAACTTCCTGACCGCAGTCCAGGGGAAAGCCCTAACAGGAAGGTCCTGGTCAGATTAATAATAATAACAACAATTATTATTATTACTGTTGTTGTTATGATTATTATGGTACTTTTTAAATGCTTATTATGTGCCAACGAATGTTCTAAACACTGGAGTAGCTACAAGGTAGTCAAGTTGGACACAGTCCCAGTCCCACATAGGGGTCACACTCTTAATCCCCATTTTACAGATGAGGTAGCTGAGGCTCAGAGAAGTGAAGTGACTTGCCCAAGGTCACAAAGCCGACATGTGGCAGAGCCTGGATCAGAACCCATGACCTTCTGACTCTCAGTCCCATGGTCTATCCACTAAATCATGCAGCTTCAGATTGAAGAATTTCTGCTCATCCAGGGTGAGCCATGCAGTGGGGATTCTCCCCAGGCTGCTGCACAAGTCTGGAGCCACAGCCGATCAGGCTCAGGGGATGATGGGTGGGAGGGGCTGGTTGAATTTGTCCTTCAGGGCCCCAGAAGTAGCAGTTTCCTCTTGTCTTTGTCACCCTCTAATCTCTAAACTCATTGTGGGTAGAAAATGTGTCTGTAACCATTGCACTGTACTCGCCCAAGTGTTTAGTACAGTGCTCTTCACACAATAAGAAGCAGTATGGCTCAGGGGAAAGAGCACGGGCTTGGGAGTCAGAGGTCATGGGTTCGAATCCCAGCTCTGCCACTTGTCAGCTGTGTGACTGTGGGCAAGTCACTTAACTTCTCTGTGCTTCAGTTCCCTCATCTGTAAAATGGAGATTAAGATTGTGAGCCCCACGTGGGACAAACTGATTACCCTGTATCTACACCAGCACTTAGAATAGTGCTCTGCACCTAGTAAGCGCTTAACAAAGACCAACTTCATTATTATTATCAACAAACAAGACTGATTGATTGTTTGATTGATTAATTAATTGATGTCTCAGGACCTAGGGGCCCAACCCTGGCATTGGAGAGGAGTGGGAGTGGGGAGACAGGCTGAGCAGGGTCTCAGACAAAGGTACTAATTGCCTAAGGTGCATTTGATTGGATTATGAGTCTGCCAACTACCTGGAAGGACTTCACCTGAGAAAAGGGTCAGAGGTTCATTCAGAGAATCCAGAGTGGCCTTGAGACCCAAAGTGGCCTGAGCACTGGCCTGGGAGTCAGAAGAATCTGGGTTCTAGTCCCGGCTTCGCCACTTGTCGGCTGTGTGACCTTGGGTGAATCACTTCATTTCTCTGTACCTCTGGAATATGGGGATTAAGACTATGAGCCTCGTGTGGGACATGGACTGTGTCCAACCTAATCAGCTGCCATCTACCCCAGTGCTTTGTACGGTGTCTGGCATAGAGTGTAAACAAATACCATAAAAAAAAGATTGGTTTCAGGCAACAAGTAGGTCAACCATATCAAGGCTTCAATGCAGCTCCTTAAAATTTCCCTCCAACCTTCTCATACCACTGACAAATGATGATGATGATGATGATGGTGAAGATGACAAATGGCAGAATGCGAAAGGGGGGCTATTCTCGGCTCAAGGAATTAGATTTTCGATAGTTGTGACAAGCAAGGGCTTCTTTTTCAGATCCTCAGGAGCAGGCCATGGGACACAGGGTCCACTTTCTACCTATCTCAACCCACCAGATCTGAAATCTCATTCTCCAACTCCCACCTCTTCACTTGCCTTCTCTCCTCTGCAGACTTTCTCCCTCACACAGAGACCTCCAATCTCTTAAGCACCTCCACTTATCCCAGACCGTCATGCCCCATCTGCCGAGCTTGTCCTTTGTACTCCGTCCCTCCGGCGATCTCGCACCAATCCACAGTAACCTTCCTCTGCTCAGGTGCCTGTCCCATAGAATACTGTGGGCGAAAATTCAGCTATCAGGTCAACCACATCCATTTCAGACTGATCTTCACCTGCATCTCCTGTCCTGATCTCTTTCCCTCTCTGCAGTCTCGCCTTTCCTCCTGACTTCAAGACATCTCCACTTGAATGTGCTCCCATCACCTCAAATGGAATAGGTCTAAAACAGAATTTACCTTCCCTCCCAAACCCAGTCCTCCCATGAGTTTCCGATTGCTGAAGATGGTACTACCCTCCTTCCTGTCTCACAAGCTGTAATCTTGATGTTATCTCTGACTCCTCTCACCCAACACACATATTCAGTCCATCACTAGATCCTTTCGGAAGATCCTACCTTCACAACATCCTCTCTATCTCAACTGCTATCACATCAATCCAATCCCTTGTCCTTTACCAACTTGACTACTCTAACAGCCTCCACGCTGAACTCCCTGCCTCTTGTCTCTCTCCATTCCAGTCCATACTTTATTCTACTTCCATACTTTACTCTCATTTTTCTACAAAAACGTTCAGGCCACATTTTCCCACTGTTCAAGAAACTCCAGTGGTAGCTCATCCATAGAAACCCCGCACCATTGTCAATCAATCACCTTGCCCCCTCCTACCTCATCTCACTACTCTGCTACTATACCTCGGCCCCCACACTCCACTCCTCTAATGCTAACCTTCTCACTGTACCTCCATCTCATCTATCTCACTGCTGACCTCTTGCTCATGTCCTGCCTTGGCCTGGAACCTCCTCCCTCCTCATATCTGACAGACCAATGTCTCTGTCCCCCTTAAAACCTTATTGAAGGCACATCTCCTCCAAGAGGCCTTCCCTGTCTAAACTCTCCCTTCCTCTGCTCCCACTTCCTTTTGCATCGCCCTGACTTGGTCCCTTTATTCATCTCCTCACCCAGCCACATGGCACATATGTACCTATCTGTAATTTATTTGCATTGATGTCTGTCTCCCCTTCAAGATTGCAAGCTTGTTGTGGGTAGGGAATGTGCCAGTTTATTGTTGTTTTGGAGACTCCCAAATGCGTAATACAGTGCTCTGCACACAGTAAGTGCTCAATAAATATGACTGACTCACTCACCTCCTGTAACACTGTAAACTGAAGTGTAAGCATCTCACTCTAGGCTTCAAGGCTCTCCATCACCTCGCCCCTTCCTACCTCTCCTTCCTTCTCTCTTTCTACTGCCCACCCCGCATGCTCCGCTTCTCTGCCGCCCACCTCCTCACCATCCCTCGGTCTCTCCTATCAACCCCTGGGCCACGTCCTCCTGTGGTCCTGGAATGCCCTCCCTCCTCACCTCCGCCAAACTAATTCTCTTCCCCTCTTCAAAACCCTACTTAAAGCTCACCTCCTCCAAGGGGCCTTCCCAGACTGAGCTCCCCTTTTCCCTCTGCTCCCTCTACATCCCCTTCACCTCTCCGCAGCTAAACCCTCTTCTCCTCCCTTTCCCTCTGCTCCTCCCCCTCTCTCATCCCATCCCCTCAGCACCGTACTCGTCCCCTCAACTATATATATATCTTCATCACCCTATTTATTTTGTTTAATGAGATGTACATTACCCTGATTCTATTGATCTGCCATTGTTTTAATGAGATGTTCTTCCCCTCGACTCTATTTATTGCCATTGTTCTTGTCTGTCCGTCTCCCCCGATTAGACTGTAAGCCCATCAAAGGGCAGGGACTGTCTCTATCTGTTGCCGATTTGTACATTCCAAGTGCTTAGTACAGTGCTCTGCACATAGTAAGTGCTCAATAAATACTATTAAATGAATTGAATGAATGAATGAATAACATTGTCCTCTCTTTTCTCCAACAGCACTGCTTCTCCTCTCTTATTAACCACATCAACTACTTCTGACCTTTAATTCCTTTCTTTAACTCCAAATACTAACCCCCCTTTATTACCCATGTTGACATTGCTATTTCATTGATAAAATTATAACTGTCTAACCAGGTCCAACCACCCCAACCACCAACTCCACCATCTATTCTCTCATCTTTCCCCCGTCCCTCAAGAAGAGATCTTCTGCACACTACTACATTTACTATGACTGAGCCTTCCCCCTTTGATTCCTTCTCTGAGTTACATGGCTGGGCAGTGAAGTAGTCCTGCTTTTGGTGGCAGAACAGTTCAAAGCTGTACCTGCTATTTTGATTCAATAGAGGCTTTTCTCGTAACTTTGTTTAGCCTTCCATATTTTGTATACTTTCCTTGTTTGTGTGGAGAAGTGTTAAAGTCCTATCACCAGAAACTATTTTCTGAGAGGTCACACCCATTGAAACTTCTCTCCTGACAAGGAGGCAAAATTCCACATATGCTGTGGATGAAAGTTCCTATTTCTTAAAATACCATGAAATACAGAAACAAAGTGACAGTTGCTATATACGCTGATCGGCGAATTTATTCATTATATTCATAATTTATTTACTGGATCCTTAATTTATTCTAGCCATATTTTATTTACTGTATTCATTATTTATTTATATCAGTGTCCATCTTCCCCTCTACACTGTAAGCTTGTTGTGGGCAGGGAACGTGTCTACCTACTCTGTTAGATTGTACTATCCCAAGAGCTTTTTAGTGCTGAGCTCTGCACATCATAAGCATTCAATAAATATCATCGATTGATTGATTTGTTGATTGAGTGTTTAATACATACAGAACACTGCACCGAGCACTTGGGAAAGTACAGTACAACTGAGTTGGTAGGTATGATCCTTGCCTACAAGGAGCTTACAGTCTACAGAGGGAGAGATAAACATTAAAATAGATCAAGGATAGGGGAAATAGTAGAGTATAAGAATATTTATGTAAGTACTGTGGACTTGGCATGCATATCAAAGTGCTTAAAGGGTACACAATCAAGAACAGAGTTGACACAGAGTGATAGAGGATGCTTAGTCAGTCAATTGCATTTATTGAGCGCTTACTGTGCACAGAGCACTGTACTAAACCCTTGGAAGAGTACAATATAACAGACACATTCCCTGCCCATGAGTTTATGGTCTAGAGGGAGAAACATTAATATAAATAAGTAAAATTAGAGATATGTACATAGCTGTGGTGCTGGGAGGAGGGATGAATAAAGGGAACAAGTCAAGGCAATACAGAAGTGGGGGGGTGGAGAAGAAGGAAGGAGGGCATAGTCTGGGGAGGCCGGTGGTAAAATAGTTGAGATCCAAGTACAGTGATTAGAGGAATGAAGTGTGGATGGGGCCAGGTGTTGTCCAGTGTGGTGGGAAAAGTAGATGGAGGAGAGGATTTAGAAGAGAAAATGAAGAGTTGTGTTGGACCTAATGAGCTGGAGGTGCCAACGGGTCATGCCTGAAGAGAAGTCCAGGAGGCAGGAGGAAATGCAGATTTGAAGGGAAGGAGAGCGGTCAGGGCTGGAGAGGGGGATTTGGGAGTCTCTAGAGATAGTAACTGAAGTCATGAAAATGGCTTTTTAGCATTGTGGCCTATTGCAGAGAGTTCAAGCTGGGAGTCAGAACACCTGGGTCCTAATCCTGGCTCTGCCTCTTGTCTGCTTTATGAACTTGGGAAAGTCACTTCACTTGTCTAGGCCTCCGTTTTCTCATTTGTAAAATGGGGATTTGATACCTGTTCTCCCTTCCCCTTAGAATGTGAGCCCCCTGTGGGACAAGGATTACTTCTGATATGGGAAGCAGCGTGGCTAAATGGAAAGAGAGAGGACTTGGAAGTCAGAGGTCATGGATTTGAATCTCGGCTCTGCCACTTGTCAGCTGTGTGACTGTGGACAAGTCACTTAACTTCTCTGTGCCTCAGTTCCCTTATCTGTAAAATGGGAATTAAGACTGTGAGCCTCACGCGAGACAATTTGATTACCCTGTATCTCCCCCAGAGCTTAGAACAGTGCTCTGCACATAGTAAGTGCTTAACAAATACCAACATTATTGTTATTATTCTGATGTGTTTCTATTGTTTTGCATCTGGCCCCCAGCTTCATACAATGCTAGGCACTTAGAATGTGCTTATCAAATGAGAAGTCGTGTGGTCTAGTGGCTAGAGCAATGGCTTAGGAGTCAGAAGGACTTGGGTCCCAATCCTGACTCTATCAGTTCTCTGCTGGGCAAGTCACTTCACTTCTCTGTGCCTCAATTCCCTCATTTGTATAATGGAGATTGGGACAGTGATCCCCTTGTGGGGGAGGGGTTGTGTCCAATCTGATTAGCTTGTATCTGCCTCAGCGCTTAGTACTGTGCTTGACACACAGTAAGCACTTAGCAAAGACCATGAAAAAATACTATCCTCATTATCATGATTATTATTATGATTATTTTCACTATTAAGTTAGATGAGCTCCCTTAAAGAGTGACTGTAAAGGGAAAATAATTAGAGAAGAATATAGTTCATTGAATTGGCAAGATGTGAGCTCATCCACTTATATCATATCCACCCCAGGATCTAGCACAGTGCTTCGCATGTAGTAAGCACTTAATAAATACCATAATTATTCCACACACCATAGACACTGTGTTCTGCTTAGGATAGGTACCCAGAACAGTGTTCTGTCCACAGAAGACTCCCAGGCCAGTGTACTGTCCACAGTAGATGCCCAGTATAGTGCTCTTCCAACTGTAGGCCTCAGACCATCTGGGGATACTGGTAGATAATGTCAAGGACCCAAACACCCTCAAATCAAGGGGTGAATTAGAGCAAGGTGAGGGCAAAGGGTAATGTCCTTCCAAACACCCCATGTGGTCACCAAACTTCAGACTCTCAAGGAGCCCCAGGGACAGGTCTGTCTAGACTTTCACAGGATCTCTGGAACTTCTTCCTCATGGCTGGGGAAATGTCGAGGACACTGGGGACTGGGGAGGGGTGGGAAGGAGGTGAAGGGGAAAAGAAAATTTTAAGATTTTTCTGCTCAGGCATGTTTCTATCCTTGCCTGTCAGCACCCCTTGCCCTCCCACCCCATATACTGCCCTGCCCTCTAAACTGTAAACTCCCTCTAGACTGTAAGCTCACTGTGGGCAGAGAATATGTCTCCCAAGAGCTTTGTACCATGTTCTGCATACAAGAAGAGTTCAATAAATATGATAGAATGCATGGATGAATGAAGTGAGGGAGGAAACCCACCATCAGATTGGCTAGATGGCAAAGCCAAAGTCAAAGCAGTTCACAGTTCATTTTTTCATTCATTCAGTCGTATTATTGAGTGCTTACTGTGTCAGAGCACTGTACTAAGTTCTTGGGAGAATACAATAGAACAATAAACAGACACTTTTCCTGCTCAAGGAAGCTTACAATCTAGACAGGGCGGCTCTAGCAGAGGCAGAGAGCCCCTCTGACATCCTGATAACTTTCCCTGCCCTGCTCTCCCTCCCCTCATCAATATGACCCCTCAGAAGGTCTTCACCACCCTAATCTCCAACCCAAGAGGGCAAAGGGAGGAACCCCAGAGCTGTTTCTGCTTCCTCTCCTTCCCAGCCAACTTCTCTGTCCAAACCAGGATCCTGTCCCAAAGCTGATGGAAAAATAAGTTAGGGGACAAAAAAGAACACGGTCCATCTGTCCCTCTATCTTCTCTGTCTGTCTGGCAGTCTGACCTTGCTTGCTTGGGGTGGACAGGCTTGGGGTTGGAGGAGGCTTTGAAGATTCAGGCAACTGGACCCACTGCCAGGAGTGGAGGAGGAGGCATCTCAGAGGCCCCAGGATCCACTGGGGCTGTGATAGCATCACATCAAAGAAACAGGCCCTCCTTTGATCCCGGCAGCTCCTCCTTGAATTTGGAAACTGTAAACAGAGCCCTGAGCCTGGGGCCCTCAGGGGGCACGAAGGAGTTTGGGACCCAGAGGGACTGAGGACCACCAGATGACCTGGTGTTGACTTGTAGGGGTATTGCCAAAGATAGGATCCTTTGAGAGTCTGTGCTCCAGCTCCACCCTGGCCCCTCCACTTCCTGTATCCTTATTGCAGCAGACATCAGCCTCTCTGGAGTTCATTCATTCTTTCTTTCAATTGTATTTATTGAGCACTTCCTGTGGGCAGAGCGCTGTACTAAGCACTTGGGGGAGTACAATACAGTGATAAACAGTGACAGTCACTACTCACAGTGAGCTGACAGTCTAGAGGTGGGGAGACAGACATCAGTACAAATACATAAGTATTGTGGGACTGAGGAGTGGGTGACTATCAAGTGCTTAAAGGGTACAGATCCAAGTGCATAGGTGATGCAGAAAGGAGTGGGAGTAGGGGAAATGAAGCTTATTTGGTGAAGACCTCTTGGAGGAGATGTGATTTAAGTAGGGCTTTGAAGATGAGGAGAGTGGTGGTCTATCATTCATTCGATCGTATTTATTGAGTGCTTACTATGTGCAGAGCACTGTACTAAGCGCTGGAATGTACAATTCGGCAACAGATAGAGACAATCCCTGTCCAGTAACGGGCTCACAGTCTAAATGGGGGAGACAGACAGCACAGCAAAACAGAACAAAGCAAAACAAGTAGTCTGGCATCAATATCATCAAGATAAATAGAATCATAGATATATACGCCTCATTAACAAAATAAATAAAGTAATAAATAATATATACAAATATGCACAAGTGCTGTGGGGAGGGGAAGGGGAACGATCAGAGGGCTGGAGAAGGGGGAATGGGGAGGGGAGGAGGAGCAGAGGGAAAAGGAGAGAGCAGAGGGAAAGGGAGGGTCTATCGTATATGAAGGGGGAAGGATTCCCAGGGCAGAGAGAGGATGTGGGCAAAGGGTGAGCGGGAGAGACAAAACAGATCACAGTATACGTGATTAAGTGTCTTAAAGCTGATGTAAGGGAGTTTCTGTTTAAGGAGGAGGTGGATAGACAACCACTGGAGATTTCTGAGGAGTGGGGAGATTTTTACTGAACAGGTCTTTTTAGAAAAATGATCCAAGTAGAAGAGTAGAGGATGGGGAGGACAGGCAGATGTCATTGAGGAGGCTGATACAGTGAACAACATAAGATATGATAAGTGATATGATATTTCAGCTTAAGACAGCTCCCCACCCTTGTGGGAGCCAAAGATTATTCTCCCAATTTTATAGATCAGGAACAGGGGCCTAGAGAGGTGAAGTGACTTACTCAAGATCACACAGTAAGTTATGGTGAATAGGACTTCAAAGTCAGATCTCCTCTGCCACTAGCCTGGAGAGCACTGTCTGCAGGGAGGGGAAGGGAAGGATGAGGGCTGGGTTGAAACAAAGAAGTATTGAGGGGGGGACCCTATTCAAGGGTTAAAGCTGGACCCCCCCCCACACACACACTGGTCCTAGTTCCATCTTCTGAATCATAAGACCCTGAAATTGGGTGGGACCATGAGAGGTTATTGTTATAATTATTATTATTATATTATGATGATAGTACTGTATTTGTTAAAGACTTACTATGTCTTAAGCATTGTTCTAAGCACTGGGGTAGATTCAAGCTAATCAGGTTTGACAGAGTCCAGGTCCCACATAGGGCTCACAGCCATAATCCCCATTTTAAAGATGAGGTAACTGAAGCATAGACAAGTGAAATGACTTGCCCAAGGTCACACAACAGACAAGTGGCGGAAACCTGGAATAGAACCCAGGTCCTTCTGGTTTTTTATTATTATTATTTTATTTGTTGAGCGCTTACTATGTGTCAAGCACTGTTCAAAGCGCTGAAGGAGATACAAGGTAATTAGATTGGACATGGTCCCTGTCCCACATGGGCTCACAGTCTAAAAGCAGGAGGGAGAATAGGTACTGAATCCCCACAGTTGAGGAAACTGAGGCACAGAGATGTTAAATGACTTGCTCAGAGTCACATAGCAAGCAACTAACAGAGCCGGAATTCGAACCCAGGTCCTCTGACATCCATCCCCATTTTCTTTCCACTAGGCCATGCTGCTTCTCATTCATCCACCCTGTGTCTGAATAAGATTGTCCTCAAACCATCAGAGTGAGATCTGCCCCTTTCTGAAACCTGACCAGAAGAGAAAAAGATCAGTTCAGCTCTCTAGCTGCAGAGGGCATCAAAACAGAGCAAATGACTGGGTTTGAATTCCATGCCAAGCAAAGAGACAGACAGAGACAAACAGACAGAGATACAGTGGAGGGAGAGACAAACAAGGAGAACAAAAGGTAATTCTGCCTCCATTTGCTATCTGGGCTCAGCCCCAGGCCATGGCTCTTGCCGTTAGGTTAACAAGGAGATAACTTCCAACTGGGATCGTTTTCAAGGGAACAGCATCCCGGGACACACACACACAGACAGCAGGCAGAAAGGTCACCTTAACTGAAATGAACAAATTGCAGTGATATTTTTCTCCATTTCCACGCAGTGAACTAAGATCTTAACCTGTTTCCCTAACTGTCCATAGCACTGAAGTTATCAAACCAAAAAGCAGCGTGGTGCGGCCTCACAGATATAGTATGGGGGCCTGGGAGTCAGAGGGACCTAGGTTCTAATCCCAGCTCTGCCTCTTTTCATTCATTCAGTAGTATTTATTGAGCGTTTACTATGTGCAGAGCACTGTACTAAGCGCTTGGAGTGAACAAGTCGGCAACAGATAGAGACAGTCCCTGCCGTTTGAGGGGCTTACAATCTAATTGGGGGAGACGGACAGACAAGAACAATGGCACTAAACAGCGTCAAGGGGAAGAACATCTCATAAAAACAATGGCAACTAAATAGAATCAAGGTGATGTACATTTCATTAACAAAATAAATAGGGTAATGAAAATATATACAGTCGAGCAGACGAGTACGGTAATGAGGGGATGGGAAGGGAGAGGGGGAGGAGTAGAGGGAAATGGGGGGAAAAGAGGGTTAAGCTGCGGAGACGTGAAGGAGGGTGGTAGAGGGAGTAGAGGGAGAAGGGGAGCTCAGTCTGGGAAGGCCTTTTGGCGGAGGTGAGTTTTAAGTAGGGTTTTGAAGAGGGGAAGAGAATCAGTTTGGCGGAGGTGAGGAGGGAAGACGTTACGGGACCGCGGGAGGACGTGGCCCGGGGGTCGACGGCGGGATAGGCGAGACCGAGGGACGGCGAGGAGGTGGGCGGCAGAGGAGCGGAGCGTGCGGGGTGGGCGGTAGAAAGAGAGAAGGGAGGAGAGGTAGGAAGGGGCAAGGTGACGGAGAGCCTTGAAGCCTAGAGTGAGGAGTTTTTGTTTGGAGTGGAGGTTGATAGGCAACCACTGGAGTTGTTTAAGAAGGGGAGTGACATGCCCAGATCGTTTCTGCAGGAAGATGAGCCGGACAGCGGAGTGAAGAATAGACCGGAGCGGGGCGAGAGAGGAGGAAGGGAGGTCAGAGAGAAGGCTGACACAGTAGTCTAGCCGGGATATAACGAGAGCCCATAGCAGTAAGGTAGCCATTTGGGTGGAGAGGAAAGGGCGGATCTTGGCGATATTGTAGAGGTGAAACCGGCAGGTCTTGGTAACGGATAGGATGTGTGGGGTGAACGAGAGGGACGAGTCAAGGATGACACCGAGATTGCGGGCCTGCGGGACGGGAAGGATGGTCGTGCCATCCACGGTGATGGAGAAGTCTGGGAGGGGACCGGGCTTGGGAGGGAAGATGAGGAGCTCAGTCTTGCTCATGTTGAGTTTTAGGTGGCTGGCCGACATCCAGGTGGAGACATCCCGGAGGCAGGAGGAGATGCGAGCCTGAAGGGAGAGGGAGAGGACAGGGGCGGAGATGTAGATCTGCGTGTCATCTGCATAGAGATGATAGTCAAAGCCGTGAGAGCGAATGAGTTCACCGAGGGAGTGAGTGTAAATGGAGAACAGAGAGGGCCAAGAACTGAACCTTGAGGAACTCCAACAGTTAAAGGATGGGAGGGGGGGGAGGCTCCAGCGAAGGAGACCGAGAGATAAGAGGATAAGAGGAGAGATAAGAGGAGAACCAGGAGAGGACAGAGAGGACGGAGAGGACGGAGGAGTCCATGAGAGTCGTGAAGCCAAGGTGAGATAAGGTATGGAGGAGGAGGGGATGGTCAACAGTGTCAAAGGCAGCAGAGAGGTCAAGGAGGATTAGAATGGAGTAGGAGCCATTGGATTTGGCAAGAAAGAGGTCATGGGTCTGCTGTGTGACCTTGGACAAGTCACTTCATTTCTCTGCGCCTCAGTTCCCTCATTATTATTATTATCATTATAAATAATATGTACTGTGAGCTTACTGTGTGCAAAGCACTGTCCTAAGTGCTTGGGAGAGTAGAGTATAACATCACATTCCCTGCCCACAATGACCTCACAGTCTAGAGGGAGTCTTAATCCCTCATCTGTAAAATGGGGACTGCGAGCCCCATGGGGGACATGGACTGTGCCCAACCTGATGAGCTCATATCTACCCCAGTACTTAGTATAGTGCCTGGTACATAGTAAGAACTTTACAAATGCCACTATAAAAAAAATAATTAATCAGTCAATTGCATTTACTGGGCTCTGTTTGTGTGCAGCACTAAATTAAGTGCCTGAGAGAGTACAATGCAACAGAGTTAGTAGACACGTTCCTTGCCCACAAGTAGTTTACAGTCCAAAGGGGGAGATAGACATTAAAATATACCATGGATATGTGCCTAAGTCCTGTGGGACTGAAGGTGGGGTGAATATCTAGTACTTAAAGGGTACTGATCCAAAAGCATAGGTTAATCATAGGTGATGCAGAAGGGAGAGGGAGCAGGGGAAATGAGAGTTTTATGAGGGAAGGCCTCTTGGAGGAAATGTGATTTTAAAGGGCTTTGAAGATGGGGAGAGTGATGGGCTGGTGGTGAGGTAAACAAGATTGAGGTAAAGTAAGTATGCTGGCCTTTAGAACCGTGAATCACATGGGCTGAGCTGCAATAGGAAATCAGGGAGGTAAGGTAGAAGGGGAGAGCCTATTGAGTGCCTTAAGCAGAAGATAAGGAGTTTCCGTCTGATGTAGAGACGGATGGGCAATCACTGGAGGTGTGTTTGGAGAGACATGGACTGAATCCTTTTTTAAAATAAAAAGATCTGGCAGCAGAATGAAGTACAGACTGGAAGGGGGAGAGACAGGAGGCAGGGAGGTCAGCAAGGAGGCAGATGCAGTAATGAAAGTGAGAATTAGTAAGTGCTTGGATTAATATGATAACAGTTTAGACGGAGAGGAAAGGGTAGATTTTAGAGTTACTGTGAAGGTAGAACCAACAGGATTTGGTGACAGATTGAATATGTGACTTGATGAGAGAGATGAATAAAGGCTAATGTCAAGGTTATGGGCTTGTGAGACACGGAGGACAGTGGTGTTCTCGGTCCCCTTCTATTCTCCATCTACACTCACTTCCTTGGAGAACTCATTCGATCCCGCAGCTTCAACTATTATCTCTATGAGGATGACACCCAAATCTGTATCTCCTCCCCTGTTCTCTCTCCCTCCCTCCAGGCTCGCATCTCCTCCTGCCTTCAGGACATCTCTACTTGGATGTCCTCCCACCATCTCAAACTCAACATGTCCAAGTCAAAGCTCCTTATCTTCTCTCCTGCAAACCCCATCCTCTACCAAACTTTCTTGTCACTGTGAATGGCACAACGATTCTTCCCGTCTCACAAGCCCTCAACCTTGGTGTCGTCCTTGACTCTGCTCTCTCATTCACCCCACATATCCAAGCCATCACCAAATCTTACCGGTCTCACCTTCACAACATCGCTAAGATCCTCCCTTTACTCTCCATCCAAACCGTTACCATGTAAGTACGATCACTCATTCTATTCCAACTGGATTCCTGCATCAGCCTCCTTTCTTACCTCCCAACCTCCCTGCCTCTCCCCACTTCCTCCTGACTCTCCCCATTTCAATCCATTCTGCAGCCCAAATTATCTTTCTACAGAAAAACTCAGGGCATGTCACTCCTCTCCTCAAAAATCTCCAGTGGTTGCCTATCAACCTCCATATCAAACAAAAACTTCTCACTATTGGCTTTAAAGCTCTCTAGCATCTTGCCCTTTATCACCTCACTCCCTTCTCTCCTTCTACATCCCAACCCTCACACTCCATTCCTCTGGTGCTAATCTTTCACTGTGCCTCAATCTCGCCTATCTCGCCACCAACCCCTGGCCCAAGTCCTATCTCTAGCCTGGTATGCCCTCCCTCCTCAAATTTGTCAATCACTCTTCCCCCCTTGAAAGCCCTACTGAAAGCACACCCTCTCCAGAAGGCCTTCCCAGATTAAGACCCCTTTTCCTCAGCTCCCCCTCCCTTATGCTTCACCTCAACTCGCTCCCTTTACCCTTGTCCCACCTCCCTGCCTCACAGCACTTATGTATATATGTATTTATAATTCTGCTTATTTATATTGATGTCAGCTTACTTGTTTTGATGATGTCTTCCCCCTTCTAGACTGTAAGATCACTGTGAGCAGGGATTGTCTCTCATTATTGCTGTATTGTACCTTCCAAGCACTTAGTACAGTGCTCTGCACACAGTAAGTGCTCAAGAAATATGATTGATTGAATGAATGAATGAATGAATGAATGAATGGTGTTATCTACAGTAAAGGGAAAGACACAGGGAGGAGAAGGTTTGGGTGGGATGATGGGGAGTTCTGTTTTGGCTGTTGTCAAGTTTGAGATGCCCATGGGACAACCAGCTAGAGATGTTCTTAAGCCAGGAGGAAATGGGAGACTCGAGTGAGATCAAGAATTAGGATAGAGGGCATTGAATTTGGTAAGAAGGAAGTCATTGGTGATATTAGAGAAAGTTGTTTTTGTGGAGTGAAGGGGATAGAAGCCAGTTTGGAGGGGATCAAGGAGAGAATTGGAGGAGAGGAAGTGGAGGCATCAGGTGTAGACAACTCTCAAAAAATTTGGAGAGGAATGGTAAGAGGGAGATGGGTTCATAACGGAGGGAGCTGAGGATTCAAGGGAGGGGTTTTTTTCAGGATAGGGAATATTTGAGCATGATTGAAAGCAGTGGGTAAGGACCCATTAATAAGAGAACAGTTGATGGAGGTGGACAGGGAGGAAAGGATGGAGTGGGCAAGTAGTTTGATAAGGTGAAAAGGGATGGGGTCAAATGTGCAGGCAGAGGGTACAGATTTTGAGATGAGACCAGAGATCTTCTCTTGAGATACTGCAGGGAAAGATGGGAGAGTCGAAGAGGGGGTAGGAGGATGGAGGGAGTGGAGAGAAGCAGGAGAGATCTTAGGGAGATCATGCCTGATGGTTTCAATTTTCTCAATTAAGTATGGGTGAGATCATTAGGGACAATAGATGGGGAAGGCAGGGGGATTGGGTTTGAGAAAGGGAGTTAAATGTCTGGAACAACTGGCGAGGGCATTGGGCATGGGAGTCAATGAGGATGGAAAAATAATATTCCTGGGAGGAGGAGATTGCAGGGGTTTTTTTATGGTGTTTGTTAAGTACTTACTATTTTCCAGGCACTGTACTAAGTACTGGAGATACAAGGTAATCAGGTTGGACACAGTTCATAATAATAATAACAATAATAATAATGTTGGCATTTGTTAAGTGCTTTCTATGTGCAGAGCACTGTTCTAAGCACTGGGGTAGATATAGGGTAATCAGGTTGTCCCACGTGAGGCTTACAGTCCTAATCCCCATTTTACAGATGAGGTAACTGAGACACAGAGAAGTTAAGTGACTTGCCCACAGTCACACAGCTGACAAGTGGCAGAGCTGGGATTCGAACCCATGATTTCTGACTCCCAAACCCGTTCTCTTTCCACTGAGCCACGCTGCTTCCATGTCCATGTCCCCCAAGGCACAGAGCAGTCAAGTGGCTTGCCCAAGGTCACACAGAAGACTAGTGGCAGATCCTTCTGACTCCCAGGCCAAGACTCTACCCATTAGAACACATTGCTTCTCAGGTTGCTCAGATATAGCAGGTAAGGATTGGTTTGACATGGATGAAGACCTGATGCCTGGATTTCCTCCAGTGGTGCTCCACAGTTACAGCACAAGACCATTCATTCAATAGTATTTATTGAGCGCTTACTATGTGCAGAGCACTGTACTAAGCGCTTGGGATGAACAAGTCGGCAACAGATAGAGACAGTCCCTGCCGTTTGACGGGCTTACAGTCTAATCGGGGGAGACGGACAGGCAAGAACAATGGCAATAAACAGCGTCAAGGGGAAGAACATCTCGTAAAAACAATGGCAACTAAATAGAATCAAGGCGATGTACAATTCATTAACAAAATAAATAGGGTAACGAAAATATATATAGTTGAGCGGACGGGTACAGTGCTGTGGGGATGGGAAGGGAGAGGTGGAGGAGCAGAGGGAAAAGGGGAAAATGAGGCTTTAGCTGCGGAGACGTAAAGGGGGGATGGCAGAGGGAGTAGAGGGGGAAGAGGAGCTCAGTCTGGGAACACCTCTTGGAGGAGGTGATTTTTAAGTAAGGTTTTGAAGAGGGAAAGAGAATCAGTTTGGCGGAGGTGAGGAGGGAGGGCGTTCCAGGACCGCGGGAGGACGTGACCCAGGGGTCGACGGCGGGATAGGCGAGACCGAGGGACGGCGAGGAGGTGGGCGGCAGAGGAGCGGAGCGTGCGGGGTGGGCGGTAGAAAGAGAGAAGGGAGGAGAGGTAGGAAGGGGCAAGGTGATGGAGAGCCTTGAAGCCTAGAGTGAGGAGTTTTTGTTTGGAGCGGAGGTCGATAGGCAACCACTGGAGTTGTTTAAGAAGGGGAGTGACATGCCCAGATCGTTTCTGCAGGAAGATGAGCCGGGCAGCGGAGTGAAGAATAGACCGGAGCGGGGCGAGAGAGGAGGAAGGGAGGTCAGAGAGAAGGCTGACACAGTAGTCTAGCCGGGATATAACGAGAGCCCGTAATAGTAAGGTAGCCGTTTGGGTGGAGAGGAAAGGGCGGATCTTGGTGATATTGTAGAGGTGAAACCGGCAGGTCTTGGTAACGGATAGGATGTGTGGGGTGAACGAGAGGGACGAGTCAAGGATGACACCGAGATTGCGGGCCTGCGGGACGGGAAGGATGGTCGTGCCATCCACGGTGATGGAGAAGTCTGGGAGCGGACCGGGCTTGGGAGGGAAGATGAGGAGCTCAGTCTTGCTCATGTTGAGTTTTAGGTGGCGGGCCGACATCCAGGTGGAGACGTCCCGGAGGCAGGAGGAGATGCGAGCCTGAAGGGAGGGGGAGAGGACGGGGCGGAGATGTAGATCTGCGTGTCATCTGCGTAGAGATGGTAGTCAAAGCCGTGAGAGCGGATGAGTTCACCGAGGGAGTGAGTGTAAATGGAGAACAGAAGAGGGCCAAGAACTGACCCTTGAGGAACTCCAACAGTTAAAGGATGGGAGGGGGAGGAGGCTCCAGCGTAGGAGACCGAGAATGATCGGCCAGAGAGGTAAGAGGAGAACCAGGAGAGGACAGAGTCCGTGAAGCCAAGGTGAGATAAGGTACGGAGGAGGAGGGGATGGTCGACAGTGTCAAAGGCAGCAGAGAGGTCAAGGAGGATCAGAATGGAGTAGGAGCCATGCATGTGGGGGGGGGGTTGGCCTCCCTGGCCTCAAAGGTGTGGATGCATATGAGTATCCACCTCCCTAAACCCATGTTTATGTGTACTAACAGGAGAATGTCTATCTCTTGGTCACACACATGTGTGTGTGGGCATATGTGTGCATGCGTGTCCGTATCCCTGGCCCTTTGTGTACCTCTTCAGTGGCACCAATTGAGCGCTCACCTTTCTTTCTGACACTTGTTAAGTGGTTACTAGGTGTCAAGCATCTTTATAAGTGCTGGGAAAGATACCGGCTGATCGAGTTGGGCACAGTCCGGGTCCCACATGGGGCTCACAGCCTGAATCCCCATTTTTCAGATGAGAAGACTGAGGCACGACTTGCCCTAGGTCAGGAAGCAGACCAGTGGTGAATCCGGGATTAGGAGCAGCCTTTTGGCCACCGACCGCCGACTTTAGCGGCTTTTTGGCCGCCGACCGCCGACTCATCCACGGCGAGACCACCCCCCCCCTCTCCCGGGAAGCTGAGCCTTGTCATCGCCCGGACCCTTGGAGCCATTACCGCATGGGCCCGGGATCTCTGCTCCCCTGGGGCTGAATCGACCACCACATGGACTCTGGAGCTCTCCTCCCAGGCGGTGGTTCCTTGGGCTGCCTGCCCCCCGTTTCCAGCCTAGCTCTTTAACAGCCTTTTGGCCACCGACCGCCGACTTTAGCGGCTTTTTGGCCGCCGACCGCCGACTCATCCACGCCGAGACCACCCCCCCTCTCCCGGGAAGCTGAGCCTTGTCATCGCCCGGACCCTTGGAGCCATTACCGCGTGGGCCCGGGATCTCTGCTCCCCTGGGGGTAAGTCTCAGACCGCCGGGCCCCCTCTTCCCAGCCGAATTGACCACCACATGGACTCTGGAGCTCTCCTCCCAGGCGGTGGTTCCTTGGGCTGCCTGCCCCCCGTTTCCAGCCTAGCTCTTTAGCAGCCTTTTGGCCACCGACCGCCGACTTTAGCGGCTTTTTGGCCGCCGACCGCCGACTCATCCACGCCGAGACCACCCCCCCTCTCCCGGGAAGCTGAGCCTTGTCATCGCCCGGACCCTTGGAGCCATTACCTCGTGGGCTCGGGATCTCTGCTCCCCTGAGGCGCAACCTCGGCCCACCCGGCCCCTGCCCCGATTCCCGACAAGCCCCCCTTCGCCTACCGCTCGCTGACTCATCTGCGCTTCCTCCGCCTCCACCGGGGAGCTGAGCCTCGGACCGTCCGGACCCACGCCCGCCTCAGCCTTTCACAACCTGGATCTCCGCACCCCCGCTCGGGAACTCCGACACTACGGATCTTCGCCCCCACAGACCCCCAGCCACCAGCTTCCAGTCCACCCCCCCCCCCCCGCTCGGGCCCGGGGACATTGCGCTCCCCTTCTCGATCCTGGGGACATTGTGCTCCCCTTCTCGGCCCCAAGGACATTGTGTCCTCGGGGGACATTGTGTCCCCCTGCTCGGGCCCGGGGACATTGTGCTCCCCAACCGCTCCCCCACTCCGCCCGAGGCGGCCATTTTAGGAAGCCCCCACTCTGCCTGAGGCGGCCATTTTGGGAAGGCCTCACTCCCTCTTCCCTCTTGAGGTGATTCATCCCTCCCGCCCCCGCCCCGGGCGATGACGTCCTTGTTCTCACCATGTTACCTTACCTTAGCCACCGCCTACGGCCGCCACCCACCCCGGACAACCTCAGGGCCCCCCCGCCGCCACAGGGTTATTTGGTCATGAGCTCTGGGACTCTCTCGGCCGCTGGCCGCTTGACTTTGAGTCTGATCGGGTAGGGTCGGCTCGTCCCCCGACCCTGGTCATCGCCTGCTTATTAACACTATTGTAGTGTGCCTTACTGTAGCATGTTGCTATATTTGCGATCTCGCTTTTTATTGTTTATTGTCGTCAGATTTTGAATTTGATCAGGTCGCCCCTTAATCGAGTCTACCCCCGACCCTGGTCATCACCCCTTTTATTAACACGACGATATTGTATCATACTGTATCATGTTGCTATATTAGCACCACTGTATTGTATCATATTGTATCATGTTGCTATATTACCGATTTCGTTTATTACTGTTTATTGTTGTCAGTGCTGCCACCCACCTCTCTGGCCTCGCCATGTCCCTCCTCCCCCCCTCCCCCCTCCCGCCCCTTCCTATCCTCCCCTTCCCCTTCCCCTTCCCCTCTCTCGCTCAGCTCTTTCCCGCTCTCTCCTCTGTCTCCTCCCCCCCTCCTCTCTCCCGCCCTAGAACCCCACTTTACCAGCGCTACCCCTCTTCCCCCTCCCCCTACTCTTCCCCCCACCTAACCCCCTCTTCACCCCCTCCCCCCTTCTCTCTTCCCCACCCACGCCCCATCCCAGTCCTCTTGTCCCACCGCCACCCCTCATCCCCCTCTCCTCGTCCAGGGCCCCGCCACCTCCTTCCCATCCAAACCCTCCCCTCCCCCCGCCCCTCCCCCCCTCCTCCCCTTGCACCCACAGCTACTTTCAAGTGTGGCCTCTGGAACCCCCGCTCTGTTACAGGCAAGCTACCTTTCATCCATGACCTTTTCCTCTCCCGCTCTCTCCTCCTCCTCGCCCTTTCGGAAACGTGGCTCTCTCCCGAAGACACGGTCTCCGCCGCCGTTCTCTCCAGCGGAGGCCTCTCCTTCTCCCACTCCCCCAGACTCACCGGTAAGGGAGGAGGCGTCGGCTTCCTCCTCTCGCCCCGATGCCGCTTCCGCACTATCCCTCCTCCCCCCTCCCTCTCCTTCCCCTCCTTCGAAGCCCATATCATTCGCCTCTACCACCCACTCCAGTTACTTGTCGCCGTCATCTACCGCCCTCCCGGTCCCACCTCCGACTTCTTCAACCACCTTGACCCCTTTCTCACCTTCCTTCTCTCCTTCTCTCTGCCCACTCTGATCCTTGGAGACTTCAACATCCATACGGATGTACCCGACGACTCCTCTGCCGCCCGCCTGCTATCCCTCCTCGACTCTGCCGACCTCCTCCTCCACCATACCGCGCCAATTCACCGACTCGGTCACACCCTCGATCTTGTCATCTCCTACCGCTGCACTATCTCCTCACTCACCAACTCTGAAATCCCTCTCTCGGACCATAACCTTCTCACCTGCCTCATCTCTCACACTCCCTCCCCCTGCAAATCTTCGCTACTGCCCCACAGAGACCTCCGCTCTCTCGATCCCATCCGTCTTTCCAATAGCATCTCGCCTCACCTCGCCGCCCTGTCCTCTCTTCCCACTCTCGACGATCAGGTCTCCGCTCTCAACTCCACCCTCACTACTCATCTCGACTCTCTCGCCCCCCTTTCCCTCCGCCGCTCTCGCGCCACTAACCCACAGCCCTGGATCACCTCCTCCGTCCGCCTCCTACGCTCCTATGCTCGAGCTGCTGAGCGCCGCTGGCGAAAGTCCAAGCACCAAGCCGACCTCACACACTTCAAATTTATCCTTTCTTGCCTTAACTCTGCCCTCTCCTCCGCCAGGCAAAACTTCTTCTCCTCCCTCATCGACACCCATGCCCGTCACCCCCGCCGATTGTTCCGGACCTTTAACTCTCTCCTTAGGCCCCCTGTTCCTCCCCCTCCCCCATCTCTCACCCCTAATGATCTGGCCACCTATTTCCTCACGAAAATCAACACGATCAGGTCTGAGCTCCCCAAAGTCACCCCTCCGCCTCTCCCCTCCCCCCCCAACAACCCCCTCCCCTACTTTCCCATCCTTCCCTGCAGTATCCTCAGAGGAGATCTCCTCCCTCCTCGCAAGTGCCACCCCCTCCACCTGCGCCTCGGACCCCATTCCCTCTCACCTTCTTAAAACCATCGCCCCTGCCCTCCTCCCTTCCTTAACTTCTATTTTTAACCACTCGATCTCCAAGGGCTCCTTCCCCTCTGCCTTCAAACACGCCCACGTCTCCCCCATCCTAAAAAAACCCGCTCTTGACCCCACTTCCCCCTCCAGTTATCGTCCTATCTCCCTACTACCCTTCCTTTCCAAAATCTTAGAACGAGTCGTCTACAATCGATGCCTAGAATTCCTTAACTCCCATTCTCTCCTAGACCCCCTCCAATCTGGCTTCCGTCCCCTCCACTCTACCGAGACTGCTCTCTCTAAGGTCACCCGTGACCTCCTTCTTGCCAAATCCAATGGCTCCTACTCCATTCTGATCCTCCTTGACCTCTCTGCTGCCTTTGACACTGTCGACCATCCCCTCCTCCTCCGTACCTTATCTCACCTTGGCTTCACGGACTCTGTCCTCTCCTGGTTCTCCTCTTACCTCTCTGGCCGATCATTCTCGGTCTCCTACGCTGGAGCCTCCTCCCCCTCCCATCCTTTAACTGTTGGAGTTCCTCAAGGTCAGTTCTTGGCCCTCTTCTGTTCTCCTTTACACTCACTCCCTCGGTGAACTCATTCGCTCTCACGGCTTTGACTACCATCTCTACGCAGATGACACGCAGATCTACATCTCCGCCCCTGTCCTCTCCCCCTCCCTTCAGGCTCGCATCTCCTCCTGCCTCCGGGACGTCTCCACCTGGATGTCGGCCCGCCACCTAAAACTCAACATGAGCAAGACTGAGCTCCTCATCTTCCCTCCCAAGCCCGGTCCGCTCCCAGACTTCTCCATCACCGTGGATGGCACGACCATCCTTCCCGTCCCGCAGGCCCGCAATCTCGGTGTCATCCTTGACTCGTCCCTCTCGTTCACCCCACACATCCTATCCGTTACCGAGACCTGCCGGTTTCACCTCTACAATATCGCCAAGATCCGCCCTTTCCTCTCCACCCAAACGGCTACCTTACTATTACGGGCTCTCGTTATATCCCGGCTAGACTACTGTGTCAGCCTTCTCTCTGACCTCCCTTCCTCCTCTCTCGCCCCGCTCCGGTCTATTCTTCACTCCGCTGCCCGGCTCATCTTCCCGCAGAAACGATCTGGGCATGTCACTCCCCTTCTTAAACAACTCCAGTGGTTGCCTATCGACCTCCGCTCCAAACAAAAACTCCTCACTCTAGGCTTCAAGGCTCTCCATCACCTTGCCCCTTCCTACCTCTCCTCCCTTCTCTCTTTCTACCGCCCACCCCGCACGCTCCGCTCCTCTGCCGCCCACCTCCTCGCCGTCCCTCGGTCTCGCCTATCCCGCCGTCGACCCCTGGGTCACGTCCTCCCGCGGTCCTGGAACGCCCTCCCTCCTCACCTCCGCCAAACTGATTCTCTTTCCCTCTTCAAAACCTTACTTAAAAATCACCTCCTCCTAGAGGCGTTCCCAAACTGAGCTCCTCTTCCCCCTCTACTCCCTCTGCCATCCCCCCTTTACCTCTCCGCAGCTAAAGCCTCATTTTCCCCTTTTCCCGCTGCTCCTCCACCTCTCCCTTCCCATCCCCACAGCACTGTACCCGTCCGCTCAACTGTATATATTTTCGTTACCCTATTTATTTTGTTAATGAATTGTACATCGCCTTGATTCTATTTAGTTGCCATTGTTTTTACGAGATGTTCTTCCCCTTGACGCTGTTTAGTGCCATTGTTCTTGTCTGTCCGTCTCCCCCGATTAGACTGTAAGCCCGTCAAACGGCAGGGACTGTCTCTATCTGTTGCCGACTTGTTCATCCCAAGCGCTTAGTACAGTGCTCTGCACATAGTAAGCGCTCAATAAATACTATTGAATGAATCTTTCTGACTCCCAGGTCTTTGCTCTTCCCATTGAGCCACACTGCTTCCTGTGTGCGGAGCACTGTACCGAGCATTTGGGAGAGTCTGATATAACAGACTTGGTAGACATGTTCCCTGCCCACAGCGAGCTGGGAGTGAAGCAGTGTGGCTCAGTGGAAAAGAGCCCGGCCTTGGGAGTCAGAGGTTATGGGTTCGAATCCCGGCTCTGCCACTTGTCAGCTGTGTGACTGTGGGCAAGTCACTTCTCTGTGCCTCGGTTACCTCATCTGTAAAATGGGGATTAACTGTGAGCCTCAACATGGGACAGCCTGATTACCCTGAATTTACCCCAGTGCTTAGAACAGTACTCTGCACATAGTAAGCGCTTAACAAATACCACCATCATTATTATTATTATTAATACTATTTATAAAGCAGAGTGCGACACACTGTACTAAGGAAAGTGAAACGGAAAGCACACACCCAGCTCATTAGGTGCTTACAGTCTAATGGGGAAGACAAACAAAATATTTTCAAATAGTGAGAATGGAAGACAACGAATATGCCAGGATAAAATAGCCAAATAAGTAACTGACTGTACAAGTGAATATACATTTATACATACGGGCTGAAGATGGGTCTAAATACACATGCTAGCGATGATTGTTGAGTTGATATGAATCAAGGTGTTGGGAATTAACCAGGGAAGGCTTGCTGGAGAAGGGATTTTAGAAGGGACGTGAGATGGGGAGAGCAGGTTTGGAAAGCCCGAGGAGGGAGGAGGGAGGAAGAAGGAGTTTCAGGGTAGGGAAATTAAGGGGCTAAGAGATTGGAGGCAGGTACGTGGAAAGCAGACTGCAGTTGGAAGAGATGCTTGGGAGGAGCAAAGACCGAGAGTTGGGGAGAAGGGGTGAAGAGAGCATATGCGGAAGAGAAAGAAAATGATGATGATAATGGTATTCATTATGTGCTTACTATGTGCCTAGCACTGTTCTAAGCGCTAAGGTAAATACAGAGTAATCGGGGTGGATGCAGTCCCTGTCCCACTTGGGGCTCACGATTTTAATCCCCATTTTCCAGATGAGGTAAATGAGGCCCAGAGGAGTGAAATGACTTGCCCAAGATCCACAACAGACAAGTGGCAGAGCCGGGATTAGAATCCGTGACCTTCTGACTCCCAGGCCCGTGCTCTATCCACTAGGACACGCTGCTTCTCAGAGAATGGATGGAGAGCCACGAAGCCAACAGTAAGGGGTTTCAGTTTAATGCGAAAGGAGATGAGCAGCCTTTGGAAGCTTCCAAGGAGGGAGGAGATATTTGCCGAGTGACAGTTGAAAGTTTCTGAGGAGCTTAGAGAAATCAATGGTATTTATTGAGAACTTACTATGTGCAGAACGCTGTACTAAGTGCTTGGGAGCTCTCTGCTCCCTCTCTGTCGCCCCTTCACGTCCCCTCAACTAAGCCCCCTTCCCCCCTTTCCCTCTGCTCCTCCGCCTCTCCTTTCCCCTCCCTCACCCCCGTGCTCATTTGTATATATTTTTATTACCCTATTTATTTTATTACCCTATTTATTTTGTTAATGAGGTGGCCATCCCAGCAGCATGGCTCAGTGGAAAGAGCACAGGTTTTGGAGTCAGAGATCATGGGTTTGAATCCCGGCTCTGCCACTTGTCAGCTGTGTGACTTTGGGCAAGTCACTTAACTTCTCTGTGCCTCAGTTACCTCATCTGTAAAATGGGGATTAAGACTGTGAGCCCCACGTGGGACAACCTGATTCCCTTGTGTCTACCCCAGCGCTTAGAACAGTGCTCTGCACATAGTAAGCGCTTGACAAATACCAACATTATTATTATTATTATTATTATTATTAAGTTGTCTTGTTTTTGTCCATCTGTCTCCCCCAGTTAGACTGTAAGCCCGTCGATGGACAGGGATGGTCTCTATCTGTTGCTGAATTGTACATTCCAAGCGCTTAGTATGGTGCTCTCACATAGTAAGCACTCAATAAATACTATTGAATGAAAGAATGAATGAATGAATGAATAAATGGGTAGTTACGCTCCCTGCCTACAACGAATGGGTCCTGGGATGGCTCCAGCTGAAAGTGGGGAATGAGCAGAAGGCAGAGAGACCAAACACAGTAGTCTAACAGTGATGGGGAGTGCTTGTAGAGAAGCAGCGTGGCCTAGTGGATAGAGCCCGGGCCTGGGAGTCAGAAGGTCATGGGTTCTAACCCCACTCCACCACTTGTCTGCTGCGTGACCCTGGGCAAATCACTTAACTTCTCCGGCCCTCAGTGACCTCACCTGGAAAATGAGGATCGAGACTGTGAACCCCATGTGGGACAGGAACTGTGTACAACCTGATTTGCTTGCATTATTATTATTATTGCATTTGTTAAGAGCTTACTATGTGCCAAGCACTCTTCTAACCACTGGGGTAGCTACAAGGTAACCACGTTGTCGCACATGGGGCTCACACTTTTAACCCCCATTTTACAGATGAGATAACTGAGGCACAGAGAAGTTAAGTGATTTGCCCACAGCAGACAAGCAGCAGAGATGGAATTAGAACCCGTGTCCTCTGACTCCCAAGCTCCTGCTCTCTTCACTAAGCCAAGCTGCTTCTCTTGTATCCACCCCAGCGCTTAGCACAGTGCCTGGCACATAGTAACCACTTAAAAAATACCACCATTATTATTATTATTATTGACCCAGGGGTGGCTGTTTGGGTCAGAGGGCCTGGGAGTCAGAGGGCCTGCGTTCCAATCCCAACTCCACCTTGTGCCTGCTGTGTGACCTTGGGCAAGTCACTTCACTTCTCTGGGCCTCAATTCCCTCATCTGCAAAATAAGGATTCAGCATCTGTGCTGCCTCCTACTTAGACGGCAAACCCCATGTGATGATCTTGTATTCATTCATTCATTCAATAGTATTTATTGAGCGCTTACTATGTGCACAGAACTGTACTAAGCACTTGGAATGTACAATTCGGTAACAGATTGTATCTACCCCAGTGCACAGTACAGTGCTTGGTACACAGTAAGTTCTTAACCAATGTAATTATTATTATTATGTTTATACAGGAAATGTTCAGATGGAACCATCGACATGAGTGAGCAGGTGATTAAATGTGAAAGCGAAAAGGAAGTGAAGAGAAGAGGATCAATTAATGGTATTTATTGAGTGATTACTAAGTACTTGGAAAAGTACAATATAATGAAGTTGCAGATGTGTTGATCCCTGACCACTAGAAGCTTAAAGTTTACAGGGATGGATAGACGTTATGATACATTACAAATAAGGGAAATGGGATCTGGGATATAAAGAGAAGCAGCAAGACATAGAGGATAGGGCCTGGAAGTAAGAAGGTCGTGGGTTCTAATCCCCACCTCTACCACTTGTCTGCTGTGTGACTTTGCCCAAGTCACAGGGTCTCAGTTCCCTCATCCGTAAAATGGGGATTGAGAATATGAGCCCCGCGTAGGATAGAGACTGTTTCTAACCTGATTTGTTTGGAACTTCCCCAGCACTTAGCACACTGTAAGCACTTAACAAATATCCTAATTATCATTATTATTAGAATATGTACATAAGTGCTGTGGGCCAGAGGGAGTATCAGAGTGCTTGAGGAATACACAGCCAAGCGTGCAGATGACAAAGCGAGGCAGTGGATGGAGAAACGAGAACTTGCTCAGGGAAGACTTGTTGCAAGATTCTGCGACAGTCAGCTATGGGAAAGTGGGGAAGACTGGAAGACATTACCCAAGCACTTATTTCCCCGCTTGACTACTGCATCAACTTGCTCCCTGACGTCCCCGCCTTTTGTCTCTCCCCACTCCAGTCCGTACTTCATTCTGCTGCATGGATCAGTTGTCAGAAAAAAAACATTCGGTTCATATCTCCCACGCCTCTAAAACCTCTACTGGTTACCGACCCCCCTCTGCATAAAACAAAAACTCTTTTTGACCCTAGCTGTTAAGGCCCTCAATTTGCAATTTCTCTCCTCCATTATTACCTTGTTGACCTACTACATGGAAAGAGCCCGGGCTTGGGAGTCAGAGGTCATGTGTTCGAATCCCGACTCTGCCCCTTAGCTGTGTGACTGTGGGCAAGTCACTTAACTTCTCTGGGCCTCAGTTCCCTCATCTATAAAATGGAGATTTAAGACTGTGAGCCTCACGTGGGACAACCTGATTACCCTGTATCTACCCCAGTGCTTAGAATAGTGCTCTGCACTTAGTAAGCGCTTAACAAATACCAACATTATTACTACACCTCAACCCATACATACACTCTACCCCTCTAGCACTGCCCTGTTCTCTATGTCCTATGTCTAGCACCACCCTGCACCTTAATGTCATCCACCTCCGCCACCATCGCCTCGCCCACATCCTATTTCAGGTCTGAAATTCCCTCTCCCTTTCTTAACTGACCATCCACTTTAAAATCCTCCAAAACTCCTATCTCCTCCAGGAGATCTCCCCTAAGTCCATATTTCCCCTATCCGTCCTCCCCTCTGGGTCGACGCTGCACTTGGCTGCGTACACCTTAAGTACTCTGATACTCGTCCCACCCCGCAGAACTTATGTATATAACAATGACGGTATTCGTTAAGCGCTTACTACATGGCAAGCACTGTTCTAAGTGCTGGGATAGACAATAATAATAATTACGGTATTAGGTAAGCCCTTACTATGTGCCAAGAACTGTTCTAAATGCTGGGCTAGACACAAGGTCATCAGGCTGGATGCAGTCTCTGTCCCACATTCATTCATTCATTTATTCATTCAATCAATCGTATTTTCTGAGTGCTTACTGTGTGCAAAGCACTGTACTAAGCGCTCAGGAGAGTACAATATAATGACAGACACATTCCCTGCCCACAACAAGCTCCCAGTCTTAATCCCCATTGAGCAGATGAGGTAATTGTGGCCCAGAGAAGTGAAGTGACTGGCCCAAGGCCACACAGCAGACAAGTGGTGGAGCCGGGATTAGAGCCCATGACCTTCTGAGTACCAGGCCTGTGCTCTATCCCTTAAGCCATGCTGCTTCTCTACTATCCTTATACTCTACCATCCTCCTGTTGTAATTTATTTGAATGCCTGTCTCCTCCTGTAGACGGTAAGTTCTTTGCGGGTAGGGACGTGTCTACCGACCCTGCTGTATCGTACCTTTGCAAGGACTTAGTATAGTGTTTTGCACAGAGTAGGTGCTCAGTGATTGACTGATTCAACTATTAGCTCAGTTTTGGACCTGTCGAACTTGAGGTCCCAGCAGACTGGCCAAGTGGAAATGTTCTGGGTGGCAAGAAGGGATGGGAGATCGATGGGTGGAGGAGACATCTGAGCTAAAGAGGAGGAGAAAACCAGCTGGAAGAAGTGTGGCCTTATGGACAGAGTATGGGCTTGAGGGGTGGGGGTCAAAAGGACATGGGTTCTAATCCCGCCTCCGCCACCTGTCCACTATGTGCCCTGGGCCCGTCACTTCACTTCTCTGGACCTCATTTACTTCAACTGTAAAATGGTGATTAAGAGTTTGAGGCATATGTGGGACAGGGACTGTGTCCAACCTGGTCAATCTGTATCTGTATTAGCACTTAATACAGGGTCTGGCACATAATAAGTGCTTATCGAATACCATTAGAAGAAAAAAAAAATAACTGAAGCCACGTGAGCGGATTGGTTTCCTAACAGAGATGAGTGCAGTATGAGTAGGGTAAAGGTGACCCCAAATAAACCTGGTGGAACACCCAGAAGCTGAGAGAAACTACCAAGAGACTACGAAGAAGTCGTCGGAGGTAAGAGAACCAGGTATTTATTCGTTCAATCGTATTTACTGAGCGCTTATTGTTTGCTGAGCACTGTACTGAACACTTGTACATACATATAGGTAGGAGTTAGTAAGACCAAGGTGTGATAGTATTCTAAGGAGGAGGAGTTGGTGGGCCACAGGGTCAAAAGGGGCCAAGAGTTCAAGTAGGATTAGGATGGAATCTGTTGGACTTTAGTCCATTAGAGCAGGGTGGCCTAGTGGACAGAGCACTGGGAGTCAGAAGGACCTGGGTTCTCATCTCAGCTCCACCACAAGTCTTCTGTGTGACCTCAGGCAAGTCACTTCACTTCTCTGGGCCTCAGTTACCTCATCTGTAAAATGGGGATGAAGACTGTGAGCCCAGTTTGGGACAGGAACTGTGTCCAATCTGATTAACTTGGACCTACCCCAGTGCTCAAAACAGTGCTTGGCACATTTTTAAATGTGGGGGGGGGGGAAAGACATAGCTGGGGTAGGTCAAAAAAGAGCCGGGATTGAGGAAGTGAAGGCAGCACCGTTTGAACAGATAATGGGAGTAGAGTGATGGGATGAGAGTTGAAAGGAACTGTGGGATCCTACGGTTGATCTAGACTGTCAGCTCGTTGTGGGAAGGGAATGTATCTGTGTATTGTTATATTATACTCTCCCAAACGCTTAGTACGGTGCTTGGCACACAGTAAGCGGCTCAATAAATACAACTGAATGAATGAATCTAAGTGAGACTTTGCATGCTTGAAGGCAGAGGGGAAGGAGCCATCCAAGAGTGAGGAAGCCCTATGGCCTAGTAATGATAAGGACCCGGCCCTGGGAGTCAGAGAACCTGGGTTCTAATCTGGACTCTACCACTTGCCCGCTGGGTGACTCTGGGCAACTCACTCAACCTCTCTGTGCCTCAGTCCCCTCATCTGTAAAATGGAGATTCAAAACCTGCTCATCCTCCTACTCCCTTTTTTTAAAAAAAGAAATGGTATTGGTTAAGTGCATACTATGTCCAGGCCCTGTTCTAAACCCTGGGGTAGACAGAAGGTAATAATAATGTTGGTATTTGTTAAATGCTTACTATGTGCAGAACACTGTTCTAAGCGCTGGGGGAGATACAGGATAATCAAGTTGTCCCTCGTGAGGCTCACAGTCTTAATCCCCATTTTCCAGATGAGGTAACTGAGGCCCAGAGAAGTGAAGTGACTTGCCCACAATCACACAGCTGACAAGTGGCAGAGCTGGGATTCAAACCCATGACCTCTGACTCACAAGACCGTGCTCTTTCCACCGAGCCACGCTGCTTCTCTAAGGTTGACCACATTCCACGTCCCACATGAGGCTCCTGGTCTTAATCCCCATTTCACAGATGAGGCACCAGAAAAGTGAAGTGACTTGGCCAAAGTGATACAGCAGGCAAGTGGCAGAGCCGGAATTAGAACCCAGGCCCTTCTGACTCCTATTTAGACTGTGAGCCCCGTGTGTCCCACCTGATCAGAAGCAGCATGGCTCAGTGGAAAGAGCCCGGGCTGGGGAGTCAGAGGGCATGAGTTCGAATTCTGGCTCTGCCACTTGTCAGCAGTGTTACTGTGGGCAAATCACCACTTCTTGACTTCTTTGTGCCTCAGTTACCTCATCTGTAAAATGGGGATGAAGACTGTGAGCCCCACGTGGGACAACTTGATGACCCTGCATCTACCCCAGCGCTTAGAACAGTGCTCTGCACATAGTAAGCGCTTAACAAATACCAACATTATTATTTATTATCATCTTGTGCCTGGTACAGTGCTTGGCACATAGAAAGTGCTTAACAAATCCCAAAGTGTGAGAGCTTTAAAATTAGCAGAATGGGAGAGGAGAATGGGAACAACCATTTTTAAATGACGATAAGGAATGGAGTCATTAGGAGAGGAAGAAGATTTAGAAGGTAGGTTGGAACCTTTCTGACCAACAGCTGGAATCGATCAATCAATCAATGGTATTTACCAAGCACTTACTGTGTGCAGAGCCCTGTACTAAGCACTCGGGAGACTACAATGCAACATAATTAGCAGTCACTTTCCCTGCCCGTAACGAGCTTTCGTTTAGAGTCTAGAGCGGGAAAGAGCCTGCATATACCTTCCCAACAAGGCTTTTCCTGTCCTGGACCCTGCCTGTGTCTCTCTCTTCCTGTCCCTCTATGTGTACATGATAATGTTGGTATTTGTTAAGCACTTACTATGTGCAGAGCACTGTTCTAAGCACTGGGGTAGATACAGGGTAATCAAGTTGTCCCACGTGAGGCTCACAGTCTTAATTCCTGTTTTACAGATGAGGTAACTGAGGCCCAGAGAAGTGAGGTGACTTGCCCACAGTCCCACAGCTGACAAGTGGCAGAGCCGGGCTTCGAACCCATGACCTCTGACTCCTAAGCCCGTGCTCTTTCCACTGAGCCATGCTGATTGCCCTGTACATGCGTGACTGTGTTCACCTGCTTAGATAGGTCTGTACTTGCAAAACTTCATCCATGTTTTCATGACAGTATATATAAATGTGTATCTATGGCCACCTCTGAGGGTCCAAGGGTGCCCACTTAATAATAATTATGGTATTTGTTTAATGTTCACATGAGCGCCAGGCCCTCTACTAAGCGCTGGGGTGGATACGAGCAAATCGAGTTGGACACAGTCCCTGTCCCAAGTGGGGCTCCCAGTCTCAATCCCCATTTTCCATATGAGATAACTAAGGCACAGAGATGCCAAGTGACTTGCCCCAGGTCACCCAGCAGACAAGTGGCAGAGGCGAGATTAGAACTGGCAACCTTCTGATGCCCAGGCCCGTGCTCTAGCCACTAGACCATGCTGCTTCTGTACTTGATGCCTATCTATTTGTTTTGTTTTGTTGTCAGTCTCCCCCTTCTAGCCTGTGAGCCCGTTGTTGGGTAGGGATTGTCTCTATCTGTTGCCGAAATGTACTTTTCAAGCGCTTAGTACAGTGCTCCGCACACAATAAGCCCTCAATAAGTACGATTGAATGAATGAATAATTTCCTGGTTAAGTGCGCGAGTGGTTGGGTGCATGCGTGTACCTGCCTCTCTGGTCTTTGATGTTCATGAGCCCGTGTATGGTCACCTCCCTGTCCCTTTCTGGGAGGCGGGGAGGGGACCTGCACCCATCTGCCTCCCTGGCCATCTGTATAATCACACGTCCACCTCCCTGGCCTCACGTGTTTGTGTATATGGATACACATATCCACCTCTCTGACCCCGTGTTTGTGCATCATATACCCCGCCCAGCCCTGAGTGTGAATGCATGTACAGAATGGCCAGCTCTCTGTCCTGCCTATGTGCACATGTCCACCTCTGCCCCCGTGTGGGTGTAGCGTACACATTCGATCATCTCCCTGGCCCTTTGTATGTGCACAGCGTGGCTCAATGGAAAGAGCCCGGGCTTGGGAGTCAGAAGCCATGGGTTCGAATCCTGGCTCTGCCACTTGGCAGCCGTGTGACTGTGGGCAAGTCACTTAACTTCTCTGTGTCTCAGTGACCTCATCCGCAAAATGAGGATGAAGACTGTGAGCCTCATGTGGGACAACCTGATGACCCTGTATCTACCCCAGCGCTTAGAACAGTGCTCTGCACATAGTAAGCGCTTAACTAATACTAACATTATTATTATTATTACCTCACTGTCCCATGGGTGTGTGATGTCCACACATACATTCATCTTCCTGGTACTGCGTGTGTGCACATGTCCACCTCTGTCCCATGGGTGGGAGGATGGATGCACATATGTTCATCTTCCTGGCTCCGTGTATGCACACACGTCTACCTGTCCTGCATGGGGGGGTGGGGGGTACACCCCCGTGTCCACCCGCCCCCGGCCCTGTCTGTACATCTGTGCCCACATACCCAGCCTCATGTGGCAGTCGCACCCCCACTTCCACACCCATATGTGGAGGTGTCCACATGTACCTCTCTGGCCCCAAGTGTGGGCGTGTCTGTACTGACTTCCCTGGCTAGACTGTGAGCTCCTTGCAGGCAGGGACTGTCTCTCTTTATTGCTCTATTGTACTTTCCCAAACGCTTAGTACCGTGCTCTGCACACACAGTAAGCTCCCAATAAATACAGTTAAATGAATGAAGGAATGAATGGCCCTGGGTACACACCTATATCCGCTTCCCTGCCTATGGGTGTGTGCTTGCCCACAACCACCCTCCCGGCCTTGTGAGAGTCCATAGTCAGCCCTCTGCCCCTGTTTAGGCATGACAGCGGCCACCTCCAAGGGACTCTGAGTGCACGCGGAACCATGGCCACCTCCCTGACTGTGTGTGCTTGTGTGTGCACACGCACCTATGACCCTAACCACCTCCTTGGCGCGAGCATGCATATGTGTGTGTATGTGTGCTCATGTGTGTGCCTGCAGCCACCTCCCAGGCCCCATATGCATGTATCTGAAGCCACCTCCCCATTTCCGTGTGCAACCGTGTGCCTGAAGCCGCCCTCCTGGTCCCACATGCCCAGAGGTATGTACGTATACATCCCGATTCCCCTCCACAGTGGCCTCCTCGGTTCTAAGGACACACGCATCCTTAGCCATTTCTCTGATCTCCTCGCGTGTGCCCACTTCCTTGATGTTATCAATGTGTGTGCATGTGCCAACCTCTCTAGCTGGGTCAATACGTCCACCTACGTGGGTCCGCTCCCCGGCCCCACGTCTTGTCTGTGGGCATTTAGGTTTCCTTTCCCAGGCCCTGGCATCTCCACCTTCCTGCTCAGGGGTGCCCATGAGGGCAGCGGGCGGGACCTTCTGCTGATCTTGCCACCCTGAGTCAACCTGCCACTCCAAACCTTGCCCAAAGAGGGCACGTTTCCCTCCCTGGCCACTTCCTTGCAGACGCCAGATGCCGCCCCAGCGGGGATTTGGCCAATCTTGGGCAGAGGGTGGGCGAAGACCAGGCCCCTCTGCGGAGTGAACAGTGAGTCAGTGGGTGAGGTGGGCAGACACCATCTTGCTGTGTTCATTCAATTGTATTTACTGAGCTCCTTGTGGGCGGAGATTGGTACTGTACTTTCCCAAGCATTTAGTACACTGCACATGATTCTATTTATCGTGATTCTACTTATCGGTGATTTAGTCACCAATTAGACTGTGAGCCCATCATTGGGCAGGGATGGTCTCTATCTGTTGCCGAATTGTCTATTCCAAGCGCTTAGTACAGTGCTCTGCACATAGTAAGTGCTCAATAAATATTATTGAATGAATGAATGAACAGAAACACACACACACACACTCACACACGCCTGCATTCTCTCCTGCCCTGCCCTCCCCTGCTCTCTGGCTCAGACAAACTTAAAGGTGAGGCAGAGAATGATACCAAAAGAGAGATTTCCAAAATCCTCGTTAATGTTTCCATGCCCCACTCAAAGCCTGCCTTCTCCAGAAGTCAATGGGGTCCAACCTTCTGACTCCAGGCAGGCCTGCATTTAGACTATTCAAGCCAAACAGCTACTGAGGGTCTCCAGAGAGACTGAAGGGGTCAGAACTTGGTACTGTAAGTGATGCGGGCTGAAAGGGTTGACGTTCACAGACTCCTGAAAGCTGTGAATAGGGTGGACCCAGAGCTCTTTTTCCCCAAATTTCACCCCATGGGTCCCACTGGCGCTGGGAATGGCAAGTTCAAAGTAAACTGAAGGCAGCAGGTCTTTGCCCAACTAGTGAGGAGCTCATGGAATCCATCCCACAGGAAACTCCACAGCCAGAAACACTAGGGGGGGCAGGGGCTTTGATTGGCCCAAGGATGGGAGTCCATGCTGGGTCACTGGAGGGAGAGTGAGAGATGGAGAAGGGAGAGTGAGGGATGGAGAGGGGAGAGTGGGGGAGATTGTATGATCCATGTTGGGTCTGGAGGGAAAGTGAGAGATGGAGAGGGAAGGGTGTGGGGGGTTGGATGGTCCATGATGAATCAATGGAAGGAGAGCCAGGGATGGAGAGTAGAGAGTGAGGGGGGTTGGATGGCCTACGCTGGGTCACTGGAAGGAGAGTGAGGGATGGAGACGGGAGAGTGAGGAGGGTTGGATGGTCTGTGCTGGGTCACTGGAGGGAAAGCCGGGGTGGGGTGGAAAGTCTAGTCTACCCCTCACCATGAAGGAGGATGTCCAGGAAAGCCTCCAGCACCCAGTCCCCCCAGTATACTGGAGCGGTCATCAGATGGAGTCCTGGTCTGGAAAGACCTTGGGTTGACCCAGAATGACATTGCTTAGGGTCTCACGCACTTCTGCTCTCTCTTCTCTGGGCTTAGAAACCTAATTCCTTCGTCCTTTCCACCTGGGGCCCACTTTCAGCCCTTTAATCATTTTCACTGCTCCTCTCTGGCTTCTGTCCAGGTTCTCTCTTCTGCACACACCCCCTCCTGTACCCCCGGGAAGAGGAGGAGGAGGAGGGGGAGAAAGAGGCAGGAGACGGCAGCAGCTGCCGGCAGCTGAGACCTTCCTGACCCAGAAGCCCCCTGCCTCTCTCTTCCTCGCCTGTCCTCTGGCCCGGGCCACTGTGGCCTCCTCAGCTCCGTGGCCTCCTCAGCCCTGCCCTCTCAGCCTCTCCCGGCCACCAGACTCTGGGAGAAGTCAAAGCCCTCCAGGCCAAACTAACCATAAAGCAAGCGTCCTGCCAGAGGCAGAAGGAGATGGGGGAGGCTCTCAGCTTTTCAGCTCCATCTCTGTGTTCCTTTCCTTTCTGAACCGTGGAGGCTCAGGGCAGTTTACAGACTTCAACGTCCCCAATAAAGATGCATTACAACAATTACCGGGCATTAATTTAATTTGAGGCTTAATTTAGACATTAAAGCACCAATAATTATTAGCTATTCCCATTTACACTTACCTAGGAACCTCCCCAGCTTCTTGAGAGAATGGAAAGGGGAAATTATTTATGTTGGGAGGAGGTTGAACTCTCCCTCGTCTCTCCAGGTTCTTCTCCTACCTCTCTGGCTTCTCCTTCTCTGGCTTCTCTTTCTAACTGTGGGAGTCCCTCAAGGCTCAGTTCTGCATCCCCTTCCATTCTCTATCTACACCCACTCCCTTGAGAGAATTCATTCTTTCCCACGGCCTCAACTACCATCTCCAAGAGGATGATTCTCAAGTCTACATCACCAGCCCCCTGATCTCACTCCTTCTCTGCAGTTTCACATATCCTCCTATCTTCAAGTCATCCCTATTTGGATGCCCCACCGACACCTCAAACTTAACATGTCCAAAACAGACCTCCTCATCTTCCCACCCAAACATTTGTCCTCCCCATGACTTTCCCATCACTATAGAAAACAGCACTAGCCTATCTCAAAAGCCCCAAATCTAGGCATTTTCTTTGAATTACTTCTCTCCTTCCACCTGCATTTGTCAGTCTTGTGAGTTATATCTCTAAAACATCTCTAAAATCTGCTGTTCCTCTCCATCCAAATGGTTACCACACATTCAACTCCTACATCAGCTTCCTCTCTGACCTCCCTTGCTCCAGCCTCTCCAGTCCCTACTTTGCTCTATTGCCTGAATCACTTTTCTAAAAAAAAATTCTCTGCTCTTTTCCCCACTCTTTAAAAACACCCAGTGGCTACCCATCCCACTCTGAATCCAACAGAAACTCCTCACCGTCGGTTTTAAGATATTTGATTAGCTCTCCCACCGACCTAACCTCACTCCTCTCCCTTCACAAGCCCACACTCTTTGCATGGCCTTGGGAGTCAGAAGGACCTGGGCTCCAATCCTGGCTCCGCTGCTTCTCTGCTGTGTGACTTTGGACAAGTCACTTATCTTCTCTGTGCCTCAGTTACCTCGTCTGTAAAATCGGGATTAAGAGCCGCATGTGGATCAGGGACTGTGTCCGACCCGACTTGATTATATCTATGCCATCTCTGACACATAGTAAGCACTTAACAAATACCATTATTATTATTACTATTATTTATTAACACTAACACTGTACCTTACTCTCACCTCTCTCACTGCTGACCCCTTGATCACGCTCTCCATCCTGTCTGGAATTGCCTCCCTCTTTCATATCCAACAGACCATCCCTCTTGCCACTTTCATAGCCCTACTAAATTTGTATCTCCTCCAGAAAGACGTCCCTCACTAACCTCTCACCTTCCCATCCTAGTCTCCCTCCCTCCTGGGTCACTTATGAACTCGAGTCTAAGCTCTTAGGTATTGACCCACCCTCTCCTACACCTCAGCACTTATGCCCATATCCTTACTTTCCACCTCTTCCCCCATCTGTGATTTATTTCAATGTCCATCTCCCCCACTAGATTGGGGGAGTTGGGCTGGCTGGACCTGGGACAGTGGCCAATCCGTGGTCAGGGCAGGCCTCTGGGCCTTGCCCACTCTAGGCCTCCAACCTTCCCAGTCTGGGTGATTCCCCCTCCAGTTTCAGGGTCTGTCCTGTCTTCCACTGTAAATCCTTTGTGCCCTCTGGGACCCCAAGATCTAGATGGTCTGGAGTGGGAGGATGTACATGTCAGCTGGTGGAAGGGGTCTCAGGAGTGGAGAGTGGTGCAGCCCTGGCCGGCAGGGGAAGGTTGGGGGGCTGGAGGGAGGTCAGAGAGGCTGGCGGTGGTTTTGGAGGCCCCAGTTTTGGACATGGAGGGCTGGGCTGGAAGCCTCAGACTTGGGAGGCCACAGCCCCGGAAGCCAGTCCAGAGGCCCCGCTGGAGACGAAGCCAAGATGGGCCGGTTGGCCTGGGGCCAGCATCTGGTCTGCTTCGCCTCAGCTTGGCCACCAGTCATATGAAGATTCCCAGGATGGGCTGGGTCTCCCCTGAGGCTGCTGGGCAGAAGCGGTGGTGAATACAGCCATGAAGGAAGCAGGGGAGATCTACCCCTTGTGCCCCCCTCTCCCATATGTCCCTAATTATGATAATCATGGTATTTGTGAAGTGCTTATTATGTGTCAATCACTGTGCTAGATGCAGGATAATCAGGTCAGACCCAATCTCTGTCTCACATGAAGATTTACATCTAAGGGAGAGAGAAAACAGATATTAAAGCCCCATTGTACAGCCAAGAGAGAATTCGAGCTCAGAGAATTCATTCATTCATTCATTCATATTTATTGAGTGCTTACTTTGTGTAAAGCACAGTACTAAGCGCTTGGAAGAGAATAATATAACAATAAACAGTCACATTCCCTGTGCACGAGCTTACAGTCTAGAGGAGGAAGTGAATTAATTTGCCCAAGGTCACCCAGCACATATGCCAGGGCTCCTGGCTTCTAGGCTCGTGCTGTCTCCATTAGGCCATTCTGCTTTTCTATTCTCCCAACTACCTCCTTTCCATCTTCACCCCCCATTCTTTCCTCCTCTCCCTTTCCTCCTTCTTCCATATCTCCCCAGTCTCCTCCCCATCCTGCCCCTGGACACACTCCATTTTGGTCATCTTCTAGCCCAAAGCGAACTGGTTTCTGACCCCTTAGACACAGGTGACCAGAGCCCCCGTCCAATCTAACACCCCCAGATTGACATAGCCAGGAGATTCCAAAACTCAGGAGGACTCAGCACCGCCCCAACCCCGCCTCTTTTATTACAAAACCTCCAACACCTAGGTGGGATGTTCATTTCCTAGGGTTTCCAACCCCCCTCCCCCTGGGAGCCACTCCTCCTCCAAACCCCCTCATCCTAGGCCAAGAGCCCCTCTGCCTGGGAAAAACCATCATGTGCTGGGCTAAGTAGTTGTTCATTCAATAATTCAATCGTATTTATTGTACTAAGTGCTTGGGAGAGTACAACGCAAAATAGCAAAATAAATGGACACATTCCCTGCCCTCAGTGAGCTCACAGTCAAGAGAGTTGATGCCTCCCCAACCCTCAGGAAGACTCAGAGGTCACAACTGATGTTCTTCTTGGCCCACCGTGACCAGGGAAAACCACCGCCCCCCAAGCAGGATCTAGGACCTGTTAGGGTATGTATTAAGCGCTTACTCTGTACCAAGTACTGTACTAAACTTTGGGAAAGGTCAGACAGAGTCCTTGCCTAGGGCTCACAGTCTAACAGAAATTTAAACCCCATTTTACAGATGAGGAACCAGGGGCCCAGAGAGATTAAGTGAATTGTCCAACGTCACACAGCAAGCAGAGCTGGGTTAAGAGTCAATCAGTGCCCAGCCCGCACACTCCACTCCTCTGCTGCTAACCTCCTCACTGTGCCTCATTCTCACCCGTCCCGTCGACCCCTGGACCATGTCCTACCTTTGGCCTGGAATGTCCTCCCTCCTCACATCTGCCAAACTAACTCACTTCCTCCCCTTCAAAGCCCTCCTGAAAGCTCACCTCCTCCAGGAGGCCTTCTCAGACTGAGCCCCACTTTTCCTCTGGTCCTCCTCCCCTCCTCATCGCCGATTCCCTCCCTCTGCTCTACCCCCTCCCCACCCTACGGCACTTGTGTATATATGTGCATATTTATTATTCTATTTATTTTATTAATGATGTGTATGTAGCTATAATTCTATTCATTTATATTGATGCTATTGATGCCTTTCTACTTGTTTTGTTTTGTTGACTAAATCCCCCCTTCTAGACTGTCAACCCGATGTTGGGTAGGGATTGTCTCTATTTGTTGCCAAATTGTACTTTCCAAGCACTTAGTACAGTAAGCCCTCAAGAAATACGATTGAATGAATTTATTGAGTGCATACTCTGAATAGAGTACTGTACTAAGGGTTTAGGAGATTACAGTAGAATCAAGTTGGTGGACACATTCTCTCCCCACAAGGAGCTTACAGTCTAGAAGGGGAGAAAGACATTAAAATGAATAAATACATTACTGCTATGGACATAAATGCTGTGGGGCTGAGGGTAGGGTGAATATTAAGTGCTTAGGAAACAGAGATGGGAGATAAGAGTAGGAGAAAAGAAGGTTTAATTGGAGACCTGTTGGAAGAGATGTGACCTTAAGAAGACTTTGAAGGTCGGGAGGGTGGTGATCTGTCGGATGTGAAGGAGGAGGAAGGAGTTCCAGTCCAGAGAGAGGACGTGGGCATGGAGTCGGTGGTGAGACAGATGAGATCGAGGCACAGTGAGTAGGTTGGTGCTAGAGGAGCAGAATGTGTTGTAGTAGGAAATCAGTGTTGTGAGGTAGGAAGGGGCAAGCTGACTGAGTGCTTTAAAGCCAACGGAAAGGACTTTGTGTTTAAGGTGGAAGTGGGTGGGCAACTGCCGCAGATTCTCCAGGAGCAGGGACACGTGGATTGAAGGTTTTTTGAAAGGAAATGGTCCGAGTAGCAGAGTAAAGTGTGGATTGGAGCAGGAAGAGGCAGGAGTCGGGGGGGTCAGTGAGGAGGCTGATACAGTAATCAAAGTAGGATAGTATAAGTGCTTAGATGAGCATGCTAACAGTTTGGATGGAGAGGAAAGGGTGGGTTTTAGCAATGTTAAGAAAGTAGAACCCACAGGATTTGGTGACAGATTGAATATGTGGGTTGAATGAGAGAGCTGAGGCTAGGATAATTCCATGGCCAAGAACCCCGGTCTCCTGCATCCCAGTCCCTGCTTTTTCCAGTAGGCCACACGGATCCCCAACTGGCTTCTCCTGGAATAATCAGCCCTGGGGGCTGCTGGAAGCCCACCTCAGGGTTTTATTTCTTTTTTTTTTTTATGATACTTGTTAAGCACTTCTATGTGCCTGTCACTGAACTAAGTCCTAACAAGATCACTGAGTTGGACAGAATCCTTATCACAAATAGGGCTCACAGTCTTAATTCCCATTTTACAGATGCGGTAACTGGGATCCAGAGAAGTGAAGTGACTTGTCTGAGGTCACACAGCAGACAAGAGTTAGAGCCGGGATCATAACCCAGGACCTCTAGCTCCCACATCTGGGCATTTTCCACTGGTCATCCAGGCTAGTTTAAGACCCTAGAATGAATGGATGGGGAATGTTCTTCTTAGCACTGGATCCAGAGAAGGGACAAGTATGTGAGAGAGATAGAGATAGAGACAGAGATGGAGACATAGAGAGAATGAGCCCCATATGGGACAGGACTACTGCCTGATCTGACTTGTCAGCTGCGTGACCGTGGGCAAGTCACTTAACTTCTCTGTGCCTCACCTATCTGTCAAATGGGGATGAAGACTGTGAGCCTCACGTGGGACAACCTGATTGCCCTGTATCTACCCCAGCGCTTAGAACAGTGCTCTGCACGTAATAAGCGCTTAACAAATACCAACATTATTATTATTGTGTCCCCCCCTCCCAGCACTTAGCAGATAGTAAGTACTTAACAAATACCACATCATTATTATTATTATTGTTGGAGAGTGTGTGAGAGAGATATTATTCACCCATCAATCTGCCAGTCCTTTCAAGTGACTTGTCCAAAGTCACCCAGCAGGCAAGCGGCAGAGGCAGGATTAGAACTCTGACTCCCAGCCCCGTTCTCATTCCACTGAACCAAACTACCTCTACAGCTAGGTGTCATTGTGGTCTGCAGGATCACTCGGGACTCCTCCAGCTGCCAGGCCATCAGACAGCCAACCCACAAGGCTCTTTCCCATCTGTCAAGTTTTCCCCGTGGGCAGGACTTAAGGCTGCAGCAAGAGGGATTTAGGTCAGACACGAGGAACAACTTCCTGACTTAAGGACTGAAACTCTTGGATGGCTCAAGGCAGGTGTCAGTCTCCGGAAAGTGTACAGGACAGAGTAGCTTGGTGAGAAGGCTCGAGGTGGTCCTACCTAAGGCAGAGGGATGGACAAAATGGTGATCCAGGGAGAAACTGTCCCTGGATCAACCATTCCTAAGGGAACGGTTACATCTGGAGGTTTCCAGAAGAGGACATCCCCGCACGTGAGTATTTTCTGGATGAGGCTGGTATAGACTGATAAATCGATCAATCAATTCACCGTAATTACTGTGTGCAGAGCACTGTACTCAGCGCTTGGGAGAGTAGAAAGAGTTGACAGACACACTCCCTGCCTACAATGAGCTCACAGTCTAGAGGGGGAGACAGACATTAACATAAGTACATAAATTACAGGTATAAGTGCTGTGGGACTGAGGCAGGGGTGAATAAAGGGAGCAAATCAGGGCAATACAGAAGGAGTTGGGAAAAGAGGAAATGAAGACTTAGTCAGGGAAGACCTCTTGGAGAAGATATGTCTTCATTAAGGCTAATCCCATCGCCTCCTCCTCCTCCTCTCAACCAAGGGAAAGCCAAAGGAATAGCAAGTCAGGCATGCTCCCTGCGAGGTGGTTACTGAGAATAACCATTATTGTGCCTCAATTTTTTATAGTATTTGTTTGGAGCTTACTATGTGGCAGGCACTGTTCTAAGAACTGGGATAAATACAGGATAATCAGGTTTGACACAGCCCATGTCCCACATGGGGCTCACAGTCTTAATCCCCATTTTACCAATGAGGCACAGAGAAGTTAAATGACTTGCCCATGGTCACCCAGCAAATGAGTGGGAGAGCCAGGATTAGAACCCAGGTCCTCTGACTCCCAGGCCTGAGCTCTTTCCGCTAGACTACGCTACAATTCCATGAGGAGCCAGCAAGGAGCCACCCTCCAACTGACCCCTTCTCTCATGTCCCCATCCCCTACCCAAACTAGTGAGGAAGAGGCAACATGGCCTAGTGGAAAGAGCATAGGAGTGGAAGTCTGGAGCCCTAGTAATAATAGTAGTGACAGCTTGCCTGCTGCGTGACCTTGGGCAAGTCACTTAACTTCTCTCGGCTTCAATTTCCTCATCTGTAAAATGGGACTTTAAGACCAGATCTCTTTCCCTCTTAGACCGTGAGCCCCATATGGGACCGGTACTGTGTCAGACCTGATTATTTTGCATCTATCCCAGGGATAGGGCCTGACACATAAGGAGCACTTTACAAACACCATAAGCATTATTATTCCGAAGAGCTTCCTGAAGGCAGAGCACTGTCCTAAGCACTGCGCCAGAATCCACAGGTGGAAATTAAGCACAGTCCCTGGCCCTTGAAGGGCTCACAATCTAAAAACGGAAGTGGGGAGAGGGTGCCAGCAACAGATACATAAGGACAAAACACCGAGACAACAGAAAGTCATGGACAGATTCACCAAATAGACATGAATTCTAAACCTGGCTCTGCTACTCGCCTGCTGAGTGACCTTAGGCAAGTCACTTAACTCCCCCATGCCTCAGTTTTCTCATCTGCAAAATGAGGAGTCAATACCTGCTATCTCTCCCCCTTAGACTGTGAGTCCCATGTGGCCGGGGACTGTGCCCCATCCTCATAGATTGCATCTACCCAAGCAGTCAGCATAGCACTTGGTCACACAGTCGGTACTTAGCAAGTGCCACAGTTATTATTAGAAACTTTCTCTTGTGGGAAGGAACGTGTCTGTTCATTGCTGTACTGGACTCTCCCAAGGAGTTAGAACAGTGCTCTGCACGCAGTGAGAGTGAGTGCTTAATAAATACGATTGTTTGAATGAAAACATCCCGTCCTGCAGAGCCCAGGTTCATGGGGGCAGAAGAGGTCAGGGAGGGGCTTGGAGGTGAGGCATTCAATGTGTCTCCTGGGGTGTCCTCCCCTCTCCCCGACCCCCACCCGGAGGTCCTTCTGACTCCCAGGCCCGTGCTCTATCCAATAGGCCATGCTGTTCCTTCAGGGCTTTGAGACCTCCACAATCTCCTGCAGTCACCCAGGCCTGGGCTCTTTTCTCCATCAACTGTATTTATTGAGCACTCCCTGTGTGCAGAGCACTATACTAAACACTTGGGAGAGTATGACACAACAGTATACCAGGCTTGGCTAGCTGTTCAGCCTTCCAAAATGGAATCTCAGGCAGATGTTCACTTCCCCCTTCATCAGTCAATCAGTGTTTTATTCTGTATTAGTCTTTCTGTAGACTGGGTAGAGAACATGTCTACAAACTCCGCTATAGTGTACCCCGAGCGGTCAGTACAGTGTTCTGCACAAAGTAAGTGGTCAATAAATATGATTGAGTGATCAATCAATCGAGAATATGTCCTGAGCATCCTACCATAGGCAGGACACGGTTCTTGTAGCTTAGGGAACAACTCTCTGCTCCCGAGAGCTTCCTCTGCCACCCTGGCAAGGGGGCAGGGAGCCTGATGTGACCCCATTCATTCATTCAATTGTGTTTATTGAGCACTTATTGTGTGCGGAGCACTGTACTAAGCGCGTGGGAGAGTACAATACAACAATAAAGAGAGATATTCCCTGCCCCCAAGGAGCTTACAGTCTAAAGGACTGTGGCTGTCGCCCTCAGGCCAGTTTCCTTCCTCTTCTCACTCTGCCCACCAAGTTGGGTTCCCAGCAGCTCTAGAGAGGGGAAAGTGCTGGGAGAGGGGCAATGGAGGTCTTTGGGCTGGTGGGGAGGGATGCAGTCCCCTGGCTTCCACTGCCCAGGACCGGCCTCCCCCAAGATTTCTGGGCCAAACAACCAATCAGTGGTATATATTGAACTCATACTATGTGCAGAGCACTATACTAAGTTCAGTCATATTTACTAAGCCCTTACTGTGTGCAGAGTACTGTACTAAAAGACAATATAACAATAAACAGACTCATTCCCTGCCCACAACAGGTTTATAGTCTAGAAGCCTAAGTGCTTGGCAAAGTACAATATGACAAAACTATCCCTATCCAAAGAAGCTCATGGTCTACAGAGGGAAAATCTACAGAGGGATACTGAAATAGATTTTGGATAGGGGAAAGAGTAGCGGATAAAGATATTTACATAAGTGCTTAAGTATTTACATAAGAATATCCCTGTCAAGTTCTTGGGCTTTCTTTCAGCCAGGCAGAGGTCTGCCTTGCTCTTGGGGTGGGGGATGGAGAGAGGAGGAGGAGGAGGAGGGGGAGAAGGGTTGGAAAAAGGGGGAGAGACCCCTTCCACTCAAGCCAGGTCTGTGCCAAGCCACGATGGGGGAGAGGCTGGTTGAGCAGGCCAGCAGGCAGACAGGCAGGAAAAGTTCGCACAACGCAGCAGGTGTTGAAATTCAGCCACCGTGGTTTGGGGGCCACCTCCCCTGGAGGATTGTGCCCGGACAGGATTCCCCGGGCCCATCTGGTCACTCTGCCTCCCTCGTTTACTGGGCGGAGTGGGCCCAGTATGCTTCAGGACCCCGGCCAGGTCGGTGAAGGCCACCCTCTCCTCTTCTGACCTCGGGGTGCGATCTCTAATTCAGAGAAGGGAGAGGTTTGATCAATCAATCAGTCTATCAGTGGTGTTTATTGAGCACTTACCATGTGCAGAGTTCTAAACTGAGCACTTGGGAGAGTCCAATATAACAGAGTTGGTAGACACTGAAGGTCCAGGGAAATGGCAGGGGTCTGTCGATCTTTCACAGTAGAGCAGATATCATTTGGGCAAGGCGTGGCGGGCGTTGGTAGAGAAAAGAAGTAATTCCCCTGAGGAGGTTGGAGGTGGACCCAGGTCCAGCACAGACTGAAGCTTCTTTTGGGCCTGTAGCTCCTGCCCACTCCAGGCTGGAGGAGTCCAGATTTACGGGATCATAAGCCATCTCCTGGGACTGTCTTCCCACAGCTGGCATGAGAGGATTCCCAATTTGAGGAGGGTGAGGATGTCCTTGGGATTCTCCTAGCGTTATCTGAGGCCCGAGTTCCTGACAAAATCCTTGGTCTCTAGTCCGTAGGTTCACTGTGGGCAGGGAATGTGTCTGTTCATATTGCTATACTGTAATAAAATGATTTTTGTTTAGCACTTGCTATGTGCCAGGCACTGTTCTAAGCACTGGGGGAGATACGAGATAATAGGGTTTGCCACAGGCCCTGTCCCACACAGGGCTCACAGCCCTAATCCCCATTTTACAGATGAGGGAACCGAGGCACCGATAAAAAAGTGTCTTTCCCGAGGTCACACAGCAGACAAAAGGCGGAGTCGGGACTAGAAACCGTGACCTTCTGACTCCCAGGCCTGTGGTCTATCCACTAGACCATGTTGCTTCGCTTCCAAGTGCTTAGAACAGTGCTCTGCACACAGTAAGCGCTCGATAAATACAACTGATTGACTGACTTGGTCTGCCCCAGGAGCCGCAGTGGTGGAGGTCTGAACAATCAGGTTTGCCACGTTGGCTAAATTGCTGCCGACTGCTCGGAGGGAGGATTCGCTTTAAGATGGGTATTTCCTTTTCTAATAATAATAACGTTGGTATTTGTTAGCGCTTACTATGTGCAGAGCACTGTTTTAAGCGCTGGGATATACAGGGTAATCAGGTTGTCCCATATGAGGCTCACAGTTTTCATCCCCATTTTCCAGATGAGGTCACTGAGACACAGAGAAGTGAAGTGACTCGCCCACAGTCACACAGCTGACAAGTTGCAGTGCCAGGATTCGAATCCATGACCTCCGACCCCCAAGCCCGTGCTCTTTCCACTGAGCCATGCTGCTTTCCGGTGTTTCATTTTAAGCCCCTGACATTGCCTTCCCTCCATCAGTGATGCCTTGCTCTTCTGCTCCGGCCAGAGGCAGTACCTTCTAGCGGGCTGTGTCGGGTTGGAATCATAGCAACTGTGGCACTTGTTAAAGCGCTTACATTGTGCCAAACACCCTGCGAAGAGCTGGAGCAGATAAAATACAATCAGATTGAAGACAGTCCTCCTCCCACGTGGGGGTCCCAGCCTAAGGGGGAAGGAGAACAGGGATTGAATCCCCAGTTTACAAATGAGGAAACTGAGGCCCAGAGAAGTGAAGTGACTTGGCCAAGGCCAAGCAGTAGAGCTGGGATTGGAAGCCAGTGGTTCCTACTCTAGCCGGCTCAGTGGAAAGAGCACGGGCTTTGGAGTCAGAGGTCATGGGTTCGCATCCTGGCTCGGCCACTTGTCAGCTGTGTGATTTTGGGCAAGTCACTTAACTTCTCGGTGCCTCAGTTACCTCATCTGAAAAATGGGGATTAAGACTGTGAGCCCCACGTGGGACAACCTGATTCCCCTGTGTCTACCACGGCGCTTAGAACAGTGCTCGGCACATAGTAAGCGCTTAACAAATACCAACATTATCATTATTATTATTATCCTTGACCTCTCAGCTGCCTTTGACACTGCCGACCATCCCCTTCTCCTCCACACCTTATCTCACCTTGGCTCCACGGACTCCGTCCTCTCCTGGATCTCCTCCTATCTTTCTGGCCGTTCATTCTCGGTCTCCTTCGCGGACTCCTCCTCCCCCTCCCATCCTCTAACTGTAGGAGTTCCTCAAGGGTCAGTTCTGGGCCCTCTTCTGTTCTCCATCTACACTCACTCCCTTGGTGAACTCATTCGCTCCCACGGCTTCAACTATCATCTCTGTGCAGATGACATCCAAATTTCCATCTCCTCCCCTCTCCCCATCCCTTCAGGCGCGTATCTCCTCCTTCCTCCGTTTCCCCCTTCCCCTCCCCTCAGCACTGTGCTCATTCACTCATTTGTATATATCTTTATTACCCTATTAATTTTGTTAATGAGGTGTCCATCCCCTTGATTCTGTTTATTGCTATTGTTTTTGTCCACCTGTCTCCACCGACTAGACTGCAAGCCCGTCGATTGGCAGGGATGGTCTCGATCTGTTGCCAAACTGTCCATTCCAAGCGCTTAGTACAGTGCTCTGCACATAGTAAGCGCTCAATAAATACTATTGAATGAATGAATGAACTCAGTTCCGCTTACTCACAGCCCCGTGGTCTTTCTACACGTCCATGCCGCTTAGAGATCTTGACCATTCAGTCCCGTTCCTAGCTTTGCCCTTCCCTTAGAGAAATGGGGAAGGAATGGGTGCCTTCATCCGAGGAGTCTCAGAAACCTATCCCGGTGCCTAGCAACACTTTCAATCAATCACATCGATCGAGTGCTTAGGGTGGTCATTGATTTGTCCCCTCCTTTACTCTCGGGGGGCTTGCTGAGTTGACCGGGAGGGCAGGCACCCCCAGGGAAAAGACAACAAGGCCAGGGAACATGTCCGCCAAATCTATTATCCTAGACTCATTCATTCGTATTAAATGAGCGCTTACTATGTCCCGAGCACTGTACTAAGTACTTGGGAGACGAAAATATAACAGTAAACTGACACATTCCCTGCCCACAAGTTCATTCCCTGTGGGCAAGTCACTTGACTTCTCTGAGCCTCAGTTCCCTCATCTGGAAAATGGGGATGAAGACCGTGAGCCTCACGTGGGACAACCTAATGACCCTGTATCTACCCCAGCGCTTAGAACAGTGCTCTGCACATAGTAAGCGCTTAACAAATACCAACATTATTATTACTCAGGGTGGTGAGAGAAGGAGGGAAGCAAGAGGGAGGGAAAACTGGTCCAGGCCTGTTTTGGGGTTCAAGCTGCTCTTCCTCCAGCCTGGGGGCTCGGGGGGTCGAGCAGATCCTGCCTAACCAGGAGCGGTCCCGGGCCAGTGGGGCTGCGGGTGGGCAGGGAAATAGGACATAATAATAATAATAATAATAATTCATTCATTCATTCAATAGCATTTATTGAGCGCTTACTATGTGCAGAGCACTGGACTAAGCGCTTGGAACGGACAATTCGGCAACAGATAGAGACAATCCCTGCCCATTGATGGGCTTACAGTCTAATCGGGGGAGACAGACAGAGAAAAACAGGAAGCAGCGTGGCTCAGTGGAAAGAACCTGGGCTTGGGAGTCAGAGGTCATGAGTTCGACTCCCGGCTCTGCCACTTGTCAGCTGTGTGACTGTGGGCAAGTCACTTAACTTCTCTGTGCCTCAGTTACCTCATCTGTCAAATGGGGATTAAGACTGTGAGCCCCACGTGAGACGACCTGATGACCCTGTATCTCCCCCAGCGCTTAGAACAGTGCTTTGCACATAGTAAGCGCTTAACAAATACCAACATTATTATTCAAAACAGTAGCAATAAATAGAATCAAGAGGATGTACACCTCATTAACAAAATAAATAGGGTAATAAAAATATGTCCAAATGAGCAGACGAGAACAGTGCTGAGGGAAGGGGAAGGGAGAGGGGGAGGAGCAGAGGGAAAGGGGGGGAGGGAAAGGGGGGGAAGGGGGCTTAGCTGAGGGGAGGTGAAGGGGGGGCAGAGAGGGAGCAGAGGGAAAAGGGGAAGCTCAGTCTGGGAAGGCCTGTTGGAGGAGGTGAGCTCTCAGTAATAATCATGGCATCTGTTAAGCGCTTACTATGTGCAAAGCACTGTTCTAAGCACTGGGGTGGAAACAAGGTGATCAGGTTGTCCCACGTGGGGCTCACAGTCTTCATCCCCATTTTATAGATGGGGTCACTGAGGCCCAGGGAAGTTCAGTGACTAGCCCGAAGTCACACAGCGGACAAGCGGCCGAGCCTGGATTCGAACCCACTACCTCTGACTCCCAAGCCCGGGTTCTTTCCACTGAGCCACGCTGCTTCTCTCCATTGCAGGGGGGACATGGGTCCTGACCGGAGGGATGCTCCGGGGTGGGAGGGTGGGAGCTGGGGTGGGGTGGGGAGGGGGAGAGATGAATCTGAGCCATCTGACCTAGAAACACGCGGGAGACTGGACAGCGGGAGGGAAGCGAGGCAACACACGCACAACTTCCAGGCAGCGGGGAGGCACTGTGTGAGTGTGTGTACATGAGTGTGTACGTGTGGGTATATGTGGGAAACCCTGAGCACCTACTTAAAGAAATATATTTATTTATATATATTTTTATATAGCATATTTATTTATATTAGCATCTGTCTCCCCCTGTAGACTATAAATAAGCTCGTTGTGGGCAAGAAATGCAATAATAATAATAATAACTGCGGAACTTGTAAAGCACTTCTTATGTGCCAGGCACTATAATAATAAATAAATAATGATGGCATCAGTTAAGCGCTTACTATGTGCAAAGCACTGTTCTAAGCGCTGGGGGAGATACAGAGGGCAATCAGGGTGTCCCACGTGGGGCTCCCAGTTTTCATCCCCATTTTCCAGATGGGGTAACTGAGGCCTCGAGAAGAGAAGTGACTTGCCCAAAGTCACACTGTGAGCCCGTCAGTGGGCAGGGATTGTCTCTATCTGTTGCCGAATTGTCCATTCCAAGCGCTTAGTCCAGTGCTCTGCACATACTGAGCGCTCAATAAATACTATTGAATGAATGAAAGCAGCGGTGCCGGAATTAGAACCCACGACCTCCAGACTCCCCCGCCCGGGCTCTTTCCACTGAGCCTCGCTGCTTCTCTGGTCATGGGTTCCAATCCCGCCTCTGCCGCTTGTCAGCTGGGTGACTCTGGGCAAGTCACGTCACTTCTCTGGGCCTCAGTTCCCTCCTCCGTAAAATGGGCATGAAGACTGGGACCCCCACGTGGGACAACCTGATGACCTTGTATCCTCTCCAGCGCTTAGAACAGTGCTCCGCACGTAGTAAGCGCTTAACAAATACCAACATTATTAAAATGGAGATTAAGACTGAGAGCCTCACGTGGGACAACTGATGACCCTGGATCTCCCCCAGCGCTTAGAACAGTGCTGTGCACATAGTAAGCGCTTAACGAATTCCAACATTATTATTATTATTATTAAGCCCCCTTTCCCCCCTTTCCCACTGCTCCTCCCCCTCTCCCTTCCCCTCCCCTCAGCACTGTGCTCATTTGTCTAGATTTTCATTACCCTTTTTATCTTGTTAATGATTCGAACCCATGACCTCTGACTCCCAAGCCCGGGCTCTTTCCAGGGAGCCACGCTGCTTCTCTGAGCGGAGGCGAAGGGGGAGGGAGCAGAGAGGGAGCAGAGGGAAAAGGGGAAGGTCAGTCTGGGAAGGCCTCTCGGAGGAGGCGAGCTCTCAGTATCGCTGTTGTTGTCCCGGGCTCTCCCCAGCGCTCAGTACAGTGCTCCGCACCCAGCGCTGACCGCGGGTGAGCCCCCGGGCTAAGGAGGAAGGAGGAAGGGGGCTTCGATCCCCCTTCCAGGGCCGAGGAAGAGGAAGGCTCAGCCGAGAGGAGGCGGGATGGGAAGCCGGGGCCGGTCCTGCCCCAGGTGAGGGGGGCGGGGCCCGGGGGCGGGGGCCGGGACACCTGGGTCCGGCCCCCCACTTCCTCGTCCCACGTCAGTTCCTACCCGGCGAGGCGGAGGGCGAGGAGGACGGCGAGGCGGAGCCGCCGCCCGGGCCCCAGGTGAGCCGGGCCCCGAGTCGGCCTTTCCCCTCTCTTCTCCCCGGGCCGCTCTTTCGACGCCCCCCCCCCAACAGCTCCCATCGATTCCTCCCCGCCCCCTTTCCGGCGGGTCCATGCGCCCCCCACACTGGGGTGCCCGGGTGACCCCCCCTCCACCTTCTGCTGCGTCCCTGGGTCCCCCCCTTCCTTCTTCTGGAGGGGCCGTGGGACCCCCTCGCCCTTTGCTGGCGTGTCCGTGTGTCGTGCCCCCCCCTTTCTGGAATGTCTGTGTTCCCCACTTCTGGCGTGTCCATGTGCCCCCCCCCCCCACTTCTGGCGTGTTCATGCGACCCCATCTGTCTGTGTGTTCACCACTTCTGGCGTGTTCATGTGACCCCATCAGTCTGTGTGTTCCCCACTTCTGGCGTGTCCATGTGACCCGATCTTCTGGCGTGTCCGTGTGTTGTGCCCCCCCCCTTCTGGAATGTCTGTGTGTTCCCCCCTTCTGGCGTGTCCATGTGTCCCGCCGCTTCTGGCGTGTCCATGTGACCCCATCTTCTGGCGTGTCCGTGTGTCGTCCCCCCCTTTCTGGAATGTCTGTGTGTTCCCCACTTCTGGCGTGTCCATGTGTCCTCCCCTTTCTGGCATGTCCTTGTGAGCCCATCTGTCTGTGTGTTCCCCACTTCTGGCGTGTCCATGTGACCCCCTTTTTCTGGCGTGTCCGTGTCTTCCCCCCTTTCTGAAATGTCTGTGTGTTCCCCACTTATGGCGCGTCCATGTGTCCCCCCCTACCCCGGCATGTCCATGTGACCCCACCTTCTGGCGTGTCCGTCTCCCCCCCTTTCTAGAATGCGTGTTCCCCCCTTCTGGCGTGTCCATGTGACCCCCTTTTTCTGGCATGTCCATGTGACCCCATCTTCTGGGGTGTCCGTGTCTCCCCCCGCCTTTCTGGGATGTCCGTGTGTTTCCCCCATTTTGGCGTGTCCATGTGACTCCCCCTTTTCCGGCGAATCCATGTTACCCTCATCTTCTGGCATGTCCGTGTCCCCCCTCTTCTGGAATGTCCGTGTGTTCCCCCCTTTTGGAGTGTCCATGTGCTCTCCCCACCTTCTGGGATGTCCATGTGTTCCCCCCACCTTCTGGGATATCCGTGTGATCCCCCTTTTGGTGTGTGCTTGTCGTCTCCCCCCCTCCCCGTTTCGGGCGTGTCCTTGTGTCCCCCCCACGCCCTTCCCACCTTCTGGTCTCCCCTCCACTTTGTCCGAGGGTCCCCCCTCCACCTTCTGGTGTGTTCGTGTGACCCCCAACCCGATATGTCCATGTGTGTCCCCCACCCTCTTCTGGCGTGTGTTTGTGACACCCCCCTTCCGGCCTGTCTCTGTGACCCTCCTCTTCTAACATGTCCATGTGCCCCCCCCTTCTGGTGTGTCCATGTGTCCTTCCCCTTCTGACGTGTTCGCGTGTTGTCCCCCCACCTGTCCATATGTGCCCCCCCACACCTCATGATGTGTCTATGGGTTCTCCCTGCTCCTTTGGGCATGTCCGTGTGTCGCCCCGACCCCCACACCTTCTGGCATGTCGATATAGCGTCCCCCTTCTGCTGTGTCCATGTGTCCCCTCCCTTGCGTGTCCGTGTGTCTGTCGTCCCCCCCCCCCACCTTCTGGCCTGTCTGCGAATCCTCTACCTTCCCCCCTCCCCCAACTTCTGGTGTGTGGCGTGTCATCCTCCCAGCCCCCCGGCATGTCCGTGTCCTTCCTCCCACTTCTGGCTTGCCCGTCACCCCCACTCCCCAATCCCCCCCACCGCTGTCTGACCTCCGATGAGGGGAGAAATTCGGGATCTGAACTTGGTTGCCGGGTACCGTGTGGCTTGGCTGGGATCTGCCACGTTAACTGGGATTTGTTTCAAGCGGGACACTTACAGGGAGAGTTAACGATGCCTATTTCCCCCTTGGACAACCGGGGCAGGGACTGAGGCTCCCCGGCGCGGTGTCGGCCCCCGCTGGCCCTCGCCAACCCAGTCTGAGGTCCAGTTTCACTTTCTCAGAGGCTTCATGACGATGCCGCTAAGCGCTGCGGTGCAGGTTTCTCCCGAGTAACTCCCTGCCTCACCAAAGTTCCATTGTTCCTTCCCTGCTATGCCTGTTAATCCAAACCTGGCCAACTCAACGGCTGGCTGGTTTTATTCCTCCCGAACTAGACCGTGAGGTCGTTGTGGACAGGGAATGTGTCTGTTTATTGTTGTATTATATTCCCCTAAGTGCTTAGTAAAGTGCTCTGCACACGGTAAGCGCTCAGTAACTGTGATCGAATGAATGAACTAATGAGGCCTGACCTCTCTGGCCTCAGTTTCACCATCTGGAAAATGGGCCTAAGAATGGATTCAAATTGCAGGCTGTTTGGGTGGAAGGAGATTGCTCCACTCCCCCTCATTCCCTAGAGCTTGTTCTTGGGGTCTCGGGGCATGGGGTGGAGCCGGAGGCAACAGTGGGGTCACCCTCCACTTCGGAATTGAAGCCTTAACCGAACTCTGAAATAATTTGTTCGTGCAAGGGGTTGGGGGGAAGCACCCTAGAAAGATTTTATTTAAATAGACCTCTCCCGAGGCTGGAGCAGACCTGCCCTTTGGCATCCGATGGTTTGCGGGCTTTAATGCCTGCTCTTTCCCAGGTCCGGCCTGGGCTGGAGTCGGGCATGCCTGTTGAGGGGTGGCTAACGAGGTGGCTGTGGACGACCCAGCTCTCAGTGGGGAAGGAGAGAGCTGTGACCTCTTGCCTGTGTACAACACGTGACGGCTCTTAATCGCTTCTGGTCCGGGTCCGTGGAAGCGAGTGGAAAACCACAAGATCAAGGGTCAGTCTCGCTGACCGGGTACAGGGCACCAGTGGTGCGAGAGACTCAGCAGGTGGAGTTTGCCCTCTTTTTCCACCCCTCCCCTCTCCCCTTCCCACCCTCTTCCTGTCTCTGGTTTTGATTTTGGTTTCCACACTCCCTGCCACCTCTTTCCACAGCAACTCCAGAACCCAGCAACAGGGTAGCCGAATAACAAGTGTGATATTTAGGCCGTAGGCAGATTTAGATTGTGGGCAGGGAACGTGTCTGTTTGTTGTTACGATGTACTCCCCCGAGCGCTTAGCACAGTGCTCTGTACACAGTAAGCGCTCAATAAATATGATTGAATGAATTAATATTTGTTCAGGGCTTACCATATGCCGGGCACTGGACTAAATACTGGGGTAGATCCACCACAAGCAGATGAGACATAGGGCCTGTTCCACACGGGGCTCACAATCTTAAGGGGTCCCTGACCTCTTGGGAGTTTCCTTAAAGGATGGAGGTTGCGGCGGGAGGGGGTGTGGATTCTGGTGTGGGCGTGGGCGAAGTTGTAAGGGGAGGGAAGAAAGTTGAGCCAGGTCTGGGAGACCGTGCTGGAGGTCAGTCGGAGTCCAGAGAGTGGCCGGGAGGAGGAGGGAGGGGCCGGAGGGGAGAGAGGCTCCAGCGTGGGGGAGGTTGGAGGGAGGCCTGAGCACACCTAGAGTTCCTGTCCAATGTGGATAGGGTGGGTGGCAAAGAAGGAGATACTCGGTACAGACTTTGTGAGCTGTGATCGGGCCCCGAAGATCAGTGCTAGATCTGGGGGCCTAAGATCCAGCCCCAGAGCTGAGCCGGGGCAGCTTAGTGCCATCATCCGTTGTCGGGTACTTCTTGTCGATCCAGGGAACTGATCTGTGACAAAGTAAAAAAAAGCAAAGAAGGGTTCAATATCGGATCATGGGCAGCCCTTTGGTCCGCCTAGCCCGGGGCTATAGCCCGGCCCCAGCACCAGGATGAGTGAAGGAGCGAGGTGGCCGCTGTCTTCCTGGACACCAAGCCTCACGGACCATTCAAAACCCCTCACTCGCCTACTTTCCATCCTGGATTCTCCCTCCAGTGACCCAGCACAGTCCATCCAACCCCCTTCTTCCATTCTCCATCCCTGCTCCCTCCGGGGACCAGTATGGACCGTCCAAAGCCACTCGCTCTTCCCTCTCCATCTCTGAGTGCCCCTCCAGTGACCAAGAATGGACCATCCAATCCCCCCTACTCTCCCCTCCCCATCCCTGACTCGCCCTCCATTGATCAGCATGGACCATCAAACCCCCCTCGCTCTCTCCTCTCCAACCCTGACTCTCCTCCAGGGACCACCCCCTTCACTTTTCCCTCTCCAGCCCTCATTCCTCCTTCGGTGACCCAGCGCAGACCATCCAACCTCCATCAAACTCCCCTCTCCATCCCTGACTCCTCCAGTGATCCAGCATGGAGCATCCAACCCCCACACTCCCCCGTTACTTTCCCCTCTCCCTTCGGTGACCGAGGGTAGTTGCTCATCCCCCTGAACCTGTTGATGTTTTCAGCTGCACAACTTCCTGTGGAAACCGATTCCATATGCTGACACCTCAGTGTTTAAAGAGATGCTTCCTGCCACCTCAACTTGCAGTGGCTGCCCCTCATCCTGCTGCTGAGGGATTTAGGGAACAGTATTTCCATATTCGCCCTGTCCGTCACCTTCCTGGCTCACCAAACTTTACGTCTCCAGTGTTCCTAGCTGCACTGTGTTGTCGAAACCAACCACCCGTTGGCCTAAGCTCTAAGCAGGAACTTGGGAGGCTTGAAATCGCTGATGTTTTTTCATCCACTGTTTTTCCTGTGGAAACTGGTTTTGAATTTGCATTCAATCAATCTGGCCTGTGGAACTCAATGCATAGTGACCCCGGGTCTTTGGAATAAATGGGAGACTCACCAGACATCTGCAGGGAGTGGAATCCGGGCCAATCTGAGAGGCCGCAAGAGACTGGGCAGTTGTGATCGCACTGGGACTCTCCTTGGTGAAGTCTCTTTGGACTGATGGGAGGGAGTGACGTGATGCGGTCCGGGCTTTGGCCCTTCTGGACTTCTTACCTCCAGGCGAGATGGTTGGTTGCAGCATTCTGTTGCTGTGGCGCGCTCAGTACAAGGCTCAGTACTTAGTACCGTGTTCTGCGCACAGTTAAGCGCTTAATAAATACTCTTACTCCTCTGTGCCAAAGTCAGGCGTCGGTGAGAAACCCCAGGTTGTCGAGGTCCCCCTCGAGTCCTTGGACTAGCCCAGTGTGGGGGTCACTCTGACCACAGAAGGGAGGCTGGGCTCCTTAGGTTAACCCTGGGTAGGGATTGCGCGAGCCACCCTGGGGTCATCCTCTGGGCTGGACAGCTGTCGGTTCCTTGGATATCGATGGTGACGTCTCCCCACAGCAGGCTCGGTGTCGAGTAGAGCGGGACTTAGGGAAACGGTGGGACAGGTGACCTGAGCTTGTGGGGTTTGTTTATGGAAAGTTTTGGGCCGCAAAAGTGGGTATATGTGTGTCTGTGTCCCTCGCAGTGGAGGGTTTGCCAAATCTGTTTGACTCCACCTGCTCCCAGCAAACATTTGGCATGTGCTTGTTTGCCCAGATTCCAGGCTCCTGGGCTGGGCCCCCCACCCTCCTCCCATTTCCCACCTCCATAGGTCCCCTAGGTTGGTACCTGGCCCAGGAGGCGGGCTAGGCAGAGCAAGTTCTTTTACCAAAACAAATGGCCAAGAGTTTGGAGATGTGAATCGACGCAGAAGTCAGTGGTCCGGGGCTGGGCACACCGGACTCCAGGCCATATCATGGGCTTTCACTCCCCTCTCTCTGGCTCCTTGCTCTTGGCCCCAACCTCCTGACAAATCTTGTTTAGAGGCCCAGGAGTCAGAGTGCCTTTTCTGGGCAGAACCCCGCATTGGACGTTATGGGGACTCCCAAAGGAGAGGATCGCACCCAGTTGCCACAGCCTTCGAGGAACTTCTGGGGATAAAGGGTTAACGCGGTTAGGAGCCGGGAAAATATACATTTCTCTGGATTTGAACTGTGGATATGATTATGGAAGGGGGCCTCTGGTCGTAATCGAGAGGGAAATGCATCTAGGAACTGGCGGGTGGGACTGGGATGCTGAGAGTGGTAGGGAATAATCTGGGGGACCGCTCAGAGGAAGGGAGAGATGTGCTTAGAAGAAGAAAAGCAGAGTGACTTAGTGGAAAGGGCCCGCCTGGGAACCGAGGTTCTAATCTTGCTCCGCCACTTTCCTGCTGTGTTGATTTATTCATTTATTTAATCGTATTTATTGAGGGCTTACTGTGTGCAGAGCACTTTACTAAGCACTTGGGAAAGTACAATGAAACAATTAACAGGCCCATTCCCTGACCTTGGCCCGCCGCATCATTTCTCTGTGCCTCAGTTTCCTCATCTGTAAAATGGGGATTCAATACCTGTTCCCTCTCTGACCTAGACTATGAGCCTCATACGGATCAGGTTCTATACCCCATTATTGATTGTCTTGTATCTACCCTAGTGCTTAGTATAGTGTTTGGCCCACAGTGAGTGCTTAACAAATACTATAGTTGTTATTATCATTAGAGGCTGAGGTGGCATTCCAAGTTGAGAATTCGCACGAGCCGAGGCGGGACAGACGAATGCTTGGGACGGGACGGTGGGTAGGTGGGTTCAGCTGGAGGGAAGGTGAGCCAGGAGGCCGAGGGAGACAAAGTGAGAAGTAGGGAGGGAGTGTGGGACAATAGGTAGAGCGCTTGGGAGCCCCTCAAGGTCTGATGGAGGGCGGTGTAGGGGTATGATCTCCTCAACCAACCCTGGGAAGGCCAGAGATTCCTACGAGGAAAGGTGCCTTAGGAGGAGAAAGTGAGCCTGGCACTTCGTGGCCTAGTGGACAAGAGCTCGGGCCTGGAAGTCAGAAGGACCTGAGTTCTAATTTCAGCTCAGGCACTCGTCTGCTGTGTGACCTTGGGGAAGTCACTTCCCTTCTCCGCGCCTCATTTCCCTCATCTGTAAAAGAGGGACTAAGGCTGTGAGCCCTATGTGGGACAACCTGATTATCTTGTATCTACCCCAGCCCTTAGAAATGTTCCTGGCACACTGTAACTGCTTAACAAATACCGCACGTCTTCTTCCCTGTCCCGGAGGGCTCTGGGAAGTTGGTTCTTCTGAGAAGCCACGTGGTTTTCTCTTCTCTTTCTTAGGGTCTGAGAGGTCGGCCCCGGAGCAGCCGGGCGTCTTGGTCCGTGGCGTGATATAGGGCTACGTAGCGGGTCGGTCGGTTCCCCGTCCGGGACACCTGGGTTAATAGATGTTTTGGCTGCCCCGCGGAGGCCCCACCCAAAGGCCCAGCCCTGGCACAGACCGCTGAACCTTGCCCCGCGCCCGTCACGTCGGTAAACAGTGGCGTGGCCGAAACCACCGGGGACGTGAAGGCCGGGGCCGGTGGAGGAGGGTGGGGAGGCCAGGTGCAAAGAACTCGAGGAACCCAGAACGGTTCGTGCCGATTCGGCAGGGAGAGGAGGTGAAGTTAGGACTCCACGGCCGGAGATGGTAGGGCCCAAGGTGGAAGCTACCAAAACCACAGGATTGGTCTGAGCTGGGGCACTGGAAGGTAAGTCGGGGACGGAGAGAGGGGGAGCGGGGGGTGTTGGATGGGCCATGCTCTTCTGTCCTTCAGCTGGGAGCACCCCAGGGGGAGGGAGGAAAATCCAAGGAGCCAAAAGGACTTTAATTCTCTTTTCTCGCCTCCTCACTGGACTCATTAGCAGCGCTAGGTGGAGCAGAGATCACAACTTCGTCACCCCACAACCCAAGGAGTGAGGGTCACCTGTGGGTGACTGACCTAGCTTTCCCTCTTTTCTGCCTAGGGAAATCTGGGCTGGGAGACCGCTGAATCCACCCACAGGTTTCCATTTTAGAAGCAGTACAGTCTAGCGGACAGGGCACCGGGCTGGGAGCCAAGAGCTTACAGCCCTCCAGACTGTAAGCTCGTTGTGGGCAGGGAATTCATTCGTTCAGTTGTATTTTTTGAGCACTTACTGTGCGCAGAGCATTGGAAAGTACAATTCAGCAACCAAGAGAGACAATCCCTGCCCACAGTCGGCGCACAGTCTTCAAAGGGGGGAGACAGACATCAAAACGGGGAATTTGTAGGTTCTATTGTTATATCGTACTCTCCCAAGTGCTTAGTACAGTGCTCTGCACACAGTAAGTGCCCAGTAAATATGATTGATCTGGATTCGAGTTCCCACTTTGCCGCTTGCTCATCCTTTCATCTTGGGCGAGTCACTTATTTTCTCCTGCCTCGGTTTCTTCATCTTTAAAATGGGGATGGATTACCTGTTTAAACTGTGAGCCTCTTGTGGGCCAGGGACCGTGACCTATCTAATTATCTTGTAAGAGAAGCAGCGCGGCTTAGTGGAGAGAGCGTGGGCTTGGGAGTCAGAGGTCGTGGGTTCTAATCCCGACTCCACCACTTGTCAGCTGGGTGACTCTGGGCAAGTCGCTCAACTTCTCTGTGTCTCAGTTACCTCATCTGTAAAGTGGGGATCAAGACTTTGAGCCACAATGTGGGACAACCTGATCACCTCGTATCTATCCCAGGGCTTAGGAACAGTGCTTGGCACATAATAAGCGCTTCACCAATACCATCATTATTATTATTATATCTACTCCAGTGCTTTGCACAGTTTTTGGCACATAATAAGCCCTTAATGAATATCACAATTATTACTATTATCCATTTAATTGTATTTATTGAGCACTTACTGGGTGCGGAGCACTGTACTAAACTCTTGCCACCAGTCCCCCCGTGTCTATGCTTTCCATATTAGATAATGAGCCCCCTGAGGACAGGAATTGTATCTTTGGCTTCTGCTCTTCTTTGCTAAACACTTAGTATAGGAACTCAATAAGCACCATTTTATTATGGTATTGGTTAATTGCTTCCTATATGCCAGGCACTGTGCTAAGCGCTGGGGTAGATACAAGCTAGTCAGGTTGGACCCAGTGCATGTCCCGCATGGGGCTCACAGTATTAATCCCGTTTCACTGATGAGGTAACTGAGGCATCGAGAAGTGAAGTGACTTGCCCAAAGTCACCCAGCTGACAAGTGGTGGAGTCCTCGTGGCCGGTGGTCCTCGTGACTGGCCGTGGCTCAGTTAGAGAACTGAGAAGCAGAACTGAAGAAGAGAACTGAGAACCGTTAGAGAAGCAGCGTGGCTCAGTGGAAAGAGCACGGGCTTTGGAGTCACAGGTCATGGGTTCAAATCTCAGCTCTGCCACTTGTCAGCTGTGTGACTGTGGGCAAGTCATTTAACTTCTCTGTGCCTCAGTTACCTCATCTGTAAAATGGGGATTAAGGCTGTGAGCCCCACGTGGGACAATCTGATTCCCCTGTGTCTACCCCAGCGCTTAGAACAGTGCTCTGCACATAGTAAGCGCTTAACAAATACCAACATTATTATTACAAGCTAGTCAGGTTGGACCCAGTGCAAGTCCCACATGGGGCTCACAGTATTAATCCCATTTCACTGATGAGGTAACTGAGGCACCGAGAAGTTAAGTGACTTGCCCAAAGTCACCCAGCTGACAAGTGGTGGAGTCGGGATTAGAACCCAGGTCCTCTGAAAATAAGTGACTCGCCCAAGATGAAAGGATGAGCAAGTGGCAAAGCGGGAACTTGAATTCAAGTCAGTCAATCATATTTACTGGGCACTTACTGTGTGCAGAGCACTGTACTAAGCACTTGGGAGAATACAGCAGACAAGCGGAGGAGCCCAGATTGGAACCCCGGTCCTTCCGATCCCGGGCCCAAGTTTGTCATCTAGGCCGGGCTACTTATTCACTGATGGACTGGTGTCCTTTGCCAGCTGGTATATAAGTTCTCCTCCTCCCAAGTTGCCTTCTCAGCACCGAGGTGGCTTCTGAGCGTATCCTGCTTGCCCAGAATGGGGCTTCTCGCACCTATTTCCGGGTCAGAGAATTTCTTAGCATTCCACTCTCTGCGGGGGCTCATGACCACAGCCCTCGGTAGGGTGTTGGGATGGGGACAGGTCAGTGTTGCTTCCTGGGGAAAATGTCTTTACCCTGATCTGGATTTGCTTTTGGAAAGCTGTTGGGGTAGGGTGGGAATGACTCCAGAGAAGTTGTGTGAAAAGTCAGGAAGGACCAAGGGGGATGATGACGATAATCGTGATATTTGTTGAGCGCTTATTGGGTGCCAGGAGCTGGCACAAATACAAATTAATCAGGTCAGACACTGTCCTTATCCCACATAATAATAATGATGGTGATATTTGTTAAGCGCTTACTGTTTGCCAAATACTGGGGTAGATACAAGATCATCAGGTTAGACACAAGCCCTGTTCACATGGGGCTCGCCATCTTAGAAGGGAGAACAGGTATCGAGCTCTCATTTTACAGATGAGGATATTAGGGCCCAAAGAAGTCAAGTGACTCACCCAAAGTGTCACAACGGGCAAGTGGCAGAGATGGAATTAGAACCCAGGCCCTCTGACTCCCAGATGGGTGATGGGAAGTCCTGGATCTGGCCCAGGAGAGGTCATCTGGTTCTGCCCCCTGCCTCCAGTCCAGGTGGGGCCCGTTCTCCACCAGGGATGAAGATCCCCCAGGCTCCCTCGAGGGCTTGTTCCAAGGTTATTCTCTGGTTATGGCTGAAGTAACTCAACCTTCTGCCGTGTAATTTACACCCGTTTCCTCTGTGTTTGGGAGCACAGAAAACCACCGGTCAGCTCAATGGGAGCAAACTCTGAACCTCAGGGAAGCTTCTGGTTCTTGCACCCCCTAGAATGGAGGTGATGTCGGGGGAGCCACTGTTTCTTTTTTTATAGTATTTGTTAGGTGCTTACCATCTGCTAGGCACTGTACTAAGTACTGGGGTAAATACAAGATAATCAGGTTGGACAGAGTCCAGATCCCATATGGCGCTCACAGTCTTAATCCCCATTTTCCAGATGAGGTAACTGAGGCACAGAGAAGTGAGGTGACTTTCCCAAGATCACACAGCAGGCAAGTGACAACTGGGGTTAGAACCCAGGTCCTCTAACTCCCAGGCCTAGGCTCTTTCCTTTAGGTTATGCTGCTTCCTGCAAATTCTTCCAACTCACATGCCCGAAACGAGTCTGGAAGCTTTTGGAACGAAGCCCCCCTCCTTTTTACCACTTGGCCGTTTATCCACAACATATTTGGATTTTTAGATCCCCCTCCCCCACACCTGACAAATGACTATGTCTTAACCCTCTTCGGCACCAAGCGGGACTTCCCCATCTAGACTGTAAGCTCCTTGTGGGCAGGGATTGCATCCACCAACCTATCAAATTGTGCTCTCCCAAACGCTCATACAGTCCTCTGCTCACAGTAACTGCTCAATAAATTCTGATGGATTTACCCTCTACCAAGATTTTAAGCTCCCTGAAGTGAGCTAGATCCCTACTAAGCTAGATATATATGAAAGTGGTGCGAGCTAGGGGAAGGAGCCTAGGCTCTAATCCCAGCTCTGCCACTAGCCTGCTGCATGATTTTTGGCAAGCCGCTTAATTGGTCACATTCAATCATATTTACTGAGCACTTACCGTGTGCAGAGCACTGTACTAAGTGCTTGGGAGAGGACAGTATAATGAAGTTGGTAGACGTGGTCCCTGCCCACAGCGAATTTAGAGTCTACAGAGGGTGACGGACTTTAACATAAATAAAAAAAAATGGATATGTACATAAAGTGCTGTGGGGCTGAGGGAGTGGTGAATAAGCGGTTCAGATCCAGGTGGAAGAAGAGGAAATGAGGGCTTAATCGAGGAAGACCTCTTGGAGGAGACGTGCTTTTAATGAGGCTTTGGAGGTGAGGAGAGTGGTGGTCTGTTGGATATGAAGGGGGAGGGAGTGCCAGGCCAGAGGCAGGATGTGAGTAACATCACATTACGGTATGTAGGTGGGCATTAAGGGAGCAAAGTGGGCAGGCTGGATTGTAGTAGAAAGGCAGGAGAGGGGCCAGGTGGTTGAGTGCTTTATATAGTCGGTGGTAAGGAATTCCTCTTTGCAGTGGTGGAAAAACCCCCTGGAGGCTCTTGAGGAGTGGGGAAACATGGGTTGAATGGTTTGGTAGAAAAATGATCTGAGCATCAGAGCGAAGATTGAACTGGGGAGGGGAAAGACAGGAGGCAGGGAGGTCAGCAAGGAGGCTGATGCAGTAGTCAAGGCTGCGTTGGATGAATGGTGGGATTAATGTGGTAGTTTGGATGGATAATAATAAAATGGTGGTACTTGTTAAGCCCATATTTAGTGCCAAGCACTGGAGTAGATTCCGTATCTGTCCCATACTGGGCTCACAATCTAAGGAGGAGGGAGAGTGTGTTCTAAATCCCCACTTCACCAACGAGAAAATTGAGGCTAATTCTAATTCATTCTGCTTCTGGGTCAGCTGCTTTCCCTTTAAAAAAACCCAGAAAACCTTCATGTAATCACAGGCAGTGAAATTCCCTGCCTCCCCTATGTCATCATCAGGTAAGTCACCCCCAGTTCCTTTAGTCTTCCCCCTAGGTCCAGGCTTCTGGGGAGACGGGAAGCCTCTGGAAGGTAGATTTGCATTTCTGGAGCCTCTACAAAAGGCTGGTGAGCAAGCGAGCAAGCATGTCTTTGCTCATTGCACGTTTGTCTGACAAACGAGGGCTGGCATGATTTCTCCTCCTCTGCTGCCTCCTCTGCCCTACGCTCCTGCTCAAGTCCCGGCCAGTGGCTTCCAGTCACCCAGAGCGACTTTGTGCCGAAGAATCCCTCTCGTTAAGATTCAGGTGGCGGATCGCGGTCTCCCCCGCACTCCCCCAAATCCTGAACCCAGCAGGCATACCACAAAACTTTCCGACACCTAGCAAGAGGAAGCCCCGTCTTAGCACCTAATCCTTTTCCCGTTGCTGTTTAGGTTTCTGCTGTTGCCTGAAATCCAGGGATTTGGTGTTTAACTGCAGGAAAAGTTCCTCTTGGTTAATTGCAGTTGAGATGACCCGTCCCATTTCTTCCATAGTCTGCCTCTCTCGCGCCATGGGCTGCTTCAGGAGAAGCAACTCTAAGCTCCTTGCGGGGAGGGAATGTGTCTTACCAGCTCTGAATTGTCCTCTCTCAAGCATTTAGTACAGTGCTCTGCACACAGTAAGCACTCGACAAATGCCATGGATGAATTGAGTGATGCCAGGTAGAGAGAGTGGCCACCTCCCACCCTCCCCCGTCAAAAAAGGTTTTTAACTTCTGGGGATCAACCACCTTTTTATTTTCTCCCAAGCAGGCTTCAGAACAGTAGGTCTACACAGAATACTTAGGACAGTACTCTAGGGGTGTATAAATTTGGAGACCTCAAGTTTGCTGGGAATAAGCCACTCACCGACTCAAAAAAGAATCTAGGGCTATGAATAACCAGTTTACATAAGCGCTTTGGGGTTTAAAAAACAAAAACGCGTGACATCCGGGGTCATCACATCCAACCTCCTGCCTCCAGGCAGATGGGACGCCCTAGCCCATAAATATTTCCCACAGTTAGAACTCTTCAGCGAATGTTTCTGTGAAGAGAGACTGACCCCTAAACACAGTTGTAGCGCGTCCCCCCACCTCAATTCCTTGGACAGGGGTGGGTGGAGTGGAATTGCTGACGAGGCTTTAGGTGGAGAGAGACACAACAATCTGACCCTCTGTGATCCTTGAAATGGAGTATTGTTCCTCAGAAAAGAAATGCCAGACACGCTTCGCCAGCCTGGCTCAAGCCTCCGTCACGTTTCCTCTCTCCCCACCGCACTCCCCTTTGCAGACGTTTTTGAAATATTTTCACCGACTTCAAGCCATGGCCAGCTCCTCTCTCTGTCTCTCTCCCCGTGATGGAGGCTGTTGGGGGCGGTGGGAGAGGAGAGATCTAGTGGGGATTGGGAGCTGAGCCACAGCAGACCTCTCAGTGATTGTTTCTCTTTTTTTATGGTATCTGTTAAGCACTTACTATGTGCCAAACACTGGGTAGATGTAAGGTAATCAGATTGGACACAGTCCCTGTGCCACGTGGGGCTCATAATTTTAATCCCCATTGTATAGATGAGGTAAGTGAGGACTAAAGAAGTGAAGTGACTTGACCAAGGTCACACAGCAGACACAAGGCAGAGCTGGGACTAGAACCCAGGTCCTTCCGACTCCCATTCGCTCGCCCTATCTACTAGGCAACACTGCTTCTCACATTTCTTGCCTCCAATCACAGGAGAGCCAGGTTGGCACGCCCGGGGTGGGTCAGCTATCTTATGTGGTTGACAGTGGGGACCCTCCTCATCCCAAGCAGTTGACTTTCTTCTCAGGAGACCAGGAAGACCTCACAGGAGCTCATCAAGTTCAGCCCCCCTCCTCCAGGCAAGAGAACAAAATCCTCCTGGGGTGGATGAGTGCCTCATTCCTGTGAAACACTGCCTGGGGAACGGTGGCCCCCTCTCCTTCGGGAGCCAGCTCGGGGTGGGCTTCTGTCTATATTCGGCCTAAAGGGATTTCTTGGCAGGTCAAAGGGGGAAAGCTCCCTTCCTCTTATCTGTTCCCCTGGGATCTTGGAGAACAAATGGCTCGGTGCCCTTCGCCTAAAAGGATTGAGGGTCCATGGATGATCCTTTAGCCTTCTCTTCTCCTGACCAACCAAGTGCGATTCCTTTCATCTTGTCTCACGGGGTGCGCTTTCTATTCTCTTGGCGTTTTGGCTTCTCTCTTCTGCAGGCCCACTGGAGCCCCTTGGCTTTTGGGGGAATTTAGGGGTGTCTGGGAGCCTGCCCTTCCACGATGGACCTCTCTTGGTCCTAAACACCTCCTTCTCCATGCACCTCTTCCCCTCCCTTCCCTCCAGCCCCCGAGATTGGGGAGCTCCTGGGAGAAACTCTGGGGCACGTGAGGGGAGGAGCCGGAAAAAGACTGGAACAATTGCTCTTTCCAGCTCAGATTTTTTTTTTGGTTACACCTGGTCTAACTTCATGCGGGGCTGTGGGCCTGGGAGCTGGGAACCTCAAGTGGAAAAATCTCATCAGCACTATTGTTATTACCGTTCCTAGGGAAGCCACCATTTGAGAGGAGCAACTATAACTGTTATTAAAATCCCAAAGGGAACCACGGTTCCGTTCGACAGGCCCCAGACCCAAGGCACGTTGGATATCTCTGTGGGAGGTGGTGGGAGACCAGGAGGGTCAGAACAGAGAGCCTGCTTTCTGCTGTTGTTATTATTGTTATTCCTATAATGGTTTTTGTTTAGCACTTACCTTGTGCCAAACCCTGGGGTAGATACAAGATCATCAGGGTTGGACACGGTCCCCATTCCACCTGGGGTTTGTAGTCTAAATAGGAGAGTGAACAGGTATTGAATCCCCATTTTGCAAATGAGGAAATTGGGGCCTTGAGAAGTGAAGTGTCCTGCCCAAGGTCTCACGGCAGGCAAGTGGCGGAATCAGGATTAGGACCTATATCCCTGTGCTCTTTCCACTACACCTCGGTGCTCCCCCTTTGTCCCCTTCTAGACTGCAAGCTCCCCAAGGGCCAGGATCATGTCTATCACCTCTCTTGTACCGTACTCTCCCAAGCGCTTAATGCCGTCCTCAGCACATGGTAGATACTCGGCGACGGATTGTTTGGCCGCCTCAGATCTGGAGCGCAGCTTCGCCAGCCTGAAAGCTCTGGATGAATCTTGGCCTCCCTCAAGAGAGAGTCCTCCAAAGCCCGAGTCTCTTCAGAAGCACAAATGTTTCTGGATCCCTCTCTGTCCCGTGCGCTTACACGTCTGCCTTTCCAGATCAAAGGCCCGACAGCAGCTGCTCTGAGGCTGCTGTGAGGCTTGCTCCCCTGCGCACGAAGGGAAGGAGTCGTCCCATCATGGCTGAAGGGCTAGGAGCTACGAGCGGCCCCGCCCCAGAAACCCGCTCTGAATTGGCCGTGGCTTTGAAGGGTTCCCCTGGGTGGGGAGAACCCTCTCAGCCTTCTCTTCCCCCAACCCCCGCTCCCCCTTTCCATGGCAAAACAGAGGGGAAAGTAGCCGCTTTCCACAGCTCCAGCTCTTCATTCATTCATTCAATCGTATTTATTGAGCGCTTACTGTGTGCAGAGCACTGTACTACGCACTTAAAAAGTGCAATTCGACAACAGAGACGATCTCTACCCAACAACAAGCTCACAGTCTAGAAGGGAGGAGGCAGACAACAAAACAAGTAAACAGGCATTAGTAGCATCTATATAAATGGAATTATAGATATATGCACCTCATTAATAGAAATAAATAGAATAATAAATATGGACATATATACACAAGTGTTATGGGGTGGGGAGAGGGGTAGAGCAGAGGGAGGGAGTCGGGGCAATGGGCAGGAGAGGAGGAGCAGAGGAAACGGGGGGCTCAGTCTGGAAAGGCCTCCTGGAGGAGATGAGCTTTCAGTAGGGCTTTGTGGGCCCTTCTCTGTGGGCAGGGGCAATCAATCAGTCAATAATAATGATAATTATATTTATGGTATCTGTTAAGCGCTTATTTGTCAAGCACTATTTAAAGAGCTGGGGTAGTTAGAAATTAACCACAGTGAACACAGTCCCTTTGGCACATGGGGCTCGCAGGTCTAAGTGGGAGGGAGGATGGGTATTGAATCCCCATTACCGTGTGCAAAGCACTGTACTAAGCGCTTGGCAGAGTACAATATAATGATAAACAGACACATTCCCTGCCCACAATGAGCTCACAGTCTATGAGGGGAGCCAGACATTAATATAAATAAATAAATGAGGAAACAGGCCCAGAGAGGTGAAATAACTTGCCCAAGGAGACCGTTTGCAGAGCCCAGGGTTAGAACCCTGGTCCGAGTCCCAGGCCTGTGCTCTTTCCACTAGTCCACACTGCTCTTGTGTTTACCGCATGCAGAATGCTATACTAAGCCCTTGGGCAAGCACAATACAGTGGAGTAGGTAGGTGATTCCTTCTTCAAGGAGCTGACAAAGTAAAGGTAAGGGGTAGGCAGATCTACAAAGCCCTACTAAAATTATATCTCTTCCAGGAAGCCTTCCCTGACTAATCCCTCATCTCCCCATCCTGTTTTCCCTCCTTTCTGTGTCATCTCTGCATTAGGGTCCGTACTCCTAAGCACTTTGGTAATCACCCCATCCCCGTGGCCCTTATATACGCGTCTTTATCCTCTGCCTCCTCTCTTAATGGTTCATTTTCACATCTCTCCCCATCTAGACCCTGGGGATTGTATCAATCAACCATATTGTGTTCTCACCGAAGTGCTCAGCACAGTAACTGTTAGATCTGGGGAGTTCTCCAAGCATCGCTTGCCGACAGCTTCCTTTTGGCAGCTGCGATGGCTCAGTGACGCTCCCCCCCATTGCCCCCCCTCCTCCGGCAACCGCAGGGCCCAGCTTTTCCCTGCCTGGCCCTTGGACCTGGAGAGAGGCACCTGGAGCGGCCTGGGAGTGCCGTTGCTAAGATCTGAATAGAAACCGGAGCTCTGGAGGCCCCTGGAAGCCCTGAGGGTTTGTGGGAACAAGAGCGAGTGAGTTGTTTTCTAGTTCAACAGTGAAACTACTGTGCATCTTGTGAATCTCCCTTCTTCCCTCCTTCCCCACCTTCCGGGTTGGGCCTCATGACTGTGTGCTTGCTTAGGTGTGTGTACGCACACACGCAAGCCTACCTGCTGTGGAAGAAATGGTGGCTTTCTATTTTTCTCACCGTGGTAAGGAGGGTGAGGGACCGCCCCCTCCCCAATTTCTTTCTCAAAGTTTGTCTTAAAATCCTCCCCAAGGGATTGGGAGCTAGATAGCAAAGCTCCTTGAGGTCAGGGATCGGGCCTGCCAACTGTTGGATGCTCCTCAAGAGCTGAGTCCAGTGCTCTGCACAGAGCGAGCGCTCAGTACATATCCCTGCTGCATTAGGAGTTATGGTTGGTAGAGGAAAGAATTGAGGGGTGCTGGATGGGGAGGTGTTGGCCGTCCGGGAGGGAAGCTAGCTCATGTTTTGTTTTTTATGGTACTTGTTAAGCGATTACTCTGCGCCAAGCACTGTTCTAAGCTCTGGGGTAGATACACGTTAAACAGGTGAGACACATGGGGCTCAGAGTCACGTGGGAAGAACAGGTATTGAATCCCCATTTTACAGCTGAGGAAACTGAGAAGTCAAGTGAGTTGCCCAAGGTCACCCAGCAGAAAGGTTCCTTCAAGCATCCCGGCACCCTTGCTGCAGACAGAGCCCTAGAGGCAGTTGGGATGGTCCATTCATTCATTCAATAGTATTTATTGAGCTTTTACTATGTGCAGATCACTGGACTAAGCGCTTGGAATGGACAATTCAGCAACAGATAGAGACAATCCCTGCCCATTGACGGGCTTACAGTCTAATTGGAGGGCTTACAGGGGAACTTCTCTCTCTGGATGCTAGAGAAAGGACAAGGAAGAAGGAGACGCGGGAGGGAGCTTTCAGAGAACGCGTCTGGGTTGAGAGTTTCCTGTTGCTGGAATTCTCTGATTCCCGATTCCCTCTCCCCACATCCTCATAAGGCCAGATTTCCAGGTACTAAACTCTGGGGTGGGATGACCCAAGGAGGTTGCTCTAGGGAAGCACTGCGGCCTAGTGACAAGAGCATGGACCTGGGAGTCAGAGGACCTGGGCTCTAATCCTAGCTCTGTCACTTGTCTGCTTTGTGATCTTGGGCAAATCATCCCCCCGCAGTCCCCATTAGACTGTAAGCCCGTCAATGGGCAGGGATTGTCTCTCTCTGTTGCCGAATTGTCCATTCCAAGCGCTTACTACAGTGCTCTGCACATAGTAATCACTCAATAAATACTATTGAATGAATGAATTTCATTTTTCTGGGCCTCAGTTTCCTCAACTGTAAATGAGGATTCAGTACTTAGACATGAGCCTATGTGGGAATTGATTATCTTGTATCTACACCTCTCCCCCTCTCCCTTCCCCTCCCCTCAGCACTGTGCTCATTTGCTCATTTGTATAGATTTTTATTATCCTATTTATTTATTTTGTCAATGAGATGTCCATCCCCTTGATTCTATTTATTGCTATTGTTTTTGTCCGTCTGTCTCCCCCGATTAGACTGAAGCCCGTCAATGGGCAGGGATCGTCTCTATCTGTTGCCGAATCGTCCATTCCAAGCGCTTAGTCCAGTGCTCTGCACATAGTAAGCACTCAGTAAGTACTATTGAATGAATGAATGCCCCAGCGCTTAGAACAGTGCTTGACACATAGTAAGAGCTTAAAAAGAATCCATTAAAAAAAGAGGTGGGTGTGCAGGTGAGCTTAAAAAGAATGCCATTATTAAAAAAAAGAGGTAGATGTGCAGGTGACCACAAGGGCCAAAACAGTCAGACCAGACCAAAACAAAATCAGGCAACGGGCCACCTCCTTTCCATTCCTTTCCTTTATGAGTTGGGATGTTGGTGGATTCTGGGCCGGGGGCTTCTGGAAGTTGCTCAGAAGGCAGGGGTTGAATCCTGGAAGGAGGGGACCAGAATATGGAACATCTTCCAGGCTAGTGGGGGCCACACTTGCCAGCGGGAGATATTGAATAGCTAAGATTTTTCTCTGAGCGGCAGTTAGGCTTGGGGTTGGGAGGCCAAGCCAGACAGCTCTTTGAGCTTTATTATTATAATTAGTAATAATAATAGCAATTATTATTATTGTATTTGTAGAGCATTTACTACATAATAATGTTGGTATTTGTTAAGCGCTTACTATGTGCAGAGCACTGTTCTAAGCGCTGGGATAGATACAGGGTAATCGGGTTGTCCCACGTGAGGCTTACGGTTAATCCCCATTTTACAGATGAGGTAACTGAGGCACAGAGAAGTTAAGTGACTCGCCCACAGTCACACAGCTGACAAGTGACAGAGCCGGGAGTCGAACCCATGACCTCTGACTCCGAAGCCCAGCCTCTTTCCACTGAGCCACGCTGCTTCCCCATGCCATGCCATACTACATGCCAAGCACTGGACTGTTAGGACAGATTCAAGAAAACCAGATCAGACACAGTTCTTGTCCCACACAGAGTTCCTACTTTAAGGATGAAGAAGAACATGTATTATATCCCCATCTTAGAAATCAGGCACAGAGAAGTGAAGTGACTTGTCCAGGGTCCCACAGCGGATATGTGGCAGAGCCGGCATTAATAATAATAGTGATAATGATATTTGTTAAGCGCTTACTATGTGCCAAGCACTGGAGAAGCAGCGTGGCTCAGTGGAAAGAGCCCGGGCTTGGGAGTCAGAGGTCATGGGTTCGAATTCCGGCTCCGCCACTTGTCAGCTGTGTGTCTGTGGGCAAGTCACTTCACTTCTCTGTGCCTCAGTGACCTCATCTGAAAAATGGGGATTAACTGTGAGCCTCACGTGAGCCCCCAGTGCTTAGAACAGTGCTCTGCACACAGTAAGCACTTAACAAATACCAACATTATTATTATTATTCTAAGCACTGGGGTAGATACAAGGTAGTCAGGTTGTCCCATGTGGGGCTCGCAGTCTTAATCCCCATTTTTCAGATGAGGTAACTGAGGCCGAGAGAAGCGAAGTGACTTGCCCAAGGTCACACAGTAGGCAAGTGGGGGAGCCGGGATTAGAATCCAGGTCCCTTGACTCCCAGACTTGTGCTCTTTCCACTACACCGTGCTGCTTCTCTGCCTCTTCTGTGCCCTGCCCCATCTCGAGAAGGCCACTGCCACGCCCCTTCTGGGGCCCCTGGCCTCAGTTTACCCTTCTTTAAGATGGGAACAAAGGATGACTGGCTTGTGAGTTGATGATGGGTTGAGGCCTAATTGTATTAATGAATGTTTGTTGGGTGCTCTGGGACTCCTGGGTGACTGGACCCCCTGGGCCAAAACATCCTTGCCATTGTCATCTTTGTTATTATCTTTATTGTTATTTATTCATTTGTTCATCTTCCCAGCTGGAATGTGGCATTTCTTGTTTACCTGGAAACGTACCCACAAAGGGCACAGAGCAGAACTGGCCAATAAACCTCCAGCACACAGTGGGGGCTATTGAGAAGAAAAATGGCCAGTAAAAAAGCCATTTTGTCAGAGTCAGGGAGAGAAAGGTGATTGCCTGGGCCATTATTAAGCTCCCCGTCAGTTTTCCCACAAAAACCAGGATATTAGAGGTGTGAGCCAGTCACTTTGAGCTTTTTCATTTTAAGAACGTAATCCTTAGCTCCCTCTCAATGGTATTTACTTTAAATGGTATTCGTTAAGTGCTTACTATGTGCCAGACACTGTACTAAGTGCTGGGGTTGGAACACAGTCCGTGAATCCACTTGGAGCTCACATTCTTAATCTCCATTTTCCAGTTGAGGAAACTGAGGCACCGAAAAGTTATGTGACTTGCCCAAGGTCACGCAGCATGCAAGTGTGCACAGACTTCTCCGGGCCTTAGTTACCTCATCTGCAAAATAGGGAATAAGAATGTGAGCTTCATGTGGGACGTGAACTGTGTCCAACCTGGTTAACTTGGATCTACCCCAGCACTTAGAACAATGCCTAGCACATAGTAAGCGCTTAACAAATACCATAAGAAAAAAAAAGTGATGGAACCAGCACTAAAACCCAGGTCCTCGGACTCCCACGCCCGTGCTCTTTCCACTAGGCTTTGCTGCTTCCCACAAGCCTGCACGTGTGCTTACCGTGTGCAAAGCACTGTACCAAGCACTTTGGAGAGTACAATATGACAGAGTTGGTAGACACGTTCCCTGCCCACAAGGAGCTTGCCGTTTGGAAGAAGAGGGGGTCACTAGAGTAAATTGGCTCAGTGGAAAGAGCACGGGCTTGGGAGTCAGAGGTTGTGGGTTCAAATCCCAGCTCGGCCACTTGTCAGCTGGATGACTGTGGGCAAGTCACTTCATTTCTCTGTGCCTCAGTTACCTCATCTGTAAAATGGGCATGAAGACAGTGAGCCTCACGTGGGACAACCTGATGACCCTGTATCTACCCCAGCACTTAGAACAGTGGTCTGCGCATAGTAAGCGCTTAACAAATGCCAACATTATTATTATTATTATTATTATTAAATTACAGAGGTGGGCAAAAGTGCTGTGGCATGGTGTAAAAATCGAGTGCCTCAAGGGTGCCGATCCAAGATCATAGATGACACAGAAGAGAGAGGGAGTTGGGGAAAGAGGGCTTAATTGGGGAAGGCATTTATTAAGCACTTGCTATGTGCTTACATGGGATTCACAGTCGAAGGGGCCACGGTGTTTGTCCGGGTCTCGGACAGTCGGTTGAACCAACTCTGAGGCAACTGATCTTCTTTCATGTTTGCTCCTTTTCTCCTGATGGGCATCTCCTGGTTCCTTCCCTCTTGGAGGGAGGGTCTTGATTATCTCTTTCCAAGCTTAGTACAGTCCTGTCGTCACAGTAGATGCTCAATAAATACCACTGATCGAAGGGATGAACGAGAGCAATTTGAACATAACCCCCAAGTACTCTTTCTTAAGCTGCCCTTGACTTTTGTGGGTTATTGAGGGGTTTTTCAGTTCTAGGTTGGCGTTGCAAGGAGGCTGTTGAGCACCCAAAATTGGGAATGGGGAATTCTTGGTAAGGGGAAATGTACTGGTGATAGAATTATAACGGCCCCTCAGGCTGCCGTAACCGGGAACAGGGAGAAGGCCCTCTGATCCAGGAGCTAATGAAAGGGTTTTTTAAATTTTCTTTTGTTTTTAAATTTAAAAAAAGCAACTTTCCCGGGGAAAGGGTCTGTGTTTTAGAGTTTTTTTCTCTCCTTTCACCCCTGCCTGAGGTTTGGGGTTTGTTTGTTTTTTGTTAAATGAAAAGGGTTTTTAAGCAAGTGGGCACTGAGGTCAGTGGTTTGTCCTGAGGTTCTGGAAGTAGGGAATCTGGCTGAGGCTGCAATGGCCCGGAAGAGCTAAGATGGAGGGAGAACAGGTATTTCACCATTTTACAGATGAGGAAACTGAGACCTGGAGAATTCCAGTGACTCATCAAGATCACATGACAGGTAAATGGCCGAGCCTGGGATGAGACCCCAGGACTTCTGACTCTCAGTCCTGGGCTTTTGCCATATATTTTTCTAATGGTATCTGTTAAGCATCTTCTATGTACCAGGCATTGTAGTAAGTGCTGGGTTAGATTCAAGCTAATCAGTTTGGGCACAGTGCCTGTCTCACATGGGGCTCAGTTTTAATCCTCGCTTTTCAGATGTGGTAACTGAGGCTCAGAGAAGGGAAGTGACTTGTCCAAGGTCATATAGCAGACAAGGGGAGGAGCCGGAATTAGAATCCACTTGGCCACACTGCTTCTCTCCTTCACTTCTCTCCCCATCTCTCCTTCACTGCTTTGCATCCCCACCACCTGGCTGAGATGGGCTGGAATCTCCTGGCCATGGGAGTCACTTCCTGGGTATCTAGGAAGTACTTGGAGGGGGCAATTGCCATTCATTTCTCCAGGGCCCGGGCTAGTACCCGTGGCTGGAAACCACTAAAATTTCCCCCGGTGAAGTCATTAGCCTTCCTGGGCTGGATCGCCAGGGAATGCTGGTTTGATTGGGTGAGGCGTCAGCCCCTTAATCTATGTTCAGGGTGGCGGGGGGAGCAGGGCAGGAGAGTGGGTTAGGGGGAGGCCAGACTAGCCATGGGCCTGGGACCAGCTTCTTGGCTGACGGAGTTTGGCGTGGGTGTGTTGGAGAGACCGTACTTACTTTCCTCCCCTTTGAGACCCATGATTTCTCAGAACTTGGCTTGTCAGCCCCCAGGCCCCAAATCGGCCGAGCGGTTCAGTACCTCCTGTCCCCCCATCTTCCGGCTCTGGGACAGGAAGGAGGCTTCCTGGGGCGGGGGGAGGGGGCACACTCCCTGCTCTGCAGGGCCCCTGCCCCCCCCCCCCCCAAGTCAGCCCAGATGGCCAAGTGCCCCAGAGGCTAATGGACACCTGTGGCAGATGCAGGTGGTCCCTCTCCCCTCCCGCTTTGGCCCTCACCTCAAAGCATCTTCTCTCCCCGCTCCCTCCCCCTGCATGCCTCAGTTTTCTCTTTGAGGAAACGGGAATTCCCTTATCCTCAGGGATATTGTGAGTAATACCTGGAACAACAATGAAAGGAGACTGAGCATTGAGTTCCCAGGTGCTAGGGCAACCTGGTGATCTAAACACCTTGTTGAATAGTCTGAATCACCCCGAGCCAATGGCCATCTTGTTTGGACTTGCCAGGCTCCTGGAGACTTCCCATCTCTTAGGCATGTGTGGATGAAGTTACCTCTACCAGGCAGGGAGGGTCTGTGGTGGGCTCTTCCCAGTCCGGGGGGCTGGGGAGCCTGGCCTCGAACCTTCCTCCTTCTCCACAAGTCTCCAGGTTCACAGCTATTGCACGACAGAGGTGGAGGCGACGATAGGAAGTATGCTCAGTTGGATCAGTCAGTAGGTCATATTTATGGAGTGCTTACTGTGTACAGAGCACTGTACTAAGCGCTTGGGAGAGTACATTATAACCATATAACAGACATATTCTTTGCCCACAGTGAGCTTACAGTCTAGAGGGGGAGGCAGACATTAATGTATATATAATAATGTTGGTATTTGTTAAACGCTTACTATGTGCAGAGCACTGTTCTAAGCGCTGGGGGAGACACGGGGGAATCAGGTTGTCCCACATGGGGCTCACAATCTTAATCCCCATTTTACAGATGAGGTAACTGAGGCCCAGAGAAGTTAAGTGACTTGCCCACAGTCACACAGCTGACAAGTGGCAGATCTGGGATTCGAACTCATGACCTCTGACTCCAAAGCCCATGCTCTTTCCACTGAGCCACGCTGTATATATCTGTAGTTTATTTCTATTAATGTCTCTCCTCTAGACTGTGAGCTGGTTGTGGGCAGCGAATGTGTCTGTTGTTATATTGTACTTTCCCCGTGCTTAGTACAGCGCTTTGCACACAGTAAGCGCTCAATAAATAAGATTGAATGAATGAAGTAATGTAAATGAAATAAAATTACAGATATATACATAAGTGCTGTGGGGCTGGAAGGGGAGATGAGTAAAGGAAGCAAGTCAGGACAATGCAGAAGGGAGTAGGAGAAGAGGAAAGGAGGACTTAGGGAAGGCGTCTTGGAGGAACCATCCCTCAGTTTTGAAGGGAGGGAGAGTAATTATCTGTCAAATATGAAGAGGGAGGGTGAACCAGGCCAGGGGCAGGGTGTGGGCAAGAGATCGGCTGCGAGGTAGACGAGATCGAAGTATAGTGAGAAGCCTGGCATTAGAGTAGTGAAGTGTGCAGGCTAGGTTGTAGTTGGAGAGTAGTGAGGTGAGGTAGAAGGGAACAGTGAAGATGGAGTGCTTTAAAGCTGATGGTAAGGAGTTTCTGTTTGATGTGGAGGTGGATGGACATCCACTGGAGATTCTTGAGGAGTGGGGAGACATGGCGTGAATGATTTTTGTAGAAAAATGATTTTGGCAGCAGAGAGAATAGAGTGGAGTGAGGAGAGACAGGTGGCTGGGAGGTCAGCAGGGGGACTGATACGATAATCAAGGCAGGGTAGGATAAATGCTGCAAAGATAATAACAGGGTAATGGGTTTGTGAGACAGGAAGGTCGGTGGCCATCTACAGTGATGGGAAGGGCAGGGTTTGGGTGGGAAGATAAGGAGTTCTGTTTTAGAGATGTTAAGTTTGGGACATCCAAGTGGAGATGTCTTGAAAGCGGGAGGAAATGCGAGACTGCAAAGAGGACGAGAGATCAGGAATGGAGACGTAGATGGGACTCATCTGCATGAAGGTGGAAGTTGAAGCCACGTGAGCGAATGAGTTCTCCAAGGGAGTGGGTGTAGATGGAGAATAGAAGGGACCCAGAATTGCACCTTGAGGGACACTCATATTCATTCATTCATTCAATAGTATTTATTGAGCGCTTACTATGTGCAGAGCACTGTACTAAGCGCTTGGGATGAACAAGTCGGCAACAGATAGAGACAGTCCCTGCCGTTTGACGGGCTTACAGTCTAATCGGGGGAGACGGACAGACAAGAACAATGGCAATAAACAGCGTCAAGGGGAAGAACATCTCGTAAAAACAATGGCAACTAAATAGAATCGAGGCGATGTACAATTCATTAACAAAATAAATAGGGTAACGAAAATATATACAGTTGAGCGGACGAGTACAGTGCTGTGGGGATGGGAAGGGAGAGGTGGAGGAGCAGAGGGAAAAGGGGAAAATGAGGCTTTAGCTGCGGAGAGGTAAAGGGGGGATGGCAGAGGGAGTAGAGGGGGAAGAGGAGCTCAGTCTGGGAAGGCCTCTTGGAGGAGGTGATTTTTAAGTAGGGTTTTGAAGAGGGAAAGAGAATCAGTTTGGTGGAGGTGAGGAGGGAGGGCGTTCCAGGACCGCGGGAGGACGTGACCCAGGGGTCGACGGCGGGATAGGCGAGACCGAGGGACGGTGAGGAGGTGGGCGGCGGAGGAGCGGAGTGTGCGGGGTGGGCGGTAGAAAAAGAGAAGGGAGGAGAGGTAGGAAGGGGCAAGGTGATGGAGAGCCTTGAAGTCTAGAGTGAGGAGTTTTTGTTTGGAGCGGAGGTCGATAGGCAACCACTGGAGTTGTTTAAGAAGGGGAGTGACAGGCCCAGAGCGTTTCTGCAGGAAGATGAGCCGGGCAGCGGAGTGAAGAATAGACCGGAGCGGGGCGAGAGAGGAGGAAGGGAGGTCAGAGAGAAGGCCGACACGGTAGTCTAGCCGGGATATAACGAGAGCCCGTAATAGTAAGGTAGCCATTTGGGTGGAGAGGAAAGGGCGGATCTTGGCGATATCGTAGAGGTGAAACGGGCAGGTCTTGGTAACGGATAGGATGTGTGGGGTGAACGAGAGGGACGAGTCAAGGATGACACCGAGATTGCGGGCCTGAGAGACGGGAAGGATGGTCGTGCCATCCACGGTGATAGAGAAGTCCGGGAGAGGACCGGGTTTGGGAGGGAAGATGAGGAGCTCAGTCTCGCTCACGTTGAGTTTTAGGTGGCGGGCCGACATCCAGGTGGAGACGTCCCGGAGGCAGGAGGAGACGTGAGCCCGAAGGGAGGGGGAGAGGACAGGGGCGGAGATGTAGATCTGCGTGTCATCTGCGTAGAGATGGTAGTCAAAGCCGTGAGAGCGAATGAGTTCACCGAGGGAGTGAGTGTAAATGGAGAACAGAAGAGGGCCAAGAACCGACCCTTGAGGAACTCCAACAGTTAAAGGATGGGAGGGGGAGGAGGCTCCAGCGAAGGAGACCGAGAATGACCGGCCAGAGAGGTAAGAGGAGAACCAGGAGAGGACAGAGTCCGTGAAGCCAAGGTGAGATAAGGTATGGAGGAGGAGGGGATGGTCGACAGTGTCAAAGGCAGCAGAGAGGTCAAGGAGGATTAGAATGGAGTAGGAGCCATTGGATTTGGCAAGAAGGAGGTCATGGGTGACCTTAGAGAGAGCAGTCTCGGTAGAGTGGAGGGGACGGAAGCCAGATTGGAGGGGTCTAGGAGAGAATGGGAGTTAAGGAATTCTAGGCATCGATTGTAGACGACTCGTTCTAGGATTTTGGAAAGGAAGGGTAGTAGGGAGATAGGACGATAACTGGAGGGGGAAGTGGGGTCAAGAGCGGGTTTTTTTAGGATGGGGGAGACGTGGGCATGTTTGAAGGCAGAGGGGAAGGAGCCCTTGGAGATTGAGTGGTTAAAAATAGAAGTTAAGGAAGGTAGGAGGGCAGGGGCGATGGTTTTAAGAAGGTGAGAGGGAATGGGGTCCGAGGCGCAGGTGGAGGTGGTGGCACTTGCGAGGAGGGAGGAGATGTCCTCTGAGGATACTGCAGGGAAGGATGGGAAAGTAGGGGAGGGGGTTGGTGGGGGGGGAGGGGAGAGGCGGAGGGGTGACTTTGGGGAGCTCAGACCTGATTGTGTAGATTTTCGTGAGGAAATAGGTGGCCAGATCATTGGGGGTGAGAGATGGGGGAGGGGGAGGAACAGGGGGCCTAAGGAGAGAGTTAAAGGTCCGGAACAATCGGCAGGGGTGACGGGCATGCGTGTCGATGAGGGAGGAGAAGAAGCTTTGCCTGGCGGAGGAGAGGGCAGAGTTAAGGCAGGAAAGGATAAATTTGAACTCATAGTTACGGGATGGGAGGCAGAGGAGGAGTCCGCACAAGAGAATGAGAATGAGTAGCCAGAGAGATAGGAAGAGAACCAGAAGAGGACAGTGTCAGTGAAGCTGAAGTTGGATAATGTTTCCAGGAGAGGGGGATGGTCAACAACGTCAAGGGAAGCTGAGAGGTCGAGGAGGATTAGGACGGCATAGAGGCTGTTGGATTTAGGAAGAAAGAGATCATTGGTGACCTTTTAGAGGGCGGTTTCTGAGGAGTGAAGGGGATGGAAGCCAGATGGAAGGGGTTCAGAAAGAGGAGAGAAACCTGAGACAGTGTGTATAAACAACTCGCTCAAGGAGTCTGGAGAGGAATGGAAGGAGGGAGATTGGGTAATAACTGGAGGGAGCCGGGGGGTCAAGGGAGGGTTTTTTTTTTCGGAAGGGGAGATATGGACATGTTTGAATGCAGTGGGGAAGAAGCCATTGAGAGGGAACAGTTGAAGATGGCAGTTAGGGAGGGAAGAAGGGAAGGGACAAGAGTTTTGATAAGGTACAAAGAGATAATAATAATAATGTTGGTATTTGTTAAGTGCTTACTATGTGCAGAACACTGTTCTAAGCACTGGGGTAGATCCAGAGTCATCAGGTTGTCCCACGTGAGGCTCACAGTCTTAATCCCCATTTTACAGGTGAGGTAACTGAGGCACAGAGAAGTTAAGTGACTTGCCCACAGTCACACAGCTGACAAGTGGCAGAGCCGGGATTCGAACCCATGACCTCTGACTCCCAGGCCCGGGCTCTTTCCACTGAGCCACACTGCTTCTGGTGTCAGATGCTCAGGTGGAGGGGGTGGGATTTGAGAGAAGGCAGGAGATCTCCTCTTGAGATACTGCTAGGAAAGATGGGAGCAATGAAGAAGGGGCAGGATGGGGGAGGAACTGGAAGGGCCAAGGGAGATTTTAGGGAAATCATGCCTGATAGTTTCAGTTTTCTCAATAAAGTAGGTGCCCAAGTCATTAGGGGCAAAGGATGGGGAGGCAGTGGGGCAGGGGATTTGAGGAGGGAGTTAAACATCTGGAACAACCGGCAAGGGCAGTGGGCCTGGGTGTCAATAAGGACTGAGAAATAATTTTACCAGACAGACGAGACAGCAGAGTTAAAGTACACAAGGATAAACTTGAGGTTGACAAAGTCAACCTCATATCTAGATTTTCTCCAGCAGCGCTCTGTGTCTCATGCACAAGACTGAAGGAGGCGGACTGTGGAGGTGATCCAGGGCTGTGGGCTAGTGGTATGAAACCGATGAAGGGATAGGGGAGCGAGTGAGTTGAGTTCAGTAGAGTAGGTGGTGTTGAGAGCATCAGTTTAGTCATCAAGGGAAGGTAGTTTGGATTTGGAAGCTAAATGGGACTTGAGAAGTTGGGCCCCACTCTGGGACCCCTGTCCCTGGGAACTTGGGGTGGGCCAGAGGAGAGTGCTTAGTACAGTAAGTGCTCAATAAAGACCACCAGTTGATTTGAATGTGCTGTCTGATGGCAAGTCCGGGCATAGACCCCTCAAAGAGTGCCGACCTAAGGAAGGAAAGGATAGTGAAGAAATGGAAGGTGGGAGAGAGAACTCTTCAAGGCATCTGAAGGGCTGGCAGGAGTCACCAGCTGGTCTCTTTCCTCTGAAAGCTGTGTGAGAGGAGCCCCCGGCCAAGAATTCTCCCGCTCCCTCTGCCCCCGTTCCATGCTTGCCCCGTTTCCGCCTCCAGCACCAACTCCTTGGGGATTTCTTGTGCAGCCAGCAGAGGTGGGGGTGAGGGCTTGTGGCTTCCCCAGTAGCTGCCAGAGGCCCCAAGGGAATGGCTGTCCCAGAGTGGCCATCCCATCTGCCCCCCCCCGTAGAAGGAAACAGCCCTGATTGGGGAGGGACGGTGAACTCGGCCCCCTCCCTCCCTCCACCCTCCAGTCAGGTGAGCAAACTTCAATGTCCAGAACTCAGAGTTTTTGACTTCAGCAGCTCCAGGGGAGGAACACAGGTTCCGACACTATCTATTGAGTCAGAAGATGTTATTATCAATACTGTCAGTATTATTGTTTCCCATGGCATTTATTAAGGGCTTACACTGTGCAGGGGTATTTGCAAGGTGCTATGCCTTGTCCCTCCTGGGCCTCTGTCTCTCTTCTCTCCATATTATAGAGATCAATCGAGGGTATTTACCATGCACTTACTGTGCCGAGAACACTATATATCTCGTCTGTCCCGCCGCCGGCCTCTCGCCCGCCTCTAGCCTGGAACACCCTCCCTCTTAATCTCTGGCAGACAATTACTCTCCCCACATCCCCTTCAAGAGGCCTTCCCTGACAAAGCCCTCCTTTCCTCTTCTCCCACTCCTTTCTGGGTCACCTTGACTTGTTCCCTTTATTCGTCCTCCCTCCCAACCGTACAGGACTTACATACATTCTCTCTAATTCTATTTATATTAATGTCTGTCTCCCCTCTAGACTGTAAGCTCACTGCGGACAGGGAATGTATCTGTTATAATGTTCTATTGTACTCTCCCAAGTGCTTAACACAGGACTCTGCACAAAGTAAGCGCTCAGTAATTGCAATTTACTGACCGACTAAGCTCTTGGGAGGGTACAGTGCAACGGAGTTCGTAGACATGTTCCATGCTCACAGAGAACTTCCAGTTCAGAGAGGGAATTTGAGGCTCCGAGACGTTAAATGATCTGCCCAAGGTGACACCCAGCAAGACAGTGGTGGAGCTGGTCCCATGACATCCAAACCCATGCTCTTTCCCCTAGGCCAAGCTTCCCCCCCGCCCCCAGGGGAAGAGATAGAGGGAGCTCACGGCCAGAGGAACGGTACAGTCTGGGAAGCGGACCAGTACCCCAGGCCTCCCTGCTGGGCCCTCTCGGTGGGGGAAGGGAGCGCGGGGAAGGGAGCAGGGAGGAGCGGGTGGGCAGCCAGAGCACCCCCCCAATGGCTCAGGGTTAATGCCATAGGGGTGAGACTGGGCTCCCTGAAGGGGGCAGAGGGCTTGGGACTTGATCTCTGGCACCAAGTAGGACGTCTGGTCTTCCCTCCTCACCCCAGCTGGCTTGGTTCTTCTGGGGCCCTCTGTAAACTCGGAGAATGTTTCTGTTAATTGTTATATTGCACTCTCCCAAACGCTTAGGACAGTGCTCTTCACACAGTAAGCACTCGATAAATATGATTGAGTGAAAGGAATGAATAAATGGGGTATCCCGATCCCACAGTCCCCACACTGAACATAATAATAACAATAATAATGTTGGTATTTAAGCGCTTACTATGTGCAGAGCACTGTTCTAAGCGCTGGTGTAGATAGAAGGTGATCAGGTTGTCCCACGTGGGGCTCACAGTCTTCATCCCCATTTTACAGATGAAGTAACTGAGGCACTGAGAAGTTAAGTGACTTGCCCAAAGTCACACAGCTGTCAGGTGGCAGAGGCGGGAATTAGAACCCGTGACCTCTGACTCCCAAGCCCGTGCTCTTTCCCCCGAGCCACGCTGCTTCGGCCTAGTGGAAAAAGCCCGGGCTTGTGGATCAGAAGACCTGGGTTCTAATCCCAGCTCTGCCACTTACCTGCTGGGTGACCGTGGGCAGTCCCAGCTCTGCCACTTATCAGCTGTGTGACTGTGGGCAAGTCACTTAACTTCTCTGTGCCTCAGTTCCCTCATCTGTAAAATGGGGATGAAGACTGTGAGCCCCACGTGGGACAACCTGATTCCCCTGTGTCTCCCCCAGCGCTTAGAACAGTGCTCTGCACATAGTAAGCGCTTAACAAATACCAACATTATTAAGTCACTACTCTGTCCTCAGTTCTCCCATCTGCAAAATGGGGATTTAATCCCTGTTCTCCCTCCCACTTAGACCATGGGCCCCCTGTGGGGCCCAATTATGTTGTATGTACCCCAGCGCTTAGTACAGTGCTTGGCTCATAGTAAGCAGTTAATGGAGAAGCAGCATGGCTCAGTGGAAGGAGCCCGGGCTTGGGAGTCAGAGATCATATGTTCGAATCCCGGCTCTGCCACTTGTCAGCTGTGTGACTGTGGGCAAGTCACTTCACTTTTCTGTGCCTCAGTGACCTCATCTGTAAAATGGGGATTAACTGTGAGCCTCATGTGGGACAACCTGATGACTCTGTATCTCCCGCAGCACTTAAAACAGTGCTCTGCACATAGTAAGCGCTTAACAAATACCAACATTATTATTATTATAATATACCATGGTTATTTTGATTTTTTTATCCTCCTACCTCTTCTTCCAGGGCTCGCCCCAGCCCGGCATCCGGGCTTAATCCTCAGCCCCACAGGGACGTAGTGTGCCGATTCTCCCCCACTGCCAGGGCTCCAGGGAGGCGGGCACCCTGGAGGAGCGGGGGGCTGGGCACCCCTTGGGTATGGCAGCAGCGGGAGGAAAAAGGAGAGGCTGACAACCAGGGAGAAATCAGGCAGGTGAAAAATTCCAGCCCCGCTGCCTGACTTTGCCCGGGGCCTGCAGGCCGGGGGCAGCTAGACCCGTGACTTTCGCTCTCCCCGCAGGCCGAAGCGTCCCTCCGGTCCCGATGCTGGACAGCACGGCCCAGCCCGCGGGCACCCCGGCGGGCGGCGAACTCTGCCGCGAGTGCGGCCAGCAGCACCTCCTGCCCAACAACCACCTGTATAACTTCCAGGATGAGGTGGACGATGAGCTGCTGTGCCACATCTGCCTGCAGCCCCTGCTGCAGCCTATGGACACGCCCTGCGGCCACACCTACTGCTTCTGCTGCCTGGAGGGCTTCCTGCAGGAGGCCAGCTTCTGCCCCATGGACCGCAAGAAGCTCAGCCTCCAGCACTGCCGCAGGTCCAGCCTACTGGTCCGCAACCTGCTGGACAAGCTGATCGTCCTCTGCCCCTTCCGGCCGGACTGCCCTCTGACCATGCAACGCTGCCAGCTGGAGGGACACCTGCAGAACAGGTCGGGCCTTCCGTGGAAACGTCGGGGCCCCCGGCGTCTGTTCGCTAAGGGCCGGGCAATGTGCTGAGCACTGGGGTGGCTGCGGGCCGGTGAGATGGGACCCAGCCGCTCTCTCCGCTGGTGCTTGCCGAGGGGGAGGGAGAATGGGTATCGGCTTCCCATTTCCACGAGGACACTGAGGCCCGGAGAAGTCATCTGACTTGCCCAAAATTACGCGGGACGTGAAGGCGGGATTAGAACCCCGGTCCTCGGGCTCCTGGGTCCTGGCTCTTGCCACTAGACCACAATGCTTCTGCCCCTCTGAAAAGTAAAGATCTCCCCCACCCACAACGGGCAGAGTGCTTACGGGTTTGGTGATGGATGGATAATAATAATGTTGGTATTTGTTAAGCGCTTACCATGTGCAGAGCACTGTTCTGAGCGCTGGGGGAGATACAGGGTGATCAGGTTGCCCCACGTGGGGTTCACAGTTTTAATCCCCATCTTACAGATGAGGTAACTGAGGCACAGAGAAGTGAAGTGACTTGCTCACAGTCACACAGCTGACAAGTGGCGGAGCCGGGATTCGAACCCATGACCTCCGACTCCCAAGCCTGGGCTATTTCCACTGAGCCACGCTGCTTCTCATGGATATGTCACGTGCCCCACGTGACCCTGTAGGAGCGGGCTTGGGGGTGGGTAATTAGAGGGAGCAGGATCACGGGGAGGGGGGCAGGAGCAGGCTGAGGGGATTTCTCTGGGTTTTGAATGGGAGCCAGGGGAGGACTGGTTTCAGAGGGAGAGCAGTGTGGCCTAATGGAAAGAGCACAGGCCTGGGAGTCAGAGGACCCGTCTTCTAATCCTGACACTCTGCCGCCCCCCTGCTGTGTGACCTTGGGCAATTCACTTCACTTCTCTGGGGCCTCAGTTTCCTCTTCCATAAAAGGAGGATTAAATAGACTGGAAGTCCCTTGTGAGGCAGGGCCTCTGTCTCACCCGGTGGTCCTATTATCTAGCACAGTGCTTGACACATAGTAAGCACTTAGCAAATACCATGAGGAGAAACCGACTGTCCAGCGTCCCTCTTGTTGTCTCAGACTTTGATCTTTACCTCTGTCTTGGGGGAGGGGGGAAGGTCTTTTTAATGGAGGGAGGGAAAAAAACACACTTTACTGTCTCCAAAAAACCCACTTTACCATCCTGCCCCTGGGCCCAAAGGAGCCCGTACAGAGCCTCCGTAAGTGTGTTGCGGGTAAACGATTGCTCCCCCGGGGCTGGACGGAGAGGGGGTGGGGCGCGGAGAAAGAGAGATGGGGAGGGGAGTCCTTGGGCTGGGCCTTGCCCACTTCCCCACACCAGCTGGGCCAGAGAGCAGCCAGCTGGAGCCTGCGTGTCCTGGGGCCTGAGCGTGTGATCCATCTTTCCCTTGCTTTCCACCCCTCAGTTGGGGCTGGGCTCCTCGCTTCCTCCCTGCCCCAGGCTCCCTGGCCACCCCGTGTCCCTACCGTATCAGACCGGACTCTCCTCCCTCCCCTTGTGTGGGTCTGGTCAGAGTCGTAGTGGCCGGCAGTGACAACCAATCTTTGCTGAGGCTGGTTTGCATTTTAACCCCCTGCTGGAGAAAGATCCAAGAGGGTGGGGGTCTCTAGGGGCCACGTCAGCCGACTGGGGGCAATGGGGCCTTCGGGGGTGGGTCAACAGGGGTCCACACACCCATTTAAGGGGCTCCGTCGGCCTCCTGCCACATGGTAAGAGAAGGCAGGCCCCTGCTGGTACCAGGAACCTCTCAGCTGCCGCTTCTTGATCCTGGGGTCGGGGAGAGAGGCAGGGCTGGATGGAGAGGGGCCGAGGGGTGGCCGGGGACCAGTGGTGTGGAGGAACTGGGGAGATTGAAGGGCAAAGAAATACTGTGCCCCTCTCCTGTGGGGGCAAGGTCCAAGCGGGGAGCGAAGGAGGTAGAAAAAGCGGCCTGCGGCCCCGGGCAGGCGGTGTGGTTCTGCTGCTGGTTTCGGGTAGCAGAGCGGGCTCTGGGTGCCATCTGCTTGGGCTTGCTAAGAACGGAAAACCGGTGCCCTTTCTCCTCCTCCTAACCCGCTCCCGAGGCCTTCCTCAGTCAGGGCTCTCTGGGCCTCTCAACTTCTCTGCTTGCAGCTGGGGAAGAGGCAGTGGGGAGGCAGCTCAGCAGGGAGCGCAGCTTGCCGCCCTACTGCAGGTGGCTTTTGATGCCCTGCCCCCTCCCCCCCGTCACCCCTGGGCACCCCCTCCCCATCATCTCACCCCACGTTTCTGCTCTCACCCCCAGGTGTCCCGGGTTCCAGAAGTATCGGGCGGAGCTGAGCCGGCAGAAGGGTGCCCGGGGCTGCCGTCAGGAGGAGCCCCTGCCCGGGGAGGAGGCAGGCGCCCCCGGGGAGCAGACCCCCGGGGTAATGCCCCCAGCGGTGGAGAGCTCTCTGGCGGCGGCCGTGGCCCTCGGACTGCCGGAGCCGGGGCTGGTCAACCCGGCCTATGAGGAGAGCGAAGAAGGTGAGGACTCCTTTTGCTTATCTTGCGGGCGACCTCTGGGTCTCACCCCTTTCCCTTCCCCACTCCTTTCCCCTGACCTCAGCCTGAGGAATGGCTCTGGGGACAGGCTGGGCCTGCTCGGGCCGGCTTCAGGGGGTGCCGAGCCTGCAGCCCGGGGGTCCCGGCCTCTTCCCTCGCCCCACGTGCTGCTTCTGAGTCGACCCTGGCTGGGGATTGGGTGGGCAGTGGTGGACAGGGAATGTGTCTGTTTATTTTTATATTGTACTCTCCCAAGTGCTCGATATAATGCTCTGCACACAGTAAGCCATGTATGGAATGAGTCCATCAGTGGCCAGGGAGTGGGCTGGGATCAGGATGGAGGAACCGGCCCTGGGGGCTGATGTAGGGAAACATCCCGTGGGATGTTTTCCGGGTGGGAAAACGCTGTACCCCTTGCCACCTGGCCTATGGGGCTGCTCCTCTGCTCACCTCTGCCCCCTCAAAAGACATAAGAGAAGCAATGCGAAGCCGGAAAGAATCCGTTAGCCCTTGGAAGCAGTCGAAAGAGCACAGATCTGACTATCTTGTATCTCCCCCGGTGCTTAGTACAGGGCTTGGCACATAGTAAGCACTTAACAAATGCCACGATTATTATTACTATGATTATCGTCACGTGAGTGCTGGATGTCATGTGGGCTCCCTGGGTCCTGCTGGGGCCTTGCCCCGCCCCTCTGAGTGGTGGCAGGAAAGAGCGAGGCCAAGAGCAGGGAGCCTGGGAGACAAAACTGCACGCAGGAAAATCTCAGCCCTGCGGGGCGGTGGGGGTTGGCTGGCAGGCCTGGCCCCACCTCCTCCCCCACCCCACTCGGGGAGAGAGTGGCCCCCAACCTCGAACCTACTTCCCGCACTCCCCCGGGATGGGATTATGCCTTGGCGTGGTAATCTTATTACACTTAATCTTGTGCACTTCCATCCTTGGAGGGGTGAGGGTGGGCCCCTGGCCTTTACCATCAGGTCCCGTGTTCCCACCCGGATAATCCCGGGCACCAGAGATCGTCTCGGACCACGGGGGAGAAGTAGGGGGGCTTCTCTGCAGCCTCTGTGGCCAGGTGGGCTGGGCCCGGGGAGGCAGAAGATGCCGAGGCCCCAGTCCTTGCCCTCAGGAAGCTCCCAGTCGTAGGGCCGGGAGGGAGCAGGCCTGAACTGCCGAAAGGGCCAGGGAGGGAAGCATAAATAGTGGTTCAGAGGGAATGGCTCACTGGTGACTGATCAGAGAGAGGTTGGTAAGGGGGATCCTGGCTGAGATGGGGTGATCCTCATAGTAACTGGGGTATTTATGCAGTGCTTACTCTGTGCCAAGCACTGTACTAAGCACTGGGGGATATACGAGGTGATCAAGTCAGACACAGTAGGGCTCCGATCTAAGTAAGAGGGAGAGTGGTTATTGAACCACCATTTTACAGGAGATACTGAGACCCAGAGAAATGAAGTGGCTTGCCCAGGGTCACAGCAGGCGAAAGGTGGAGTTGAGATTAGAACCCAGGTCCCCCAGCGCCCAGGCTTTCTCCACTCAGCTGTGCTGCTTCGCCTCCGGGCCTAGGTGGGGTGCCCCGGCTCAGGGGCAGCGGGAGGGAGAGGGGCAGGAAAGCCAAGATGGGGACTGATGCTGTAGGCCTGAAGTGAGCTGACTTCCTGGTGGCCAGAGGGCCCGGTTCCAAGCCCGCTGCGGGGTCTCCTGCTCACCCTGATCCGCCCTCCTGCCCCCACCTCTCCCAGCCCAATGCGGGTTTTCAACTTCTGGGAATGGAGTTGAGGGTGGCGAGGATCGTGAGGGGTACCTTGGTTTCCTCCTGCCGGCAGATGGGCCTCCCAGGGCCAGCCTGGTGGCGGAAACGGTGGCGGTGGAGCTCCGCCGGGAGGACCCGGAGGAGGAGCTGGGGCTGCGCATCGTCGGCGGGAGGGACACGCCCCTGGGCAACATCGTCGTGCAGGAGGTCCGCCGGGACTCACTGGCCGCCTTGGACGGAAGGGTGGCGCCCGGGGACCACGTGCTCGAGGTGGGCGTGCCGGGCCGGTGGTAGGCGGGCGGTTGCTTCCTTCAACCCTCTCCTCGGGCCGGCGCTGGCGCAGCCGGCCCGGTGGCCGCACTTTGCCCCCTCTGACCTGCCAATGGGACAGACTGGTTTCCAGCTGGCTTTATTCTCCTCCATCTTGCTCCTCCCTCCCTTCCTCTTTCTCCCCTTCCTCCTTCCCTTCGACCCTCTCCTTCTCGTTTGCTTGGGGCAAGGGGGTGGGGTGGATTCAATCCCCAGGCAAGTGCCCTTGAGAGCCATGGGCAGTGGGGATGGGGCAGAGGTGGGAGTGGGGGAGCCCAGAAGGGTCTGCAAGGTCTCCCCTCTCCCCCTCCCCGCTCCCCGGCCAGGTCAACGGGGTGACCATCGGCAACGTGACGCACGAGCAGGCCATCGGGCTCCTCCGCCAGTCGGGCCCCACCCTACGCCTGGTGGTGCTGCAGGAGAAGGGCTTCACACCCAAAACCCCCGCTCAGGACGCCGGCCGGGAGGTCGTCCGCGTCACCCTGGTCAAGAGGGACCGGACGGAGCCCCTGGGCATCAAGCTGATTCGCAAGGGGGAGGAGGCCGGGATCTTCATCCTGGACCTGTTGGACGGCGGCCTGGCCGCCAAGAACGGGCAGCTGAGCCGCAACGACCAGGTCCTGGCCATAAACGGGCAGGACCTGCGGCAGGGCACGCCCGAGGCCGCCGCCCACATTATCCAGGTACGGTTTCCGGGCCCCCCTGCTCCCACCCACCACGACCCATGTCCGACTCCCTGTGAGCGTTACCACGGGATCGGCAGGGAGGCTCGCTCCTGATGGCATCGGGAGTTGTGGGCTCCTCGGGTTTGGCTGCCGTGACCTTGGCCGAGTCACTTGACTTCCCTCTGCCTCCGTTTCCTACCCGTAAGATTGTGGTCTGCACATAGTAAGCGCTCAATAAATACTATTGAATGGTCTAAAGACCCATTCTCCCTTCTACTGAGACTGTGAGCTCCACGTGGAACCCGATTACCTTGCTTTTACCACAGCACTTAGTACAGTGCTTAGCACATAATGCTTAACAGACACTCTTACTAATATTATCATTACCTGTTCTCCTCCAATTTTTACTGTGAGCCTTATGTGGAACCTGATTATCTTGTATCCACCCCAATGTTTAATATAGTGCTTGGCACATACCAGGCACTTAACAGATATCACAGTTATTATTACTGGTCAAACACTGCGCTAAGCACTAGGGTGGAGCAGGCTCATATCAGACCCAGTCTCGGTCCCACATGGAGTTCATAGTCTAAGAGGGAGGGAGGCGATGGTGATCCCCAGAGACTAAATACCTGTATTTAACGTTTCAGAGAAGCGGCGTGGCTTAGTGGCAAGGGCCCGGGCTTGGGAGTTAGAGGTCATGGGTTCGAATCCCGGCTCTGCCACCTGTCAGCTGTGTGATTTTGGACAAGTCACTTCACCTCTCTGGGCCTCAGTGACCTCATCTGGGAAATGGGGATGAAGACTGCGAGCCCCACGTGGGACAACCTGATTACCCTGTATCTCCCCCAGCGCTTAGAACAGTGCTGTGCACATAGTAAGCGCTTAACAAATACCAATATTATTATTATTATATTGAATCCCCATTTTACAGTTGAGGAAACTGAGGCACAGAGAAGTTAAGTGATTAGCCGAAATCACACACCAACCAACTGGAGTAGCTGGATTAGAACCCAGGTCCTCTGACTCCCAGACCCGTGCTCTTTCCACTAGGCCTTGCCCCCTACCTCAACCTGCCTGCTACTGTCTTGGCAGGAGAGGCTATGGAGAGGAGAGGGAAGGCAGGGGCAGCTCGGAAGCCCCCGGGTGTCCCCAACATCCACCCCTTAATAATTTTAATCACGGTGCTTCTTAATAATAATAATAATAATTTTGGTATTTAAGTTTTTACTATGTGCCAAGCGCTGTGGTAGATACAAGGTAATCAGGTTGTCCCATGTGGGGCTCACGGTCTTCATCCCCATTTTCCAGATGAGGTCACTGAGGCCCAGAGAAGTCAAATGACTTGCCCGAAGTCACACAACTGACAAGTGGCGGAGCCTGGATTTGAACCTATGACCTCTGACTCCCAAGCCTGGGCTCTTTCCACTGAACCACGCTGCTTCTATTTGTTAAGCACTTACTATGTGCAAAGCACTGTTCTAAACGCTGGGGGGATACAAGGTGATCAGGTTGTCCCATGTGGGGCTCATAGTTTTAATCCCCATTTTCCAGAAGAGGTACCTGAGGCCCAGAGAAGTGAAGTGACTTGCCTAAAGTCACACAGCTGGCAAGCGGCGGAGCCGGCATTCGAACCCATGACCTCTGACTCCCTAGCCCGGGCTCTTTCCACTGAGTCACGCTGCTTCTCCAGCAGCTTCTCATAGCATGTCTTAAGCACTCGCTATGTGCCCAGCACCATTTGAGATCCAGTTCAATCAGATTGGACCCAGTTCCAGTCCCCCATGGGTCACGGCGTAATGGGGAGGGAGAGCAGGTATCGAATCCCGTTTTACAGATGGGGAAAATAACTCCCAGTCCGGTGCTCTCTCCAGACCAGTGAGAATCGAGTTCATTTTGTGGTGTTGAGGCAGAAGACCCCTCCCCTCCAAGAGGCGGGGGAAGACGGGGGGATGCTGGGGTCCGGCAGCGGCAGCCCCGTTCACCCAAGGAGAAGGCCCGAGCAGACTCACTACCTGCGGCCTGCCGCCTACCAGAAGGTACGTCGTCGTCTCCCGAGCGCTCAGTACGGCGGTCTGCACGCCGTAAGCGCTCAATATGACTGAACGACTGTCCTATGCCGGGGGGAGGGAGGGAGCCTCAGCTGTGGGTGCGAACCCCAGGCCAATGGGGCAAAGGAAGGGTCTCGCGGGGCATCCGCCGTCGCTGTCCCTTTGACAGCCTCGCCAGGGAGTTCCCTGCCCCCGTCCACGGTCCCCATTGGACTGGAAGTTCATCCTGGCATTCTAACCTTAAAAACTTCCTCCTGCAAACGAGCCCCTCCAACCTCTGGGCCCAGAGAACGGCTTTAGGGGGTCGGGGTGGCTATGAAGTCCTTTCTAGGGCCAACTCTCCCTGGGTTTCTGAAGCCCTTCCCTATGGTAGCGTCCCCAGCAGACTGGTGGAATGACGAGGGGGTCGGGGGGACGATGACAGTGACAGCCCCTCCTGGACCCGCCCGCTCTACCGTCCCCCGCAGGAGCCGCCCGCGGGCTTCCTGAGCCAGGAGAGGATGCTCACGATCAAGAAGGAGCCGCGGGAGTCTCTGGGGATCACCATCGGCGGGGGCAGAGACAGCAAGCACCAGCTGCCGGTCTTCGTCACCAGCGTGCAGCCCGTCGGCTGCCTCTCCCGCGACGGCAGGGTCAGGAGAGGTGAGGGGGCTCTCACGGCGGAGCGGCAGCCTCTCTGGGGGACGGGGCAGTCGGGGTGAGGCCCGGGAGCCGAGGTTGTGGGCGCGGGGAGGGGATGTCGGGAAAAGTAGGCGTGGGGGTGTCGACAGAAGGGTCAGTCGATCGTATTTATTGAGCGCTTACTGGGTGCAGAGCACTGTACTCAGCTCCTGGGAGAGAACAATATAACAGACACAGTCCCTGCCTGCAATGAGCTTATAGTCATTGAGCTTGATTCTATTTACTGCTATTGTTTTTGTCCGTCTGTCTCTCCCGACTAGACTGTAAGCCTGTCAATGGGCAGGGATTGTCTCTATCTGTTGCCGAATTGTCCGTTCTAAGCTCTTAGTACAGTGCTCTGCACATAGTAAGCACTCAATAAATACTATTGAATTACAGTCCAGACAGTCATGTAAATAAAATTAGAGCTATGTACATAAGTGTTGTGGGGCAGGGAGAGGGGATGAATAAAGGGAGCAGATCAAAGTGACACAGAAGCGGGAGAAGAGGAGAGGAGGGCTTAGTCAGGGAAGGCTTCTGGAGGAGGTGTGTCTTTAATAAGACTTTGAAGGGCCGGAGAGTGATTGTCGGATTTGAGGAGAGAGGGCGTTCCGGGCCAGAGGCAGGACATGGGCAAGAGGTCAGCAGTGGGATAGATGAGATCGAGGTACGGTGAGGTTGGCATTAGAGTGAAATGGTTGGACTGGGTTGTAGTAGGAGGGTAGGGAGGTGAAGTAGGAGGGGGCGGGGTGATTGAGTGCCTTTAAGTTAGTCATATTTATTCATTCATTCATTCAATAGTATTTATTGAGCGCTTATTATGTGCACAGCACTGGACTAAGCGCTTGGAATGGACAATTCGGCAACAGATAGAGACCATCCCTGCCCATCGACGGGCTCACGGTCTAATCGGGGGAGACAGATGGACAAAAACAACATAATCGCGATAAATAGAATCAAGGGGATGGACACCTCACTAGCAAAAGAAACAGGTAACAAAGATATAGACAAATGAGCAGAGTCCTGAGGGTAGGGGAAGGGAGAGGGGGAGGAGCAGAGGGAAAGGGGGCTTAGCTGAGGGGAGGTGAAGGGGGAACAGAGAGGGAGCGGAGGGAAAAGGGAAGCTCAGTCTGGGAAGGCCTCTTGGAGGAGGTGAGCTCTCAGCCAGGAGAGGATGTGCAGATCTATCTGTACTCTGTGCACAGCACTGTACTAAGCGCTTGAAATGTACAACTCAGCAACAGATAAAGACAATCCCCGCCCAATAACAGGCTCACGATCTAAATGGGAGGAATCATAGAGATATACATATCATTTTCAAAATAAATAGGGTAATAAATAATATATACAAATGCACCCAGAGCTGAGAGGAAGGGAAGGGGGAAGAGCAGAGGGCAGGAAAAGGGGAGAATGGGGAGTGGAGGAGGAGCAGAGGGAAAAGGGGGCTCAGTCTGGGAAGGCCTCCCGGAGGAGGTGAGCTCTCCGTAGGGCTTGGAAGAGGGGAAGAGAGTAAGTTTGGCAGAGGTGAAGAAGGGGGGCGTTCCAGGGCAGCAGTAGGACATGGGCCGGGGGTCAACGGCTGGAGAGGAACGAACGGGGGATGGTGAGGAGGTGAACGGCTGCAGAGGAGCGTAGCATACGGGCTGGGCAGTAGAAAGAGAGAAGGGAGGTGAGGTAGGAGGGGGCAAGGGGATGGAGAGCTCTGAAGCCAAGAGTGAGGAGTTGGAGTCATTTCCTATTCATAGCAACTCTCCGGATATATTTTCTCCAGAATAGCCCGTCTTCTGCCATAATCCGTAACCTTTCCAACCGTTCTTCCGTTACCATTGTTATGGTCTCTATCCATCTAGCCGCTGCTCTTCCTCTTCCACGTTCTCCCTGGACTTTTCCTAGCATTAGTGTCTCCTCCAGAGAATTAGTCCTCCTGCTTTTGTGTCCAAACTATGCTTATCCAGGTTGAATCATTTGGCCTTCCAGAGATCACTTTGGCTTAATTTGCTCCAAAATCCATTTGTTTGCTTTTCCGGCAGTCCGTTGTATTCGCAAAAGCCTCCTCCGACACCACATTTCAAAAGAATCGCTGCTCTTTCTGTCCTATTTTTTCCTCTGTCCGGCTTGCGGATCCATACGTTGCCACTCGAAACACCACGGAATTGACCGTTTGTATTTTTGTGGGAATTGTTCCATCAGAACTTATTGCGTGCAAAGCACTGTACTCGACAGCTTGCGATATACTGTAGTAGGAGAGCGAGGGGGGAGGAGTTTCTGTTCTCTGCGGAGGTGCACGGGCAACCACTGGAGGTTCTTGAGGAATGGGAAAACGTGGCCTGGATGTTCCTGTAGGAAAATGATCGGGGCAGCAGAGTGAAGCGTGCGTTGGAGTGGGAAGAGACTGGAGGCAGGGAGGTCAGGAAGGAGGCTGATAGGGTAATGGAGGCCGGATAGGATAAGCGATTGGATTGACGTGGTCGCGGTAAGAACCCACAGGCCCCGAGGGTTGCAGACGGACCTCGTTCCCGGCCCGACCCCCCTTTTTCCCGTCCGGAACGTCCAGGCAGCGTGCTCCTGAGCATCAACGGCGTCGACCTGACCCAGCTGTCCTACTACGAGGCCGTCTCTGCGCTGAAGCACCACACGGCCTCCACTTCGGTGATGCTCAGAGTCCTGGACATCTTGGTGCCTGAGAGGAGCCCGGAGAACGGGGAGGTGGTCCCCGAGGCCGCCAGAGAGCCCGGACACGGCTGGGCGCCGCTCTGGGTGACGTGGCTGGGGTTGCCCAGGTGAGTCTCCTGGCGGGCAGCCAGCGGGAGTGGTCGGGGAGGGGGACCCGGATCTCTTCCCGGAGCGGCCCGGAGGGGCCCGGAGGTGAGTCACCCCCACCCCCAGGTGCAGACGGTAGCTATTGTTGCTGTGTTTTGGCAACGCGCGCACCGGGATAGCAGCCCTGGGTCTCCGATTCCATTGGCCCCGCCCCTCGTCCAGGCTTAATTCCCTTGGTGGGAAGGAGGCTTTTCGGCGAAAATTTCAATTGTCACGCAAACCGGGGAAAACCAGGTGAAGGGCGGCCGGGGAGGGGAGGTCGAGGCGGGCAGCAGAACCCCACTGTGGATTCGTGGGCCCCTTCGGGTTAGGTGACCAAGGGCGACTCTCTCGATCAATGGTGTAATAATAATAATAAATATCGTGGTACTTGTTAAGTGCTTATTATGTGCCAAGCACTGTACGGAGCACTGCGGCAGATACAGGTTAGGTTGGATACCGTCCCTGTCCCACGTAGGAGTCACAATTTTACAGTCTTAATCTTAGAGAAGCAGCATGGCTCAGTGGAAGGAGCCCGGGCTTGGGAGTCAGAGGTCATGGGTTCGAATCCAGGCTCTGCCACTCGGCAGCTGGGTGACTGTGGGCAAGTCACTTCACTTCTCTGGGGCTCAGTTCCCTCATCTGGAAAATTGGGATTAACGTGAGTCTCATGTGGGACAACCTGATACCCTGTATCTACCCCAGCGCTTGGAACAGTGCTCTGCACATAGTAAGCGCTTAATAAATACCATTATTATTATTTTCATTATCACTAAGAATCTGAGTACTTACTGGGTGCAGAGCACTGAAGTAAGCGGTGGGGAAAGTGCAGTGCTCAGCGCTTAGCACAGTGGTGGGCACTGAAAGTCCGTAACTTATACCATCAGAAGAGGCCTTCCCATGTGTCAAAAAGCAGCCTGGGGAGGCAGCGTGGCTTTGTGGAAAGAACTCGGGTCTGGGTCCTGGGTTCTAGTGCCGGCACCACCACTTGTCTGTTCTGAGACTTGGGGCAATTCACTTCACTTCTCTGTGCCTCAGTTACCTCATCTGGAAAACGGGGATTAAGAGTGTGAGTCCCATGTGGGAAAAAATGATTGCCTGTCAACCTTCGCACGAAAGAAAAACTCCTCCCTCTTGGCTTCAGAGCTCTCCATCCCCTTGGCCCCTCCTACCTCACCTCCCTTCTCTCTTTCTACCGTTCAACCCGCACACTCCGCTCCTCTGCCGCCCACCTCCTCACCGTCCCCCGTTCTCGCCCGTCCCGCCGTCGACCCCCGGCCCCCGGCCTACCGCTGTCCTGGAACGCCCTCCCTCCTCACCTCCGCCAAACTAACTCTCTTCCCCTCTTCAAAGCCCTACTGAGAGCTCACCTCCTCCGGGAGGCCTTCCCACACTGAGCCCCCCCTTTCCCCCTGCTCCTCCTCCCCTTCCCATTCCCCCCTTTTCCCACCCTCTGCTCTTCCCCCTTCCCCTCCCCTCAGCACTGGGCGCATTTGTATATATTATTTATTACCCTATTTATTTTGTTAATGATATGTATATCTCTATGATTCGATTTATCTTGATGATGTCGGCACCGGACTACTTGTTTTGTTCCGTTTTGCTGTGCCGTCTGTCCCTCCCGTTTAGTCCGTGAGCCCGTCATCGGGCAGGGGTTGCCTCTATCTGTTGCCGAATCGTACACTCCAAGCGCTTAGTACAGTGCTCTGCACATAGTAAGCACTCAATAAATACTATTGAATGAATGGATGAAATGGACTGTGTCCAACCTGATTGACTTGTATCTACCCCTGCGCTTAGAACAGTGCTTGGCACATGGTAAGTACTAAACAGGAGCCGTAATTATTAGAACAGTGCTCGGTGCTTAGAACAGTGCTTGGCACATAGTAAGCACTTATTATCATTTTTATTAAAAGGGCTGGGGAGGGGGGAGGAAACCTTACCTAATAATAATATGTAGAATTTAGCGTTTCCTACGTGCCGGGTGCTGGGGTAGATGCAATATTATCAGACACCGTCTCACGTGGGATTCTCAACCGAAGAGGAGGCAGAACAGAGATGTAATCTCCATTTTGCAGAGGAGGAAACGGAGGCCCTGAGCGATTGAGAACCCGGACCTCCCGACCCCGAGCTGTCCGGTCCCTCCGCTGGCCGGTCGGGGCCGCCGGGGCCGCGAGCTCCTCTGGGGAAGGAGAGGCCGCTGGAGACAATGGAGGGTGGCGTGATTGTCATCTGTAAGAAAACCTTTTCCCCTCCCGGGGCCCGTGTTTGCGGCAAGTGTGCAGCCCGGTGAGGCACAGGCGCGGGGAGCTGGAGCAGGGCTCTGAGAGGTCGCATTCGTTCATTCGGTCGTATTTCTTGAGCGCTTACTATGTGCAGAGCACCGTACTAAGCGCTTGGAATGGACAATTCGGCCACAGATAGAGATAATCTATCTCTATGATAATCTATCTCTATGAGAAGCAGCGTGGCGCAGTGGAAAGAGCACGGGCTTTGGAGTCAGGGCTCATGAGTTCGAATCCCAGCTCTGCCACTTGTCAGCAGTGTGACTGTGGGCAAATCACTTAACTTCTCTGTGCCTCAGTTCCCTCATCTGTAAAATGGGGATTAAGACTGTGAGCCCCACGTGGGACAACCTGATTCGCCTGTGTCTACCCCAGCGCTTAGAACAGTGCTCTGTACATAGTAAGCGCTTAACAAATACCAACATTATTATTATAATCCCTGCCCAGCAACGGGCTCACCATCTAAACGGGGGAGACAGACAACGAGACAAAGCAAGTAGTCGGGCGTAAATATCAGCGAGATCGATGGAATCATAGAGATACACGCATCATTAACAAAATGAATAGGGTAATAAATAATGTATACAAATATGCCCAGTGCTGAGGGGAGGGGAGGGGGGAAGAGCAGAGGGCGGGAGAGGGGGGAATGGGGAGGGGAGGAGGAGCAGAGGGAAAAGGAGGGCTCAGTCTGGGAAGGCCTCCTGGAGGAGGTGAGCTCTCAGTAGGGCTTGGAAGAGGGGAAGAGAGTTAGTTGGCCCCACATCCCGGCCGGTAGGTGCCCGGATGTAGCTCCTCCCGTGGGGCTGGGGTCCGTCAGGGGCCGCCGCGCGGGGTGAGGGATTTGCCCGCCGACCGTCTGTACTGGCTCGTCGCTGACTGTGCGCTAAGCGCCAGGGAGTCAGAGGTCGTGGTTCTAATCCCACCTCCCCCACTTATCAGCTGTGTGACTTTGGGCAAGTCACTTCACTCCTCTGCGCCTGTTACCTCATCTGTAAAAATGGGGATTGAGACTGTGAGCCCCACGTGGGACAATCTTGTATCTACCCCAGTGCTTAGAACTTAGTAAGGGCTTAACAAATTACCATCATCATCATGTAATACAATACAGGTCAGATCTAGTCCCTGGCCCAGGGCTAAGCGGGAGGGGAGAACGGGTGTTCCATCTCCAATTTACGGATGAGGAAACTGAGGTCCCGAGAAGTGAAGTGGCTTTCCCGGGATCACCCAGGAGGCCAGTGGCAAGCCAGGTTTTAGAACCCAGGGTCCCTGACTCCCGGGCCCGTGCTCTGGCACTCGACTCTGGGCAGCTCCTGGAGAGCTCACCTCCTCCGAGAGGCCTTCCCAGACTGAGCTTCCCCTTTTCCCTCTGCTCCCTCTCTGCCCCCCCTTCACCTCCCCTCAGCTAAGCCCCCTTTCCTCCCTTTCCCTCTGTTCCTCCCCCTCTCCCTTCCCCTCCCCTCAGCACCATGCTCATTTGTCTATATTTTTATTACCCTCTTTATTTTGTTAATGAGGTGTCCATCCCCTTGATTCGATTTATGGTGATTAAGTTGTCTTGTTTTTGTCCGTCCGTCTCCCCTGCTTAGACCGCGAGCCCGTCAGTGGGCAGGGACGGTCTCTATCTGTTGCCCAATTGTCCATTCCAAGTGCTCAGTTCAGTGCTCTGCACATAGTACGCATTCAGTAAATACTATTGGATGTCCCTCCCCCTGTCGGGGATGGGAGAGGGCCGGGGTGCAGCCGGCACGGGCTGCTGTAGTCCCTTGGCCTGGCCGCTCGGACACTGCGCTGCGCCGATCGTGAAGACCACCTGTACGCTTGGCACAGTGCCTGCCGGCCCCCGGGTAGCAGCTTTCGGTTCCCACCCTCTGCGGGCAGCCCCCGTCCCTCTGAGTTAATAATGTTGGTATTTGTTAAGCGCTTACTATGTGCAGAGCACCGTTCTAAGCACTGGGGTAGATACAGGTAATCAGGTTGTCCCATGTGGGGCTCACAGTCTTCATCCCCATTTTACAGATGAGGGAACTGAGGCCCAGAGAAGTTAAGTGACTTGCCCACAGTCACACAGCTGACAGCTGGCAGAGCTGGGATGCAAACCCATGACTTCTGACTCCCAAGCCCGGGTTCTTTCCACTGAGCCACGCTGCTTCTCTACCCCCAAACCCTCCTGCTTCCCCACCCCAGCAAACACCGGCCCCTGCGCGTCATACGCAGGCTCATTCATTCATTCGATAGTATTTATTGAGCGCTTACTATGTGCAGGGCACTGGACTGAGCGCTTGGAATGGACAACTGGGCAACAGAGAGAGACCGTCCCTGTCCATTGACGGGCTCACGGTCTAATCGGGGGAGACGGACGGCAGCCAGGCTCCTCTGTCTCCTGTGGGAGACCCGCTGGGAGGCGTGGCCCCCCTTCGTTCTGCTTCATGGGAATTGGGGTTCGGCGGACACCCTCTCCCCTCTCCCGCACTTTCACCGGTGTCTTCTCCACTCCAGTCCCCCAACCCCAGGGCTGCCGTCCGCACTGTGTAGCGGAAATCTGTCCACATCTCAGTGGAAAAAGCCCGGGCTTGTGAGTCAGCGGTCATGGGTTTGAATCCCGGCTCTGCCCCTTGGCAGCTGGGTGACTGCGGGCAAGTCACGTCATTTCTCTGGGCCTCAGTGACCTCATCTGGAAAATGGGGATGAACTGGGAGCCTCACGTGGGACAACCTGATGACCCCGTATCTACCCCAGCGCTTAGAACAGTGCTCTGCACATAGTAAGCGCTTAACAAATACCAACATTATTGTAGAGAAGCAGCGTGGCTCAGTGGAAAAAGCCTGGGCTTGGAAGTTCGAGATCATGAGTTCGAATCCTGGATCTGCCACTTGTCAGCTGTGTCACCGTGGGCAAGTCACTTCACTTCTCTGGGCCTCAGTTCCCTCATCTGGAAAATGGGGATGAAGACTGTGAGCCTCCCGTAGGACAGCGTGATGACCCTGTATCTCCCCCAGCGATTAGAACGGTGCTCTGCACGTAGTAAGCGCTTAACAAATACCAACGTTATTATTATTATCATCTACGGAGTGTTTCTCCCGGGTGGAAGGAGGAGAGGAGTGTGGGTGACCTCCCTCCCCGACCTCTGCGCCACAGTGCTGAGTCTCCTCCCTGACCCACGAACACGGGCGCTGCTTCCGAGTCATGGAACTCTATGGTCGGAGCCAAAGCGGAGGGAGTGTGGGCTCATAAAATATAATAATAATATTGATATTTGCTAAGCGCTTACTATGTGCAGAGCACTGTTCTAAGCGCTGGGGTAGATACGGGGTAATCAGGTTGTCCCACGTGAGGCTCACAGTTAAACCCCATTTTACAGATGAGGTAACTGAGGCACAGAGAAGTTAAGTGACTTGTCCACGGTCACACAGCTGACAAGTGGAAGAGCCGGGATTCGAACCCAGACCCCCGACTCCCAAGCCCGGGCTCCTTCCACTGAGCCATGCTGCTTCTCAAATATGAACAGCAGACAACAAGGGACTTTATCAGTTCTGTCCAGGAGGTACACTACCTAGAGAAATGGAGTGGCGTCCACTCTATTTCAATTCAGTCGAACTTATTGAGCACTCACTGTGTGCAGAGCACTGTACTAACGCTCGGGGAAGAACAATACAGCAGTAGAGAGAGACGGTCCCTGCCCACAGTGAACTCACAGTCTGGCATCAGGGGAGAGAGAGACATCAATGCAAGTGAACAGACGCTTGCCTGCTCTGTGACCTTAGGTAAGCCAGTCATCCTCTCTGTGCCTCAGCTACCTCATCCGCAAAATGGGGACTAAGACAGTGATCCCCACGTGGGGCAGGGCCCGTGGCCGCCTGATTACCTTGGTTACCCTGGTCCTCAGTACAGTGCCTGACACGTTCTTTCATTCCGTCATATTTATTGGGCGCTTTCTGTGTGCAGAGCACTGTCCTAAGCACTTAGAAAGTAATAATAATAATGTTGGTATTTGTTAAGCGCTTACTATGTGCAGAGCACTGTTCTAAGCGCTGGAGTACATACAGAATAATCAAGTTGTCCCACGTGAGGCTCACAGTTAATCCCCATTTTTACAGATGAGGTAACTGAGGCACAGAGAAGCGAAGTGAAGTGACTTGCCCACAGTCATACAGCTGACAAGTGGCAGAGCCGGGAGTCGAACTCATGACCTCTGACTCCGAAGCCCAGGCTCTTCTCCACTGAGCCAGGCTGCTTCCCCAAGTACAATTCAAGCAATTCAAGAAAGTGCATTTCAGCAATGAATAGAGACAATCCCTGCCCACATAGTAAGCGCTTAACCAAGCCATAAAAAGGGGATGCGCTGAAGCCTCCCAGGTGGCCACGGCCGGTACCCCGTCCCTTGAGGCAGCCCCGGGAGCCCTCGCTGTTGAAGTGGCCCCGGGCACCCAACGGCCCCCTCCCCTGCTGCCAGAGTCCCGCCAGGCCGCGCGTCCTGTCCCATCAGCAGCATGACGTGGCTGGCTGTGCCATCGGTGGGTCCTTTGCCAGCATGGCCTGTGGGCGTTGGATTCCTGCCTGTCTAGGGGCGGTTCGCTGGGGAGGCTATGCCAATCCCGGTCACAGTTCCCTGGGGCGAGGGGCGAGGGGCGAGGGTAGGGGGTCCTTCGGAGCCTCGGGATCCTGTCGGTGGAGGGACTGTGGGCGGGGTCTGCCGTGCACGGTGCTGCCACGTAGGGTTGTGCCTGCCGCTCTCTGGCACCCCATACCCTGCCTGTGCCGACTAGGATCCCGCAGAGTTGGGAGTGCCCATCTAGCCCCGCTGCCTTTTCCGGCTTCCTGGTTGGCAGGTGCCGGAGGGGGGCAGCCTCTGTGGCTTCTGAGGGACCTTGGTCACTTCCCCGGGCTTGAGGAGGGGGATCCCGAGATCTGAGATCCTCCCCACCCCCGCCCCTCGCCTCCCGTCTTCAGCCCGCGGGGCAAGAAGCTGTTTTAACGTAGATTTTACAGTGCCTCTCAGCCGGGCCCCTTCTAGAGGCCTATGTGAAAACCGCTGCTTACCCCAGCCCCTACAAGCCACGTGGCCTTCCCGTGGGTAGGAGGGGCTGTGGGGTCCCGGAGCGGTGGGGTCAGCCAGGTTACAGCGGCTGACCCCAGGCTCTGCCAGGGTAGCAGAACCCGGGTCACAGACGGGCTGCATCCCCATGCCCCCAGGTGACGACAGATCCCCAGGGGCTGGTTTCTAGGCTGGGAACTCGTCCGTTCCAAGTACTTAGTACGGTGCTCCGCACAGTAAGCGCTCGATGAATACGATTGAATGAATGATCACGGCTGCCGGGGCGAGGCCGGCGAGGGAGCTCCCCCTTCGAACAGCCCCTCCCTGGCCGGCTCAGTCCTGTGAGCGTCAGGACCCCGTGGTCGCCGGGATCCTGGGATCGGGTTGGGGGAGCGGGCCGTCCCGCTGGTGGTGTTGACCCAGATGGTGGCCCGTCTCCCCCGATTAGACCGTAAACCCGTCAAAGGGCAGGGACTGTCTCTATCTGTTGCTGATTTGGACATTCCAAGCGCTTAGTCCAGTGCTCTGCACAAAGTAAGCGCTCAATAAATACTATTGAATGAATGAATGGCCACTCTGGGAGGGAGGAGCAGGTATCTGAGCAGAAACAGTTGCTCCTCTATGGGTGTGTGGAGTGTGGAATCTGGACGCTGATAGGCTATATATGGGCCCCCCTCGGGTGTCAGTCTGACTACCTGCTGGGTGGTACTCGGGTGGAGGGAGGAGACCCCCCGGGGACGAGAAACTGAGACCGGATTCCACTCGTTCCATAGATTCATTCATTCATCCGTGTTTGTTAAGGGCTTACTGTGTGCAGAGCACCGTACTAAGCGCTTGGGAAAGTACAATACAGCAGTAAAGAGTGATATTCCCTGCCCACAGTGAGCTCACAGTCTAGGGGCGGGGAGACAGACATCAGTACAAATAGACATCAATATAAAATAAAATCACAGATATAAACGTAAGTGCCGTGGGGACATCGGGAAGAGCAAAGGGAGCAAGTCAGGGCGATGCAGAAGGGAATAGGAGATGAGGAAAAGTGGGGCGTAGTCTGGGAGGGCCTCTTGGAGGAGATGGGCGTTCAGTAAGGCTTTGAAGTGGGGGGAGAGTTACTGTTTGGCGGATTTGAGGAGGGAGGGTGTTCCAGGGCAGAGGTAGGACGTGGGCCAGGGTTCCGTGGCAAGACGGGCGACGTCAAGGCACAGCGAGAAGGTTAGCGCCGGAGGAGGGAAGCGTGCCGACTGGGTCGTAGAAGGAGAAAAGTAAGGTGAGGTAAGAGGGGGCGAGGCGATGGAGTGCTTTAAAGCCAATGGTGGGGAGTTTTTGTTGGATACGGAGGTGGATGGGCAGCCACTGGACGTTTTTGAGGAGGGCGGGCGACATGTCCTGAACATTTCTGTAGAAAGGTGATCCAGGCAGTAAAGTATGGACTGGAGTGGGGAGAGGCAGAAGGTTGGGAGGCCAGCAAGGAGGCTGATGCGGTAATGTAGGTGGGGTAGGATGAGTATTAACGTGATAACAGTTTGGATGGAGAGGAAAGTGCGGATTTTAGCGATGTTGTGAAGGTGAGACTGACAGGATTTGGCAACGGATTGAATATGAGGGTTGAATGAGAGAGAGAGGAGTCGAGGATAACACATGGCTCAGTGGAAAGAGCCTGGGTTTGGGAGTCAGAGGTCATGGGTTTGAATCCCGGCTCTGCCACTTGTCAGCTGGGTGACTGTGGGCGAGTCGCTTCACTTCTCTGGGCCTCAGTGACCTCATCTGGAAAATGGGGATGAAGACTGAGAGCCTCACATGAGACAACCTGATGACCCTAGAAATCCCCAGCGCTTAGAACAGCGCTCTGCACAAATACCAACATTATTATTATAACACCAAGGTTATGGGCTTGTGAGACGGGAAGGACGGTGGCGCCGTCTACAGTGACGGGAAAGTCCGGGAGAGGACGGGGTTTGGGTAGGAAGATAAGGAGCTCTGTCCCTCCCCTCCCCTTCCCATTCCCGTCCCACCCCGGCCCCTCTGAGAGCAGGGGGCTCCTCAGGGCCGAGGAAGGAAGGAGGGAGGTCCCGGTTGGAAGCGGGAGAGGCCGGGGCTCCTCTCGTACCCACCCACGGGGACTGTGGGACCCCTGCCCTCCGAGCCTCCTCTTCCCCTCCAACCTGCCGACATCCACCCGGGCCGTGGCCAGCCCTTCTGCCTCTCCTTTCAGCGACCTCAGAGGCCACCTGCCGTTTGAGGTAATCTCCAAGCTGGCTGTCGCCCCATGGCCCTCCAGACCCGGGGCCGGTGAACTTCCTCTCCCCTCAGCACTGTGCTCATCTGCTCATTTGTATATATTTTTATTACCCTATTTATTTTGTTAATGAGGTGTCCATCCCCTTGATTCTATCTATTGCTATTGTTTTTGTCCGTCCGTCTCCCCCGATTAGACCGTGAGCGCATCCATGGGCAGGGATTGTCTCTATCTGTTGCCGAATTGTCCATTCCAAGCGCTTAGTTTAGTGCTCTGCACATAGTAAGCGCTCAATAAATACTATTGAATGAACCAATGAATGTCCCCGATGGCAGAGAGCCCCCAGTTCCAGGGCCGGCGTCGGTGAACAACGAGCCAGAACCCCAGATGGATGGATGGATGCAGGGCCTTGTGTGTGTGAACTGGGATGGAGGGAGTGGGCTTCTTGGAGGAGACGGGGCTGAGCTCGACATTTTGCAATCAGGGTCCTCTCGAAGCTTCGGGCCCGGAAGCTCCCCCCGGAAGCCACCGCGCTGGCAGAGGAGGGACGGATCGTGTCGAGGCAGGGTCCCTCGATGCCCCACAACCTCGGGCATCTGAGCTCGGCATGGGCCCGTCCCTGGGCTCTCCTGGGCCAGCGGTCAGGAGTGAGAGCCAGAGCTGGGGGCGCCAAAGCCGTCATCCACCCGGGCCAGGATGCCCCTCTTCCAGTGCCCGGCTGGGGGCAAACCGGGATCTGCCCGGAGTTGTGCCCGGGGACCCTGTTGCACTCCTTTTTGAGCCCTTGCTCTCCAGAGGGGGCGTCACCTCCCCCCTCCTTCCCTCACCCCAACTTTCCTAGAGGGTGGGGTGAAGGTGGTCTTTGGTTAGATTGTGAGCCTCATGTGGGGCAGGGACTATGTCCAATCTGATTTATCTCTACTCCAGTCTTTAAAAGAGTGCCGGATGCATAGTAAGTGCTTAATAATAATAATAATAATGTTGGTATTTGGTAAGCGCTTACTATGTGCAAAGCACCGTTCTAAGCGCTGGGGGAGATACAGGATCATCAGGTTGTCCCCCGTGAGGCTCACAGACTTCATCCCCATTTTACAGATGAGGTCACTGAGGCCCAGAGAAGTGAAGTGACTTGCCCACAGTCACACAGCTGCCAGGATTCGAACCCATGACCTCTGCCTCCCAAGCCCGGGCTCTTTCCACTGAGCCACGCTGCTTCCCATCATTATTATTTATTGATTGTTTTCCAAAGTCGAAGCCTACCTCCCCAACAGCACAGCCTTGGCCGCTCTCCATAACAGTAGTAATGATGATAATTGTGATATGAAGTGTCTATTACGTGCCAAGTGGTGGACAGAGCATGGGCCTGGGAGTCAGGAGGTCATGGGTTAATAATAATAATGATGTTGGTATTTGTTAAGCGCTTACTATGTGCCAAGCACTGTTCTAAGCGCTGGGGTAGACACAGGGGAATCAGGTTGTCCCACGTGGGGCTCACAGTCTTCATCCCCATTTGACAGATGAGGTAACTGAGGCACAGAGAAGTTAAGTGACTTGCCCACAGCCACACAACTAAGTGGCAGAGCCGGGATTCGAACCGGGATTGACTCCAAAGCCCGTGCTCTTTCCACTGAGCCACGCTGCTTCTCTATTCTAATCCCGGCTCCGTCGCTGGTCCGATGTGTGGCCTAGGGCAAGTCACTTCTCCGTGCCTTAGTTACCTCATCTGTAGAATGGGGATTGAGAGCGAGCCCCACGTGGGACAGGGACTGTGTCCAACCCCATTTGCTTGTATCCTCCCCAGTGTTTATTAGAGTGTCTGGCACATAGTAAGCGCTTAACAAATACCACAATTATTATTATTATGCTCTGACCTGGGACAGAAACAATACGAGCATATTGGACAGGCTCCCATCTAAGGGGGAAGGGAGAACAGGGATTGAATCCCTATTTCACACATAAAGAAACTGAGGCCCAGGGAAGTCGAATGACTTGCCCGAGGTCACACAACAGGCAGGTGGCAGAGCCGGGATTAGAAATCGGGTTTCTTGACCCCCCAGCCCTGTGGTCTCTCTATTAGGCTGCACTTCTAGTCACCCCGCAGATGATGGCCCTGGTCCTGCCCCTTCTGCTCTATGGGGCTTCCAAACCTGCTCCCCCGTGCCCCCTAGCAATCAGTCACTCGGGTATTTATCTACCGCATCCCCGATCCACCTCCTCCCCGCCACTCTTCCCCGGGTGGGGCGTGATGTGCCGGAGCAGTGGAAAGGCCAGGAGCGTTAGGCGAGAAAGAGGAACGAGGCAGGGAGGGAAAATCCTCCCCATCATCCTGCGTCGGGGTCTCGTGCCGTCAGTTGGTTTTCCGGGCCTGCAGGGTCGTCGTGTTTGCTCTGCCGGTCTGGTGTCGTCCTCGGGGCCTGCCCTTGCCCCCGTGTCACAGGTGTGAGGGAAGAAGGGGTTGGAAGCCCGGAGATGGGAGGTGCTCCCCTAGGTCACGCGGTGACGGTGACGCGCCCTTTGGTTTCCCAGCTGCCTTCACTGCTGCCAAGACATCGTCCTGCGCAAGAGCGACGCAGAGAGCTGGGGCTTCAGCATCGTGGGAGGGTTCGAGGAGGCCAAAGGCAGCCAGCCCTTCTTCATCAAGACCATCGTGCCCGGCACCCCGGCCTTTCGAGATAAGAGACTCAGGTGAGGAGGGTCCCGGCCAAGGCCGAGGTCCGGGTGCCCGCGGCGGGGAGGGGGCGTGGCCGGATCGGGAGCAGGGCTCGGCCTAATCAGAGGCAGGAGGATGGATTAAATGACTTCCAAAGCAGGCCCCACGCTGTGAAAACACTCACAGGAGGGTCCGTTTGCGATCGGGGGAGGGATGGGGTGGGAGAAAATCGTTTTTCCAGGCTTGGAAAATTGGCTTTCCTGTTCCAGGCTTGCGGAGGAGGGAGGGGTTTCCATTGCTGACCGAGCTGTGGAGGGCAAGGGGGTGGTGTCTAGATCCACCCCTTCCCCAGGGACCGTGGGCACCGAGCAGCGGTTTCCGGGACCCTGGCCAATGGGCCGGCCCCCCCGACCCCACTCCAGTGACTTTACTGGACACCACACGCCACTGAGGCTGACCGCGGGTCCAGGGTCCACACCAGGCCCACCCGCTTTCCCCCGGAGCATCCTCGTCCGGCCCCGTTGGACGATTCTGAATCAATCGATAGCATTTACCCGGTGCTGAGACCCAAGGACTCTGATACCGTGGAGAAGCAGAGTAGCCTAGAGGAATGAGCCTGGGCCTGGGAGTTAGAAGACCCGTGTTCAAATCCCAGCTCTGCTGCAGTCTGCTGGGTGACCTTGGGTAAGTCGCTTGACTTCTCTGAGCTTCAGTTCCCTCACCTACAAAATAGGAATTAAATACCTGTGCTCCCATCTATTTAAACTGTGAGGGCCACAGGGAACGGGGACTGTGTCCAACCTGATTAACTTGTAATCTACCCCAGTGCTTAAACAGGGTTTGACACCTAGTAAGCGCTTAACAAATATAATAATAAGAATATTGGTCATAATTCTTAATAATAATTATGGTATTTCTTAGGCACATACTATGTGCCAGGCACTGTTCTGAGTGCTGGGGTAGGTAACAGATAATTGGATTGGACACAGTCCCTGTCCCACATAGGGCTTACAGTCTTAATCCCCATTTTACAGATGAGGGAACTGAGGCAACGGAGAAGTGAAGTGACTTGCCCAAGGTCACGCAGCAGGCAAGTGGTAGAGCCGGGATTAAAACCCCTGACTTGCTTACTCCCAGGCCCGTGCTCATCCTCTAGGCCGTGCTGCCTCCCATCACGGTAGACGTGATCCCTACCCCCGAGGAATTTACCATTTATTTGACTTCTTCCATAGCAGAAGTGAAGTCTATTCCCCCCACCTCCCCATTAATAACAATAATAATAATAATGGTATTTGTTAAGCGCTTACTATGTGCCGAGCACTGTTCTAAGTGCTGGTGGGGGGATACAGGTGATTAGGGTGTCCCACGTGGGGCTCACGGTCTTCATCCCCATCTTCCAGATGAGGTAACTGAGGCCCAGAGAAGTGAAGTGACTTGCCCAAAGTCACCCAGCTGACAGCTGACAATTTGAATTCATGACCTCTGACTCCCAAGCCCGGGGTCTTTCCACTGAGCCACGCTGCTTCCCCTAATAATGTTGGTATCTGTTAAGCGCTTACTATGCGCCAAACACTGTTCTGAGCGCTGGGGGAGATACAAGGTGATCAGGTTGCCCCACGTGGGGCTCACTGTCTTCATCCCCATTTTAGAGATGAGGTAACTGAGGTACAGAGCAGTTAAGTGACTTGCCCAAAGTCACACAGCTGACAAGCGGCGGAGCCGGGATTAGAACCCATCACCTCTGACCCCCAAGCCCGGGCTCTTTCCCACCTTGATCCGTGGCCGAAGGGCCCCACTCTCCTCCCGGGACTCCCGGGACCCGTAACGGGAAGTGGGCGGGAACACCTCTCTGGCGTTAAATCCACTGGCCATCCGCATCGATCAGCCAATCAGCGGTACTGAGTCAGGGGATGTAGCTCAGTGGTAGAGCGCATGCTTGGCGTGTAGGAGGCCCGGGTTCAATCCCCGGCATCTCCACTTTGTGAAGCAGCATGGGCTTGGGAGTCAGAGGTCCTGGGTTCGAATCCTGGCTCCGCCGCTTGTCAGCTGTGGGACCCTGGGCAAGTCACTTCACTTCTCTAGGCCTGTTACCTCATCTGGAAAATGGGGATGAAGACTGTGAGCCCCACGTGGGATGACCTGATCTTGTATTCCCCCCCCAGCACTTAGAACAGTGCTCTTTGCACATAGTAAGTGCTTAACAAATACCAACATTAATTAATTATTGAGCCTCTTACTGTTTGCAGAGAACTGTACTAACCTGATGACCCTGTATCTACCCCAGCACTTAGAACAGTGCTCTGCACATAGTAGGCGCTTAACAAATACCAAGATTATTATTGTTATTATTAACAACAAGTAAAACAAAAAGTTATGGTACTTGTTAAGCGCTTACTATGTGCCAAACACTGTTTAAAGCTCTTGGGTAGATGCAGGTTAATCAGATGGGTTGTAGTCCCTGTCCCACATGGAGCTCCCGGTCTTAATCCCCGTATTACAGATGAGGTAACTGAGGCTCAGGGAAGTGAAGTGACTTGCCCAAGATCGCAACAGGCATGTGGTAGAGCCAGGATTAGAATTTAATAATAATAATAATAATGTGGGTATTTTCTACGCCCTTACCATGTGCAGAGCACTGTTCTAAGTGCTGGGGTAGAAACAGGGTCATCAGGTTGTCCCCCGTGAGGCTCACGGTCTTCATCCCCATTTTACAGATGAGGTCACTGAGGCACCGAGAAGTGAAGTGACTTGCCCACAGTCACACAGCTGACAGGTGGCAGAGCTGGGATTTAGGTCCTTCTGAATCCCCGGCCTCTTAGGAGAAGCAGCGTGGCTAAGTGGAAAGAGTCCGGGCTTGGGAGTAAGAGGTCATGGGTTCTAATCCCGGCTCCGCCGCTTGCCAGCAGTGTGACTTTGGGCAAGTCACTTAACTTCTCTGTGCCTCAGTTACCTCATCTGGAAAATGGGGATTAAAACTGTGAGCCCCACGTGGGACAACCTGATCACCTTGTATCCCCCCAGCGCTTAGAACAGTGCTTTGTACATAGTAAGCGCTTAACAAATACTACCATTATTATTATTATTCTCTCTCCACTCAGCCACACGTGCGTACGGGTAGACGTGATCCCTGCCGGCTCAGAGCCGACAGGCGAGCGGGACTCGGAGGGGCGGGGGGCGGGCCTGGCTGCGGGGAGTGGTCCCGGGCTGCCGGGTGGGGGGGTGTCTCACCCCCTCGCCGGCCTCGGACCCGTGCCGACTCCCGCCCTCCGCTCCCCCCCCTCGCCCTCAGGTGCGGAGACGAAATCGTGGCGGTCAACGGCCTGCCGGCCGTCCGCATGGCCAACTCGGAGCTGATCCCCATGCTGAAGGAGCAGAGGAACAGGGTCACGCTGACCGTGGTGTCCTGGCCGGGGAGCCTGGTGTGAACCTCGGTGGCCGGGGGCCCCTCCCCTCCCCGCCGCCCCCGCCCCGCACTGGACTCTCCCCGAGGACCTCCTGGAGAAGACGGGGCAGGACCGTGCCTCGGCAGCCGCCCGTCCACTCTACCCGTTCCCTCCTCTGGCTTGATCCCAGTTGTTATGGCGGTGACTTCCCCGGCCGCCCCATCCTGGCAGGTGGGGCGTCGGGGGTGGGAGCGTGCCCCCGCGGGAAGGGCGGCGGCCTCGGCCGTTATTTATTCGCGGCAGAAGAGGCGGCATCTGGCGGTGACGGGACCGACCTCTCGGTCGGCCTCTCGGATCCTCCGCGAAGCCCGGGCGGCCGCCAGAGTCACGGGGGCCGCCTCCCTCCCTCCTTGGGGGTTGCAGGACGTCCCCGCGCCCTCTGGACTACCCGTCCCTTCCGGGGGCAAGCCTGGGGCGGAGGGAGAGGGTGATCCGGGCCCCCCGCCTACGCTGGGCGGGGGAGCCGGAGCCGCGGCCGCCCGATCTCCGAGGGCCGGCCCGGGCGGGAGCCGTGCCGCTTCGCTCTGCCAACCCCGTCTTGCCCCGACCCCCCGCCCCGTGGCCGAACCCCAGCCTGCTCCAGGAGCGGCCGGGGAGGGGAAGCCTCAGGCCTCCTCCCCTCCCACCCCCGGCCAGCCTGCCCCCTCGGCGTCCAGCCACTGAGAAGGGCTGCAGATCTCACCGCCTGTCAGGGACTTCCCAATCCCTCGCCCCTCAACGTCCCGTGTGCTAAATCCCTCCCTGCCCCCTGGGAAACACCCACAGTGTGGGCTGCGGCCCTGAGCGGGCGGGGGCCACGCGGGGCCGACTGGCCACAGCCCGGCTTTAGAACACGGACCGAGATCGGGGAAGATGGCGGGCCAGAATGGCTTTCCCCGTCCAGCCCCGCGGTCCGGTTCAGCCCCCGAGATGGGGGGTGGTCTGGAGGGAGGGGATCCCACGCCGGGGGTCCGAAGGGGGCTGCGGCCCTAGAGAGGGAGGACGGGGGGGCTTGGGTTGGAAGATATAGTGGGCTTGGGGGGGGGGGGGGTCAGACCTCCACTGTGGTGGGTCTTAAACCGTTTCCCGGGGGCGTCGGGCCACGAGCGCGGCCTCCGAGTGTGTGCCTTGTAGTAGAGTGTGGCCCCGAGGCCTGCATAAATTATTGTAAAATCAGCCAGTCTGCCTCGCGTCGTTCTTTAGGTTAGTGGCCCTGCCCGCGTCATTGTCTGTGGAGGGAGTCCAAGTGCCTGGGCAGATATGAGAAAGGCGCCCAGCCACGTGACCTACTGAGGGGCCTGCTCGGTGCGGGTGTTCGCCTTCAATCCGTGGTATTTAATGAGTGCTTAGTCTGGGCACCGTACTATTTAGAAGAGTACACTCTAATAATAATAATGTCGGTATTCGTCGAGCGCTTGCTACGTGCAGAGCACCGTTCTAAGCGCTGCGGGAGATCCGGGCTAATCAGGTTGTTCCCCGTGAAGCTCACGGGCTTCAGCTCCATTTTCCAGATGAGGGAACTGAGGCCCAGAGAAGTGAAGTGACTCGCCCACAGTCGCAGAGCTGCCAAGGGGCAGACGGGGGATTCGAACCCATGACCCCTGACACCCAAGCCCGGGCTCCCGACAGACACACGTGGTCATGTTTTGTACCGCGGGCGTCCAGGTAGGTGGCCGAGAAGGGGCGGCGGGGAGGCGGGCGGGCCTCGTCAATGCTGGGGGCGATGGGGTGGGTAGGAGAAATGTAAGGTAGGTCTCTTCCCTTCCCTCCGCACTTACCCTCACTTACGGAGGTTTAGGTCATGGGCTCGAATCCCGGCTCTGCCCCTTGGCAGCAGGGTGACTGTAGGCGAGTCACTTCACTTCTGTGGGACTCCGTTACCTCATCTGCAAAATGGGGATGAAGACCGGGAGCCTCGCGTGGGACAACCTGATGACCCTGTATCTCCCCCAGTGCTTAGAACGGTGCTCTGCACATAGTAAGCGCTTAACAAATACCAACATTATTAGGTTTAGGCCTCTCCCCTCCCCCTTCTTTCTCTTTTTTCCTCTTCTCTTGCCCATTCTCTCCGCCCCCGGCCCTCCTCCACTCTTCCTTCTCCCCCTTCCCCGCTCTCTCACACTCAGATCAGAGGGGGAGAAGATGGACGATCGGCAACGTTGGAAAGCAGCGTGGCTCAGTGGCAACAGCCCGGGCTTGGGAGTCACAGGTCATGGGTTCGAATCCCGGCTCCGCCGCTAGTCAGCTGTGTGACTGTGGGCAAGTCACTTCACTTCTCTGTGCCCCAGTTTCCTCATCTGGAAAATGGGGATGAAGACTGTGAGCTTCACGGGGGACAACCTGATCACCTTGTATCTACCCCAGTGCTTAGAACAGTGCTTTGCACGTTGTAAGTGCTTCACAAATGCCATCATTATTATTATTATTAAAAGGATAGATGCACACAGGGAACTGGAACGTCCATCACCTTCAGCAGCCCCTGTGCTGAGGCGGAGGGCCCTGGCCACGGAGACGCTGCGAGTGGCGGGGGGCAGGGAGGGGTTGAAGTTGAAGCCTTGGGGGGCGGTGGGGGGATCCTGAGGACTTCTCGGGAGGCCACGGAGTGTGAACCCCTGGGGCGCAGCCCAGGAGGGAGGCCCGGGACCAGTTCTGTCGGAGAGGGTAGCCAGCGTTAATGCTGAGCGTGCATACGACACGGGGCAGCGTGGCTCGGTGGGCTGGAGAGGCAGAGGTCATGGTTTCGGATCCTGGCTCCGCCATCTGGCAGCTGTGTGACTGTGGGCAGGTCACTTCACAGTCCCTCATCTGGAAAATGGGGATGAAGACTGGGAGCCCCACGTGGGCCAACCTGATGACCCTGGATCTCCCCCAGCGCTTAGAACGGTGCTCTGCACGTGGTAAGCGCTTAACAGATACTAACATTATTGTCATTAACTTCTCTGAGCCTCAGTTCCCTCAACTGGAAAATGGGGATGAAGACTGGGAGCCCCACGTGGGACAACCTGATCACCTTGTATTGCCCCCAGCGCTTAGAACAGTGCTTTGCACATAGTAAGCGCTTACCAAATACCAACGTTTATTTATTTAATTTACGTGATTAGCAGAAGGGCTCCCGGACGGTGGGTCAACCCACATCACCTTCACCGCAAAGGAAGGAACGCGGCCTACTTTTCCCCATCCCCCTAATCCGTGTCCAGCCGAGCAGAGCCGCCCATCCCACCACCCACCCGTACCCGGGCCCGAGCTCCCCGGCCTCTCACCCCCGAGCCCCGCCCCACGCATCCCCTTCCCACCCCTCGTTCGGGGTCACAAAGCAGCGTGGCTCAGTGGAACCAGCCCGGGCTTGGGAGTCAGAGGTCACGGGTTCGAATCCTGGCTCCGCCACTTGTCAGCTGACTGTGGGCAAGTCACTTCGCCTCTCTGGGCCTCAGTTCCCTCATCTGGAAAATGGGGATTAAGCCTGCGAGCCTCACATGGGACAACCCGATGACCCAGTGTCTACCCCAGCGCTTAACAAATACCAACATTATTATTATTAATATTATTATTGGCCCCCAAACCCCCCATGTCCCCAGCGTAGCAGCCCAATCATCCTCTGCCCCCTGAACCCCCTTGAGAGCAACCTCAGAGGCCGGTGGGCCCGGACCCGGACCCGGTGTGGCCCTGCTTTCTCAAACACGGTCCCCTTTCCGGGAACCGGGCCACCCGGCCGAGCCCAGTCGAAGAGCCGGGCACGGGGAGTCGGAGGATCTGGGTTTTAATCCCACCTCTGCCCCTTGCCTGCTGGGTGGCCTCGTTGCAAGTCGCTTCACTTCTCTGTGCCTCGGTTCCCTCCCCTGTAAAACGGGGATTAAGACTGGGGGGGGCCTCAGGTGGGAGAGAGATGGTAACCAACCTTGTAGCTCCCGCAGCACTTCGTAGAGTGCTGGCACGTAGTAAGCACTTAAATACTATTACAGGAAAAAAATAAATAGATCCTGCTCCGAGCGGCTCTGGGAGCTGCGGTTGGCCAGAGCCTAGGGCAGGCCCAGACCGGCCAGGTGCTATGGGGATGCCCCTCCCTAGCAGCGGAGGCCAAGGGGACCACGGTAGAGAAGCAGCGTGGCTCAGTGGAAAGGGCCCGGACTTGGGAGGCAGAGGTCATGGGTTCGAATCCCAGCTCTGCCGCTTAGCAGCTGGGTGACTGTGGGCAAGTCACTTCTCTGTGCCTCAGTGATCTCATCTGTCAAATGGGGGTGAAGACAGTGAGCTCCACGTGGGACAACTTGATTACCCTGTATCTATCCCAGCGCTTAGAACAGTGCCCTGCACCTAGTAAGCGGTCACGGGTTCTAATCCCGGCTCCGCCGCTAGTCAACTGTGTGACCCTGGGCAAGTCACTTAACTTCTCTGTGCCTCAGTTACCTCATCTATCAAACGGGGATGAAAACTGTGAGCCCCATGTGGGACAACCTGATCACCTTGTATCCCCAGCGCTTAGAACAGTGCTTTGCACATAGTAAGCGCTTAACCATTACCACCATTTTTATTTATTTAAGCGCTTAACAAATACCGACATTATTATTATGAGAAGATGTGGGGCAGAGAGCAGTGGCAGTAATCCGCCGCTTGTCAGCTGTGTGTCTTTGGGCAAATCACTTCACTTCTCTGTGCCTCAGTGACCTCATCTGCAAAATGGGGATTAAGACTGTGAGCTCCACATGGGACAACCTGATCACCTTGTCTCCCCCCCGCCCGCGCTTAGAACAGTGCTTTGCAGATAGTAGGTGCTTAATAAATGCCATTATTATTATTATTATTACCTGGGAAGGGCGGGCTGCATCTTCTCTGTCCTTAGCTGCTCCACCATCCTAAGTACTAGATCCGAGATAATCAGGTTAGACAGTCCCGGTCCCACATGAGGCTCACAGTCTAAAGAGGAGGGAAAACAGAACTTGAACCCCATTTGGCAGATGAGGAAACAGACACCGAGAAGCTAAATGACTTATCCAAGGTCTCCCCCCATCCCCGGGGACCACATTTCTGGCACTCTGACTCTACTCCCCCATGTCGCTTCCTCTTCAGACGCTTGTCTGGACACTAAATAATGTGGTGGTATTTGTTAAGCGCTTATGTACTGGGTGCCAGGCCCTGTAGAAGCATAGGGGAGAGGGCACGGGTCTGGGAGGCCGGTGGTCACGGGTTCCGATCCCGGCTCCGTCTGCTGCGTGGCCTCGGGCAAGTCACCTCGCTTGTCTGGATCTCAGTTACCTCATCTGTAAAATGCGGGGGGGGGGTTAATAATAATAATGTTGGTATTTCTTAAGCGCTTACTATGTGCAGAGCACTGTTCTAAGCGCTGGGGGAGATACAGGGTCATCAGGTTGTGCCACGTGAGGCTCACAGTCTTAATCCCCATTTTACAGATGAGGGAATTGAGGCACAGAGAAGTGAAGTGACTTTGCCCAGTCACACAGCTGACCCGTGGCAGAGTCGGGATTCGAATCCATGACTTCTGACTCCCAAGCCTGTGCTCTTTCCACTGAGCCACGCTGCTTCTCTTTACAGATGAGGGAACTGAGGCACAGAGAAGTGAAGTGACTTGCCCACAGTCACACAGCTGCCACGTGGCAGAGTCGGAATTCAAACCCATGACTTCTGACTCCCGAGCCCGGGCTCTTTCCACTGAGCCACACTGCTCCAGACTGTGAAGACTGTCAGCCCCATATGGGACAGGGACTCTGTCCAACCCGATCTGCTTGGATCCGCCCCAGCGTTTAGTACAGTGCCTGTCACACAGTAAGCACTTAAACATCACAATTATTATTATTAATAATAATAATAATAATGTTGGTATTTGTTAAGCGCTTACTATGTGCAGTGCACTGTTCTAAGTGCTGGGGGAGATACAAGATAATCAGGTTGTCCCTCGTGAGGCTGTCAATCCCCATTTTACAGATGAGGGAACTGAGGCACAGAGAAGGGAAGTGACTCGCCCACAGTCACACAGCTGACAAGCGGCAGAGCCGGGTTTTGAACCCATGACCTCTGACTCCCAAGCCCGGGCTCTTTCCACTGAACCACGCTGTGACTCAGCCAAGGTCACACAGCAGACGTGCGACAGAGCAGGGGTTAGGACCCAGGCCCTTCTGACTCCCAGGCCCCGTGATCTTTGCGATCGGCTTCTCGAAGAGGTGAAAGAGCCCCAGGGACGTCCCAACGTGTTCAAACCGCCGGCATCGGAAACGACCCATCATCTGCGTTGACGCCATCTACCTCTGTCTTCACCTGGTCCTCTCCAGGGGCCTGGAAGGGGAATGCAGAGGCTCCGGAGCCCCGTGGGGAAGGGGATGATAATGTCGATATCTGTTAAGCGCTTACTATGTGCAGAGCACTGTTCTAAGCGCTGGGGTAGATCCAGGGTCATCGGGTTGTCCCACGTGAGGCTCAGTGTTCACCCTCATTTTACAGATGAGGTCACTGAGGCCCAGAGAATAATAATAATAATAATGTTGGTATTTGTTAAGCGCTTACTATGTGCAGAGCACTGTTCTAAGCGCTGGGGGAGATACAGGGCAATCAGGTTGTCCCACGTGAGGCTCAGTCTTCATCCCCATTTTACAGATGAGGGAACTGAGGCCCAGAGAAGTGAAGTGACTCGCCCACAGTCCCACAGCTGCCAAGTGGCAGAGCCGGGATTCGAACCCATGACCTCTGACTCCCAAGCCCAGGCTCTTGCCATGAGCCATGCAGCTTCTCTTACAGGGGGACCCCCCCACCCCCGTCACCCCCAAAGAAGCACTGTAAATTCAGGTGGGTCTTACGTTCCCCCCGGAACCGGTAGCTTGACACTCACCTACTTCCCGGTCACCCAAGGAGCGCGCGGCGCTCGCGACGGCCGCCCCGAGGCTTCCTCCCACGTGAGGAAGCAGCGTGGCTCGGTGGCAAGAGCCCGGGCTTGGGAGTCAGAGGTCATGGGTTCGAATCCCGGCTCTGCTATTTGGCAGCTGGGCGACTTTGGACGAGTCACTTCACTTCTCTGGGCCTCAGTGACCTCGGCTGGAAAATGGGGATGAAGGCCGTGAGCCCCACCTGGGACAACCTGATCACCTTGTATCCCCCTCCTGCAGTGCTTAGAACAGTGCTCCGCACATAGTAAGCACTTAAATACCATCATCATTATTATTATACCGGGCTTTGATCCTCCTTGCCCAGGACAGCCTTTGGGCCGCCTCGGGGGTGCCTTTGCCCTGACCGGCAACAGAGAGGCCTCACGTGGGACGACCTCAAGACCCTGTATCTCCCCCCAGCGCTTAGAACAGGGCTCTGCACAGAGAAAGCACTTAACAAACACCACATTATTGTTATTAGTATTAACCACGTCCCAGGCCTCGTTTCCGGGGCCAGCGCGGGAACGAGTGAAGGATGGGACGGCAGCTGGGGTGAATCGCTCCGCCCTGGATGGGGGCAGAGGGAGGGGGCTCAAACGGAGAGGGGTATCAGGGATCCGGGGCAAAGCCCTTCTCGTGGTCCGGCCCTCCAGGGAGTGGTGGAAGCCCAGGCTCCGGGCCTGGACATAGTTCATCCTCGACGGGCCCCATCGCCCCGAGATGGCACCGATCTATGACTCCTCCTCCCCCGGGGCAGGGGATCCGGAAGCCCCCCGGGCCCGGCCCGATCTCGCCCGACGCCTCAGCCCTCCCCACCTCCGGCAGCCGGCCGGCCGCGCACCCGACGGCCCGCCGCTCGGTCGGCTGCCACGCTCCCCCGTCCGCTCTATCGTTTCGGACGCGGCCGAGTTCCACGGTTCCCCGGGTCCCCACCCCACCCCTCTGCCGGCAGGTCCGGTGCCTCGAGGGCTCCGGGCTGGTACCGGGGTGGAAGAGGAAGCTTGAAAAGGGGAATGCTTTTACAAAAAACTGCTTTATTACTCTCTTCCCGCCCTCCCCCAGGGTCCTTCTGCACCCCTCGCTGTGTGCCACCCCCTCCCCCCCACCCGCCCTGGCACATTCCCCTAGCTTACGGACTGAGATCATGCTACGCTGATGGGGGAGGGGACGGTAGTGGGGGCGGAGGTTAGCCCAAATCCGGGGGTCGCTTGCCACGGGGCTGCCGCACCCGCCCCAAACCCCCGGCTGGGGCGAGGATGCGCACACGGCGATGAGCCGCGGCGGCCGCCTGTGGGTCCGGGTCCCTCCCCGCCCCCGGGGTTCTGACTCTGAACCCTTCAAAAAAAAAAAAAAAATACAATGGAGAAAACGACCCACTACTCGGACGGTTAACCCGACTGGGCCGGGGAATAAATAAACGGAGCCAGCCCGGTCGGGGCCGGGGGAGGAAGCGGCTCCGGGGCCGGCTGGCGGGAGGATGAGCGGCGACGGGTGGCGAAGCCCGGCCACCGTCTGGGACGCGGCCCCCCGGCCTCCATCCCGTCTCGCCCGAGTCAGCCGTCCGGCCTCGGGTCGCCCCGCCGTCCCTCCCCGCCCTATCCCAGGAGGCCGCGCGGGCCGGGGGTGGGGGGACGGGCTTGGGGTGCTGGCTGAGTCCCGTCGGTCTCCGGGTCCAAGATGCCCCCTGACCCCCGTTGGCCACGCCGGGGACGGGGCACGGCATTGACTGCGAACCCGAGCCGGGCCTAAGGGACCCGGGGCCCGGGACAGCCGTCCCCGCCCCCCTTCGGAGAGAGCGAGGGGCCCGGACGGGGAGGGGCCCGTCGCTACGTGTCCGAGAGTCCGCGGCCGGGCCTCTGCCGCCCTGGCGCCCCACCCCGCCCCCGGGCCTACCGCTCCGGAGAAACCATAGGATCCGATCCGAGACCTCTCTCCGCACGGCCACTGCTGCCGGCTCGTCCTCGGGAGGAGAGGCGAGGAAAGAGAGGCGGAGAGAGGATGGGGCCGGGGGAGGCGCGGGGCCCTCAGCCGCGTTAATCTTTGGCATCCGGCTCGCCGCCCTCGGGGACGCCATCTTCGCTGGCCTCTTTGTCCTCTTTGCTGCGCTTGTTCTTTTTGTGTTTGTGGCGCCGGTGGCCCTCCCCCTCGTCGTTCTCGTGCTGCTTCCTGCAGGGCGGGAGACATCGGAGCGGCGTCGGACGCCGGGTCCCCAGGTGGCCGCCTCTCGGACCCCAGGGTGGTGCGGCCGGTGCTCACCCATCTCCCTCCCGCCGCTCCTCGACTAAATCCCTCGAACCGGTCCGGTCACCCCCACTTCCGCCGCTTCCCCTCCCGCGTTTCCCGCCTCGACCCTCTTCCATCCCCTTCGCTCTTCCTCCTCCTCGCCAGATCCTCCTCTATCTTCATCCTTCCTGACTCCTCAGCCGCTCAAGACACCGGCCCACCCCCTTTTCCTTGAAATACCGAACCTTGGGTTTCACCGACACCGTCCTCTCCCGGTTCCCTTCCTAGCTTTCCGGCCTCTCGTTCTCGGCCTCTTTCGCAGGCTCCTCCTCCGTCTAACTGTGGAGGTCCCTCGGAGCTGAGTTTCGGTCCCCCGCTTCTTTATGGTAATTTGTTAGGCCGGGCACTGTACCGAGCACTGGGGTAGATACGAGTCGATCCGGTGGGACACGGTCCCCGTCCCACATAGGGCTCACAGTCTTAATCCCCGTTCTACAGATGAGGTCCCCGAGGCACAGAGAACCTAAGAGACTTGACCAAGGTCACACAGCAAAGAAGTGGCGGATCCGGGATCAGAACCCATGCCTTTCTGACTACTGCGCCCACGCTATATCCACTAGGCCTTCCTTCCTCTCCGTTTTCCACCTACGCCCTCATCCACCCCAGTGGCTTCGATTACCACCTGTATGTGGATGGTTCCCAATTCTTCATCTCCAAACCCAACTTTCGTCCTTCTCTGCAATCTCATATTTCCTCCTGCCTCCAAGACGTTTCCAGATATCTGGCTGCCCTGCTGACACCTTAAGCTCAACGTATAATAATGTGGGTATTTGTTAAGCGCTTACTATGTGCAGAGCACTGTTCTAAGCGCTGGGGTAGACACAGGGTAATCAGGTTGTCCCACGTGAGACTCAAAGTTAATCCCCATTTTACAGATGAGGGAACTGAGGCACAGAGAAGTTAAATGACTTGCCCACAGTCACCCAGCTGACAAGTGGCAGAGTTGGGATTCAAATCCATGAACTCTGACTCCCAAGCCCGGACTCTTTCCATTTAGCGATGCTGCTTCTGCTTCTCTATCCCAACGTATCCCAACCCGAGCTCCTCATCTTCCCTTCCAAACCAAACGAGGGCGTTTACAGACCTCTTTCCTACATAATAAGCGTTTATAGACCTCTTTCCAACACAATAATCATAATACTGTTGTTTGTTACGCACTTCCTATGTGCCAAGCACTGTTCGAAACACTGGGCTAGCTATAAGGTCATCAGGTTGGACACAGTCCCTGTCCCCCACGGGGCTCTAAATCCCCATTTTACAGATGAGGTAACTGAGGCACAGAGAAGTTAAGTGACTTGCCCAAGGTCACAGCAGAAACAGGGCAGAGCCGGGATTCGAACCCGCGTCCTCGGACTCCCAAGCCCGGGCTCTTGCCAGTAGACCGTGCCACATCTTCTCTCCGGCCTGGAATTTTGGAAGGAAGCCTCCCCCTTCCTATCTGACAAACCACCACTCTCTCCGCCCTTAAAACTCTCCTCGAATCAAATCTCCTCCAAGAGTCCTTCCCCTAACCAAGTCCTCACCTCCCCTATTCCCTCTCCCCTCGGCATCGCCTAAGCCTTTGGATCTGTCCCGGATACCCACCCCACCCTCAGTGCCACAGCACTCACAAGAGCCCGGGCTTGAGAGTCAGAGGTCGTGGGTTCTAATCCCCTGCTCTGCCACTGATCAGCTGTGTGACTTTCGGCAAGTCACTTGACTCCTCTGGGCCTCAGTGACCTCATCTGGAAAATGGAGATGAAGACTGTGAGCCCCTCGTGGGACAACCTGACTACCCTGTAGGAAGGGTTCAATAAATACTATTGAATGAGCGCAGAGCACTGTACTGAGCGCTTGGAAAGCACAACTCAGCGACTGAGGCAATCTCTACCCAACAACGGGGCTCGCGGTCCAGAAGTGGGGGGAGAGAGAGAGACATCAAGACGAGTAGAGAGGCGGGTAAAGGGGATTTCCTTGGAAATCCAGGTGTTGCCTCCCCTCCCTCGTGGCTCAATGGAAAGAGCCCGGGCTTGGGAGTCGGAGGTCATGGGCTCGAATCCCAGCTCCGCCACTTGTCAGCTGTGTGACCGTGGGCGAGTCGCTTCGCTTCTCCGGGCCTCAGTGACCTCATCTGGAAAATGGGGATGAAGACTGTGAGCCTCACATGGGACAATCTGATGATCCTGCATCTACCCCAGCGCTTAGAACAGTGCTCTGCACATAGTAAGCACTTAAATACCAACATTATTATTATCATCCCAATGTTTAGAACAGTGCTCGGCACACAGTAAGCGCTTAAATGCCATCATTATTATCCCTAGCCGTAATTTATTTTCATGTATGTCTCCCCCTCTAGACCATAAACTCTTTTTGGGCTGGGAACACGCCCGTCAACTCTCCCAAGTGCTTAGTATACTCCGCTGCACACAATAAGCATTCAATAAATACCACTGAGAGACGGAATATTTACTATTTGCAGATCTCTATACTAAGTGCTTGGGAGAATACACTAGAATCAGTAGACATTTTCCCTGCCCTCAAGGAGCCTGCAATCTAGCCGGGAAGAACCCTCTCTTCTCTCTTACTTTCCCATCTCCGGTGACCCCACCGACATCCTCTCTGTCGACTCCTCTTTCTCTCTCTCCCAACCCACATATTGAGGCTCCACATCCCATCAGTTCTCTCTTTGCTCCGTCCCGGGAACTGACTCTTTCTGCTCCATTCAAACGGCCACCATGATGACCCAAGGACTTGCCCCAACTCCACTTTCGCATCAGCCTCCTCCCCGGCCTCCCTGCCTCTCCAGGCCGTCCTTCATCCCGCCAGCCGGATCGCTTTCCGAAAACATGATTTTATGCCCATCTCCACACTCCTTGAAATCCCATTCCTCTCTGCGCCAAGCGGAATCTCCTGACTGCTGTCTCCTAGGCATCCATCAGTTCTCTCCCCAAAACCTAACCTCCCTCCTTTTCCAATACGGCTCAGCTCCGCACACTTCGTTCCTCAAACGCTCTCCTCTCTCTCTCTCACCACTGTCCCCCCTGACTGGAACTCTCTCCCCCTTCACGTCTGGCAGAATACTACCTTCCCCATCCTCAAATTTTCCACTCCCGCCGCCATCTCCCCACCTACCGACACTGCAACGCTTCCACGGCATCAAAGCACTTGAGCCTCACCCTGTAAGCGATTCGATCCTCCCCCCACATCCTTCTCCCCCAGTATCTTTAAACGCTGCCGCTTCTCCCCTACCTGCAGTTTATTGCAGTGTCTCTCTCCTCCCAGTTTGACTGTAAGCTCCTCGAAGGCACGGACCGTGTCTACTTACTGTACTGTCCCAAACGCTCAGTCTAGTGCTCTGCATGCAGTAAGCACTGGGGCGTGGGGGAGAGTCTAGGGTCCTTTGGCATCCAGATACGCAAAATCAGAGGGGCGCGGGACGCTAGGGGCCGGAAAGACGCACTTAAGCCGCCTCACCGTCGGCCCTCCTGGCGGGGAGAGCTCGGCACCACCGGGAGTGGGAATCCCGAAGTTTCTAAAACAGCTCGCTCCTCGGGATCCCTCCCACAGCAAGAGCTCTTCTCACGGGATGTCAATCAGTCCCTCGATGGCATCGGCCGGAGCATAATCACAGAGGAGGAACTGGGCCAAAGGGAGGGGGCTAAAGAAACGGGGGAAAGGGGAAACCCCTAAGCAGCGAGGGAAGAGGAGTCCGAGTTCGACCACCGAGACAGCCGTCAGCCCTCAGCGAGCCGAACCCCGAAAACTCCACCGGCCTCCTAGGGGAACGGCGGTGTTGAGTCTGGGAGACACGGGAGGGCAGCAGCAGGCCCCCTGACCCTGGAAGGTGACAGGAACGTCCCCCGTCCCGCATCCCTTACCGCCGTGAAGACTTGTGTTTGCTGCCCTCTTCCTTCTCCCGGTGCCGGCGCTCCCGGTGGCGCTCTTCCCGTTCTCGGCTCCGATCCCGGCTCCGGCGGTATTCCCGGTCGAGGTCGTAACTCCTCTCCCGGCTGTAGTAGCGATAGCGCTCATCATCACTTTAAGGGCGGGGAAGAGGGAGCGGGTGGGGGTGGGGGCGGGGCGGAGAAAGCAGGGGCCGAGGAGGTGGACGGAAAGGGAAGGGTTAGAGCGGCCTCGCGGGGAGCTACTCGCCCAGAGTCGGTCCCCATCTGTGTTGGGCCAGCAGATGTCGGCCTGGGTGAGGGGAGGGCGGCGGAGGTGAGCTGAGTAGGCCGATTAGAACTTTCCTGCAAGGCTCGGGGGCGGGGGGAGAGGAAGTCGAGGCAGAGCGGGGGGGAAGAAGGAGCGGGTTCCACTGGGATAGAGTCGGGCCTCAGGGCAGGCAGCTCAAAATTAGCGGTCGATCGCAGAGGGAAGCCATTAAAGCAGTGAAAGAGCCCGGGCCTCGGAGTCAGAGGACCTAGTCACAGCTCTGCCACTTGCCTGCTGGGTGACCTCGGGCGAGTCACTTCACTGGGCCTCGGTTTCCTCATCTGTGAAACGGGGATGAAATACCTGTCCTCTCCCCCACAGAGACTGTGAGCCCCAGGTAGGTGTCTGATCTCATTATTCCGTATCTACCCAAGTGCTCAGTAAGGTGGTTGAAGCATAGGAGGTGACTGAGAAAAATCTCCACTCATTCATTATAATTAAATTCCTCCGTCTCATCTGTTCTCCCCGGTCCTCACTAAGCCACCCCGACCCGGAGCCAGTCTGAGGTCATGAATCAGAGAGGAGGCTTACACAGCGGGTGGGGGAGCGCGGATGGTTCCCCGCGAGCCGCCCGCGCTTGGCAAAAGCAAGTCGAGCACACTTCCAGCTGGCGGGAAGTAGGACGTTCCTTTGCCCCCCTACGCAGTGGTACCTGACCCATCCTCGCTTCAGTGGCGAGGGCCCAGAAAAGGTGGCCGGCTGCCTTTTCACGGACAGAGTGCGTAAGACCGCCTCCCTCGGCTACTCTCTCACGCCCCATCTGCCGCCCGCAGCCCGGGTTTGGAACCGAAGGCCGCCCGGCCCCACAGATGTCTTCAAATCGCACTCCACCCAAATGGAAACACTCTACTTACTCTCCAACGTGGAGGTGAAAATGGTGCCGGGGTCCCCTTTCACCAGTATCACCACCCGGGGAGGGGAGGGGCTTACGGAGTAGGAGGAAGCGTAGGCTTAGAACCCGAATCCTGAAACCGAGCGGCTGAGTGGATAGAGCACGGGCCTCGGAGTCAGAGGGACTTGAGTTCTAATTCCAGCTCTGCCATTCGACTGCCGTGTGACCTTGGGCAAGTCACTTAACTTCTCTGTGGCTCAGTTACCTTATCTGTAAAATGGGGTTTAAGCGTATGAGCCCCGTGTGGGGCAGGGACGGTGTCGACACGATTAACTTGTATCTCTCCCAGTGCTTAGAAAAGCGCTCGGCACAGAGTAGGTGCTTAACAAGTGCAAGAAGAAGAAGAAGAAGAAGAAGAATCCCCCCACCTACACTCCAGGCAGCTCCTGGGGTAAAGACTTCCAGCCTGGACCCTTGGCCACCTGATAGTGTCCCCAGCCTCTCCGCCTGCCTGGGGAAGCAGTGGGAGGGACTCGGAGCCTTTAAAATCCCTACTTCTTCTGCTCCAGGCGAGCTGGGACCCAGTGCTGTCCATTCAACGGTGGGCCGGCAGCAGAAGCTACCAGGTTTCCCCCTCCCAGCCAGGGCGCCGTTTTGCGGAGCAGGAGCGGGGGCGAGGCCCGGTTTCTGATCGGGTGGAATCTCGCTCCCTCCCACGTACCATCTGACCCAGGTCAGGCAGGGGAGGAAGGGCCACATCCTTGGCTCTCGGGCACCTCGGGCCAAAGGGGCCGGAGGCTCTACAGTCCGGCTTCCCTAAAGGGGAGGACGAGGAGCGTTACCCACAGCTCAGTCTCCTCTTTCCTGAGTGCTGGGGCCCCCCGGCAGGGGCAGGGCGATGACCGGGCCGTCCTGTGGGTGCCCCACCATTGGGCGGCAGAGGTCCAGAGCTGGGCGGACCACCCACTCCCCGGCCCGGGGAAGGGTGGGGGTGACCGGCGCGGTGGAGGGGGGAAAGGGAGGGAGGGGTGGGAAGAGAAGAGCTCGTACTTGTTGTATTCGCTGGTCGTGGGGGTCCGGTCCCTCTCTCTCCGTGACCAGTGGCCGCCTCCAGAGGCACCAGAACCCTTGTCCAGTGTGGTCACCCATGGCGTGTGGGTGGCCGAGATGGGTGGGTAGCTGATGAAGCCAGATTCTGCTGAGAAGGGGAAAGAGAGATGGAGCCTTCTCCCGAATCCTCCCTCTCCTGGTTCACCACCGCCCCGATGGCCCAGGGAACTAACCGTTCCCCTCCCCGCTCTCCACCTCCCCCAGGTAGAATAGAAACCCCACGGGGCTGGGGAAGCATCTGGAATGGTGCGGGGGCATTCGAAGCAGCATCGGCTGGTGGCATCGGTGCTATTTGCTGAACACTCTCTGGGAAAGGAAGACTGAACTAACTGCTTGGGGTATAACAGCAGCAGCAGCACATGACCACTGCTCTCCAGGAGCTTCCAGTCTAATCTCTCTCGCTCCCTTCCTCCCTCCATCACAGTAGTTATGGAGCATCCACCATAGGCAAAGCATATGTCCCTGTGCCTCAGTTCCCTCATCTGCACAGTGGGGACTTAATACCTGTTCTCCCTCCTACTTGGACCGTGAGCCCCAAGCGTGACCCGATGATTTTGTATCTACCCCTCGCTTAGTACGGTGCTGGGCACGTAGTAAACGCTTAACAAATACTATCATTATGCAACACTTCCATGAATCTAGAAACTTGGGAATTAGCCTCCCTTCTCCTTCCTGCATAACTTACTTATTTACAGTAATTTATTTATATTAATGTCTGGCTCCCCTTCTGTATTGCAAGCTCATCGTGGGCAGGGAATGTGCTGATTACTGCTACATTGTACTCTCCCAAGCCCTTAATACAGTTCTCTGCACAGTAAACGCTCAACAGATGATGGAATGAATGAATTTATGACCATATTTTTATGCTGGCTTGCTTCCTTTTACTTATTTTATTTTCTCCTCTGCTAGACTGTAAGCTCCTTGAGAACAAGGGATTGTATCTACCAACTCCCTTGTACTCTCCCATGCGTTTAATGCAATCTTTTGCATACAGTAGTACTCAATAAATACTACTGATTGACAGCCTCAGTCGGTAGGCATGATCCCTGTCCTCAAAAAGCTTACAGTGTAGGGAAGGGGGAGGTTGCGGGGGCTTGAGGGGTCCACGGGACGCAGATGTTGGAGACCCCCGGGACTATCGGAGAAGTCCGGCAGGGAGAGGAAGGGACAGGCTGGTGATGACGGCCTCGGTGGGCACCCAGACGCCGGATAGCACCACGCCCCACTACACACCTGCCTCCACACCCGTACACCCAGTCTTCTCTCCCCAGACTCACCCAAAGACACAGAACCTTGTCTTGCCCCCACCACATTATCTCACCCCCTCCCACATAGTCACCCAGCCTTGTCTCACCCCACAATCAACCTTGTCTCGCCCCCAAAACTCACAGACACACAGCCCTATCTCCCACCCAACACACAGGCCTGTCCCCTTCTCCCACACTCACTTCCATTCATTCGCTCAATCGTATTTATTGAGCCTTTACTGGGTGCAAAGCACTCAACTAAGTGCTTGGGAGAGTACAATAACAAGTAGACACGTTCCTGCCCACAGTGAGCTCACGGTCTAGAGGGGAAGACAGACACTAGAATAAATAGATAAATAACAGATCTATACAGATTCATACATATGCGCAGTGGGGCCGGGAAGGAGGATGAATGAAGGAGCAAGTGAGAGCGGGGCATAAGGGAGTGGGAGAAGAGGGTTTTGTCAGGGAAGGCTTCTTCGAGGAGACGTGCCTTCAGTAAGGTTTTCAAGTGGGGGAGAGCAATCATCTGTCTGATATGAGCAGGGAGGGCGTTCCAGGACAGAGGTAGGATGTGGGGGAGAGGTCGGCGGGCGAGAGAGAGGAGATCGAGGTACGGTATACTCATATACACACAGCTTTGTCCACCCCCCTCCCTGCACGCACACGCACACTCACTAGACAGCCGAGACTCCCGCTCACACGCACGAGAAACAGCCTCGTTCTTCCACACGCACACACATTCCTGCCTCCGACCCCACAGCCCCCCACCAGGTACGGGAATAGCGGTGGCGGAGGTCCGCCCCAGCGCTTACCCGCAGAGCTGTAGCCAAAGGGGGGTGGCTGGCGGTTGTTGTAGCTGGTGGGCTGCCTGTGGAAGGAACACAGAAAGCAGTAACTCTCCGCAGTGGCCCGCAGACAGAACTAGGGCCCCCTCCGTGACAGATGACCCTGATTGTGTCCCCATGTCCCGCTGAGGGGCTGGCTGGGCCTCCCATGGCTAGCAGGAGCTCAATTTGGGCCACCCCGCTGACTTCCAGGGGCAAGGGAGCCTCGTGGGCAGGTCGTGGCCAAGAAGCTAGAGGCCTGGGATGTCACGGTGAGGGGAGGAGTTCTGGCCAGTCGAGCTGTGCCTCTTGGATCTGGGCCCTGTGTCCTGTGTGCTTAAAACCCTATCCCCCATCTACAGCCAGCACTAGAGAGGTACCCAGGCCAGGGGCAGGAACAGCTCCAGTACCCTCCAACTGGCCCCACCACCCCTCAACTGAGTCACCCGTGGCTGGCTGTCCTGCCATCGCCAGCTCGCGGCCATCTGCTCCCAACAGGGCGCCGGGAGAGGCGGGCACGGATAATCCACATCCAAAGATAATCCAGGCCAGCCTGGTGCCCATCCATAGGTTGGGGTTTGATCCCAACGAGCCAAAGGGAGGAGTCTTTTGAGGGAGGACACGAGCAGAGCAATGGCGAGAAAGGGAAGGAGGAGGAAGAGGGAAAAGGAGAGGAGAAGGAAGAGAAGAAGGAAGAGACGAGGGAGGAGGGAGAAGAAGGGGAGAGGAAGGGGAAGGAGAAGAATCCCCAGCTCTGCCACTTGTCAGTTGGGTGACCTTGGGCAAGTCACTTAACTTCTCTGTGCCTCAGTTCCCTCATCTGTAAAATGGGGATTAAAAAAACTGTGAGCCCCACATGGGACAACCAGATCAGCCTGTATCTGACCCAGCGCTTAGAACAGTGCTCTGCACATAGTAAGCGCTTAACAAATATAAAAAAAGGACAGAGAAAAAGAAGGGAGGGGAGGAGGAACAAAGGGACCTCCCACACACTGAAATAGCAGACCCTAGGAGATCCAGAGCGGTGAGAGGAGTTAACGGGCCAGAGGTCCCTTCCACGCCACTACCAGGCGGCCCCAGCTCCCACGCCGCCCCCGCAAAGGGCCCCCTCTTACCCGTCCAGCGTCGGGATGAGGAGGGCAGGCGGAGGAGCCAGAGGCGGTGGGAACAAGCCTGCGAAAGGAAGCCGGGACTCAGGGCAGAGCCAGGGCAGGGCCAGCAGCACAGGGGAAGAGGGAGGAAGAGGGAGGAAGGGGAGCCCTCCTAAGCGAGAGGCAGGGAGCATCTCCCGAGAGGCCGCCGAATGATGCCCAGAATGATGCCCAGAATGATGCCGGTGGGCATCCGGACCAGCGCCTCGCCTCCGGGTGGGGTCAATGCCGGACCCCCCAGCACGGATGGTTGTCTGCCTGTCTGTCCGAAGAGCCTGTCCCTCTTGAAAGAAACCCACCCAGGGTGCTGCTGATCCACCACATGGGCCCTTCCCTCCCGCTTTCCCCTGCGGAAGCGGAGGTCTGCACGTGGCGGGTCTCGGACTCGGAGGATCCCTTTCCCATTCCCGGCGCCACGTCTCTCCCTGCACCCCAACTTCCCCTTCAACCCCGCCACCCCCACCCCAACTTTCTCTTCAACGCTGCTCTCTCCCTCCCTTCTCTGGCCCTGGAGCAGACCCAGTAATCATAGCAATCACGGGATTTGCTAAGCACCGTGCTAAGAATCACGCTAAGCGCTGGGGTAGATAGTAGGCAGTGAGATCGGACCCAATCTCTGTCCCACATGGGGCTCACAGTCTAAGGGGGAGGACAATGGTTGCTCAGTCCCTACTTTACCCAGGAGGGAATGGAGGCACAGAGAAGTGAAGGGACCCGCCCAAGGTCACCCAGCAGGCAGGTGGCGGAGTAGGGATTCGAACCCAGATCCTCCGACTCCCTGTCCTTTGCTCTTTCCACTAGACCACGCCGCTTCTCCGACTTGGACGGGGGAGCTGAGGGCACAGATGGGTGGGTGGCCAGAGCCAGAAATGGCCCCTCTTTAGGGCTTTTCTCGGCTCCCTGGCCACACTCCCCCCCCCCCCCCCCAACCGTGGGGCCACCCCCGGTCCTCTCCGCACCCGCGCCCAGGGGAGTTGGGCGCTGAGAAGCGGACCTCCCACTCCCCTTCTGGCCTGGAACACCCTCCCCCTTCACACCCAACAGCCCACCACCTGCCCCATCTCCACAGCCCGACAAAGCCCTCTTGTCCTGGGCAGGGAATGTGTCGGCTTGTTGTTGCACTGTACTCCCCCAAGCATTCAGTACAGTGCGTTGCACACAGGAAGCGCTCAATAAATACCACTGAATGACGGAATGAAACCCCATCTCCTCCAGAAAGCGTTCCGTGACTAACCTCTCCTCACCCTACTCTATTCTCCCTCCCTTCTGCGGCGCCTACGTACGTGACGCCTCACCCGTTCAGCACCTCGATACTCACCCCACCCAGCTACTCATCCTTACACTCGGTTGGTTCCCCTCCCCGTAAACTCCTCCACTAGACTGTCAGCTCCTTGTGGGGAGGGACTGTCTACCAACTCCAGAGAAGCAGCGCGGCTCAGTGGAAAGAGCCCGGGCTTGGGAGTCAGAGGTCATGGGTTCGAATCCCGGCTCCGCCACCTGGCAGCTGGGTGACCGGGCGAGTCACGTCACTTATCTGTGCCTCAGTGACCTCATTTTCAGTGACCTGGAAAAAGGGGCTTAACTGTGAGCCTCACGTGGGACAACCTCATGACCCGGTATCTCCCCCAGGGCTTAGAACAGTGCTCTGCACATAATAAGTGCTTACCAAATACCAACATGATTATTATTAACTCTGCTGTACTGGACTCTCCCAAGCCCTCAGTACAGCGCTCTGCACACCGTAAGCGGCCACCAAACACCACTGATTGATAGACTGATTACCATAAACACTGCTGGGGACTTAATAATAATAATGTTGGTATTTGGTAAGCGCTTACCATGTGCGGAGCACTGTTCTAAGCACTGGCTGGGGGAGATACAGGGGAATCAGGTTTTCCCATGTGAGGCTCACAGTCTTAATCCCCATTTTCCAGATGAGGGAACTGAGGCCCAGAGAAGTGAAGTGACTTGCTCAGAGTCACACAGCTGACAGAGCCGTGATTCGAACCCATGACCTCTGACTCCCACGCCCGTGCCCTTTCCACTGAGCCACGCTAATAATAACAACGTTGGTATTCGTTCAGCGCTTACTATGTGCAGAGCACCGTTCTAAGTGCTGGGGGAGACACAGGGTCATCAGGTCGTCCCACGTGAGGCTCACAGTCTTAATCCCCATTTTCCAGATGAGGGAACTGAGGCCCGGAGAAGTGAAGCGACTCGCCCATAGTCACACAGCTGACAGGTGGCAGAGCCGGGATTCGAACCCGTGACCTCTGACTCCCAAGCCCGGGCTCTTGCCACTGAGCCGCGCTGGACTTACCTGGGATGGGTCCGGGGGGCGGCAAACCTGGGGAGAGAAGACACATTAAGGGAGGGGCAGGAGACCGGCGGCGGCGGGCGGGGAAGGCCGGCACCACCAAAGTCCTGCAGTGCTCTGCACGCAGTAAGCGCTCAATAAATACCACCTCCGGGGCTGGGGAGGGGGCAGGGGGAGACAGTGGGGGCGGATGCTCCCCCATCGTAACCCACGTTCCCAGCACCGCTGGCCTCTAGTTGGGAAGGGCCCGGCCCCGAGCCCCATCTCCCACGAGCGAAGCCAGAAGCCCTGGCCAGTTTCAGGCCCCCGCCCCAGGCCTCTCCCGCTCCACCCCGGGTGACATCTTGGTGGCTTCCTCCAAGTGCCCACTATTTCCCCGGGACCCTCGGGGCCCTAAGAGAGGGGTCCGATGGCAACAGAAGGGGGGCGAGGGCGGTTCGGGTGCAGAGGAAGCTCCTCAAAGGCAGGGAAACTTGTCTTGCAATTCTATTCTACGCTCCCAAATGCTTTAGTAAGCGCAAGCCTATCTCCCCCTCTAATAATAATAATAATGTTGGTATTTGTTAAACGCTTATTCTGTGCAGAGCACTGTTCTAAGCGCTGGGGGAGATACAGGGTCATCGGGTTGTCCCACGTGAGGCTCACAGTTAATTCCCATTTTCCAGATGAGGGAACTGAGGCCCAGAGAAGCGAAGCGACTTGCCCACAGTCACGCAGCTGACAGTGGCGGAGCCGGGATTCGAACCCATGACCTCTGACTGCCAAGCCCGGGCTCTTGTCACTGAAGACTGTGAGCTCGCTGTGGGCAGGGAACGTGTCTGCTTGTGGCTATACTGTATTCTCCCAAGCGCTCAGTACAGTGATTTGCACACAGTAAGCGCTCTGCAAATATGACAATGTTAGACACGCGATAAATATCAGTGATTGATTTGACGGGGCCTCCTCTACCACTGCCTTAAAATCGTCAGGCTCGTGCTGCCCAGAAACACAAATACAATAATAATAGTAATAATGCCGGTATTTGTTAGGCGCTTACTACGTGCAGAGCACCGTTCTAAACGCTGGGGGAGATACGGGGTCATCGGATTGTCCCTCGTGAGGCTCACAGTCTTCATCCCCATTTTCCAGATGAGGGAATTGAGGCACAGAGAAGTCAAGTGACTTGGCCGCAGTCACACAGCTGACAAATACAAAAGACCACCCCGGGCTAGGCTAGGTTGAGCTAGGCCTCTCCGTTCCCTTTCAGCTCGAATCGACGGACTGTGGGTCAGCGGGGGAATGGAACCGAGCGGAGCGGCTGCAAGTGCTTATCGGGGTGAGGAGACCAGACATCCCCAGCTAGACAGGACGGTCGCACGTTCCGGGGTCGTGTCTCACCCCGCCCGGCAGCGGGACCGCCGAGAGGCCGGTATTCCGTAGCGACGGCTCTTCTCCGCACTGGCCGGGAACAGGTGGAAGTTTCCATCTGGGTCCACGGCCAACGCCCCGCCACCACCCTGACAGGGTCACTTCTGGTTCAGCGATGGCAACGTCCAGCCCTGCCTCCTACCGTGGGTGACCGTTTCCGCCCACGTGCGCGCATCCCGGCGTCCGTGCGGGCCCGTAGCCACGTTCGCCCGACGGTCTGAGCGCCCGTGCGTCCATTTGTGTGATTTCTGACGGTGGAGACGGCCCCGGGTGTGCCCGTGTTCTTTGGCGTGCGCCTGACGAGGCCGTATCCGCCCGAGTCTGTTCTGGTCTGCATCGGCTTCTATTTGTGTGCGTGTGTGTGTGTGTGTGATAGTGTCAGTATCTGTGACAGTGTCTGTGTGTGAGAGGGTGGCGAAAACTTCCTGTATCTATCGGTGTCTGTGTGGACGGTGTTGGGTGCGTCTATGTCTGCAGCCGTTTGTGTGCACGTGGGAGATGGTGGCTACGTGTCTTCCTGCCCCTCGGGGACAGAGGGTTCAGGTGTCCTTCCTCATCCTCCTTCTGCTCCCTCTGCCCCTTCCCCTGGGCCCAGCACGGGGTTCTGATCCCAACAGGCGCTCGGTCACCCTGGCTTCACCCCGTCCACCATCCCACCCACTCCCCATCCCTTGCTACGACCAACTCCGCCCAAGAGAGGCGGGAGGATCCGGAGATGGGGGGCGAGCGACCCGACTCTTCCCAAACTCCGGCCACCGACCGGACACTTACCCGGGGGGTGCAGCGGGGGCGGCACGGCCGGAACCGACGGGGGCGGAGGATGGAGGAAGTGAGGCGGGGGGGGACCGGCCAGAGGCGGGGGCGGGGGTCCCGCCGCCGGGGGGACGAAGGGCTGCTGCTGTGGGGGCTGCTGGGGCTGGGCCGGCTGGGGCTGCGGCTGCGGGGAAGGCTGGGGCTTGCTGCCGTGCTCTCCGAGGACCTGGATGGGGAGAATGATAATAACGATGATAACGTTGGTATTTGTTAAGCGCTCACTATGTGCAGGGCACTGTTCTAATCACTGGGAGATACAGGGTAATCAGGTTGTCCCACGTGAGGCTCACAGTCTTAATCCCCATTTTCCAGATGAGGGAACTGAGGCACAGAGAAGAGAAGCGACTTGCCCACAGTCACACAGCTGACAAGCGGCAGAGCTGGGATCCGAACCCATGACCGCCCAAGCCCACGCTCTTTCCACCAAGCCACACTGCCTCCCGAGCAGAAGCAGCGGAAGCAGGGGGAAGAGATGGAGAGGCCTGGGCGGGGGGTCGGCTGGGGGTCGGCCGGCAAGGCCAGTCACAGTTTCGGCATTTATTAAGCGCTTACTGTGCTCCCACTATGAGGCAGACGCTGGATCGTCAGGTCGCACTCGGTCCCTGTCCCGCTTGGGGCTCCCAGTCTGAGTGGGAGGGAGAATGGGTATCGATCCCCATTTTACAGATGAGGAACCTGAGGCCCAAAGAAGTGAAGTGACTTATCCTAGGTCGCACAGAAGGCAAGCGGCAGAGCCAGGATCGGGACCCGGGACTCCCGAGTCCCAGGCCTGTGTGCTTTCCACTAAGTCACACGATTTCTCTGGCGTCCCGGCCCAGCTGATGAGAACCAAAGGGCCGGGGAAGGCGGGGGGGCAGGTGCCACTTGGCTTGTGCCTCCTACCTTGCCCGCCAAGGGAGGCTCAGGGCAACCCGCTCGTCGCAGAAACCCCTCGGGGCTTTACGCCAGAGGTTGCTTCCCACCCCCACCCCCAACAGAAGCGGGGCTTCCATTTTCCACTCTGGGCCCATCAGTTAATGGGCACCACAGGACAGTTCAACCGGGTGGCCGGGTGGCCTCCAGGGACTACGGTGGCTAACGCGCCGACTGGGGCCGCCGCGACTCCCTGCGCCGCCCTCGTCTCTGCCCCGCTCCCTCCCCTCCTCAAAAACCTCCACTCGGTTCCGCATCAGACAGAAACTTCTCATCGGCGGCTTTAAGGAGTTCAATTTGCTCCCCCGCACCCACGTTACCTCGCCGATCTCCTTCTACAACCAGCCTGCACCCTTCACGCCTCTAAGGCCAACCTGACCTTCACCCTCGTCTCTCTTGCCATCAACCCCTGGCTCCGACCTTTTCTCTCTGGAGATGCCTCGACGTCTGGCAGACCACCTGTCTTCCCGTCTTCAAAGCCCTCCTGAAATGACGCTTCCTCCAGGAAGCCTTCCCCGACTCTCTTCTCATCTCCCCAGCCTATCTTCCCTCCCTTCTACGTCACCTATTCACTTGGCTCTGTACCGCGAGCCCTCTGACCTTCACCCACCTCCAGCCCCACCCCATTTATGTCCCCGTCCTTCTCTCTGGCTTTCCCTGACGGTTTTCCCTACTCGTCTGTAAGCTCCTTGAGGGCAAGTAAGGTCCATAAGAACAACAACAATAATAAATGTGGCATTTGTTAAGCGCTTACTATGTGCCAGACATGGGGAGATAGTGGAAAGAGCCAGAGATCGTGTGTTCGAATCCCGGCTCTGCCACTTGTCAGCTGGGCGACTTCATTCGTTCATTCAGTAGCATTTATTGAGCGCTTACTATGCGCCGAGCACTGTACTAAGCGCTTGGAACGTACAAATCGGTAACAGAGACAGTCCCTGCCCTTTGACGGGCTTCAGTCTAATCGGGGGAGACGGACAGACAAGAACAATGGCAATAAAGGCAAGACTTCACTTCTCTGTGCCTCAGTTACCTCATCTGGAAAATGACTGCGAGTCCCATGCGGGACAACCTGTTTATCTTGTATCTAATCCAGCGCTTAGAACAGTCCTTGGCACAGAGTAAGCACTTAAATATCGTTATTATTATACAAGCAAATGGGGTTGGACACAGTCGTGGTCCCACACGGGGCTCACAGTCTCAATCCCCATTTTACAGATGAGGTACCTGAGGCCCCCAGAAGTGAAGCGACTCGTGCAAGGTCACAGAGCAGACAAGTCGCGGAGCTGGGATTCGAACTCAGGTCTGACTCCCAGGGTCATGCGCAATCCACTGGGGGACTCCACCTACCAACTCTATAGTATTGCACTCTCCCAAGTGCTCAGTACAGTGCTCTAGATCCAGCAAACTATAAGTCCCTTTCATTCACTCATTCAGTAGTATTTATTGAGCGGTTACTATGTGCAGAGCACTGTACTAAGCGCTTGGAATGTACAAATTGGTAACAGATAGAGACAGACCCTGCCCTTTGACGGGCTTACAGTCTAATCGGGGGAGACGGATAGACAAGAACAATGGCGATAAATAGAATCGAGGGGAAGAACATCTCATTAAAACAATAGCAAATAAATAGAATCAGGGTGACGTACATCTCATCAACAGAATAAATGGAGGGCGGGGATCGTGTCCACCCACTCTACTGTAATGTACTTGCCCAAACGCTCAGTATAGCACTCTGCATATGGTGAATGCTCAATAAATACCACTGACCGAATGATTGCTTGGCAGGGTGGAGGAGGGCAGGCAAGGTGGGGTCCCTCATACAAAATCGGGAAGGGCCATCTCTGGGAAGGGCCCGGGAACCGGTCCCGGAAACGGGACGGTCCCGAGCTCTGGACAAGCTGGAAGGGAAGAAGGTTCCGGGACGTTCCGCTGACTAGGCGCCAGATGGACCTGGGCCTGGGTGACATCTTGGGGCCGGAATCTAGGGATATCACTCGGTGGGGGGCAGGATTGTCAACCGCTACAGGGCTAGGGCACCTAGGGCGCAGCGGAGGCTTGGTTGTGGGAGGCAGCAGCAGGTGGGACAGGGGTGAGAGCAGCTCGGTTCTCTGTAATAATACTAATGTTGGTATTTGTTAAGCGCTCACTATGTGCCAAGCAACTATTCTAGGCGCTGGGGTAGATACGGGGTAATCGGATCGTCCCACGTGAGGCTCACAGTCTTAACCCCCATTTTACAGACAGGGTAACCGAGAAGTTAGGTGACTTGCCTTCTTGATTCTATTTAGTTGCCATTGTTTTTACGAGATGTTCTTCCCCTCGACTCCGTTTCTTGCCATCGTTCTCGTCCGTCCGTCTCCCCCGATTAGACCGTGAGCCCGTCGAAGGGCAGGGACCGTCTCTATCTGTTGCCGACTTGTTCATCCCAAGCGCTTAGTACAGTGCTCTGCACATAGTAAGCGCTCAATAAATACTATTGAATGAATGAATTGAATGAACTTGCCCAAAGTCACACAACGGACAGGTAGCAGAGCTGGGATCCGAACCCGCGACCTCTGACTCCTAAACCCGTGCTCGTTCCACTGAGCCACGCTGCTTCTCACCTGGATGGGGTTCTCCTCCGAGGCGTGCTTGTCCCGCCGGCGCCCCTCCACGCGGCGGATGGTACCCGCCTGCCCGCCAATCACGTCGATGGTCCCGCCCAGCTTCCTAGAGGGAGAAGCGGAGAGGGGAAGCCGGGTCCGGTCAGGGCTCCCGCCGGGCAGCGAAGAATTCTTTGCTCCCCCACTCTCCTTCCAACTGCCCCACCGGGACAGGCAGACCGACAGACACGCGACACACACACTCCACCCCCTACCATCGGTGAGATCTCCCCAGAGTTAGAGGGACCCTGCGATTAGACCGTGAGCCCGTCGTTGGGCAGGGATTGTCTCCATCTGCTGCCGAGCTGTCCATTCCAAGCGCTTGGTCCAGCGTTCTCACATAGTAAGCGCTCAATAAATACTATTGAATGAATGACTCCTCCAGCAGGAAGACTCCCACAGTCAGAGGAGCCCCAGGGATCAGAGGCTAGAGATGCCCACAGTTGGAGTCAGAGATCCGGCCTCCGCCACTGAGGCCGAGAGACCCCCAACTATCAGAAGCGAAAGATCCCTTCAGTTGACAGCAGAGAGACCTCCACAGTCAGAGACAGAGACTCCCCCCCAGTTAGAGACCCCAGTGTTCTGAGGAAGAGAGCCCCACAGTTGGAGAGAAACCCCAACCAGAGGTGGAAACTCTCTTGTGGCGGGAGATTGGAGGAATCTTCCTCTCACCTCCTTGTGCACGTGAACGTCCCCATTGCTGTCTCCCTGAGGGCTTATTTCAACCACCGCCAGTCAAAGCAGCAGCCCCATCGTGGCCGACGCCCCTACTCCGTCCCCGTCTCTGCCCCCGTCCCAACTGCCCCGGCCCCCGCCCTCCCTGCCTCAGACCGTGCCGCTCCCCTCTCCCCAACCTATGCAAATGCCCTCCTCCTCCTCCTCCCCGACAGCCCCTTCTCCTCCCCCGGGCTCTACAAACCCCTCTTAGCCTGAGTTCCGACTCTAGATTTACGGGTGAAAATTTTCCCGGTTTACTGGCCCTTGTGATTCGGTTCTAGGATGGTGTCACGTCAGCCACTTTTTTGGGAGGTGGGTGGGAGGACGGGCGGGCGTACGTGCGCCGGTGTCTCTCCGTCAGGTGTGTGAGTGCGGCGTCCGTCCGGCCCCACGCCGGACTCACGACCGCTCTCACCTCCGCACTAGGGAAGGCTCAGTCCGTGCTCAGTCTGGGCCCCGCAAACCCCTCGAACCCAGGGCATACAGCATGGGACGGGGCCAAAGATAAGGAGGGGGGTGCTCAGGGGACTCGTGTCTCCTCTAACTCCTTCTTGGTCACGGAGAACCACAGGGAAGCGTCCCAGTCAGGATGGATCATATCGTCCCGTCTTTCCAGAGAGACACCCTCAGGGCCGGGACAAACCGGACTGCCGGCCCCCTCCCGACTGCCTCCTCGGTGCGGCGCTCAGCCCGGACTGCCCCGCGGCAGGGCTCTGGAGGAGGAATTTCCCCGCCTCCCGGTCACCTACCGCCGACCACCCACCCGCAGCCAGGAGGATTGCACTCACAGGAGCCGTTCTCCCAGCCTCGGGGGCCGAGGCAGGCGGGGGCAGGGGGAGGTGTCGCTAAAAGGCAGGAGGCCTCGGGCTCCCCCGGTCCGGTCCGGCCCGCCCCAGCTCCTCACCGGTTCGGGGGTGGCCCGGCCTTCACCCGGCCCCCAACCAGGGCCACGAAGTCCGTCTTGAACTCGGTTTTGATGACGACGTTCTCGGGCTCCTTGTCCGCGTTGCCGGTCCGGCCTTGTTGCACCTGAGTGGGGGGGCGGGGGGCAGAGAAAGCCGCGAGCTGCAGGGGTGGTCCGGGGGGGTTCCCCCCTCCCTCTGCCTCTCAGACCCATTTTCCCCTTTCCCGGAGGGCCAGCGGGAAGTTGCGGCCAGGGGCTGCAGGCGGCCATCCGGACCCACAGACTCGGGATGATGATAACAATAATGATGGCATCTGTTAAGCACTTACTATGTGCAAAGGGCTGTTCTAAGCGCTGGGGAGGATACAAGGTGATCAGGTTGTCCCACGTGGGGCTCACGGTCTTTATCCCCATTTTACAGATGGGGTAACCGAGGCAGAGAGCAGTTAAGTGACTTGCCTAGAGTCACGCAGCTGATAAGCGGCGGAGCCGGGATTGGAACCCACGACCTCTGACTCCCAAGCCACCGAGCTCTTTCCACCGAGCCACGCTGCTTCTCTCCCAGGGAGTCGGTCAACTTTCTGCCGCTGGGCTCCTCCCTAAGGAGCCATCCCATGGGCCCCCTCCTTCGACCCCCCAGAATCTTCGGGGGGCCCAAAGGAAGCGGAATCATAATCACGATGGAGGTGTTCAGCACCTGCTACGCGTCAAGCGCTGTACTAAGTGCTGGTGTAGATACAAGATAATCAGGTCGGACCCGGTCCCCGTCCCAAGTGGCGCTCACGGTCTAAGCGGGAGGGACCACGGGTGTTGAATCTCCATTTTACAGAGGAGAAAACTGAGGCACAGACAAGTGACTTGCCCAGCAGGCGCGCAGCGGAGCCAGGATTAGAACCCACGTCCCCCGGCTGATGGGGCGCTTAATTAGGGTCGGTCGCTGATGGAGCCGAGCGACGCTGGGCCGCGTTCACTCTGTCCCCCCGCCGGTGACCCTCCGCCCCCGCCAAGTGCTTCCAGCCCCCCGCCCTCGCCCGCCCAGGCCCTACCGTGATTTTGTTCTCCGTGCTGACGGGCGGCGAGGGGTCCAGGCCCAGCTGCAGCCGCCGCTGTTTTTCGCAGTACGCTTTCCACGTCTCCTCGTTGAAGCCGTAGTTGAAGTAATCGGAAAGGTCGGCGCCTGAAACGCAGCCAGCAGACCCCTGGGGTGCCGTTCCCCGAGGCCCTACCCCAACCCTCTCCCCCCTTGAACCCACCACCACCGCACTGGAGCCCGCCCGTACGTGACCCGGCCCCCGAATGAGATGTTCATCCCCTTGATTCTATTTATTGCTATTGTTTGTGTCTGTCTCCCCCGATTAGACCGCAAGCCCATCAAAGGGCAGGGACTGTCTCTATCTGTTACCCATTTGTCCATTCCAAGCGCTTAGTACAGTGCTCTGCACATAGTAAGCGCTCAATAAATACTATTGAATGAATCGAATGACTGGAGGAGGGACGGGAAGGAGGTTCCTTGGGGTGAAGTCTCTCACTTGGAGAGTCGCCTAGTAATAATAATAATAATAATAATAATGATGTTGGTATTTGTTAAGCGCTTACCATGTGCAGAGCACTGTTCTAAGCGCTGGGGGAGATACAGGGTAATCAGGTTGTCCCACGTGAGGCTCACGGTCTTCATCCCCATTTTCCAGATGAGGGAACTGAGGCCCAGAGAAGTGAAGTGACTTGCCCACAGTCACACAGCTGATAAGTGTGGGCCTGGAGTCAGAGGGCCTGGGTTCTAATCCCAGCTCTGGCAACTGCTCTGCCAATTGCTCGCTGTGTGACCTGGGCCAAATCACTTCACTTCTCTGTGCCTTCAGTGTCTTCAACTGTAAAATATTTTTATTACCCTATTTATTTTGGAAATGAGGTGTCCATCCCCTTGATTCTATTTATTATTGTTTTTGTCCGTCCGTCTCCCCCGATGAGACTGTGAGCCTGTCGATGGGCAGGGATTGTCTCTATCTGTTGTCCATTCCAAGCGCTTAGTACAGTGCTGGCCACATAGTAAGCGCTCAATAAATACTATTGAATGAATGAATGAATAAAATGGGGATTCGATACCTGTTTTCCCTCCTATCTAAGACCGTGGTGAGCCCCACGCGGGACGGGGACCGGGTCTGACCTAATTGGCTTGGGCCTACAGTGTTTGACGTATAATAAGCGCTTACCAAGTATCATAAAACAAACAAAACATCTCTCTTGTGTCTCTCGCATCTCTCCTGTCTCTCCCCCAAGAAGGCCAGCAGGGTGTGGAAGGCAGCCAGGGGCCCCAGGTGCTGCTTCTGGCTCTACCGCGCTGCGTCCCGGCCCCTCCCCTGCCGGGTGTCGTTCTGGAGGAGGGAGGGGCCCAGTGCTCTGCACACAGTAGGCACTCAATCCACCCCCAGGATTGGTTGACTGGTCCATCGTTCCCGCTCGGGCACAGGTCAGGAATGCCCCCGAAGCCCCGCGGGAGAGGGGGCACCGTCACGGTTCGGAAACCTGGCGTTCTCGCCACCCAGGCAAGGAAGGACAAAGCCCTTACTGGAAGCGACACGGCTTGGTGGATAGAGCACGGGCCTGGGAGTCAGAAGGATCTGGGTTCTAATCCCGGCTCCACCGCCCGGCTGCCGTGTGACCTTGCGCAAGTCATTTAACTTCTCTGTGCCTCGGTTACCTCAACTGGAAAATGGGGATTAAGACCGTGAGCCCTAGATGGGACAGGGACGGTGTCCAACCTCATCACCTCGTATCTACCCCAGCGCTTAGAGGAGTGCCTGGCCCGTAGTAATCACTTAATGAATACCACAATTATCATTATTTTTAATTCACGACACTCCCCTGGGAGGGGTCCAGCCTCCGTCACCTCTCCCCGAGCAGGAGGGGGACCCGAGCCAGGCCAAGGGCTCTCTGCACCCCAGCTCTCTGCCCCTGGATGCCGCATTTCACTCAATTCATTCGATCGTATTTATTGAGCGCTTACCGCGTGCAGAGGACTGGACCATGCGGTCGGGAGAGTACAGCAGAACCAACAACCGACACAATCCCTGTCCACAACGAGCTTCCGGTCTAGAAACTATTTTCATCTGGACCCCGCTTACGGGGAGCCGTGTGAAGCCCCACCATGGCTCTCGGAACCGGGGCTGAGAGGGACGGGGGTGGCGAAGAGCGGCCGAGTTGGGTAGCAGGGGGTGGAGGGGAGGGTCGTTTTTGGCGTGTCGCGCTCGGTACGGTCCTCTGCAAACAGCAAGCACTTAATAGATACGACTGAATAATAAATACGATTGAATGAACCAACCCGAGGCCTGAAATCCAGCTCGGGGCCTCGTGGGCCCCACGGGTTGCCGGATGCTCCCATCGCCCTTCCCACGGCGGAGAAGCTGAGGGCGGCAACGGAGCCGGCTCGTTGGAGCCGGCGGGGGGAGAGGCCCGGGGACACGCTCCCCTGCCTAGGCTCGTCTCCCCTCCTCTCTCCAAACACCCATCGCCACACGCCCTCACGGAAAAATAACAAGCCCTCACTCCGCGCCGAGCACCGGGCCGGGCCCCGGGGGTGAGGCAAGATGAACGGACACGTCTCCCCCGGACCCACCGATCCCGCACGCGTCCACACGCCACCCCGCCTCCACCCGCGGCGCTTCCAGAATGGCTCCGGGCCTCTCGCCTGGGACCCCTACCTGGCTTCCGCCAAGGCTTGTCTTCAAACGAGTCCAAATCCACTTCCACCACCGGAAAGCCGTTGATGTTCCCCAGCGCGTCCAGGTCGATCCCTTTGGGCTGCAGTTTGGCTGAGGGGAGGCGGGGGGGTAGGGGGAGGTGCCGCTGGGAGAGCTTCCTTCCTCCCTCCTCCCCCTCCAATGTCACCTGAAGCCAGAACTCCAGAGGAGGCGGAGAGACCAGCAGGGACGACTGAGGGCGGCCAACCGGGCCGGACGCAACGAGGACGTTGGCCGCGACTCGGAAAACCCTGGGCCCGTGACCTCTTAGCGTCCAGCCTGCAGCTCCCTGAAGGAGGGCCCTGGTCTTCGCCAGCCTTCCTCCAGTGACCAAGCGTGGCCCATCCAACCCCCCTTCGCTCTCCCCACACCTTCCCTGACTCTCCCTCCAGAGACCCAGCATGGACCACCCAAACCCTCCCTCCCTCTCCACCCCCGATTCTTCCCCCTGTGACCCAGCACGGGCCATCCTCTAGACCAGAAGCTCACCGTGAGCAGGGAACGCGTCTGTTTGCCGTTCGACTCCACTGTCCCAAACGCTTAACACAGTGCTCTGCACACCGTAGGCATTCGGTCAATACGACGGAATGCCTGAATAAAACCAACCCCCCTCACTCTCCCCGCTCCATCCCCGACTCTCCGTCCGGTGTGAGCCAAAAGAGGTCATCCAACATCCCAAACTCTTTCTTCTCCATCCCTGTCTTTCCCTCCCGTGACCCAGCATGGACACTCATTCATGGGCCTGCCCGAACTCCTCCAGACCCCACCGGTGTTTCCGACTGCCCGGATTCCCGTGGGGACGGATGTGGGGTGCTCGCCCCAGTGGGGTGAAGATACGCTTCCTGCTGTCCGTTCCGAGCCTGCCACCCTGAGCTGCAGTAGGAGTCCCTCGCGCTGATGGGGCGGGGGGGGGGGGATGGATCCAGGGAACTGGCTCCCTCCCGCCTGCCCGGCCGCCACCCCCACCCCCATCGCTCGGGACCCCCCGCCCGGCGAGGGGCGGCCACACCTACCTGAAGCCGCCGCCCCGTAGCCTCTCCCCATTTTCAGGTTTAGGTTCATGGGGGTGCCCCTGGCCAGAGAGAAAGGAGACTCGGCTATTGCGGGGCACGGGTGGGCGCCGACTCCCCCGGGCAGGCCCGGCGCGGGTAGAGCCCCAGCCACCCTCCCGCCCGCACAGAGAGGGGCTGGGGAGGAGGCCAAGGGTGGAGAAGAGAGCTGGAGGGCAAGAGGGAAGAGTGGTCGCCATCCAGCGTGGGCAGGAAACAGCTTCAGCGGCCCGAGGGGGCACCGGAAAGGAGCCCCTGAACCCAGGTGCTCAGGCCCGGGCCCCGGGGTCCCCGCCTGCCTTCCCAGGGAGCGGGGGGAGCCGGGCCGCAGCCTCCCTCCCGCTCTCCGGGGGGGCCCCGCCGAGAGCCCGCCTCCGGAGCCCCGGCCGGCTTACCTGGACACCCCGGGCCCCTTCTCTCCCCCGCTCCCCGAGGCTGCGAGCACCGAGGGGGACCATTCTCCGGAGCCAACCCAAAAACTTAGAAGACCGAAAATATACCGAAAAGCAGCAGCAAAACCTCTTCTCCGGACCGGGGAGATGACAGTTGCCAGCAGCAACCAGGTACACCTCCCACGTTAAATTCCATCTGACGCCAAGGGTGACATTTCAGGCACGGGGGCGGTGAGGCTCCCCCGCCCCCTCCCCCCGGCCCTCCCCGCTCTCCCTGTTGCCCCCGGGCCCTTGGGAGCCACCCACATGTAGGAAGGGGCCCCGGTCTTGATGTTGCCGATGGTGACCTTGACGTCGTCGTCATCGCTGTCGCTGTCCTCATCCTCGTCCTCTCCGCCGCTCGGGGGCACCTGGGGACGTGGGGGGAGGACGGGGGATGGGGGAAGAGTGAGTGAGAGGAGAAGCTCTGGACCCGGCCGGGGAGCGACACAGGTGGCTGGGGAGGGATAAAGACCAGCCTCGTATTACCCGCGATTCTATTCCACGGGCAGTAGAGAAGCGGCGGGGCCTAGCGCAGTGAGCACGGGTCTAGGGGTCGGGGGACCTGGGTTCGAATCCCGCCCCCGCCTGCTGCGTGGCTTTCGACTAGTCGCTCACTTCGCTTCCCTGGACCTGTTCCGTCACCTGCAAAACGGGGATCGAACGCCCATCTCTACTCCCCCTCAGGATGCGAGCCCCCCGTCGGGCGGGGACTCCGTCCCACCTGATCAGCTAGTACGCGCCCCGGTCCTCAGCCCGGTGCCGATCGACTCGCCGTACCTCGAATCTCACCTATCTCTCTGTCGATCTCTCACCCGCATCCTGCCTCGGGCCTGGAACTCCCTCCTCCTCCATATCCGACAGACGATCGCGCTCCCCACCTTAAAAGCTTTATTAAAATCACAACTCCTCTAAGAGGCCTTTCCCAACAAACCCTTATTTCCTCCTCTCCCACTCCCTTCCGCCTCAGCTGGCACGTGGATTTCACCCCTCCCTCAGCCCCACGGCACTTAGGGAATTTATTCGTTTCTATTAACGTCTGTCTCCCCCTCTAGACCGTAAACTCTCTGCGGGCAGGGAATGTCTGTTAAACTCTACTCTCCTAAGTGCTCAGTACAGTGCTCTGCACAAAGTAAGCTCTCAGTAAATACCACCGATCGACTGGCGTACGATTAGCGCTTCACACACGCCACGATTACCATCGCGAAGATCGCTAATGATAATCGTTATGCGAGCCCTGCTCTATCTCCAGGGCTCCCAGTTCGGGGCAGAGGGAACAGACGGAGTCACTCTCTAGGCCACCCAGGCCGGGGAGAGCAGAGATCCGTGGGGCGGAAAGGAGGGGCAAGATCAGCAACGATTACGGATCCGGAGGAGGAAGCGTCGGCTCCGGAGCTAGGGAACACCAACCCCGTCCGCCCGGAATTAAAGACCGAGGCCCGGGCGCCGGACCGCCTTTCCCAGTGACTGCCCAGAGAGGGGAGGATCGATCTGCGAACCACTGGGGTTCGGTCTGTGGCGGGGCCTTGCTGGCACCCGACCGTCCCCTGCCCGCTCGGGCTAAGCCGACCCCTCTCCCCTCCGCTCCCCTCCTGTCAGCTCGCTGGTCCCTCCTGCCCAGGAGGGGGGCTGGGGTGAGCACGTGGGGAGGGAAGGAGGGAGGTCGGTCGCCAGAGCCGGGGAGGGGTGGATCCTTCGGGCTGGGAGGCTTCAGGAGGGAGGACGGAGGGCCGCGGGACCGAAGTGGGGCCCGAGCGCTACCCAGGGACCTAGGGCCGAAGCCGGGGAGGTGGCCGTGTCTCAACCGGCAGGGGCCAGCCTCGCAGCCCGTCCCTCGCAGCGGCCCCTCTGATGCCCCTCGCCGGACACCCGCCCACCGTGGGGAGGGATGGAACTTCCAACGTGCCTGATGTGTCCCCCACCTTCACTCCCGATTTTCCAACTCCCCTCTTCAACGAGGTTCCCGCCACCTTCCCTTCCCCGAGCCAGCTCTCTCCAAACTCGCCGATGACCTTCTTCTCAACAAATCCGATGGACTGAACTGCGTCCTAACCCTTCCTCCTGGAAACGCGATCTAACCTAGGTTTCTCCGACCCGGTCCTCCCCTGGATCTCCTCCAACCTCTCAGCCTCCCACCCCTTAACTGCAGGGCTCTCTCAGGGCTCTCCGTTCCTCAAACACCTCCAGCGGTTGCCCATCCACCTCCGTATCAAACAGAAACTCCTCACCGTTGACCTTAAAGCACTCCATCACCTTGCCCCTCCCACCTCACCTCGCTCCTCTCCGTCTCCAACCCAGCCCACGTACTTCGCTCACCTGGTGCTACCCGTCTCACTGTGCCGCGATCTCGCCCGTCTCGCTGCCGAGCCCCGGTCCACGGCCTGGAACGCCCTCTCTCCTCAAATCTGCCGGACAGTTAGTCTTCCCCCTTCAGAGCCTTATTGAAAGAGCATCTCCTCCAAGAGGCCTTCCCAAATTAAACCCCAGTCTTCGTCATTTCCCACTCTCTTCCGCATCGCCCTGACTTGCTCCCTTTGCTCTTCCACCCGCCCTCCCGGCCCCACGACACTTGTGTATATTTCTAATTTTATTTGTATTGATGTCTCTCTCTTCCCCTCTAGACTGTGATCCCACTGAGGGCAGGGATTGTCGCTCTTTACTGTTCTGTTGTACTTTCCCAGGCCTCTAGTACAGTGCTCTGCACACAGTTAGCACTTAATAAATACAATCGAACGAATCAATGGATCCTCTTTTACTCATCCACCCCCAAGACTTCATCTACCACCTCTCCGCGGGCCAGTCCCAAATTCGCCTCACTGGCTCCGACCCCTTTCTCTTCTGCACCCCTCACCCCTCTAGACCGTAAGCTCGTTGTGGGCAGGGAACGTGTCTGATATACTGTCGGCATGTACTCTCCCAAGTTCTTAATACGGTGTTCAGCACACAGTAAGTCCTCAATAAACACGATCGACTGACTGCGGTCCTGCATTTTCTCCTGCCTCCAGGATATTCTACCTGGGTGTCCCACCAGTATTGTCCCACCTGAACTCACCTTCTCCATCAAACCCTCTCCTCTAACATCCCCACCACAGCTGATAACACGACCGCCGTCCTTCCCGTCTCTCGGACCCACCACTGTGGCATTATCCTTGACTCCTCTCTAACTGCCAGATTTAGTCCGTCACCACACCCTGTCAGCATTTCCAGAATCTGCCCCTTGCTCTCCACCCAGACGATCACCACGCTGATCCAGTGTCACATCTCAATTCCACCGGCTGAACTCCCTGTCTCCAGCCTCTGTCTCTCCCTCTCTACCTCAACCTTCGTTCTGCTCCCTGGATCGTCCTTCTAAACAATAACTCTACACACGTCACCCCGGGCCTCAACAACCTTCGGTGGTTAGAAACTCCTCTCTGGATCAAGCAGAAACTCCTGCCTACAGGTCTTAAGGCAGTCCATCGGCTCTCCTCCTCCTCGTCCACTCTCTTCTCCTCAGGAGGGAGGGCTGCTGGACTGAAGTGGGGCCCAGAGACCTAGGGCTGAAGTCGGGGAGGTGGTCATATTCATTCAATCGTATTTATCAAGCGCTTACCGCGTGCAGAACACTGTACCTAGCGCTTGGAAAGAGCAATGGAGCAACCAATAGAGACGATCCCTGCCCGCAAGGGGCTCACGGTGTACAAAGGGGGATACGGGGATCGAAAAAGTAAACAGGCATCAATGGCATCAAAATAAATAGAATTACAGATATACACACATCATTGATAAAAAGAAATAGAATAGTAAATAGGTACATATATACACAAGTGCTGTGGGGCAGGGAGGGGGACGGAGCAGAGGGAGGGAGTCGGGGCGATGGGGAGGGGAGGAGGAGCGGAGGGAAAGGGGGGGCTCAGTCCGGGAAGGCCTCCAGGAGGAGATGAGCCCTCAGTAGGGTTTTGAAGGGGGGAAGTGGGCCAGTTTGGCGGATGTGAGGAGGGAGGGCGTTCCAGGCCGGAGGTGGGACGGGGGCCAGAGGTAGACGGCGGGACGGGCGAGCACGAGGCCCGGTGAGGAGGTGAGCGGCCGAAGAGCCGAGTGTGCGGGCTGGGCTGTAGCAGGAGAGAAGGGAGGTGAGAAAGGAGGGGGCAAGGTGATGGACAGCTTCGAAGCCAACAGAGAGGAGTTTTTGCTTGATACCAAGGTTGATGGGCGACCGCTGGAGATTTTTTTGAGGATGGGGGTGATACGCCCAGAGCGTTTCTGTAGAAGGATAATCTGGGCAGCAGAGTGAAGCAGGGAGAGGCAGATTATCGTGACCCAACAGGACATCGGGGGCGGGGCTGGCAGGGGCCACCAACTCACACTCTTCATTCTTCTCAAGCAGACGTACTCACCGTGACTCCCGCTTGCCTCTCCCGCCTCTGACCTCTGGCTGATGCCCTCTCTCCTGCCTGGAACCCCCTCCCCCCTCCCATCCGCCGTGCCCTCTTCAAAGCCCTCTCGGAATCACAATCCCGGCCGGGAGGCCTTCCCTGGCTAATCTTCCCAACCTTATATACCCCAACTCTCACGCCAGCCCTCTCTCGCAGGTAAGGACTCATAACCTCTGGCGGCATTAACGATCACCTATTCGTTAGACCGTGAGCCCCACGTGGGACAGGGACCCCGTCCAACCTGATTATCTTCTATCTGCCCCAGCGCTCGGCACAGAGTAAGCACTTAAACATCATTACTACTGTCATTGATGCCATTCAATTACTTCCTCCTATCTGTAATTGACTTTAGTGTGTGTTTCCTTCATTAGCTTGTAAGCTTCTTGAGGACAGTGTCAGGAGGAGGGAGAATGGGCGCTTAAACCCTATTTTGCAGAAAAGGGAGCTGAGGTCCAGAGAGCTACTTGCCCGAGGTCACACGACAGGCAAGAGTTAATACAGTGCCTGACACAGAGTAAGCGCCTCACAAATACCAATTAAAAAAAAAGAGGTAGAGCCGGGATGAGAACCCAGGCTGGGTTCTTTCCGCTAGGCCCCGCTGCTTCCCAGTTTGCCCCATCCACCCGCTGCGGGTTTTTATTGTTCCCGGGTCTCCAGGGCCTGGCTCTCGGTGCCCACCACTTACGTGCTGAGCCGGGTCCCCATCCTCGCCACCACCTCTGTTCTCCCGCCCGGCATCGTGTAGAGGAAGAGAAGCGTCCACGTGTCTAGAAAGAACGACAGCACCAACGGACATCAACCCCTGTTCAAACCAACCCCCGGCCCACGGGACTTGACTTTCCGAGGTTCGGTGCGGCGGAGAAGGGGGCGGTCTCAGAGTTCTCACCCCGAGCTCCACCTGAGAGAGTTCCAGGTTGGGGGGCAGACGGACTCGGGGTCCCACCCATCCCGGTCCAGCCTGTCTGGCTCCGGGAGGCCCAGGTGGGCCCCTACTCGACTCCCCCATCTCCCGGAATCGTTCGTCCGGGAGCCCCTTCACTGACCGTTCTTCGGGGAGAAGCCCACCCAGCCGCCCTCCCACAGCCCCCTGCCCAAGCCGCAGACGAAGCCAGCCATGCCCACGCGTAGCAGCCCGGGGATCAACCGTGGTCAGGGCTGGCTTCGGGACCAGCGCCGGACCGAACGCGAGGGCTTCAGACGGGGATGGCACGTGGGGGTTGCCCCCCGCCCGGGCACACAGACGGACCGAAGCCGGTGGCAGGCTGGGCCGAACCGGCTCATCCCTCTGGGAGCAAAGCTGTGCTTGGGAGAGGGAGGCGGAGCCTCCGAAACCAACACGTGGGAATTTTGCTGCCAACGGAGTCAGCCTGGACCGCGCCGCGAACGAGAGTCACAAGACATCCAGGCCGGGGGTACAAACGGACAGACCGAGGGTTCCGCTGTGGGCCAGAAGATTTCCCCCCACGTCCCCGCCCCAGCTCTGTCGCCAGCGTAGTTTCCCCCAGAGTCCTTTTCCCTGCCCGGTTGGGTCAACGGGGGTGGGATGTGCCCAGAGGAGGCGAGACCCAGAGGGCACTGGGTATGCTCGGAGGGCCGCGGTCCACAGCGACACCAGCCCCAGACACGTCTCCCGTCCCCGGCCCGGGAGGCCGAGGTGGGCGCTCCCTTCCGCTGAACCTAGGCCTGGGATCTGGCCTCAAAATTTAAGAACTGGCCCAGGAACCGCCATTAGTCAGAGCATTCAAATTGAATCAGGGCTACAGCTTGGTTGGTCGCCAGGGCCACGGTTCAAGGAGAGGGTGGGACAGAAGGGGCAGAGAGAGAGAGAGAGGAGAAAAGGTCCACGGCAGCGAGCGTGAGTGTCTACATGTATATCTACGTGGCGGGAAAGTCACCGCTCGGAGCCCCGCTTGGCTCAGGGACGGTTCGCAGGGGTAGATCTGGGCAGGGAGGAAGAAGCTGCGGAGGCAGGAAGGCCGAGCCTGAGAGTCCGGAGCCACCGGGGCAGCGGGGAGAGAGTCGGGCCGCAGAGGGGTCGGGGCTAGAGGGGCGGAGACCGGGCTTGTGGCAGGGAGGTTGGAGCCGGCGCCGGGCATTTCCGCTCACGGCATTCGGAGTCACGTAAACAGATAAAAAAAACCCAGAAACCACCGCCCTGCCTCTCTGCTTGCCGGGCCTCATTCTCGGCTCTCTCCCCACTGACCTCTTGCTCACACCCTCTCTCCCGCCTGGAACTCCCTCCTCCCCATCTTCAAAGCCCTCCGGAAATCACACCCCTTCCAGGAAGCCTTCCCTGACTAGCCTCATCTCCCCAGCCTATTCGCCCTCCCTTCTGCGTCACCTTTGCACTTGACTGGCTCGTCGCTCACGCCACGGCATCTACGCGTATATCCTTAATTCTCGCTTGCTCCCCTGGCCCGTAATTCATTTCGGTGTCTGTCTTCACTGCTCGTCCGGAAGGTCACCGAGAGCAGGGGCTGTGCGCTACCAACTCTACGGAACTGCCCGCTTCTAAGCGCTTACTCCGGAGCTCTGAGATGCGCTGAGGAGATCAACCTATCGACGAGTAGCATTTACTGAACACTTACCATTTGCAGAGGACCGAAGCAAGCGCTCAATAAATACCACCGATCGACTGATCTTTATTCTCTCCTGCTCCTCTGCCCGCCTTCTGCCACTCACCGGTGGGGACGCATAATCGCCCAGAGAGGGTCCGTAGAGCCTGGGCACCTCCCCGCCCCTCGAGGCGGGTCCACTGAATCCCCCTCGGGGTGCCACCTGCCACGGGCAGATTCAGACCTTCAGATCAGGTTTCCCACCTCCTCAAGAACCTCCAGGGGTTGCCCATCCACTTCCACATCAGACAGAAACTCTTCTCCGTTGGCTTTAAATCGCTGCTCGGTCGTCTCGCCCTCTCCTTCCTCACCTCGCCGCTCTCCTACTACAGGCCGGCCTGCCCGCTCCGCTCCTCGCACCGCACCCCAACCTTGTCTATCTCGCCGCCGACCTCTCAAGTCCCGCCTCTGACGTGGAACACCCTCCCTCCCCCGTACCCAACGGGCAACCTCTCTCCCCTCTTTCAAAGCCTTATTGAAGGCCCACCTCCTCCGAGAAGCCTTCCCTCAGCTCTCCCTTCCTCTTCTCCCACTCCCTTCTGCATCGCCCTGACTCGCTCCCTTAATCCATCCCTCCGCCCAGCCCCGCGGCACTTAGGCGCCATATCTGTATTTTATCTAGATTAACGTCCGCCTCCCCTTCTAGAGGGTGAGCTCACTGTGGGCAGGGAACGTATCCATCACATCGGACTCTCCCAGGTGCTCAGTACAGTGCTCTGCTCTCCGACGACACTCACGACACCGTACAGATGGGGACCCTGAGGCACGAGGAGCCTGAGACGGCAGCCGCAGCCCCAGACCACGCCGGTTATATTTCGTTACCGCACTCGCCTCGGGTCATTTTTGCGTTTCATCGCTCCCGTGTCCGTCGCCCTCCTCTCCGACCCCTCTCTTTCCTTAGGCCGTTCTTAGATCTGATTATCCCCTCCTCCCTCTCCCTTCCACATCACTAATTATAATAATAATAATAATAATAAAAACTGCGGTACGAGCTAAGTGCTTACTAGGTGCCAGGCACTGGGGATGAAGACTGTGAGCCCCACATGGGACAACCCGATCACCTTGTATGCCCCCAGCGCTTAGAACGGTGCTTTGCACATAGTAAGCGCTTAAATACCATCGCTATGATTATCATAATCGGGTTGGACACAGTCCCTGTCCCACATTGGGCTCACAGTCTTCATCCCCGCTTTACAGATGAGGTAGCAGACACAGAGAAGTTAAGTGACTTGCCCAAGGTCACCTAGCAGACAAGCAGAGGAGCCAAGATTAGAACCCAGGACCCTCTGACTCCCGGGCCCATGTTCTATCTACTAAGCTTTTATGCCCTTGGATCTGTTCCCATTATTCCCTCAGTCCCACAGCACCCACGTACATATAATAATAATAATAATGTTGGTATTTAGTAAGCGCTTACTAAGTGCAGAGCACTGTTCTAAGCGCTGGGGGAGATACAGGGTCGTCAGGTTGTCCCACGTGAGGCTCACGGTCTTAATCCCGAGTTTACAGTTGAGGTCACTGAGGCACAGAGAAGTGAAGTGACTCGCCCACAGTCACCCAGCTGCCAAGTGGCGGAGCCGGGATTCGAACCCATGACATCTGACTCCCAAGCCCGGGCTCTTTCCACTGAGCCACGCCGCTGCTTCTCCACTATATTACACATCTGCAATATATTTCAATATCTGTCTCCTTTTACACCGAAAGCTCCTCGTTGGCAGGGGACACGCCTAACGACTCAGTAAGCGCTCAATAAATATCACTGATTATCTCGTATCTACCCCAGCGCTTCGTATGACACTTGGTCCATAGTAAGCACTTATAATAATAATGAGGACGGTGTTTGTTAAGCGCTTACTACGTGCCAAGCACTGTTCTAAGCGCTGGGGGAGATACAGGGTCATCGGGTCGTCCCACGTGAGGCTCACAGTCGTGATCCCCCTTTTCCAGACGAGGGAACTGAGGCCCAGAGAAGTGAAGCGACTTGCCCAGAGTCACACAGCCGACAAGCGGCAGAGCCGGGAATAGAACCCACGACCACTGACTCCCCAGCCCGGGCTCTTGCCACCGAGCCACGCTGTTTCTCAAATAATAATAATAATAATAATAATAATAATAATAGTGTTGGTATTCGTTAAGCGCTTACTGTGCCCAGAGCACTGTTCTAAGCGCTCGGGGAGATACAGGGTAACCAGGATGTGCCTCGTGAGGCTCACAGTCTTCACCCCCATTTTACAGATGAGGTAACAGGCACAGAGAAATGAAGTGAGTTGCCCAGTCACACAGCCGATGAGCGGCAGAGCCGGGATTCGAACCCATGACCTCCCAAATACCACAGGTGTTGTTATTGTTATCACCATGAGGCCCTTGGGAGCCAGTGACCACATCTAATTCTCGCCAGGGTCCCTCTCCTAGCCTCTCGCGCGGTGCTTTGCGCCTAGTAGAGAAGCAGCGTGGCTCAGTGGCAAGAGCCCGGGCTTGGGAGTCAGAGGTCGTGGGCTCGAATCCCGGCTCTGCCACTTGTCCGCTGCGTGACTGTGGGCGAGTCACTTCACTTCTCTGTGCCTCAGTTCCCTCATCTGTAAAACGGAGATTAACTGTGAGCCTCACGTGGGACAGCCCGATGACCCTGGATCTCCCCCAGCGCTTAGAACGGCGCTCTGCACATAGTAAGCGCTTAACAAATACCAACGTTATTAGTCGGCGCTTAATGAATCCTGTTATTACAACCACCACTTCCCAAGGGTTGAGGCCAAGGGAAGTCACCCAGATCTCCAGATACGGCCCAGGTCTCTTCTCCAACCAGCCGGGACGGAGGCGGGGGACCGGCCGAACGGGACGCCTGGGGTTGGAAATCCCGAAGGAGGGGTACGCCTCCCCCCGAGCCGTCTCCCGCTCCCGACGAGCCCATTCTTGGAGTCCAGTCTCACCCGGGGAAGGACCAACTCCGGGGAAGGACTAGAGAAGCAGCGTGGCTCGGCGGAAAGAGCCCGGGCTTGGGAGTCGGAGGTCAGGGGTTCGAATCCCGGCTCAGCCACTTGTCAGCTGGGTGACTTTGGGCAAATCCCAACTTCTCTGTGCCTCAGTTACCCCATCTGTAAAATGGGGATAAAGACTGTGAGCCCCACGTGGGACATCCTGATCACCTCGTATCCTCCCCAGCGCTTCGAACGATGCTTTGCACATAGTCAGCGCTTAACAAACGCCATCATCATCATCATTATTATTAACTCATTCCTTCTCAGAAACCCTCCCCCTCTCTCTCTGGGTCCCCCGCCCTTCTCAGGGGAAGAACCAGGACGGGCGGAAGACGAATCCCCGGCTCTGGGAGAGGGTGGGGTTTCCGCCCGGCGGGCCGCGCCGGGAAAGGGGACGGCCCGCGACCCGGGTCTCCCCGTCGCCCTCGACCGGGCGGCCTCCCCGGCGGCTTTCGGCGACGTCGAAGAACGAGAGTCTCGCTCCTTACCCAGACAGCAGTCTGTGGTCCAGCTTCCCGGACGTGTCATCTGCGAACGGGAGACAAAAAGTGGCGTGAGCCCCCAGGATCCGGGGCGGGGGGCGAAGGGCGAGGGCCGCCAGGAGGACCCAGAACGCCGATCGTCCACCCGTCGGTCCGACCGACCGACGGGCCCGAGGCGGGCGCGGGCTCCGGGGCCGGGCCGGGCGTGCCGGGGTAGGAGCGGAGGCCGAGGAGGTGGTCTTGGAGCCGGAGAGGGGGTCTCCCTCGGGCGGGCCCAAACCCCGCCGAGGAAGAAACGGGACCCGCGGGGAGCTCGGTCGGGGCCGGATCTTCCTCCGGATCCTCTCCGCTACCCAGAACCTCTGGGAAGTCGCCAGATCTCCTCGTCCCCGGGCCCTTGGAAATCCCCGGACGGGGACGGTCCCCCGCTAACCCAACGTTCGGGACCCCGGGGTCACCACGGGGCCCGGGACGTGGAAGAGAAGAGGCGGCCTCTCTTGCGGAGGGCGGGTCGGAAGACCAGAGAGGGTCAACCGTCCGCCCCGGGCTACCCGGCGAAGAGGTCGCCGGAACCGTGCCCGGGATCCTCCCCGGCGGACCGCCCGCGGGCGGGGGTCCGCGGGGGCTGGCGAATCCGGGGAAGGGAGGCCCATCCGGAGGGAGAAGCCCGGGGGTTCGGGGGGACAGGTGGACACGCACGGGCTCTGAGGCCCGCGGGTCCCCCCGGTGAAGGCTACTTTCTCCAACCGGTGGCACGTCCTCTCGAGGTCTTCCAGGGGCCAGTTGGGGGGGAGATCGAGCGGACACACATCCCAGACTGGCCTGCTGGTCCGGTCCCCCCCCCCCCCCCCCCGCTAAACGCTCGCTCCTCCGACCGGTCGAGAGGCACGGACGGTCTCCATCTGCTCCCGAATCGTCCATTCCGAGCGCTTAGGACGGCGCTCTGCCCACAGTAAGCGCTCGATAAATTCGATCGAATGAAGCGGTAGCATCGGCTGCGGGCCCCGGGGGGGGGATGGGGGCGTCCGGGGAGGGGATGGCCGGGGCGGGGGGTTCCCCCCAGGCCTAGGGTTCCCCGGCCCGGATAGGAGGGCCCGTCCTCCGCATCCCCCCCGGGCTCGGGGGGCAGTTGGGAGGCGCGACCCCGATGTCCGGGGGCCGCCGCCGAGTGGGGGGGGGGGGGGGCTCCTCCCCTCCGCATCGCAGGGTACCTACCCCCGTAGAGCCAATGCTCCTCGTCCTCCTCGGCCTCCAGCCTTCCCGCCGCGCCGGCTCCCGGCCCGCCCGCCTCCAGCTCGGTGGCCATGCCGGCCGGGGGGGCGGGGGGGGTGGTCCCGGCGACCCTCCCCCACCCCCCGGGACCGGACGGGACGGGACCGGGGAGGGGGGGGGAAGGAGGAGGAGGAGGCCGCGCTCCGGCCTTGGGGCGGAGGATGGAGGAGGGACGGGGGTCCGGGGGAGGCCGAGGCGGAGGCTCCGGAGCTAGGCGGCCGCCATGGCCCTTTCTTCGCCTCCCGCAGGAGGAAAAACCAACGGGGAGGGAGGGGGAGGAGGGGAAAAAAAAAAGAGGGAGGGGAAGGGGAGGGGGCCGCCGCCTCGGCGGGGTCCTAGCGCCCCTCCCCGCCTCCCGCCCGGGCCTCGATTTCCCCACCCCGATAATAATAACGGTGGTACCCGTTAAGCGCTTCCTATGTGCCGAGCACCGCTCTAAGCGCTGGGGGAGATCCGGGGTCATCGGGTCGGCCCGCGGGAGGCTCCCGGTTGATCCCCATGTCCCAGATGGGGTCACTGAGGCCCCGAGAAGTTCATAATAACGTCGGTATCTGTTAAGCGCTGACTATGTGCAGAGCACCGTGCTAAGCGCAGGGGGAGATCCGGGATCATCGGGTCGGCCCGCGGGAGGCTCCCGGTTGATCCCCATGTCCCAGATGGGGGTCACCGAGGCCCGGAGAAGTGAACTGACTCGCCCACAGTCACCCGGCTGCCAAGGGGCAGAGCCGGGAGTCGAACCCATGACCTCTGACTCCCAAGCCCGGCCTCTTTCCCCTGAGCCGCGCTGCTTCTCTATAATAATGTTGGTATCCGTTAGGCGCTTACTATGTGCCGAGCACCGTTCGAAGCGCTGGGGGAGATTCGGGGTCATCGGGTCGCCCCGCGTGAGGCTCCCGGTTGATCCCCATGTTACAGATGAGGTCACTGAGGCACAGAGAAGTTAATACTAACGTTGGTATCTGTTAAGCGCTTACTATGTGCACAGCACCGCTCTAAGCGCTGGGGTAGCTACAGGGTGATCAGGTCGTCCCACGGGAGGCTCACGGTCAATCCCCATTTTACAGATGAGGTAACCGAGGCCCAGAGAAGTGAAGGGACTCGCCCACAGTCACACAGCCGCCAAGTGGCAGAACCGGGAGTCGAACCCATGACCTCTGACTCCCAAGCCCGGGCTCTTAATCGTCTTAATGATGATGATCACGTGGGTGTCGCGCTGGGGGAGATGATAATAATGATGGTATCTGTTAAGCGCTTACTATGTGCCGAGCGCTCTTCTAAGCGCTGGGGGAGATACAAGGTGATCAGGTCGGCCCACGTGAGGCTCCCACGCGGTGCTCGTCTATATTATTTGTCTCTAATAATGTTGGTATTTGTCAAGCGCTTACTACGTGCACAGCCCTGTTCTAAGCGCCGGGGGAGATCCAGGGTCATCGGGTGGGCCCACGTGAGGCTCCCAGTCTTCATCCCCATTTTCCAGATGAGGTCACTGAGGCCCAGAGAAGCGAAGTGACTCGCCCAAAGTCACACAGCTGGTAAGCGGCAGAGCAGGGATTCGAACCCATGACCTCTGACTTCCAAGCCCGGGCTCCTTCCAGTGAGCCACGCTGCTCCTCCTAATTTTCGTTACCCTATTTACTTTCGTTAATGAGACGTCCATCCCCTTGCAGCGTGGCTCAGGGGAAAGAGGCCGGGCTTGGGAGGCAGAGGGCCATGGGTTCGACTCCCGCCTCTGCCACTTGGCAGCTGGGTGACTGTGGGCGAGTCACTTCACTTCTCTGGGCCTCAGTGACCTCATCTGCAAAATGGGGGATTAACCGTGAGCCTCACGTGGGACGACCCGATGACCCCGGATCTCCCCCAGCGCTTAGAACGGTGCTCTGCCCGTAGTAAGCGCTTAACAGATACCAACGTTCTTATTATTTATTGCTATCGTTTTAATGAGATGTTCATCCCCTCGATTCTATTTATTGCCATCGTTCTTGTCTGTCCGTCTCCCCCCGGTTAGACCGTGAGCCCGTCAAAGGGCAGGGACTGTCTCTGTTACCGATTTGTCCATTCCAAGCGCTTAGTCCAGTGCTCTGCACATAGTAAGCGCTCAATAGATACTATTGAATGAATGAATTGTTTTTGTCCGTCCGTCTCCCCCGATGAGCCCGTGAGCCCGTCGCTGGGCAGGGATGGTCTCTATCCGTTGCCCGATTGTCCGTTCTTAAGCGCTTAGTCCAGTGCTCTGCACATTGTGAGTGCTCAACTTCTCTGTGCCTCAGTTCCCTCATCCGTAAAATGGGGATGAAGACTGGGAGCCTCACGTGGGACCACCCGATGACCCTGGATACCCCAACGCTTAGAACAGCGCTTGGCGCCTAGTAAGCGCTTAACAAATACCAACATTATGTGGGGCTCACGGTCTTAATGATAAGGGACTCGTTAAGCACTTACTAGGTGCCAAGCACTGTTCTGAGCGCTGGGGGAGATACAAGCTGATCAGGTTGTCCCAGGTGGGGCTCGCGGTCTTAATAATAATGATGCTATCGGTTAAGCGCTTACTGTGTGCCAAGCACTGTTCTGAGCGCTGGGAGGGAGACACGAGGCGATGAGGTTGTCCCAGGTGGGGCTCGCGGCCTTAATGATAATGATGGTGTTGGTTAAGCGCTTACTAGGTGCCGAGCACTGTTCTAAGCGCTCGGGGGGACGACGACGACACAAGCTGATCAGGTTGTCCCACGTGGGGCTCACGGGCCACTGGTCAGCTGTGTGACTTTGGGCAAGTCACTTCTCTGTGCCTCAGTTACCCCATCTGTAAAATGGGGATAAAGACTGTGAGCCCCAGGTGGGACAAACTGATCACCTTGTAGCCTCCCAAGCGCTTAGAACAGTGCTTGGCACCTAGTAAGTGCTTAACCGATGCCGTTATTATGATTAATGACAATTATTAACGAGAATATATAACATATTGTAATATGATATGTTATTAACAATAATAATAATAATAATAATAATGTCCCAGGTGGGGCTCACGGTCTTAATAATAATAAGGTACTTGTTAAGCACTTACTAGGTGCCAAGCACTGTTCTAAGCGCTGTGGGGGACGGGGGTGGGGATACAAGGCGATCAGGTTGTCCCAGGTGGGGCTCACGGTCTTAATAATAATGATGATGATGATAATGATAATATAATAATAATGATGATAATAATGATAATAATGATGATGGTGTCGGTTAAGCGCTTACTAGGTGCCAAGCGCTGTTCTAAGCGCTGGGGGAGATACAAGCTGATCAGGTGGCCCCATGTGGGGCTCGCAGCCTTAATAATAATGATGGTATTGATTAAACGCTTATTAGGTGCCGAGCACTGTACTAAGCGCTGGGGGAGAAACAAGCCGATCAGGTTGTCCCAGGTGGGGCTCACGGTCTTAATAATAAGGATGCTATTGGTTAAGCGCTTACTAGGTGCCAAGCACTGTTCTAAGCGCTGGGGGAGATACGGGCTTAAACAGGTTGTCCCAGGTGGGGCTAATGGCCTTAATGATAATGATGGAATTGATTAAGTGCTTACTACGTGCCAATCACCGTTCTAAGCGCTGGGGCGGATACAAGGTGATCAGGTCGTCCCATGTGGAGCCTGCAGTCTTAATCCCCATTTTCCCGATGAGGGAACTGAGGCCCAGAGAAGTGATGTGACTTGCCCAGAGTCACGCAGCCGACAAGCGGCGGACTCGGGATTCGAACCCACGACCTCCGACTCCCCAGCCCGGGCTCCTGCCACTGAGCCACGCGGCATCTTAGCCAGATGTCATTCTCATGCATTCATTCCTTCAATAATAATAATAGTAACGTTGGGATCTGTAAAGCGCCGGGGGAGATACAGGGGAATCAGGTCGTCCCACGTGGGGCTCACGGTCTTAATCCCCATTTGACAGATGAGGGAACTGAGGCACAGAGAAGTGAAGTGACTTGCCCACAGTCGCATAGCTGACAGTATTTATTGAGCGCTTACTATTCATTCAATAGTATTTATTGAGCGCTTACTATGCGCAGAGCACTGGACTAAGCCCTTGGAATGGACAATTGGGCAACAGATAGAGACCATCCCTGCCCAGCGACGGGCTCGCGGTCTCATCGGGGGAGACGGCCGGACAGAAACAAGACAATTTAATAGCGATAAATAGAATCAAGGGGACGGACACCTCTTGAACAAAATGAATAGGGGGTCCCAGCTAGACGCCCCCGCCCCCGGATTCCTGCGGCTGTCCCCGAGAAGTGGACTTCGCCACCTTTGACCTGGGCCTGTCACCGGCCCCCTCGGACTGCAGAGCTGAAAAATCCGTCATTTAACCAACCCCAGTCACTGGGCCGGGATGGTCTCTCTCTGTCGCCGAACTGTCCATTCCGAGCGCTTAGTCCAGTGCTCTGCACATAGTCAGCGCTCAATAAATACTCTTGAACGAATGAATTGAGCACTTTAAGGCGGGCCGAGCACGGGGGAGGATCCGCCACCGCTGCCTTTCCTGCCTTAGAGGGCCTTATTTTTTTACTCCTCTGGGCCTCAGTTCCCTCATCTGTAAAATGGGGATGAATAATAATGTTGGTATCTGTTAAGCGCTCACTATGTGCCGAGCACTGTTCTAAGCGCTGGGATAGACACGTGGGGCTCACAGTGTTCATCCCCATTTTACAGATGAGGTAACTGAGGCACCGAGAAGTGAAGTGACTTGCCCAAAGTCACACAGCTGAAGACTGAGCCCCACGTGGGACAACCCGATGACCTAGAACAGTGCTTGGCACATGGTAAGCGCTTAACAAACACCCTAATTACTACTACTACTACTAATTTTGGTATCTGTTAAGCCCTTACTATGTGCAGAGCACCGTTCTAAGCGCTGGGGGAGATGCAGGGTCATCGGGTTGGCCCACGAGAGGCTCCCGGTTAATCCCCATTTTCCAGATGCGGTAACTGAGGCCCAGAGAAGTTGAAGTGACTCGCCCACAGTCACCCGGCTGCCAAGGGGCAGAGCCGGGATTCAAACCCACGACCTCTGACTCCCAAGCCCGGGCTCTTTCCGCTGAGCCACGCTGACTACTGAGAAGCAGCGCGGCTCAGTGGAAAGAGCCCGGCCTTGGGACTCAGAGGTCGTGGGTTCGAATGTGTGTCCCAGCTGTGTGACCGTGGGCAAGTCACTTCGCTTCTCTGTGCCTCAGTTCCCTCATCTGAAAATGGGGATGAAGACCGTGAGCCTCACGTGGGACGACCTGATGACCCCGGATCTCCCCCAGCGCTTAGAACAGTGCACATAGTAAGCGCTTAACAAATGCCAACATTATTATTGTCAGCGGTGGGACTTTGGGCAAGTCACTTCCCTGGGCCTCAGTTCCCTCATCTGGAAAACGGGGATGAAGACCGGGAGGCCCAAGTGGGACAACCTGATGACCTCGTATCTATCCCAGCGCTTAGAACAGTGCACACAGTAAGCGCTTAACAAATTCCAACATTATTATTGTCTGCGGTGGGACTTTGGGCAAGTCACTTCCCTGGGCCTCAGTTCCCTCATCTGGAAAACGGGGATGACGACTGGGAGCCCCAAGTGGGACAACCCGATGACCTCGTATCTATCCCAGAGCTTAGAACAGTGCACATAGTAAGCGTTTAACAAATAGAATCGTTATTATTATTACCATCGAGGGGGGGAGGGCCGGGCACCAAAATAAATTGCAGGGAGCGGGGAAAGACGGGGAAGTGACTGGTGGGGAGAAGGGGATGGGGTTGGGAGGAGTGAGCTCAGGTGCAGGGGTTTCAAACTAGGCCGGGGAGGTGAGGGATTGAGGCTTTACGGGGATTGTGAAAACCTGTTCTCTCTCCTTTGTGGCCTTTCCACAGTGTTTAGCACCTAGCGAGCGCTTAAGAGATCCCGACTCTGCCCCTTGTCAGCTGGGTGACTGCGGCTAAGTCACTTCACTTCTCTGTGCCTCAGTTCCCTCATCTGGAAAATGGGGGTGAAGACTGTGAGCCTCACCTGGGACGACCTCATTCCCCCGGATCTCCCCCAGCGCTTAGAACGGTGCTCTGCACCTAGTAAGCGCTTAACAAATACCAACATTATTATCATTATACACTTAGAGATTCCGCAAATTAAAAAAAATCCCGTTTATAGCAGATTTCCCTCCCTAAAGCGCACGCTAAATCCGAAGGGATTTAGGCTATCATAATGTTGGTATTCGTTAAGCGCTTACTATGTGCAGAGCACCGTTCTAAGCGCTTGGGGAGATACAGGGTCATCAGGTCGTCCCACGTGAGGCTCACGGTTAATCCCCGTTTTACCGATGAGATAACTGAGGCACAGAGAAGCTGCTTCACCATCATCACAAAAGGCAGGGACCGTCTCTATCTGTTGCCGAATTGTCCATTCCGAGCGTTTAGTACAGTGCTCTGCACATAGTAAGCGCTCAATAAATACTATCGAACGAATGAATAATTATGGCATTTGTTGAGCGCTTACTATGCGCCGGGCACTGTATTAAATCTCCCCCGTTTAGACGGCGAGCTCGTCACTGGGCAGGGATCGTCTCTATCTGTTAATAATAATAATGTTGGTATTTGTTAAGCGCTTACTATGCGCAGAGCACTGTTCTAAGCGCTGGGAGAGTTAGAGGGTCATCAGGTGGTCCCAGGTGAGGCTCCCAGTCTTCATCCCCATTTTCCAGACGAGGTCACTGAGGCCCAGAGAAGTGAAGTGTCTTGCCCACAGTCACACAGCTGACAAGTGGCGGAGCCGGGATTCGAACCCATGCCCAGTTGTCCACTCCAAGCGCTGAGTACAGTGCTCTGCACCTAGTAAGCGCTCAATGAATACTTCTGAATGAATTAATATTAAGCACCGGGGTGGATACAAGCAAATGGCATGGGTTCGAATCCCGGATCCGCCACTTGTCCCGCTGTGTGACTGTGGGCAAGTCACTTCACTTCTCTGTGCCTCAGTTCCCTCGTCTGTAAAATGGGGATTTATACTGTGACCCTCACGTGGGACCACCTGATTCCCCTGTATCTCCCCCAGTGCTTAGAACAGTGCTCTGCACAGAGTAAGCGCTTAACAAACACCAACATCAAACGGGGTTGGACACAGTCCCCGTCCCACGTGGGGCTCTCGGTGTCAATCCCCATTTTACAGATGAGGGAAATGAGGCCCAGAGAAGTGACTTGGCCAAGGTCACACGGCAGACAATCGTTAAACACTCTGTACGGGCGTGGAAGCCTCCCCTTCCTCGTGGGCAGGGGACGTGGCTGCCAACTCTGTTGTCCCGGGCTCTCCGAGACGCTTAGTACGGTGCACGCAGCGAGCGCTTAGACGCCAGGGATGGATGGATGGATCGATCCCCTCTCTCTTATCCCAGTCCTGGTGTTCCTTTAACGCTCCCTGGGATCTGCTCTACATTCCCGGCCCACGACGGGCACTCGGTCTAGAGGGGGGGGGCCCATCCCTCTGGGACCGTAAGCCCCGATTAGCCCGTGAGCCCGTCGATGGGCAGCGATCGTCTCCATCTTTTGCCCGACTGTCCATTCCAAGCGCTTAGTCCAGTGCTCTGCACATAGTAAGCGCTCAATAAATACTACTGAATGAATGACGGGGGAGACAAACCGGCGCCGACCCTCAACCGAGGAGAAGCAGCGTGGCTCAGTGGAGAGAGCCCGGGCTGGGGAGTCGGAGGTCATGGGTTCGAATCCCGGCTCCGCCACTTGGCAGCCGGGTGACTGTGGGCGAGTCACTTCACTTCTCTGGGCCTCGGTTCCCTCATCTGGAAAAGGGGGATTAACTGTGAGCCCCACGTGGGACCACCTGATGACCCTGGATCTCCCCCGGCGCTTAGAACGGTGCTCTGCACATAGTAAGCGCTTACACATACCAACATTACTATTATTTTCACTCTCAACGACCCAAGGACAATTCAACCGACTCCTCCGGGTGTCACCGGATTAGGTTATTGCTATCGTTTACCTCGCCGACCCCCGCCACGGCTCCTCGCTCCCCTCCTTCTGTCGATCAATCTTCTCCCACCACACCTCCCCGGCCCCCTCTCGCCACCACCCAACTACGACCTGCCCCATCCCTGACCTCCTGTTCCAGCGCCGCTCCTCGAGTCATTCCAAGCGCTTAGTCCAGTGCTCTGCACATAGTCAGCGCTCAATAAATACTATCGAACGAATGAATGAGTCCCTCCTCGCCCCCCACCGTCACCTCACTCCCCTCCAAACCCTCCCCAGCCCTCACCCTGTCCCACTTACCCCCCGCACGGCTTCAGCCAAGTGTGGCCCGTGAAACCCCCCGCTCCATCACGGGGAAGCTCACCGTCCTCCTTGACCCGGTCCTGACTCGGTCACTCTCCTCCCCGTCGTCACTGAAACCTGGCTCGCCCCAGAAGGCGCCGTCTCTCCTGCTGCTCTCTCCAGAGGGGGACTCATCTTCTTCCACTCCCGCTGGGAGAGGAGGAGGTGTTGGCTTCCTTCTCGCCCCCCGGTGCTGCTTTCCCTCCCCCGTCCCTTCCTCTGCAGCCCATCCCCAGTGCTTAGAACAGTGCTCTGCCCATAGTAAGCGCTTAACAAACACCAACATTATCCCGCCCCTTCCGGAGTCTAGTAGCTGTGATCTACCGCCTCCCAGGTCCCACATCCGACTTCTTTAACCATTCTGATCCCTCTCTCACACTCCTTCTCTCCTCCTCCATGCCCGCGTCGATCCTCGGGGACTTCGAAATCCACATTCATGTTCCCGCTGACCCTCCTGCTGCCCACCTTCCATCACTCCTCAACTCCCCCGACCTCCTGATCCACCCCACCTCACCCACTCACCAACTTGGACGCACGCTCGATCACATCATCTCTAACTACCGCACTTCCCTGCCGTGAAATCCCCCTGACCACACCCTCACCCCTTGCCTCTTCTCCCGCACGCCTCCTCCCCATAAATCTGGACTATTCCCCAACAGAGCACTCCAATCTTGGGACCCCGTCCGATTTTCTCAACCGGTCACGCCCCGTTTAGCCCACCTACTCCCTTGAGGACCAAATAGACACTGTCAACCCCACCCTCTCTACTGACCTCGACTCACTCACTCCCCCATCCCTCCGTTGACCCCGTACCACTGACTCCCGGCCCCGGATCACCTGCACGGTCCGCCTCCTTCGCTCTCGTGCTCGAGCCGCAGAGCGTTGCCGGCGGAAAGCTAAATATCAGGCCGACTTTGCCGACTTGGAGCTTCTCGTCGCGCGGTTTAACGCTGCCCTCTCCTCTGCCTGGCAAAACTACGCCTCCACCCTTATCGACCTCCCTGCCCATCGCCTTTTCCAGTTGTTCCGGGCATTTCACTCCGTCCTCAGGCCCCCTGTCCCCCTGCCTCCCCCATATCTTGTCTCCAATGACCCGGTCACCTACTTTATTAAAAAATTGACGCTATCAGGCGTGAGCTCCCTAAAATATCTCCTGCCCCTCCGCAGTCCCTCCCTCTTCCGCCTTCCTCTTTGACCACCCCTCCTTCCCGACAGTATCTCTAGAGGAGATCTCCTGCTTCCTCTCAATATCCACCCCCTCCACCTGCGCAGCCAATACCGTTCCTTAGCGCCTTTTCAAAACTCATGCCCTCTCCCCGACAGCCATCTTCAACAACTTGCTCTCCAATGGCTATGCCTACCATTTGCATGGGTCTCTCCCAAGCGCACAGTACAGTGGCTCAGTGGAAAGAGCCCGGGCTTGGGAGCCAGAAGTCATGAGTTCGAAGGCCGGCTCTGCCGCTTGGCAGCTGGGTGACTGTGGGCGAGTCACTTCCCTTCTCTGGGCCTCAGTGACCTCATCTGGAAAATGGGGATGAAGACCGGGAGCCTCACGTGGGACAACCTGATGACCCCGTATCTCCCCCAGCGCTCAGAACGGTGCTCTGCACGTAGTAAGCGCTTAACGAATATCAACATTATTATTATTATTATTCTTCCCCGCTGCTTTCAAACACGCCCGTGTCTCTCTTGTTCTTAAAAAAACCCCTCCCTTGACCCCACAGCTCCTTCCAGTTAACGTCCCATCTCCCTCCTACCATTCCTCTCCAAACTCCTTGAGCAAGTTGTCTACACCCGCTGTCTCCAGCTCTTCTCCAATTCTCTCCTTGACCCCCTCCAATCTGGCTTCCGTCTCCTTCCCTCCACGAAACCACCCTCTCAGAGGTCACCGATGATTTTTTTTCTTGCCAAATCCACCGGCCTCTACTCCATCCTAATCCTCCTCGACCTCTCAGCTGCCTTTGACACCGTGGACCACCCCCTTCTCCTGGAAACGTTATCAAACCTTGGCTTCGCTGACTCTGTCCTCTCCCGATTCTCCTCATCTCTCTGGCCGTTCATTTATTCTCAGTCTCCTTCGCAAGCTCCTCCTCGTCCTCTCGTCCCTAACTGTGGAGGTCCCTCAAGGTTCAGTTCTGAGCCCCCTTCTATTCTCCCACCTTCCCCCACTCCCTTGGAGAATTCATTCACTCCCGTGGTTTCAACCGCCACCTCTACGCCGACGATACCCAAACCTACATCTCCAGCCCCGATCTCTCTCCCTCTCCGCAGCCTCGCGTCTCCTCTCGAGACATTTCGACTTGGATGCCTTCCCAGCTCCTCAAGCTTAATATGTCCAGAACAGACCTTTTTATCTTCCCACCCAAAACCTGTCCTCCCCGTCACTTTCCCGGCACGGTAGATGACACCACTGTCCTTCCTGTCTCACAAGCCATAACCTTGGCATTGTCCTCGACTCCCCTCTCTCATTTAACCCACATAGTAAATCCGTTCCTAAATCCTCTCGGTCCCACCTTCACAACATCACTAAAATCTACCCTTCCCTCTCCATCCGAACTGCTCCTGCATTAATATGATCACTCATCCTGTCCCACCGGGATGACTGCGTCGGTCTCCTTGCCGACCTCCCGGCCTCCTGCCTCTCCCCGCTCCAATGCATACTTCACTCTGCGGCCCAGATCACTTTTCCATAGAAACGTTCGGGACGTGTCACCCCACTCCTCCAAAACGTCCAGTGGTTGTCCATCCATCTCCGCATCCACCATCGGCTGGAAAGCACTCCATCGCCTTGCCCCCTCCTACCTCACCTCGCTTCTCTCCTCCTAAAATCCGGCCCGCAAACTCCGCTCCTCTAATGCTCCTTCTCACTGTGACTCCATCTTGCCCGTCTCTCCCTCAACCCCTCGCTCACGTCCCGCCCCTGGCCCGGAACGCCCTCCCTCCTCAAATCCGATCGACGGTTACTCTCTCTAATAATAACGTTGGTATGTATTAAGCGCTTCCTATGTGCCGAGCACTGTTCTAAGCGCTGGGGGAGATACAGGGTAATCAGGTCGTCCCACGTGAGGCTCACAGTTAATCCCCATTTTACAGATGAGGTAACTGAGGCACAGAGAAGTTAAGTGACTTGCCCCAAATCACACAGCTGACAAGTGGCAGGGCCGGGAATCGGACTCATGACCTCTGACTCCCAAGCCCGGGCTCTTTCCACTGAGCCACGCTGCTTCTCTGCCTTCAAAGCCTTAGTGAAGGCCCATCTCCTCCAGGAGGCCTTCCCTGCCAACGCCCTCCCTGCCTCTTCTCCCACTCCCTTCTGCATCGCCCTGACTTGCTCCTTTTCTTCTTTCCCCCTCCCAGCTCCTCAGCACTTATTTACATAACTTTAATTTATTTATTTATAGTAAGGCCTGTCTCCCCCGGCTTCTAGACTGTAACCTCGCTGTGGGCAGGGAAGGTGTTTAGTGTTTGGGACTCTCCCAAGCGCTCAGTACGGTGCTCTGCACACAGTAAGCGCTCGATAAATGCAATTGAATGAATGACACGGCATCATCATCATCATCATCCACAATGGAATCGAGCACTTACCGTGTGCAGAGAACTGTAATAGTAATGTAATAATGTTGGTATTTGTTAAGCGCTTACTACGTGCAGAGCCCTGTTCTAAGCGCCGGGGGAGATACAGGGTCATCAGGTTGTCCCACGAGGCTCCCAGTCTTCATCCCCATTTTACAGATGAGGGAACTGAGGCCAGAGAAGTGAAGTGACTTGCCCACAGTCACCCAGCTGCCAAGTGGCAGAGCCGGCACTCGAACCCGTGACCTCTGGCCCCCAAGCCCGGGCTCTTTCCACTGAGCCACTGTACTGTGCGCTTGGGAGAGACCAATGCAACAGAGGTGGTAGACATATTCTACGCCCACAAGGAGCTAACAGTCTTCCAGGGGAGACGGACACTGATGTGAATAAATGATAATAGATATCACATATATGTATATACGTATGTCAGTGGAAAGAGCCCGGGTTTGGGAGTCAGAGGTCATGGGTTCAAATCAGGGCTCTGCCACTTGGCAGCTGTGTGACTGTGGGTAAGTCGCTTCACTTCTCTGGGCCTCAGTGACCTCGTCTGTAAAATGGGGATGAAGACCGTGAGCCTCACGTGGGACGACCCGATGACCCTGTATCTCCCCCGGGGCTTAGAGCGGTGCTCTGCACATAGGAAGCGCTTAACAGATACCAACATTATTATTTATAGATAAATGCATAAGCGCTGTCAAATATCAATATATGTTAAATATCAAATGCCCAAAGGTCACAGCTCGAAACGCATAGAATACCCGGTTTGGTGGCTCAGTCTAGAATGAGGGTTGGCAAAAGGCTGTCAGATATCTGCTCGATACGGGCAGGGAACGTGTCGGTTAATTCTGTCCTACAGGACTCTCCCAAGCGCTTAGTACAGTGTTCTGCGCATTGTAAGTGCTCAAGGAATACCATTGATTGGCTCCCCTCTCTCCCCCATAATCTAGGGCAGAGGAGAGGAAGGCGAGTTGGGGTGATGGGACGGCGACGACCCCCTCCGGGGGCCTTACCGTCCGGCCCCCCCGCGCCCCGTTCTTTCCTTTCTTCCATCCGCGACTGTGGGCTCAGAAGAGGGGAGACCTACGGGACGAGGACGACACCCGCCCACTGGGAGACTGAGCGGGGCTCCCGGCCTTTCAGCCGGAGAGTCGTCCGGGAAGGGAGCGAGAGGCCGTGACCAGTCAGGTGTCCGCTCTCCTCTGCCCCGTCGCCCCTGGCAGGTTGGAATGCTGGGGTGAGACTTCCTCGCGATGTCGGAGGTGGGTCTGACTCTCTTCCCCTCTTCCAAGCCCTATTGAGAGCTCACCTCCTCCGAGAGGCCTTCCCAGACTGAGCTTCCCCTTTTCCCTCCGCTCCCTCTCTGCTCCCCCTTCACCTCCCCTCAGCTGAGCCCCCTTTCCCTCTCCCTTCCCCTCAGCACTGTGTTCATTTGTCTAGATTTTTATTACCCTATTTCTTTCGTTAATGAGGTGTCCATCCCCTGGATTCTATTTATCGTGATTAAGTTGTCCTGTTTTTGCCCTTCCGTCTCCCCCGTTGAGACCGTCACTGGGCGGGGATGGTCTCTATCTGTTGCCGAATTGTCCATTCCAAGCGCTTAGTCCAGTGCTCTGCACATAGTAAGCGCTCAATAAATGCTATTGAACGAATGAATGAGTGGTGAGGGATGCACAACCAGCCAGTAACACGCCAGGGCAGCAGTAAACCTGGGAGCGATACTATACAACACCTCCGCGAACGGGATAATAACAACGAATAATAACAATCATTATAATAATGACGACATTTATTAAGCACCTACTAGGTGCCAGGCACTGGACTAAGCACTGGGGTAAGTCCGACCGGGTCCCTGTCCCACCTGAAGCTCACAGTCGAAGTACCGTGAGGCTACGGCTCGCCGATTCCATTCGGTTCCTGTTGCCGGGGTAGAACGGACGGTACGTTTATTATTTTTTGTATTTATTTTTGTTTCTGTATTTATTGACAGGCAGCACAAGAGGGGTCATTCATCTGGCCGAAGTCACCCATCGCGTTCCGATCCCTGCCCTCCAGCGGGCTGCCTGTCAAAGACTTGGAAATACGCCGTCTCCCGACTCCACCGGATTATAAATTCCTCGAGGACAGGGACGGTGGCTAACTTCAATTTGTAATAATAATAATCATGTTGGTATTTGTTAAGCGCTTACTATGCGCAGAGCACTGTTTTAAGCGCTGGGGGAGATACAGGGTCATCAGGTTGTCCCACATGAGGCTCACAGTTAATCCCCATTTTACAGATGAGGTAACTGAGGCAGAGAGAAGTTAAGCGACTCGCCCACAGTCCCACAGCCGACAAGTGGCAGAGCCGGGCTTCGAACTCATGACCTCTGACTCCCCAGCCCAGGCTCTTTCCACTGAGCCACGCTGTATTCTACTGAGCACCTCGTTCGCCATTCCGCACCCAGTAATATGAATTTTTTTTGGTTGGGCGCTTACCGTGTGTCATGTACTGTTCTAAGCGTTGGGGAAGATACAAGATAGGCAGGTCAGACACGGTCCCCGTCCCACGTGGGGCTCACTGTCTTAGTAGGAGGGACAACGTTCATTCATTCATTCAATAGTATTTATTGAGCGCTTACCATGTGCAGAGCACTGGACTAAGCGCTCGGAATGGACAATTCGGCAACAGATAGAGAACGTCCCTGCCCGTCGACTGGCTCACAGTCTCATCGGGGGAGAAAGACGGACAAAAACAAGACAACTAAGTAGGAGGGACAACATTCATTCATTCATTCATTCAATAGTATTTATCGAGCGCTCACTAAGTGCAGAGCACTGGACGTAGCACTTGGAACGGACAATTCGGCAACAGATAGAGACCATCCCTGTCCATCCATGGGCTTACAGTTTAATCGGGGGAGATAGACGGACAAAAACAAGACAACTAAGTAGGAGGGACAACATTCATTCATTTATTCATTCAATAGTATTTATCGAGCGCTCACTATGTGCAGAGCACTGGACTTAGCACTTGGAACGGACAATTCGGCAACACATAGAGACCATCCCTGTCCATCCATGGGCTTACAGTTTAATCGGGGGAGATAGACGGACAAAATCAAGACAACTAAGTAGGAGGGACAACATTCATTCATTTATTCATTCAATAGTATTTATCGAGCGCTCACTATGTGCAGAGCACTGGACTTAGCACTTGGAATGGACAATTCGGCAACAGAATGAGACCATCCCTGCCCATCCACGGGCTCACGGTCTAATCGGGGGAGACGGACGGACAAAAACAAGACAACATAATCGCGATAAATAGAATCAAGGGGATGGACACCTCACTAGCAAAAGAAAGAGGGTAATAAAAATCTAGACAACAGGTATGACCTCCCCATTTTACAGATGAGGGAACCGAGGCACAGAGAAGCGAAGTGTCCTGTCCGAAGTCGCGGGAGGTAAGTGGCAGAGCTGGGATTAGAACCTGGGGGGCTGTGATTCCCAAGGCTGGATCCTTTCCACAGAACCTCCAGAACGATCGTTGCCAGGTTGTACTTTCCAGGTGCTTAGCGCAGTGCTCAGCACACAGTAAGGGCTCAAGAAATACGATCGAGGGAATGAGTGAACCTGATGTGGCGTCATCTTCGGGTAGGTGACTCTCGACTCCATTCAGTCATTCAATAGCATTTATTGAGCGCTCACTATGTGCAGAGCACCGGACTAAGCGCTTGGACTGGACAATTCGGCAACAGATAGAGACCGTCCCTGCCCGTCGACGGGCTCACGGTCTAATCGGGGGAGACGGATGGACAAAAACATTAGCGATAAATAGAATCGAGGGGATGGACACCTCATTAACAAAATAAATTGGGAAATAAAGATATATACCAATGAGCACAGTGCTGAGGGGAAGGGAGAGGGGGAGGAGCAGAGGGAAAGGGAGGAAAGGGGGACTCCATCTAAGACACACCCTCTGTCCTCATTTGTATTTTCATTCCATCTTTCCTTTCGCCTACAGAGCGTGGACACATCTGCACCTTAAGCTCACTGGGTCTAAGGCTGCCATATTCTTAAATTTACTCTTCCCCCTAACTTTCTCATCACTGTCGACTGCACCGCCACCCTCCCCGTGGCCGAGGCCTGCAATCTCCGTATTATCCTCCCCTCTTTGCTATATAATAATAATCATGTCGGTGTTTGTTAAGCGCTTACTACGTGCAGAGCACCATTCTAATAATGATAATAATAATAATGTTGGTATTTGGAAGCACTTACTATGGGCAGAGCTCTGTTCTAAGCACCGGGGGAGATACAGGGTCATCGGGTCGTCCCACGTGAGTCATCCCCATTTGACAGACGAGGTAACTAAGGCCCAGAGAAGTGAAGCGACTTGCCCACAGTCACCCAGCGGACGAGTGGCGGAGCCGGGATTCGAACCCTTGACCTCTGCCTCCCAAGCCCGAGCTCTTGCCACTGAGCCGCGCCGCTTCCTGTATTTCAACCCTCGCTGCGGTCTGTCTCTAAATCCAGCGTTTTTCTCCATCGTATTTCCCCAAACCATCCCTCCCCTCTCCATCACCCCAGTCCAGGTCCTAGCTACATCCCAGTCAGGATCTGCCTCCTCCCTGGTCTCCCCATTTCTGATTTCTCCCTTCTCCAGTCTCTTCTTCACACTCATTCATTCATTCGGTAGTATTTATGGAGCGCTTACTATGTGTAGAGCACTGTAATAAGAATAATAATAATGTCGGTATTTGTTAAGCGCTTGCTATGTGCAGAGCACCGTTCTAAGCGCTGGGGTAGACCCAAGGGAATCGGGTTGTCCCACGTGGGGGTTCACGGTCTTCATCCCCATTTTCCAGATGAGGTAACTGAGGCCCAGAGAAGTGAAGTGACTCGCCCACAGTCACACAGCCGAGTGGCAGAGCTGGGATTCGAACCCATGACCTCTGACTCCAAAGCCCGGGCTCTTGCCACTGAGCCAAGCTGCTTCTCTAAGCGCTTGGAATGTACAAATCGGCAACAGACAGAGACAGTCCCTGCCCATCGACAGGCTTACTGTGAGCCTCACGAGGGACAATCTGATTACCTCGTATCCACCCCAGCGCTTAGAACAGTGCTCTGCACATAGTAAGCGCTTAACAAATACCAACATTATTATTATTATTATTACAGTCTAATCAGGGCTTAAGCCTTATTTTGCCGGCGTATCTCCTCCAACAGGCCTTCCCTCACTAAGCCCTTCTTCCTCTTCGCCCACTCCCTTCTGCGTTTCCCTGCCTTCCTTTATTCATAAGTTAATCTGTCATTTATTTCATAATAATAATTAATAATGTCGGTATGTGTTAAGCGCTTAGTATGTGCAGAGCACCGTTCTAAGCGCTAGGGAGCTACAGGGTCATCAGGTTGTCCCACGTGGGGCTCACATTTTTTAATCCCCATTTTTCCAGATGAGGTCACTGAGGCCCAGAGAAGCGAAGTGACCTGCCCGGAGTCCCACAGCTGACGAGCGGCGGGGCAGGATTAGAACCCACGACCTCTGACTCCCAAGCCCGGGCTCGTCCCACTGAGCCCCGCTGCTTCTCGTCAATTTGATACATTTATTTATTATTCTCATTTATTATGAGAAGCAGCGGGGCTCAGTGGCAAGGGCCCGGGCTGGGGAGCCAGAGGTCATGGGTTCGAACGCCGGCTCCGCCGCTTGCCAGCTGGGTGACTTTGGGCAAGTGACTTCACTTCTCTGGGCCTCAGTTCCCTCATCTGGAAAATGGGGATTAAAACTGTGAGCTCCCCGTGGGACAAACTGATCACCTTCTATCCCCCCAGGCTTAGAACGGTGCTTTGCACATAGTAAGCGCTGAACAAATACCACCATTATTATAATTTATATTAATTCCTGTCTTCCCCTCTAGACAGTAAACAATGTAGGCAGGGAATATGTATGTTCTATTGTATTCTACCAAGCTCTTAGTATATAAGTTTCGATAAGTACGACCGACCGACTGCCCGGAACGTTGTTCTAAAACGCCATTCTGCTCACAGCTCATTTATTTATTCGGTCGTATTTACTGAGTGAAGAGCGCTGTACTGACCACTTGGGAGAATACAACGCTAAACACATTCCCTGCCCACAGTGAGTTTGCGGTCTAGAAGGGCGGGGGAGAGACGGACATTAATATTTATTTGCTATTGTTTTATTAATAATAATGTTGGTATTTGTTAAGCGCTTACTATGTGCCGAGCACTGTTCTAAGCGCTGGGGTAGACATAGGGGAATCGGGTTGTCCCACGTGGGGCTCACAGTCTTAATCCCCATTTTACAGATGAGGGAACTGAGGCGCAGAGAAGTGAAGTGACTTGCCCACAGTCACACAGACGTTCATCCCCTCGATTCTATTTATTGCCATCGTTCTCGTCCGCCCGTCTCCCCCGATTAGACCGTGAGCCCGTCAGAGGGCGGGGACCGTCTCCATCTGTTATCGATTTGTCCATTCCAAGCGCTTAGTACAGTGCTCTGCACATAGTGAGCGCTCAATAGATACTATTGAATGAGTGAATATCAATCAATCAATAAATTAAATAAATTAAAGGTGTGTGCATAAGTGCCGTGGGGCCGGGATGGGCGAAGAACAAAGGGAGCAAGTCGGGGCGACACGGAAGGGAGTGGGAGAAGAGGAAAGGGGGGCTCAGGCAGGGAAGGCTTCGGGGAGGAGGTGGGCTTGGAAGGCAGGAGTAAATGTCGGATTTGAGGAGGGCGGGCGTTCCAAGCCAGAGGCGGGATGTGGGCGAGGGCCTCCTGGAGATGTGCCTTCAGTAAGTCTTTGAAGACGGGGAGAGCGATGTCCGTCAGATACAAAAACCAGGTTTTCAAGAAGCCACTGAGCGGGATAGCGCGGAGGGGAGTGAGTTCAGGAGGGAGGGCTTCCGAAGAGGCCGCATCCAACGAAGGAGCGGTCCTTGTGGGCACCGGGGATTCGCTGGCCAACTGCCCCACACCCTCACGACAAATTCCCCCGGAATTGTAAGTTTCCCTGCAGAAACGCTCTGGGCCTGTCACTCCCCTCCTTAAAATCCTCCAGTGGTCGCCTATCGACCTCCGCACGAAACAAAAACTCCTCACTCTAGGCTTCGAGGCTGTCCGTCCCCTCGCCCCCTCCTACCTCTCCTCCCTTCTCTCTTTCCACCGCCCACCCCGCACGCCCCGCTCCTCTCCCGCCCACCTCGCCGTCCCCCGTTCGCGCCCATCCCGTCGACCCCCGGCCCACGTCCTCCCGCCGTCCCGGGACGCCCTCCCTCCTCACCTCCTCACCTCCGCCAAACTCTCTTCCCCTCTTCCAAGCCCTACTGAGAGCTCACCTCCTCCGGGAGGCCTTCCCACACTGAGCTTCCCCTTTTCCCTCTGCTGCCTCTCTGCCCCGCAGCTTCACCTCCCCTCAGCTAAGCCCCCTTTCCCTCTGTTGCTCCCCCTCTCCCTTCCCCTCCCCTCGGCACTGTGCTCATTCGTCTATATTTTAATTGCCCTATTTATTTGATTAATGAGGCGTCCATCCCCTTCTCTTTATCGCGATCAAGTTGTCTTGTTTTTGTCCGTCTTCCCCGACTAGACCGTAAGCCCGTCGACGGGCAGGGACGGTCTCTATCTGTTGCCGAATTGTCCATTCCAAGCGCTTAGTCCGGTGCTCTGCACATAGTGAGCGCTCAATAAACACTATTGAACGAATGAATGAAACGTACGATCCGAGGGAAGCAAAGTGAGAAAGGGGGGAAAGGGGTGGCAAAGAGCATTTTCAGAGAACCAAATATTAAAAGCTTTATTCTTTAAGAAGAATTTCTAGTACTACCCGGATTTAACCCTTCGAAGCCCCAAGGGGACTCGGGTGACTCTGGCTGACTACTAATTGGGTTCCATTTCACCTCCACGGTGCAGCGGGGGTGGGGATGGCGGGGGGAGGTTGCTCTGCTTCGATTCCTGAAAACCGAGGCGGTGGACGCGCTTCGATTAAGGCTCGGAGCAGCAAACGTCACCCGATGGCACCGTCCGGCTCTTCGGCCTCACCCAGAGGGGTGTCAGGTTGGAGATTCGGAGCGCGGCCTGCTCCCCGACAAGCCGTCTGTCCCGGGAGTCTCCGTCCGACGGCGAGGAGAGTCTGCCCACGGTCACTTGACTTTCATCGAAGAGGCTGCGACGCTAACGGGGATCTAGGCTGAGTTGTCGACGGGCGGCTTCCGGCCCGGGGCGCATCCCAACCACCGGCCGAAGCACGGAGCACTTAGGCTTCCATATCTGATCTCACCTCGGCTTCACGGACTCCGTCCTCTCCCGGTTCTCCTCTCACCTCTCCGGCCGGTCATTCTCGGTCTCCTTCGCCGGCGCCTCCTCCCCCTCCCATCCTTTAACTGTCGGAGTTCCTCGAGGGTCGGTTCTCGGCCCTCTCCTGTTCTCCATTTACACTCACTCCCTCGGTGAACTCATCCGCTCTCACGGCTTCGACTACCATCTCTACGCAGACGACACGCAGATCTACATCTCCGTCCCGTCCTCTCCCCCTCCCTTCGGGCTCGCGTCTCCTCCCGCCTCCGGGACGTCTCCGCCCGGATGTCGGCCCGCCACCTAAAACTCAACGTGAGCGAGACTGAGCTCCTCATCTTCCCTCCCGAGCCCTGTCCTCTCCCAGACTTCCCTATCGCCGTGGATGGCACGACCGTCCTTTCCGTCTCTCGGGCCCGCGATCTCGGTATCATCCTCGACTCGTCTCTCTCGTTCACCCCACGCATACTATCCGTCACCGAGACCTGCCGGTCTCACCTTTACGATATCGCCAAGATCCGCCCTCTCCTCTCCACCCAGACGGCTACCTTACCGCTACGGGCTCTCATTATATCCCGGCTAGACTACCGTGTCGGCCTTCTCTCTGACCTCCTTTCCTCCTCTCTCGCCCCGCTCCGGTCTATTCTTCACTCCGCCGCCCGGCTCATCTTCCCACAGAGATGATCTGGGCACGTCACTCCCCTTCTTAAACAACTCCAGTGGTTGCCTATCGACCTCCGCTCCAAACAAAAACTCCTCACTCTAGGCTTCGAGGCTCTCCGTCACCTCGCCCCTTCCTACCTCTCCTCCCTTCTCTCTTCCTACCGCCCACCCCGCACGCTCCGCTCCTCCGCCGCCCGCCTCCTCGCCGTCCCCCTGGTCTCGCCCGTCCCGCCGTCGACCCCCGGGCCGCGTCCTCCCGCGGTCCCGGAACGCCCTCCCTCCTCGCCTCCGCCAAACTGATTCCCTTCCCCTCTTCAAAACCCTACTTAAAACTCACCTCCTCCGAGAGGCCTTCCCAGACTGAGCTCCCCTTCTCCCTCTACTCCCTCTACCGCCCCCCCTTCACCTCTCCGCAGCTAAACCCTCTTTTCCCCCCTTTCCCTCCGCTCCTCCCCCTCTCCCTTCCCATCCCCTCGGCACCGTACTCATCCGCTCGACCGTATATATTTCCATTACCCTATTTATTTTGTTAATGAAATGTACGTCGCCTCGATTCTATTTAGTCGCCATCGGTTTTTACGAGATGTTCTTCCCCTCGACTCTATCGCCATCGTTCTCGTCCGTCCATCTCCCCCGATTAGACCGTAAGCCCGTCAGACGGCGGGGACCGTCTCTATCTGTTGCCGACTTGTTCATTCCAAGCGCTTAGTACAGTGCTCTGCACATAGTAAGCGCTCAATAAATACTATTGAATGAATGAATGAATGAATGAATAGGCTTGGGGGAGCTCCATCCCGAGACCGCATCTCCCGAGGTGGAAACAGGCCCAAGCCAAGGGGAACTGGAAATATTCCGCCTCAAAATGGCGCCACTCTGTAACGTATTTTAATGCCCATCTCCCCGTCTCGAGACGGCGAGCGGGGAAACCTACCAACTCTGATGAATTGGACTCTGCCCAAGCGCTCGGTCCAGGGCTCCGCACACGGTAAGCACTCAATAAATACCACCGATTGACCGACGAATTTGCAGGGGAAGGCAATCGCGGTCACCTCCATCTGCTGAAGCGCCCTATATCGGGGAATAAATATATTAAACCAGTCTCCCCCGCTAGAGGAGACCTAGACCTCCTTTCATTCATTCGATAGTATTTATTGAGCGCTTACTATGTGCAGAGCACTGGACTAAGCGCTAGGAATGGACGATTCGGCAACAGATAGAGACCATCCCCGCCCATCGACGGGCTCACGGTCTCAGCGGGGAAGACAGACAGGCAAAAACAAGACAACTTAATCACGATAAATAAAATCGAGGGGATGGACACCTCATTAACAAAGGAAATAGGGTAATAAAAATCTAGACAAATGAGCACAGTGCTGAGGGGAAGGGAGAGGGAAAGCGGGCTCAGCTGAGGGGAGGTGAAGGGGGAGCAGAGAGGGAGCGGAGGGAAAAGGGGACGCTCAGTCTGGGAAGGCCTCCCGGAGGAGGTGAGCCCTCAGTAGGGCTTGGAAGAGGGGAAGAGAGTTAGTTTGGCGGAGGTGAGGAGGGAGGGCGTCCCGGGACGGCGGGAGGACGTGGGCCGGGGGTCGACGGCGGGACGGGCGCGAACGGGGGACGGCGAGGAGGTGGGCGGCGGAGGAGCGGAGCGTGCGGGGTGGGCGGTGGAAAGAGGGAAGGGAGGAGAGGTAGGAAGGGGCAAGGGGACGAACAGCCTCGAAGCCCAGAGTGAGGAGGATTTTGTTTGGAGCGGAGGTCGATAGGCGACCACTGGAGTTTGAGGGCAGGGACTTTTCTCCGTGCTTCCGTGCAGCTGGGACAGTGCTCTGCACCCAGTAGGTGTCCAATAAATGCTCTGGGTGACGGAGTCTCCTGGGAAAACAGTGGACGGGCCTCGGTTCTGAGAAGCCGAGGAGGGCAAGAATCCGTGGAAAGGAACTGATTACCACGCTGCAGTTTCATCCGCCCTCTGTTGGCCCTGTCTGCCCTCTTCTCACTGGGAACCGGCGTTTAAATCGATGATAATAATAATGTTGGTATCTGTTAAGCGCTTACTATGTGCAGAGCACCGTTCTAAGCGCTGGGGGAGATCCAGGGTCATAAGGTCGTCCCACGTGAGGCTCCCAGTCTTCATCCCCATTTTCCAGATGAGGTCACTGAGGCCCAGAGAAGTGATGTGACTTGCCCACAGTCACCCAGTTGCCGAGTGGCAGAGCAATAACAAATCTGCAGGTAAATGTCTAAGACCGTGATGGATTCGTTCATTCAATAGTATTTATTGAGCGTTTACTACGTGCAGAGCACTGTACTAAGCGCTTGGCGTGACTGCCGGGTAGGGGGATTCAATCAGGGAATGCCCCTGGGAGGAGGTGGCATTTCAGAAGGGCTTGGAAGGGCAGAGTTTGGTGATGTGGACACACGACGACCCTCCTCCCCTCCCTGCCCCCCAAGCAGCGTGGCTCGGTGGAAAGAGCCCGGGCTTGCGAGTCCGAGGTCATGGGTTCAAATCCCGGCTCTGCCACTTGTCAGCTGCGTGACTGTGGGCGAGTCACTTCACTTCTCTGCGCCTCAGTTCCTTCATCTGTAAAATGGGGATTAAGACTGTGAGCCTCAAGTGGGACCACCTGATGATCCCGTATCTACCCCAGCGTTTAGAACGGTGCTCTGCACACAGTAAGCGCTTAACAGATACCAACATCATTATTATTCGGCGGAGTGGCGGGACTGCCGTGAAGCTGAATTTTTATTTTTGTCATCCCGAGATCCTCCATTTACCTCTGACGCATGACCAGAGGGAAAAGCGGCCCCGGAAGTTTTAGAGTTCAGTCCTCACCTTTGGCAGCGCGAGATCCGGAGGGCGCTTCGGGTGGCGAGGGGCTACCGGGCACGACGGCCCCGTTCCCCGCACGTTGCGATCCGCTGATCCGGAGAAGTGTCGGGGACGTCGTCCATCGGCATCCTCGGCCGGCACCACGGGCGGACCCTAGAACACGCCATCGGGTCCCTCGCCCGCGTCGGCGTCCGAGGGCCCCGCCCCGTCACGGCTCGGACCTAACCGGCGGCCGTCCGAGTCCTCGGAAACACGCATCCGTTGTCTGCCGGCGAACTAAGAGGCTCGTGGATCGCGTGCGCAGCTTGACGTTTTTACGGGGGACCTTCCCAAAGGAAACCGGAAAGAGTGTGGGCCCGGGAGCCAGAGGACCTGGGGACTAACCCCGGCTCCAACCCTCACCTGCCGCGTGACCTTGGGCCAATCACATCCCTGTGCCTCGGTTTCCTCATCCGGAATCCGGGGATCCCCCTCTCAGGGTGCTTTCCAGTCTCGACTTCGGGAGGGCGAGTCGAGCGGAGGCATATCCGTTCCATTCCTAGCTTGGGCGATGGGCTTACAAATCGACTCACCGGTGCCGGGCAGCGGCGGCGCGGGAGAGAGTTGAGGGCGAGGAGGAGGCGATGGTGAACCAATTCCGTATTTTTACCCACGAGAACTCTCCGGATCCGCTACCAGAACCGTCGCAGATGGAGGTGGGACAGTCTGGGAGAGACGTGTCCGCGGCGGCGCGTCAGAGGCGGCTCGACAGCGTGAGACGAGACAGATGTGGGACGGGGACCGTGTCCGCCCCCATTTCCTTGTATCCACTTAACGAGCGCCACGATTATCATTATCACAACTGTTACTGTTGTTACGGAACAGGAGAGCAAAGGGTGTTTAAGCCACGATGCGCCGAACAGTTTAGTACGGTGCTCTGCACACGGGAAGCGCTCAATAAATACGATCCAACGGACATTGAAAATCCTCAGATAGACGGCTAAAGACGCCGCTTCTGTTTCAGGCGCAACTAGGAGCTTACGGAAGGCGTCAAAGGGAAACTGGCCTCCTCCAACCCGGCCCTTTCGCCGACATCCGCGAACACGGTTCCCCTTTTGGCCCCAACCTCCGAAAGGGGCCTGAAATCCATCAAGCTTCTGCGAGGGAATCCGGCTTTTCTTCTCTAAACTGACCATTTATAAGGAAAGGTACAGATAATGTCGGTATTCGTTAAGCGCTTACTATGTGCGGAGCACTGTTCTAAGCACTGGGGGAGATACAGGGTCATCAGGTCGTCCCACGTGAGGCTCACGGTCAATCCCCGTTTTACAGATGAGGTCACTGAGGCACAGAGAAGTTAAGGGACTTGCCCACGGTCACACAGCTGATGAGTGGCAGAGCCAGAATCCGAACCCAGGACCTCTGGCTCCCAAGCCCGGGCTCTTTCCACTGAGCCGCCCCGCTTCAAATAATAATGTCGGTATTCGTTAAGCGCTTACTAGGTGCAGAGCACGGTTCTAAGCGCTGGGGGATACAAGGTGATCAGGTTGTCCCACTTGGGGCTCACGGTCTTCATCCCCATTGAACAGATGAGGTAACCGAGGCCCAGGGAAGTGAAGGGACTCGCCCACAGTCACCCAGCTGACGAGTGGCAGAGCCGGGATTCGAACCCATGACCTCTGACTCCCGAGCCCGGGCTCTTTGCACTGAGCCACGCGGCTTCCCAAAGAGACGAAACCCGACCGGGTCCGTTTAAGAGACGCCGTTTTGGACAACGAGAGACGGCACCGCGCATCCACTGAGCTCTGAAGCCCTCGCGCTGGTATGGGACTCGAGCGATCTCACGGGGCTGCAAGTCAAGGGGCCCTGGGTTCTAAACCCGGCTCGGCCGCCTGGCCTGCTGTGTGACCGCGGGGGAGTCACCTGATGGCTCTCTCTGGGGCTCAGTTTCCTCACCTGTAAAATGGGAGTGAGGAAACTGTTCCCCCTCTCTCCTTAGCCCGTGAGCCAGCCCAGTGCGCTACGGGGACTGCGCCCACCCTGATTAACTCAGTGGCGAGAGCCCGGGCTGGGGAGTCAGAGGTCATGGCTTCCAATCCCAGCTCCGCCACTTGTCAGCTGGGTGATTGTGGGCAAGTCACTTCACTTCTCTGTTCCCTCGGCTGGAAAATGGGGATTAAGACCGTGAGCCTCACGAGGGACAACCTGATGACCCTGTATAATAATAATAATAATAATACTGTTGGTATTTGTTAAGCGCTTACTATGTGCAGGGCACCGTTCTGAGCGCTGGGGGAGATACAGGGTCATCGGGTTGGCCCACGTGAGGCTCACGGTTAATCCCCATTTTACAGATGAGGTAACTGAGGCACAGAGAAGTGAAGCGACTCGCCCACAGTCACACAGCTGACGAGTGACAGAGCCGGGAGACGAGCCCATGACCTCTGACTCCGAAGCCCAGGCTCTTTCCACTGAGCCACGCCGCTTCTCCCCCCCCCCAGCGCTTAGAACAGTGCTCTGCACACAGTAAGCGCTTAACAAAGACCAACGTTATTATTATTATTACCTACCCCAGGGTTCAGAACAGCGCTTGGCCTATAACGCCTGCACATTTAACAGGTACCACGACGATCGTCATCCACGACGACCCGGCGCACCGCCGGGGTGTCTCTGAGCAGACCAGGGCGCGGATCGAGAATTCAACTGCCCGACTCCCGGGAAACAGGGCCGGATTTCCCGCGTCCCCTTCCCAGAGGACCCGTGGGGTTCGGAGGAGTCGGGCGCTGCCTCAGGGCGGGCAGCGGGTCCGTGCCGTGACCCTGCCCGGGGGAGGCTCTGAGGGATCGGAGGACACGGCGAGCGGAGATGGGGCAGAGGCCCCCACATCCATCAGCTCTTTTTCATGAGTCCTCCCGGGCCGGTCCACTCTGCACCACGCCCCAAACGGCCCCACGTAGCTCTTCGGTCCTCAGCAGGAATACCCCCGTTCGGGACTCCCCGGGGCAAAGGGGGCACGGATCGGACTTCGAGGATGGTAGACGAGGGGAGGCCTCGTGCGGTCAAGACGTCGCGCCACCCCTTAGCCTAGCCGGGCTCTCCCTACCCCGTAGGTGGGCCCCGGTCCATCGAATGGGCCGTTTTCTTTCTCATCGCCCCACAGGCGATTGGCGAAATGCCCCGGACATCACCGGGGAAGTTCTCGTTTGCCCCCGGGACGGGGGCAAGGCGCCAGCGCATGGCGCACGGTAAGTGTCCCAGTCTGCCGATCTTCGTATCCATCCCGGGGCGATCGGGAAGCACTCGATGAACACCCCTATTACCAAGGGGTGATACCGTCCTCGTCGAGGTGCCCATCACCGGCCCAGAGAGGGCCGGCTCCCGTTTGGAGAGGACAGGGCCCGGAGAGAAAACAGAGATCCAAATCGGCGGATCTGGGAAGCGGCGAGGCCCGGCGGGAAGAGCCCGGGCCCGGAAGTCGGAGGACCTGGGCTCTAATCCCAACGCCACGACTGTGATACCTTAGGCAAGTCATTCGCTTTTCTGGGCCTCGGTTCCTTCGGCTGTAAAACGGAGATGCAACACCTGCCCTCCCTCCTACTTAGACGGTGAGCCCCGAGTGGAACCTGATTATCCTGTCCCTACCCCGGCACTTATCATAGGGATTTCCCGTTCCCTGTGGTCACGCGGGAGCCAAGAACACGATCCCTTCCCCTCTCTCCTGTATGACCCCCGCCCATTAAATGAGACCTAACCCCACATTCAAATCACAGAACGGTTCTTCGCCATAAGCAGATGCCCTTACGGGAGGCTCCGGGACCCGGGAGGGTCTCTGCATCTTACGCTCGGGTCCGGGCGACGCGGCCAACTCCGCGAGATGAGCTCGGCCCAACCGATGAGGGCTGGATGCACTTCTGTCTCTCTGGCCCACGTTAACGCAGAAAAGTTCCAAGACGATATTGAGCTAGGATTTTATTGGAGTACAAGCAGTGAGGTTCTAGTCCAAAAAAAAAAAAAAAAAGTGGCTATTCCTGGATATACCAAATAGAAACGTTACGGACTCGATTTTCAGACAGCTTCCAGGGAACTGGAAAAACCTTTTACTTGGGATTTAACACGTTACAACCTCATTAAAAGAAAAAGAAAATAAAACATTCTGCAGGACAAGAACAGATTTTCAACAGAGTTCACTATAATGGTGAAGGCTATTTACACCCAAGGGTAACAGTTTGATTTATTGCTCACAAGCTAGTGTTCACAGGTCGACGCTGAGAGACGGACCGACGCGTCTATTGATATCGTATAATGAGAAAATGGGAGCTTTCGCAGGGCTATTGAGACTAAGCTAAATTGATCAGAAACATTCATCTCCTGACCACCTCCCTCCTCCAAAATGAAATCACGTGTCCATTCTCTTCATACCGTTTCCTTGAGCACAGCTCCCGGAGAGAGTGGAACTCTGTTCCACAAGACCTTTCACGTCGGGGACGGTAACCCCGTTCTCCCAATATTCTGTAACCGCGGAACACTTACCAGACATTCAGATAAAAATCTGAAAGAAAACAAACAAAAAAAAAACCGGAGAGAAATCAAAGAAATGGGGAGGAGGGGTGGGGACGGAAACGGCTAAATCTCCCCCGCTACTCCGGGAGGGGAAATACTTGGCGAAACGGCTGAATCGCTCTCGATTCCCTTCTCTCCCCTTAGCCTGTAACGGTATCTTGATTCGAAGAAGGCAAGGCACTTTTCCACTTTCAACACTTTCAAAAATTCCACTGCTCGGCGGCGAGGGACCCTCTCCCGTTTCAACGGGGGGGCGGGGCAAGGTAGGGGTCGGGTGGGGAGGAGAGAGAGAAAAAGAGGGGAGGGGCGAGAGGGAGAGCGAGAAAAGGGAGGGGGTAGGGAGAAAAGTTGGGAGAAGGAGGACGAAATGGACAGAAAGGGATTGTCTAGAGGCCCGTTTGGGCAAAAATCTCAATGTACCGTTATCCTTTCGGGTCATCCTGAAAACAGGTAGCCGCACCTACGAGGCCAGGCCTACCCAATCACCCTGCCAGCCTGACTCAAGGGGCCGGTCAATCCGGATCATTCAGGTTCTCTCTCCCCAGCCCCGCACACAAACGTACACCTAGGGCGGATTCTTCTGGCTTGTAAATCCCCGGACGGGCGGAGAACCCGGGCAGCCAGGAAACTGTACTTTCAAGACGTCCTCGGAACAGGGGTTGGGGGAAACCCACGGAGCGCTGCTGGCCTTTTGGAAAATCCGGGCGGCTTGCCCCGGGACTTGCCCGTTCCACGGGACGCGGTCCGGGAAGTGGCTCCCCGCCACCTGGCGTGGACTTCTCGGCCACGGGCTGACGACCCAGCGGAGGAAGCCGCGTGAATCCTAGGGACGCTGGGCGGGGTTGGGATGCCGCCCTTTCCGTACGGAGACTGCCGCGGGACAAGGCCCAACCGCAGCTCGAAGAGAACAGACCGACGTCCCTAATATCCAGCTCTTCGTCTGCCCGCCCCTCTCGGCCCCCGGCACCCCAGAAAACCAGCTGGTAACGCCAGTCGGTCACACGAGAACAAGGCAACCGACCGGGGTGATTCCTGAGAAGCTGGAGCCATCCAGCAGCCACCGCCGGTAAACCCTAACGCGACGAACAACGCCGTGCCGAACGCTGGGCGGCCACTACCGAGGGCCTCGGAGCTGGCAAAACCAACACCTGGGGCCGCCTCCGCACTAGCCGGCCACGCATTCTGCCTCACGTTCTACTCTTCCAGAAGCGGCTCCGGAATCGCCAATTCTATTCCGCTTCCGTTCCTCGGTCCCCACCCGATACACGTTTCACGGAAACAACTCCCAGCTCGCCGCCGTTCTTTCCGCGCGACTCGGCCGGGCTTGCGAGGGGCAGCATGGGTTATTCAGACCGTCGGGAGGAGGAGAAAAGCTTCCGGCATTCGAACGCGGCGGCCTGGGGTCGGGGGGGCTCCGGCGGTGCCGGTCGGAACCGAGACCGCGACGACGACCGCCGTGCTTCCTGACCTCGGCTGGGCAACGGGCCACCGGTGGTTAAGGTCACCCCGATTCCCCATCCTTACGGGCGACGCTCCCACCGAGGCGCCCTTATTATACCAGCTTATCGTTGCGGCCCGCCCCCCCCCCCCCCGCCCCCACCACCGCAGGCGCTCAGAAAACTGGAGAATTTCTTCTCCCCCTCAATCCGCAACTCACGTGAGACGAGACAACACTCGGCAGATCGGGGCGAGGGCATCCGGCACCGCTCTGCGGGACAAACCGAAGCGAGAGACTCCTCCCGTGTGCCGAATCCATCTCGCGGGCCGGCCTCGGTGGGAACACTGGCTACACACTGCGATCTATCTGCTCGTTCTCTGACTCGGGGTGACTTGCGCGGACTTTCTTGCCAACGGGATGGCCCGCTGGCCTAGTCCCGACATCGACCTGGGAAAGCGATCTCAATTACCCCCTTCCCCCCGGACCCTCAACCCCCCGACCCCCTCAGAGGCAACCCGGCGACCCGGTCTCGCCCGGCTACCAGACGGTAGCCTCCGGAGCCCGAGTGGGGGGGGGGACACACGGCGGATGGGGGGGGCGGGGGAGGAAGAAGGTGGATGACGGAGAGAGAGGTGGGGCCGGTACGGGGGAGAGGTGGAGAGGAAACGGCAAAGGAAAACCCCGGCTCGGGGTCGGGGGGCGCCGGCCGGTACTCCGGCGAGACGTCCGGGTCGGGAACCGACGGGGACGACGACTACGTTGGCCGAAAAGCCCGACGCGGGTCTTGGCCTCGGGGGCCTCCGCGCGCTCGGAAGAGCGGCGCTGTGCTCTTCCACCTTCTCGTCGCAGAGGGCCAGCCCCCAGAACTCCACTTCCCCGCTTCGGGCTTTGCCACAAAAGCCCCCGCTCGCCCCCACCTCTTTCACGGTTAAGGGTTTCCGCAGAACGGTTGGCAATACGGTCAAGAGCTACGTGACATTCCGTAAACCTTGGCATACCGCACTTCACATCACACGGGGAGGCAATATTTACAAGTCGTCGGGGCGCTTTAACGTCGTACCCACCGCCGCAGGCGATGATTTTGCAAAGTGCGGGACAAAACCAGTGCTGTTAATTCCGGGTCCTCGGCAAAGCGGGTTATTGTCAAATCAGTTCCGGCTACTAGAAGCGTGGCGGAGCGTGCCCATTAAGGGATTACAGGAGCACAGGGCTTCAGATGAAAACCCCGGAACGACGACACCGTATTTAGAAACGGACGGAGGGTACGGAAATTATGAGGCAGCATGCTCGGAACAAGTCATCGCCGGCACCGACGTGAAATCCTCAGCGGCCACTTCGTCGTCGGTCGTTCGGGTGAAAACTCAAGAGTGCAACGCGGAAGCCTCGCTGAACGTAAAAAAACAAACGTGCGAATCGCTTCCCTCTGAACCAAATGAAAGATGCCATAGCGAGGAGGCTATTCTACCGTTATAAAGAACACTCGAGACACAGCAAAGTAGACCGTCTTCTTTTCAAAATCATCTACAAGGCACTAAGGGTAGGAAATGACAGGTAACACGAAAGCGATTGACGACCGCTTCTCAGTCGGGTCGGAGGATGGGATATTTTGGTAAGAACTCTATTAGGATTACCTGCAAAATGAAGAAAAACAAAAACAAAAAACGAGAACGTGTTGACCGCCGCCCATTTCCGCTCAGGCTCGTTTCCATGCAACCCGGCACAGCTCCCTCGCAAGATGCCACGAGACCCGACAGTCGCAACTCACGGGTCGGGTTGGAATCTATTACGGTTCGACACGAGGGATTTCGGTCTGAAAAGAAAAATCAAGGAAGGACCGTGGGAGTCGGCAAACGGCCTCTCGTGGAGCCTACCGGGACTACGGGTCTGTTCCCACCCCGACGGTACGGAGCCGTAGCCGAGAGGGGAAGGAAACGAAACGAGACGGGGCCCCGTCCGATATCGGCGGTTGCGTTTCCGCGGGGCGGAACGGGAGGGCCGCGATCTCTCCTGCTCAGGGACGCCGGAGAGAAAGCTTCTACCCGCCGGATACTGCGGGACCGCGTTGGACCGGTCCCAAATCGCCGGGGGGTTGGAAAACGGCATCTGGGGAACATCGAAATGAGCCTGGGGTGCGGTAACACGGGACAGCGGCCGCCCCCGGGCGAAGCCTCCGTGTGGGGACAATTTGAGATTCACCACCATCTGCCCCGTCGGTCGACGGGCGTTCGCGGTGGGGGGGGGGGGGGGGGGCGCGACCCGCTCGGGGGGACCCCGTTCCGTCACTCAGCCCGAAAGACGTCGGCAGGCTGGTGAAGAGCAGCGCGGCTCAGTGGAAAGAGCCCGGGCTTTGGAGTCAGAGGTCATGGGTTCGAATCCCTGCTCTGCCACTCGTCAGCTGTGTGACCGTGGGCGAGTCGCTTCACTTCTCTGGGCCTCGGTTCCCTCATCTGGAAAATGGGGATTAAGACCGTGAGCCCCACTTGGGCCGACCCGACTCCCCCGTGTCTACCCCAGCGCTCAGAACAGTGCTCTGCACATAGTGAGCGCTTAACAAATACCAACATTATTAAAAAAGGCAATTTACAGGACACGGAACGAGGCGGACGCGCCATCCGTCTCCTGGCTGCCGACGGGGGGATGCGGCAGGACCGACGCGCGCGGGGCAAACGGTGGCCCCCGAGCCATCTCTGAAGCCAATTACGGGCCGGCTCACGACTCTCCGCTCCAAGACGGACGGCAGGAGAAACAGGAACGGGCACACAACGGGGAGGTCGGAACTGGATTTTTAGGTGGGCCGTCGGGCTTCCCGATTCTCTTTCCCGCAGCGCCAGCCGTGACCTTTACGTCTACTTTGATGGAGATGTCGAAAGAGTATGAGAACAGCGCAACGTTTTTCATGCCGGGACATCAGCTGACAGGCTCTCATGAGAAGCAGCGAGGATCGGTGGATTTGGGGAGGCACGTTCGCTTCCCCCCGCCCCCTCCCCCCCCGGCCCCCACCCCACTCCAAGAGGTCTAAAACCACTAGGCTCCATCGCACATAGATCGAGCTGAGATGAAAAGCAGAAATAAGATCTGGCGGATGAGAAGACTGGCTCCAAAAACAGAATAAGGGGGAAAAAAAACAAAAAACAAACCAAAAAGAACCATACTTACGTATTCCATCATATTGCTAGATTCGCATTTCCTTTTACTCAACTTCCAGTGCAAACCAAGCTAAGAAAGTACAGTTTGTTAAGTATTCTGATGTGAATCGGTACTAACTACAACCAACTTATCTGAACTCGCTCGACTGAAACGCGTGTTTCGGGAACACGGGCTACGGCACGGGCGTTTTTAAAATACCTTACGAACCATGCATTTTACAATCGCTGGCGCCCTGAACTGGCTTGCAAAACTTCCACGTGGCTGTTTTACGATCGGTAACGGGCTATTATTTTTTTCTCAACCTCGAGCGGGTCAAATATGCGAACCGGAGTTACCGATTCCTTAACCGTTCTTACCTTGTGATATAATCGGTTATTTTCCCATTCTAATAACTTCTGGATCGATCTTCTAGTCTGGAAAAGAAAGGCAAGATATTTTTCGTATCCAACTCGTCCGGCGCATCTCTCCCGGTTAAAGCGTGGAGGGGGTGGAGGGTGGGGGAGAGAAGCGGGGCCGGGAGGGAAGGGACTGGGAGTCAGGACACCTGGGTTCTAGAGAAGCAGCGTGGCTCAGTGGAAAGAGCCCGGGCTCGGGAGTCAGAGGTCATGGGTTCGAATCCCGGCTCTGCCCCTTGTCAGCTGGGTGACTGTGGGCCAGTCACTTCACTTCTCTGGGCCTCAGTTCACTCATCTGTAAAATGGGGATTAACCGGGAGCCTCACGTGGGACGACCCGATGACCCTGTACCTACCCCAGCGCTTAGAAGGGTGCTCTGCACACAGTAAGCGTTTAACAGATGCCGACATCATTATTATTATTCTAGTCGCAGCTCTACCGCCGGCCCGGCTGCGTGACCCCGGGCAGGTCACCTCAGCCCTCCGGCCCTCGTTCTCCTTCCCCGTACCACGGAACCGACGTGGCTCAGTGGAAAGAGCCCGGGCTTGGGAGTCGGAGGTCACGGGCTCGAATCCCGGATCCGCCGCTTGTCGGCCGTGTGACCGTGGGCGAGTCACTTCACTTCTCTGGGCCTCAGTGACCTCATCTGGAAAATGGGGATGAAGACCGCGAGCCTCACGGGGGACGGCCTGATGACCCTGGATCTCCCCCAGCGCTTAGAACGGTGCTCTGCACCTAGTAAGCGCTTAACGAATACCAACATTATTATTATTATTTATTGCTATTGTTTTAATGAGACGTTCATCCCCTCCATTCTATTTATTGCCATCGTTCTTGTCTGTCCGTCTCCCCCGATTAGACCGTACGCCCGTCAAAGGGCAGGGACTGTCTCTGTTACCGATCTGTACATTCCAAGCGCTTAGTACGGTGCTCTGCCCATAGTAAGCGCTTATCAAATACCAACATTATCATTACTACGTGCAGAGCACCGGATTGGGAAAGTACAACCGAATTAGCCGACAGGTTCCCCAACCATAACAGACTTAGTCCAGAGTCTGGGCGGGTAAATATTTTATTTCTTCAAAAGGCATTTTAATCCCACCCCACCTTCTCCTTCCCGCCTTCTTCCCATCCTCGGGGCCAACTCGCTGGTGTCCAATACAGAGTCAGGGAAACGAGAGTCAAGACGCGTAGGTTTACGCAGCTCTCCCCACCTGGATCCACGCCATCTTTCCGCTTGCTCTGATTTCCTTTTGGATATCATCAAGCTGCTCTGCCCAAGGGGTCAGGGCGAGGACTGACCGCGTGGCTCAGTGGAAAGAGCCCGGGCTTGGGAGTCAGAGGTCATGGGTTCGAATGCCAGCTCTGCCACTTTTCATTCCATAGTACTTATTGAGCGCTTACTAGGTGCAGAGCACTGGACTAAGCGCTTGGAATGGACAAATGGGTAACAGATAGAGACGGTCCCTGCCCTCCGACGGGCTCGCGGTCCGATCGGGGGAGACGGACGGACGAGAACGGTGGCGATAGATAGAATCGAGGGGAAGAACGTCTCATTAAAACAAGAGCAAATAAATAGAATCAGGGCGACGTACATCTCATTAACAAAATAAATAGGGTGATGAAGATATATAGGGTCGAGCGGACGATTACGGTGCCGAGGGGAAGGGACGGGAGAGGGGGAGGAGCGGAGGGAAAGGGGGGAGAAGAGGGTTTAGCTGCGGAGAGGTGAAGGGGGGCGGGTAGAGGGAGCGGAGGGAAAAGGGGAGCTCGGTCTGGGAAGGCCCCTCGGAGGAGGTGAGCTTTAAGTAGGGTTTTGAAGAGGGGAAGAGAATCAGTTTGGCGGAAGTGAGGAGGGAGGGCGTTCCGGGACCGCGGGAGGACGCGGCCCGGGGGTCGACGGCGGGACGGGCGAGGACGGGGGACGGCGAGGAGGTGGGCGGCGGAGGAGCGGACCGTGCGGGGTGGGCGGTAGAAAGAGAGAAGGGCTGTGTGACCGTGGGCAAGTCACTTCACTTCTCTGTGCCCCAGTTCCCTCATCTGCAAAATGGGGGTTAACTGTGAGCTCCACGTGGGACATCCTGATGACCCTGTATCTCCCCCAGAGCTTAGAACAGTGCGCTGCACATAGTAACCGCTTAACAAATACCAACATTATTGTTTCCAACAAGCTCCTAGCCTACTCAGCGCCACCGAACAGATCACACCGTGACACGACGAAACCTCGAAGCGGTTAAAGGGGGGGCCAGCGGAAAACTCCCCGGGTGGGGGAACGCGCCCTTAGCAGGGGAGGCTACAAATCGAAGCGGCAGCCTCCGACGGGCCGGTTCATCTCTCCGGACTCATTCGTTCGTTCATTCAATAGCATTTACTGAGCGCTTACTACGTGCAGAGCACTGGACTAAGCGCTTGGAATGGACAGATGGGTAACAGATAGAGACGGTCCCTGCCCTCTGACCGGGCTCACGGTCTAATCGGGGGAGACGGACGGACGAGAACGATGGCAGTAAATAGAATCGAGGGGATGAACATCCGATTGAAACAACAGCAAGGGGAGGGCGATCATTTATACGTACCCTCAGAGAAACCGATCTGATGCGTATTTCCAAAGCTTCAAACGTAATGGCCCCGTGGGAAGAACACCATCTCACTCGGGGCTCTCTGGGGAAGCTTCGCTAGCCTTCTGATGAACGTGGAGGCCGCGTTTCATTACATTAGGGAGGCAGCGGGGCCTAGTGGAAAGGATGCAGACTTGGGAGTCAAAGGCTGTGGGTTCTAATCCTCCTTCTGACTCCTGCTTGCCTTGGGCAACTCACTAGTTCCTCTGTACCTTGGTTTCCGCATCTACAAAATAATGCCTAAATACCGGCACTGCCTCCTACTTGGACTGTGAGATCCCCCTGAGACTGAGCTCCCCTTCTCCCTCTGCTCCCTCTACCCCCCCTTCACCTCTCCGCAGCTAAACCCTCTTCTCCCCGCTTTCCCTCCGCTCCTCCCCCTCTCCCTTCCCCTCCCCTCGGCACCGTAATCGTCCGCTCGACCGTATAGATCTTCATCACCCTATTTATTTTGTTAATGAGATGTACATCGCCCTGATTCTATTCATCTGTTATTGTTCTAATGAGACGTTCATCCCCTCGCTTCTATCTATCGCCATCGTTCTCGTCCGTCCGTCTCCCCCGATCGGACCGCGAGCCCGTCGGAGGGCAGGGACCGTCTCTATCTGTTACCCATTTGTCCATTCCAAGCGCTTAGAAGAGTGCTCTGCGCATAGTAAGCGCTCAATAAATACTATTGAATGAATGAACGGACTGCGCCTGATCTGATTACTCAGATTATTTCTATCCCAGCGCTTACTGCCATGCTTGGTAAGTACTAAAAAGATACCTTATTATTAGCAGCGGTATTCTGATAATTACCCCGTGAGGAAACGGCACCCAAGCTGACGTGGATCTAGAAACAAGCTAAGCTCCCGTTCCCCCCGTTTCCCTCTGCTCCTCCCCCTCTCCCTTCCCCTCCTCTCAGCACTGTGCTCAATTGTCTATATTTTTATTACCCTATTTATTAATGAGATGTCCATCTCCTTGATTCTATTTATCGCCATCGTTCTCGTCTGCCCGTCTCCCCCGATTAGACCGTAAGCCCGTCGACGGGCAGGGACCGTCTCTATCTTTTGCCGAACTGTCCATTCCAAGCGCTTAGTCCAGTGCTCTGCACCTAGTAAGCGCTCAATAAATACTATTGAATGAATGAAACAACTCTCCAAATCATCTCCCGCTAGCAACCGAGGAAGAGCCGGCTCCAAATCAGGGAATGATCCTGGTTTGGAAGAAGAGGACTCACGCTCTCCCAGATCGCCAGGTATTTTGAGATGGACTCCCCAAAGGCATTCATTCATTCAATAGTATTTACTGAGCGCTTACTATGTGCAGAGCACTGGACTAAGCGCTTGGAACGGACGATTCGGCAACAGAGGGAGGCGATCCCTGCCCAATGACGGATAAGGTCTTTCATTCATTCATTCAGTAGTATTTATTGAGCACTTACTATGTGCAGAGCACTGTACTAAGCGCTTGGAATGAACAAATCAGTAACGGAGAGAGACAGTCCCTGCCCTCTGACGGGCTTCCGGTCTAATCGGGGGAGACGGACAGACAAAAACGATAGCAATAGATAGAATCAAGGGGATGAACAGGCAAAATGACCGATTAGACGGGCAGTGCCCGTCACTGGGCAGGGATGGTCTCTATCTGTTGCCCAATTGTCCATTCCAAGCGCTTAGTCCAGTGCTCTGCACATAGTAAGCGCTCAATAAATACTATTGAATGAATGGAAGAGGAAAAGTCAAGCCAGTGTCCAAAACCCAACGGCAACATCTCCGCTCGGAAAGCGCAGATGACGTATTTCAGGCAGTGTGACGTCTGGGACTAGAGAATGGAGGCAAAAGTTCCAGCAGGGGCCCCTCTGGCAGCCACTGGTGATTGCAAATCTTCAAATCCCTCCTTGGGACCCTGCGGTCCACGTCGCCCCGCTCCTCAAAATAACAATGTTGGTATTTAAGCGCTTACTACGTGCAGAGCACCGTTCTAAGCGCTGGGGGAGATACAGGGGAATGAGGTCGTCCCACGTGAGGCTCACAGTCTTCACCCCCATTTTACAGATGAGGGAACTGAGGCCCAGAGAAGTGAAGTGACTCGCCCACAGTCACAGAGCTGACAAGGGGCAGAGTCGGGATTCGAACCCATGACCTCTGACTCCCAAGCCCGGGCTCTTTCCACTGAGCCACGCTGCTTCTCAAAGATCGTCGGTGGTCGTCCGGCAAACCAAGACGCCTCCCCATCAGCTTCCAAGTGCCCGCTCGGCTCTCCCCGGCACCTCGGTGGATCTCAGCCTGCGCGTCTCGCTCTAACACCAGCCTACCCATGTACTGAGCGCTTTCTGTGCGCGGAGCGCTTGGGAGAGTACAGGATAACCGAGCTGACAGACACGTTCCCCGCCCTCGACGAGCTTAGAGTCTAGAAGGGGACGCGGACATTGCCATAGACATTTTCCTTCATTCATTCAGCTGTACTTATCGAGCGCTTACTACGTGCAGAGCACTGTACTAAGCTCCTGGGAGAGTACACCGGAAAAATGAAGCAACGCATTCCCTGCCCTCGACGGGCTTACAGTCTAGAAGGGGACGTGGACATTGACATAGACATTTTCATTTTCATTCATTCAGTTGTATTTATTGAGCGCTTACTACGTGCAGAGCACTGTACTAAGCTCCTGGGAGAGTACAATGGAAAAATGAACCAACACACTCCCTGCCCACAGTGAGCTTAGGGTCCGGAGGGGGAGACGGACAGTAATACGAATAAATAAATTGCAACGCACAATCCCCGCCCTCAACGAGCTTACAGTCTAGAAGGGGACGCGGACATTCATATAGACATTTTCATTCATTCGGTTGTATTTATTGAGCGCTTACTACGTGCAGAGCGCTGTAATAAGCTCCTGGGAGAGTACACCGGAAAAATGAACCGACACACTCCCTGCCCACAGTGAGCTTACGGTCCGGAGGGGGAGACGGACAGTAATATGAATAAATTGCAACGCACAATCCCCGCCCTCAACGAGCTTAGAGTCTAGAAGGGGACTCGGACACTGATATAGATATTTTCATTCATTCGGTTGTATTTATTGAGCGCTTACTACGTGCAGAGCGCTGTACTAAGCTCCTGGGAGGGTACACCGGAAAAATGAACCGACACACTCCCTGCCCACAAGTGAGCTTACGGTCCGGAGGGGGAGACGGACACTAATATGAATAAATTGCAACGCACAATCCCCGCACTCAATGACCTTACAGTCTAGAAGGGGACGCGGACATTGATATAGACGTTTTCATTCATTCATTCAGTTGTATTTATTGAGCGCTTACTACGTGCAGAGCACTGTACTAAGCTCCTGGGAGATTACAATGGAAAAATGAACCAAGACACTCCCTGCCCACAGCGAGTTTAGGGTCCGGAGGGGGAGACGGACATTGATATGAATAAATTACAACGCACCACGGCGTGTCTTCAGATGGTGATAAGCGCTTGGCACAGTGCTCTGCACATAGTAAGCACTGGTAAAGGGTCAGGATCTCAGCGACTGTGAGCGGAGTGATCCTGAAACATGGGAGTGGTGTTCTGGAATAGGTTCGGTTCAAAGAGGGAGTCAGAGGGCAAGTGAGCCCGGTGCGGGCACGGATCGTCTCTATTGCTGAATTGTACTTTCCAAACGCTCAGTACAGTGCTCTGCACACAGTAAGCGCTCACTAAATACGACTGAATGAACTGAATGAATAAACACGTTACGGCTACGCCCGTAAGTGCTGTGGGACCGAGGGGACGGGGAATAAAAGGTGGAAATCAAAGTGCAAGGAGGACGCAGAAGGGAGCGGGAGAAGAGGAAATGAGGGCTTAATCATTCATTCATTCAACAGTATTTATTGAGCGCTTACTAGGTGCACAGCACTGGACTAAGCGCTTGGAATGGGCAATTCGGCAACCGATAGAGATCATCCCCGCCCAATGGCGGGCTCGCAGTCTAATCGGGGGAGACAGACGGCAGAGCAAAAGAGAACGAAAGAAAAACGAGACGACGTTTTCATTAGTCAGGGAAGGCCTCTTGGAAATGGGCTTTTAACAAGGTTTTGAGAAGGTGGAGAGATGGTTCATTCATTCATTCCTTCGTTCATATTAATAAACTAATTCTCTATTTAATTCTCTTCCCCTCTTCAAAACCCTACTTAAAGCTCCTCTCCTCCGAGAGGCCTTCCCAGACCGAACTCCCCTTTTCCCTCTGCTCCCTCTACCCGTCCCCCTTCACCTCTCCGCAGCTAAACCCTCTTCTCCCCCCTTTCCCTCCGCTCCTCCCCCTCTCCCGTCCCACCCCCTCGGCGCCGTACTCGTCCGCTCGACCGTATATATCTTCGTCACCCTATTTATTTTGTTAATGAGATGTATACATCACCCTGATTCTATTTATCTGTTATTGCTTTAATGAGACGTTCATCCCCTCGATTCTATCTATCGCCATCGTTCTCGTCCGTCCGTCTCCCCCGGTTAGACCGTGAGCCCGTCAGAGGGCAGGGACCGTCTCTATCTATTACCGATTTGTCCAGTCCAAGCGCTTAGTACAGTGCTCTGCACGTAGTAAATACTATAGAATGAATGAAACTTATTGAGCGCTTACCGCGTGCACAGCACCGTATTATACCCTCGGGAGAGTATAACCCGACTTTCTGTCCGATACGAAGAGGGAGGGCGTTCCGGGGCAGAGACGGGGTACGGGTGGGAGGTCGGCAGTGAGACGGACAAGACGGAGCGCGGCGAGCGGGTCGACAGAACGGCGAACGGTGCCGGCCGGGTCGAAGGAGGAAATCAGAGAGGTGGAAGGGGCGGCGGACTGAGTGCTTTAAAGCCTACGGTAAGGAGTTGCTGTGTGACGTGGAGGTGGACGGGCAACCACTAGGATTGGGGGAACACGGACTGAAGGGTTTCGTAGAGAAACGATCTGGGCAGCAGAGGGAAGAACGGGCCGGAGTGGGGAGAGACGGGAGGCGGGGAGGTCAGCGAGGAGGCTGGTGATCAAGGACGGATTTTAGCCATGTTGGGAAGGTGGAACCAACAGGATTTGGTCGCAGATTAGACTGTGAGCCCGTCAAAGGGCGGGGACTGTCTCTATCTCTATCTATTTGTCCATTCCAAGCGCTTAATACAGGGCTCTGCACATAGTAAGCGCTCAATAAATACTACTGAATGAATGAATGTGGACTAAATAATAATGTTGGTATTTGTTAAGCGCTTACTATGCGCAGAGCACTGTTCTAAGCGCTGGGGGAGATACAGGGTCATCAGGTGGTCCCACGTGGGGCTCACAGTTTTAATCCCCATTTTACAGATGAGGTAACTGAGGCGCAGAGAAGTTAAATGAGAGTTGAATGAAAGAAAACACCAAGGCTTGGGAGAGAGGGAGGATAATAATAATGATGTTGGTATTTGTTAAGCGCTTACTACGTGCAGAGCACTGTTCTAAGCGCTGGGGGAGATACAGGGTCATCGGGTTGTCCCACGTGAGGCTCCCGGTCTTCACCCCCGTTTTACAGATGAGGTCACTGAGGCCCAGAGAGGTGAAGTGACTTGCCCACGGTCACCCAGCTGACGAGGGGCAGAGCCGGGATTCGAACCCATGACCCCGGACTCCCAAGCCCGGGCTCTTGCCTCTGAGCCACGTTCCGTCTACAGTGATGGAAAGGTCAGGGGGAGGACAGGGTTTGGGTCTGGCCCCGCTCCGGCCCGGCCTTCGGGACGGGGCTCGGCGGAGAGGAGGCGTCCAACGGACGGGCCACGCTCATCTGTCTTCTCGGCTCCGGGGAGCCGACCTTCTTCTCAACGGCTCCCCAAGGAACCGTTCTATTATCGTTTTTATTATCATTATTATTATCATCATTAGCTGCTAACACTGTTATCATTATCATCAGCTCCATAACGTGTTAATACCATTAGTATTGTTTTTGTCCATCCGTCTGCCCCGATTAGACCGTGAGCCCGTCGATGGGCAGGGACTGTCTCTCTCCGTTGCGCTTAGTACAGTGCTCTGCAAATAGTATGCGCTCAATAAATACTATTGACTGAATGAAGAGAAGGAGGTCTGCTTTGAATACTTAAAGTCGGAGGCGTTGGCGGGCTATCCCGGTGGAGCGGTACCGAGAGCGGGAGGAAACGCGGGACTGCGGAGGAGGAGAGAGGTCAGGGCTGGAGATGGAGATTCGGGAATCATCCGCATAGAGACGGCGGTTAAAAACCACGGCAGCGAGTGAGTCCTCCGAGGGAGTGGGTGTAGACGGAGAACAGGAGGGAACCCGGAAGAGAGCACGGGGGGGACGCCCACGGTCGGGCGGGAAGCGGAGACAGAGCCCGCGGGAGAGACCGAGCGGCCAGAGAGACGGGAGGAGAACCAGGAGAGGACAGCGGCAGGGAAGCCAAGGTTGGGTAACGTTTCCAGGAGGAGGAGGCGGCTGACGGCGGCGAAGGCGGCTCAGAGGGAGAGGAGGATTAGGAGGGAGCAGGGGCCGCCGGGTTTGGCAAGAAGGAGATCGTCGGTGGCCCCTGAGAGGGCGGTTTCGGTGGAGCCAAGGGGGCGGAAGTCGGATTAGAGGCGGTCAAGGAGAGACTTGGAGGAGAGGAGTTTGAGAGAACGGGTACAGACGACTCGCTCGAAGAGTTTAGAAAGAGATGGGAGGACGGAGATGGGGTGATAACTGGAGGGAACCATGGAGTATCCTGTCTCCCCGCACTCCAGTCTATTCTTCATTCCGCTGCCCGGCTCATCTTCCCGCAGAAACGCTCTGGGCCTGTCACTCCCCTCCTTAAAACCCTCCAGTGGTTGCCCGTCGACCTCCGGACGAAATAAAAACTCCTCACTCTGGGCTTCGAGGCTCTCCATCCCCTTGCCCCCTCCTACCTCACCTCCCTTCTTTCTCCATCGCAGCCCGCACGCTCCCCTCCCCTGCCCGCCGCTCACCTCCTCACCGTCCCCCGTTGGCGCCCCTCCCGCCGTCGACCCCCGGCCCGCGTCCTCCCGCGGTCCCGGGACGCCCTCCCTCCTCACCTCCGCCAAACTGACTCTCTGCCCCTCTTCCAAGCCCTACTGAGAGCTCACCTCCTCCGAGAGGCCTTCCCAGACTGAGTTTCCCCTTCTCCCTCTGCTGCCTCTCTGCCCCCCCCTTCATCTCCCCTCAGCTAAGCCCCCTTTTACCCCTTTTCCCTCGGCTCCTCCCCCCTCCCTTCCCCTCCCCTCAGCACTGGGCTCGTCTGCTCATTTGTATATATTTTTACTACCCTATTTATTTTTGTTAATGAGCTGTCCAACCCCTTGATTCTACTTATCGCTATTTTGTCTGTCCGTCTCCCCCGATTAGACCGTGAGCCCATCGACGGGCAGGGACGGTCCCTATCTGTTGCCGAATTGTCCATTCCAAGCGCTTTAGTCCAGTGCTCTGCACCTAGTAAGTGCTCAATAAATACTATCGAATGAATGAATGAACGAATGGTCTCTTTCTGTTGCCCAATTGTCCATTCCAAGCACTTAGTCCAGTGCTCTGCACATAGTAAGCGCTCAATAAATACTACTGAATGGTCTCTATCTATTGCTGAATTGTCCATTCCAAGCGCTTAGTCAAGTGCTCCGTACATAGTAAGCGCCGAATAAATACTATTGAATGAACGAATTGTCTCTATCTGTTGCCGAACTGTCCATTCCAAGCGCTTAGTCCAGTGCTCTGCACATAGTAAGCGCTCCGTAAATACTACTGAATGAGTGAAAACAGTGGGGAACAAGCTAAAATTCTCCCCAACACCCCGCCTCGTAGAGTGGCACATTTTACTGCTGAAGGTGCCTTATTCTCTAGCTCACGTGCAGATCCACTCACCTGTACGGAGCCCAAGAATATTTCCGCTTTTTTCCCTACAGAAGGGCCTTCGCTTACAGACCCGTTTAGCTCTAAAATACAACGGCTGGCGATTACTGAAATACATTCAGTTAAAAAACAAAGCGTTCCTTTTGGAGACATCCTTCAAGTCACGGCTGAGGGGTAGAGAAAGCCCTCTTTCTCCCATCGATACCCCCACCTCCATCGGGGTCTCCGGGCTGGGCAATTCTCACGTCGGAATCGAGCTCTCGCGCCCGCCATCTTACGAGGTAAAATCTCAACTCAGAATCTGGACTGTACCGTACGCGCTGTAACCTAATAAGGAGAGAGGACGCTTTCGTATCCCGAGGCGAAGTGGCCCAGCGGAAAGGGCACGGGCCTGGGGGTCAGAAGACCGGAGTTCTGGCTCTTCCACGTGGCTGCTGTCTGGGCAAGTGACTTAGCTTATCTCGGTTTCCCCATCTGTAAAATGGGGATTCAGTGCTACTCCTTCTTAGAGTGAGGAGCCCCATGGGGGACGGGGACTGGGTCCACTCTGATTAATTTGATAATGTCGGTATTTGTCAAGCGCTCACTACGTGCCGAGCACTGTTCTAAGCGCTGGGGTAGACACAGGGGAATCAGGTTGTCCCGCGTGGGGCTCACAGTCTCAATCCCCATTGGACAGATGAGGGAACTGAGGCACCGAGAAGTTAAGTGACTTGCCCAGAGTCACACAGCCGACGAGTGGCCGAGCCGGGATTCGAACCCATGACCTCTGACTCCAAAGCCCGTGCCCTTTCCCCTGAGCCACGCTGCTTCTCTAATTTGCATCTACTCCGGCTTTTGCTTGGCACATAGTAAGCCCTTAACGAGTGCCACAGTTATTATTATTAAAGAGCCAGATCTGCAGTTAATAATAGTATTTATTGAGCGCTTACTATGTGCAGAGCACTGTACTAAGCGCTTGGAATGGACAGTCCGGCAACAGATAGAGACCATCCCGGCCTAATGACGGGTTTACAGTCTAACTGGGTGAGAGAGACGGACAAAAACAAGACAACATAATCACTAAAAGTTCCTAGCATTTGCTACGAAGTCAGCGAAAAGTGTGCTCTCTAATAATAATGTTGGTATCTGTTAAGCGCTTACTACGTGCAGAGCACTGTTCTAAGCGCTGGGGGAGATACAGGGTAACCGGGTTGTCCCACGTGAGGCTCACAGTCTTAATCCCTTTTTACAGACGAGGTAACGGAGGCACAGAGAAGTGAAGCGACTCGCCCCCCGGTCACACAGCGGACAAGTGGCAGAGCTGGGATTCGAACCCATGACCTCTGACTGCTTCGTTAGCAACAGTTGTATCTGCTAGAGTCCGGGGGCTTGTAGAGAGCTCGACACAGAGTAAGCGCTTAACAAATATGATAGCGATTAGACCGTAAGCCCGTCAACGGGCAGGGACCGTCTCTATCTGTTGCCGATTTGTCCATTCCAAGCGCTTAGTCCAGTGCTCTGCACACAGTAAGCGCTCAATAAATACTGTTGAATGAATTAATGATGATTTATTTTGTTAATGAGATGTACATCACCCTGATTCTATTTATTTGCTATTGCGTTAATGAGATGTTCCTCCCCTTGATTCCATTTATTGCCATTGTTCACGTCCGTCCCTCTCCCCCTATTAGACCGTAAAGCCCGTCAGAGGGCAGGGTCTGTATCTGTTGCCGATTTGTCCATTCCAAGCGCTTAGTCCAGTGCTCTGCACATAGTGAGCGCTCAATAAATACTATTGAAGGAATGAATAATGAGAAGTCCCTAGGCCATGGTCCTTGGAAACCGTGTTTTTCAACCATTCATTTCTCTGGCCACCCCGTGAGTCCGGCCAGCATTCCTCTATCATTCTCCCTCTGCATCCGAGGAAAGACTGGGGAATTTAATAATAATCATAATAACGCTGGTATTTGTTAAGCGCTCACTATGTGCCGAGCACTGTTCTAAGCGCTGGGGTGGACACAGGGGAGTCAGGATGTCCCACGTGGGGCTCACAGTCTTAATCCCCATTTTACAGATGAGGGAACTGAGGCACAGAGAAGTGAAGTGACTCGCCCACAGTCACACAGCCGACAAGAGGCAGAGCTGGGATTCGAACTCACGGCCTCTGACTCCAAAGCCCGTGCTCTTTCCACTGAGCCACGCTGGCGACTCGGATTTCACCTGGGAGAATTTCAACTCGGGGCAGTCAGCAAATCCGTTGCGTGCCCAGGGTTAGCAAAAAAAAAATAAGCACCCGTCAGCGTTTATGTATTTTCATTACCCTATTTACTCTGTTAATGAGTTGTACATCATCTTGATTCTATTTATTGCTATTGTTTTAATGAGAAGTTCATCCCCTCGATTCTATTTATTGCTATTGATCTCGTCTGTCCGTCTCCCCCGATTAGACCGTGAGCCCGTCAGAGGGCCGGGACTGTCTCTATCTGCTACCCATTTGTCCATTCCAAGCGCTCCGTACAGTGCTCTGCACATAGTAAGCGCTCAATAAATACTAGTGAATGAATGAATAGTACGGTGCTCTGCACAAGGTAAGAGCTCAATAAGTACGACTGACTGACCCACATGGGGCTCCCTTCCCTCTAGACCGCAAGCAGGGTGGCTCAGTGGAAAGAGCCCGGGTTTCGGAGTCAGAGGTCACGGGTTCGAATCCCGGCTCTGGCCCTCGTCAGCTGGGTGACTGTGGGCGAGTCACTTCACTTCTCTGGGCCTCGGTTACCTCATCTGGAAAATGGGGATGAAGACTGTGAGCGTCACGTGGGACGACCCGATGACCCTGTATCTCCCCCAGCGCTTAGAACGGTGCTCCGCACATACTAAGCGCTTAACAAATACCAACGTTATTATTATTATAGTAAGCGCTCAATCAATACCTCTGAACGAATGAAAATTTCCCGAACGCTTACCGCTTCGAGAAGCAGCACGGCCTACTGGCTCCGGCACTGCGGCACTTGTCTGCTGGGCGACCGTGGCCGAGTCACTTAATTTCTCTGCGCCTCGGCTACCTCATCTGTAAAATGGGGTTTTGAAACTCTGAGCCTCATGCGGGACGGGGATTGGGTCCGACCTGACTTGCCTGTGTCCACCCCAGCCCTCGGGACGGTGCCTGGAACGTAGTAAGGGCTTAATAAACACCTTTTAGTTATTTATTTATCTGTACTGTGGGCCCTCGCTTGGGCGAGGGCAATACAAAAGAGTCGGTGGACGTGGTTTCTGCCCGCATTCATTCATTCAATAGCATTTATTGAGCGCTTACTATGTGCAGAGCACCGGACTAAGCGCTCGGAACGGACAAGTCTGCAACAGACGGAGACGGTCCCCGCCCTTCGACGGGCTCACGGTCTGATCGGGGGAGACGGACGGACGAGAACGATGGCGATAAAGAGTCGAGGGGATGAACGTCTCATTAAAACAGTGGCAAATAAACAGAATCAGGGCGATGTACATCTCATTAAACAAAATAAATAGGGTGATGAAGATCTATACGGTCGAGCGGACGAGTACGGCGCCGAGGGGAGGGGACGGGAGAGGGGGAGGAGGAGCGGGAAAGCGGGGAGAAGAGGGTTTAGCTGCGGAGAGGTGAAGGGGGGCGGGTAGAGGGAGCGGAGGGAAAAAGGGGGGAGCTCGGTCAGGGAAGGCCTCTTGGAGCTTGCGGGTTGGCAGGGGAAGAGGAGTCGGGATAGGAAGGAGGAGAACAACGGATTTAACGCCTTAAAGCCAATGGCTTTAATACCGGTGGCATCTGTTAAGCGCTTACTATGTGCAAAGCACTGTCCTAAGCGCTGGGGGAATCAAGGTGATCAGGTCGTCCCACGTGGGGCTCACGGTTTTAATCCCCATTTTCCAGATGAGGTCACTGAGGGCCAGAGAAGTGACGTGACTTGCCCAAAGTCACGCAGCTGGCAAGCGGCGGAGTCGGGATCAGAACCCACGACCTCTGACTCCCAAGCCCGGGCTCTTCCCACTGAGCCACGCTGCTTCTCTTTAATAGCTTAGGAGAGCAGCAGGCAGTCCCAGTGTGTCCTCGTAGGTGCTAATTTCTCAAACAGTTGCCCCTGAATTCCAGACTGCTTTATGGGACGGGCGTGGGCTAGCCCAAGTTGGTATTTGTTAAGCGCTTACTACGTGCAGAGCACCGTCCTAAGCGCTGGGGGAGATACGGGGTCATCAGGTCGTCTCAAGTGAGGCTCACAGTTAATCCCCATTTTACAGATGAGGTAACTGAGGCACAGAGAAGTGACTTGCCCACAGTCACCCAGCCGCCAAGTGGCAGAGCTGGGATTCGAACCCGTGGCCTCTGACTCCCCAGCCCGGGCTCTTTCCACCGGGTCACGCTGCTTCTCCACTTTGCCGGGGGGGTAGGGCGGGCAGGATGCCGGTCTCCGGCTCATAAAGAAGCAGCGTGGCTCAGCGGGAAGAGCCCGGGCTTGGGAGTCAGAGGTCATGGGTTCGAAGCCCGGCTCTGCCCCCTGTCAGCCGGGGGACCGTGGGCGAGTCACTTCACTTCTCTGGGCCTCAGGGACCTCATCTGTAAAATGGGAACTGTGAGCCCCTCCCGTGGGACAGCCCGATGACCCTGTATCTCCCCCGGCGCTTAGAACGGTGCTCTGCACCTAGTAAGCGCTTACCAGATACCAACATTATTATTATCACAGGTGGCCAGAGTTCCTAGACTTCTTGCAGGCGCAGAGCTCCCCGGGGCCCCTAGCGCTGTCCAGTTAGATGATGTCTGAACCTCTTGCTATTCCCCTTCATCCATCTCAAGAAGAAGCAGCGTGGCTCAGTGGAACGAGCCCGGGCTGGGGAGTCGGAGGTCACGGGTTCGAATCCCGGCTCCGCCGCTTGGCAGCTGGGTGACGGCGGGCAAGTCACTTCTCTGGGCCTCAGTTCCCTCATCTTTAAAATGGGGATGAAGACCGTGAGCCTCACAGGGGACAACCTGATGGCCCTGCGTCTACCCCAGTGCTTAGAAGAGTGCTCTGCACATAGTAAGCGCTTAACAAATGCCAACATTATTATTATTAAATGCGGCCCCGTTGAAGCGAAAGGGGCACTGCGGGGGACAGGAGAGCCGGGAGCGCCCTGGGGCAAGTCTCTTAACCTCTCTGTGCCTCGGTTATCTCATCTGGAAGACGGGGATCAGCAACTGCGAGCCCCACGTGGGACGCGGACTACGTCCCATCTGACTGGTCTGTCCTTACATCAGCACTTTAGAAGGTAACACAGTAAGCAGTTAGACACCATGAAAAAAAAGCCACCGATGGGCGTCTAGCTCAGTGGAGTTCTGCATTTTACGCAAGGCAAGACGCACGTTGAGGCCGATCCAGAAAAGGCAAAACATTTACGGGGAGGGAAGGAGGAGCAGCAGTTGGGACGGAAGGCAGCGCAAGGAATCAGAATTCAGATTATCAAACAGAACGGCTTTTTCGGTGACTGGGGTGCTCTTCCGATCGCTCTCTACAGTGCTCTGCCCCCAAAAGCTCCTCACTCTAGGCTTCAAGGCTGTCCATCACCTCGCCCCTTCCTACCTCTCCTCCCTTCTCTCTTTCCACCGCCCACCCCGCCCGCTCCGCTCCTCCGCCGCCCGCCTCCTCGCCGTCCCTCGGTCTCGCCCGTCCCGCCGTCGACCCCCGGGCCGCGTCCTCCCGCGGTCCCGGAACGCCCTCCCTCCTCGCCGCCGACAATCTGATTCTCTTCCCCTCTTCAAATCCCTACTTAAAGCTCACCTCCTCCGAGAGGCCTTCCCAGACCGAGCTCCCCCCTTTTTCCCTCCGCTCCCTCTACCCGTCCCCCTTCACCTCTCCGCAGCTAAACCCTCTTCTCCCCCCTTTCCCGCTCCTCCTCCCCCTCTCCCGTCCCACCCCCTCGGCGCCGTACTCGTCCGCTCGACCGTATAGATCTTCATCACCCTATTTATTTTGTTTAATGAGATGTACATCGCCCTGATTCTATTTATTTGCCACTGTTTTAATGAGACGTTCATCCCCTCGACTCTTTATTTATCGCCACCGTTCTCGTCCGCCCGTCTCCCCCGATCAGACCGTACGCCCGTCGAAGGGCGGGGACCGTCTCTATCTGTTGCCGCCTTGTCCGTTCCGAGCGCTTAGTACGGTGCTCTGCACATAGTAAGCGCTCAATAAATACCGTTGAATGAATGAATGAAGAATAATTTCCACTCATCGATCACGTGGTTCTTTTGGGGCAACCGAGTGTTGGCTTTTGGATGATCCAGGCTGGTGAGGGCTTAGATCCCCCCCGATACGTGTAAAATCGCTTTCTTCTGACCCGGTGTCGCCAAGGGGATCGAAAGGCCGCACGATCTACCAGAGAGAGGAGCGATCCGGGCATCGGGAGGCGAAGGCTTTAGTCCTGGCTCTGCCACGGGGCCGCTGTGTGGCCTCGGGCCTGCCACGTCACCTTTCTACGCCTCGGTCTCCCCGTTAGTAAAAGGGGAGTAAGAAGGCCCGCCCTCAGCGACCAGAGGACGTTAGGGAGACCACACGACGGCAGCAGGTTCGGTGAGGTCACGGGCAGGAGAGTGCTGGGAATCCACCGAACGGTTCCTGAAATCCGCGACGCCGTTCGGGCTGATCCATCGATCGGCGGTAGCTACTGAGCACTCACCGTGGGTAGAACACTGTACTGGGCGCTTGGGAGAGTTCAACAGGGTGGGTAGACACATTTCCTGCCCCCGGTGGGATGAGGTAGGGGAGAGAGCGAGAGCACGTAGGGGAGTCTGAAACCCCGGACCCACGTCGCACGTCTACTTACTCTTTTGTTGAGACAAATTACGGGCCACAGGCTGCAGCCCAGCGTACAGCAGCAGCACAGACAGCCACAGAGCAACCACTTGACATTGATGGGAAGGTTCTTTTTCAAACAGGCGTTCACCCGGCCAATACTGGTCTTAAATTCTTCCGGAGCCACCTGCGACATAAAGGCCACGGTTTACTCATCCGAACGGAACGCTTCGCCAGGAAAACAGAGAACGAGGCCGGGGCTCTGCCGTCAGCGCGCACCTTCCGTCTCTCGCAAAACACGTACCCCAGTTCACCTCTTCCTCACACACACGCACGCCCGCCCGCAGATACGCCCAAGATACTCCGGGGCATTACGGAGCCAAACGATCCCATCTCACCGAGGAAAAAAATCTCTTCTCGAATCACGCCCCCTTCCCCGCCTGCCCAAACGGAGACGGCCGCCTCGGCGGCGGCTCGCGGCCGAGAGAACGGGCTGGGACCAGGTCACGAAAGCAACGGAAGGACCGCGAACCGCCAGGGAGACGGGACCCGGCAGCAAAGGCCGGGGTCCCTGCAGCTTCCCGGCGTCCGTGGGTTACCGGCGGGAGGATTTCTCCACAGGCTGACGGGCACTGCCCGGTGGAAAATTTTGCCCGCCGCTTTCGGGGCTGAGGTGCCTTTGCCGGGAGAAAGCGCCAAAGCGTCAGGCTTCCCGATCCCGTCCCCGTTATCTGTTCTACCCGAGAACCGACCCGAGCGAGGCCTCACAGGCAGAAGTTCAATCTTCCCGTCATCGGAGCCCACCCCTTTACTCGCCCCAGCGGCCACCGGGCGGGAACGGAGGGGGGGAAGCAAATTCAAGGCAAGGGGAAAACGGGAAGGGCGGCCCGCCCCTCGGGCAGCCCCGGGACCGTCCCGTTTTAGGCCTCTGTCATTTTATCTTGGCAGCCCTGCTGCATCACAGGGCAACCCAGATGAAAATGACTGCCTTCTGACCGAGGGGGAAGTGGAAACTTGCCGCGGGCAATACCATCTCTACGCAGATGACACGCAGATCTACATCTCCGCCCCGTCCTCTCCCCCTCCCTTCGGGCTCGCGTCTCCTCCCGCCTCCGGGACGTCTCCGCCTGGATGTCGGCCCGCCACCTAAAACTCAACGTGAGCGAGACTGAGCTCCTCATCTTCCCTCCCGAGCCCTGTCCTCTCCCTGACTTCCCTATCGCCGTGGACGGCTCGACCGTCCTTCCCGTCTCTCAAACCCGCGACCTCGGTGCCATCCTCGACTCGGCTCTCTCGTCCACCCCACACGTCCGATCTGTCACCGAGACCTGCCGGTCTCACCTTTACGATATCGCCAAGATCCGCCCTCTCCTCTCCACCCAGACGGCTACCTTACCGCTACGGGCTCTCGTTGTATCCCGGCTGGATTATCGTGTCAGCCTTCTCTCTGATCTCCCTTCCTCCCGTCTCTTCCCGCTCCAGACTATTCTTCCTTCCGCCACCCGGCTCATCTTCCCGCAGAGACGCTCTGGGCCTGTCACTCCCCTTCTTAAAAACCTCCAGTGGCTGCCTATCGACCTCCGCACGAAACAAAAACTCCCCACTCTAGGCTTCGAGGCTGTCCGTCGCCTCGCCCCCTCCTACCTCTCCTCCCTTCTCTCTTTCCACCGCCCACCCCGCACGCTCCGCTCCTCCGCCGCCCACCTCCTCGCCGTCCCCCGTTCTCGCCCGTCCCGCCGTCGACCCCCGGGCCACCTTCTCCCGCGGGTCCGGAACGCCCTCCTTCCTCACCTCCGCCAAACTAGTTCTCTTCCCCTCTTCCAAGCCCTACTGAGAGCTCACCTCCTCCGAGAGGCCTTCCCGGACTGAGCTTCCTCTTTTCCCTCCGCTCCCTCTCCGCCCCCCTTCACCTCCCCTCAGCTAAGCCCCTTTTCCCCCCTTTCCCTCTGCTCCTCCCCCTCTCCCTTCCCCTCCCCTCGGCACTGTGCTCGTCCGCTCATTTGGATATATTTTTATTACCCTATTTATTTTGTTAATGAGATGTACATCCCCTTGATTCAATAGTATTTATTGAGCGCTTACTATGTGCAGAGCATTGTACTAAGCGCTTGGAATGGACAAATCGGTACATTCTATTCTAGAATCATTCTACTGATTCTATTTATTGCTGTGGTTTTTGTCCGTCTCCCCCATTAGACCGTAAGCCCGTCAATGGGCAGGGACGGTCTCTATCTGTCGCCGATCTGTCCATTCCAAGCACACAGTCCAGTGCTCTGCACATAGTAAGCGCTCAATAAATACTATTGAATGAATGAACATCGTGCGCTCCCGAGCTTTTAGAACAGTGCTCTACCCACCGTCAGTGCTCGCTTAAATACCACTGATTGATTCGCCCACCCGAACGATGCCCTGGATTTCGAAAACCGTTCGCCGGATCCAAAGCACGAACCTATCGGTGACCTCACTGGACCCGCTGTTGTCACGTGGTCTCCCTAACGTCCCCTGGAACGGCGAGGGCGGGTAGGTCTTCTCACTCCCCTTTTACTGATGGGGAGACTGAGGCGCAGAAAGGTTGAGTAGCGGGCCCGAGGTCACACAGCTGGCCGGCGGCAGAGCCGGGCCACCCCTCCGGACGCCCGGATTCTCTCCTCTTTCTCATAACGATAACGTTGGTATCCGTTAAGCGCTCACTATGTGCCCAGCACTGTTCTAAGCGCTGGGGTAGACACAGGGGAATCAGGTTGGCCCGCGTGGGGCTCACGGTCTTCATCCCCATTTTACAGATGAGGTCACTGAGGCACCGGGAAGTGAAGTGACTTGCCCAAAGTCACACCGCCAAGTGGCCGAGCCGGGATTCGATCCCATGACCTCTGACTCCAAAGCCCGGGCTCTTTCCACTGAGCCGCGCTGCTTCCCTAGTAGATCACGCGGCCTTTCGACCCCCCCCCCCCCCCCGGCGTCACCGCGTCGGAGGCAACTGATTTCCTAAGAGTCTGCCCTGTGAACTAATAGGGGGCTGGAAGCTCTGACCGGCCGGGGCAATCAAAGAAATACAAACACTTAGAGAAGCAGGGTGGCTCAGTGGAAGGAGCCCGGGCTTAGCAGTCAAAGGTCATGGGTTCGAATCTCGGTTCTACCACTTGTCAGCTGTGTGACTGCGGGCGAGTCGCTTCACTTCTCTGGGCCTCAGTTCCCTCATCTGTCAAATGGGGATGAAGACTGTGAGCCTCACGTGGGCCGACCCGGTGACCCTGTATCTCCCCCAGCGCTTAGAACGGTGCTCTGCACATAGCAAGCGCTTAACAGATACCAACGTTAATTTGGGAAGCTGCGTGGCTCAGTGGAAAGAGCCCGGGCTTGGGAGTCGGAGGCCATGGGTTCTAATCCCAACTCGGCCGCTTGTCAGCTGTGTGACCGTGGGCGAGTCACTTCACTTCTCTGGGCCTCAGTTCCCTCATCTGGAAAATGGGGATGAAGACCGTTAGCCCCACGGGGGACAAACCCGATCACCCTGTAGATACCCCAGCACTTAGAAGAGTGCTTGGCACATAGTAAGCGCTTAACAAATACCAACATTATTAAACATTATTTATTGCCATTGTTCTCGTCTGCCCGTCTCCCCCGATGAGACCGTGCGCCCGTCAAAGGGCAGGGACCGTCTCTATCTGTTGCCGATTTGTCCATTCCAAGCGCTTAGTACAGTGCTCTGCACATAGTAAGCGCTCAGTAAATACTATCGAATGAATGAATGCTCTGCACATGGTAAGCGCTCAATAAATACTAATGAATGAATGAACACTCGGTTGCCCGAAAAGAGCCACGTTATCCGTCGGCGGTTCTGGACCCAACTGGGCGGGCCTGACGACGGACAACCGTCCCAGTGCTTGGGAGAGAACAGCAGTAGCCGCTGACCGTTCGATCACCCTCGGGAAACAGATCCCTGGGACGCGAAGCCAAGGAGGCAACCCTGGAGGCCAGGTGGGAGAGGAGGGGTGTCCATTTTGGCCTGAGAGGCCTCTCGGTTATAATGTTGGTATTTGTTAAGCGCTTACTATGCGCAGAGCACTGCTCTAAGCGCCGGGGGAGACACGGGGGAATCAGGTTGGCCCACGTGGGGCTCCCGGTCTTAATCCCCATTTTACAGATGAGGTCGCAGAGAAGTGAAGTGACTCGCCCCCAGTCACACGGCTGACAAGTGGCAGAGCTGGGTTTCGAACTCCTGACCCCTGACTCCAAAGCCCGTGCTCTTTCCACTGAGCCACGCTGCTTCTCTTGGTTAGAGTTCTTTCCCCGGGAAGATACGCAGCAGCAAGAAAGCCTCAGCCCGACCCGCCTCCCTCCGGCTCTCGGGCCACGGAGATCGACCAAGCTCCGCAGTGCCGGGAAGACTGCACCACTCCCCGGTGAATTCACCGCTTTGCCCTTGACGAAGAACTCTTTTCTGGCAGCAGACGCCGTAAACACTCGAGAGTCTATTCGGGAAAACACGGCGAGGGAGAAATCGGCTTCGAAGAGAGGCGATTCACCCGACCCTTCGACCGCACGGCTGGGGGATCTGCCCTCTCGATCCCGAAGAGAGGACGAACTGCTCCGACAAACACGGAATGTGGGGCTCCGAACACCCGTCGGCAAATTCGTACCCGGCCCCCGCCGAGAGACCTATAATGTAATTCGAGCCCGACGACGACAAGAAAGCTTCGGCGGCTGATTGGCGGCCGGTTTTAGGTTCGTTCCGTCTGGGAAGCGGGCGGGTTTTATAAATTTAAAAACATAACTGAAGGGTTAAGGGGCAAAACACCGCCCTTCCAACCATTCTGTGGCAAAACCTGGCTTGGACCGGGGAGAAATCTGACGGAGGATCGTTATCGGCCGTTCGGACAGGCAAGGGAGAATAAGGGTTTGCTGTTGGGAACCACGTGGGACCTCTGAGGATCATGGCCCCAGCGAGAAAGACTCGGGAAATACTTGCCATTTTTCTCCGGATGGCTTTTAAGAAACGGGGGTAGGTGACTGGCAGCCTTTCTGGGGTGCTCAGTCTCACCTAGAGGTTGAAAACTCACCCGGCAGTTAGTGTTACCGGTGCAAAATCTCTGACTGAGATCACCCGACCGACGGTTCCTTCTAGAGTTACGCAGAATAATGAAGCCGTCCACTGCTTTCCAAGAAGCACTTCTGAAGGAGTCCACGGAGCCTGGGCGTCGGAAGATCTGAGTTCTAATCCCAGGTCCCCCACGAACCTGCTGGGTGACCTTGGACAAGTCACTTCACTGGGCCTCAGTTCCCTTACGGGGGTGGAGACTGGCTACCCGCTCTCCCTCCTACTAATGGGATAATGGGGGATGATAATGACGTTGGTATTTGTTAAGCGCTTACTGTGTGCAGAGCACTGTTCTAAGCGCTGGGGTGGATACAGGGTCATCGGGTTGTCCCAGGTGAGGCTCACGGTCTTCATCCCCATTTTCCAGACGAGGTCACTGAGGCGCAGAGAAGTGACTTGTCCACAGTCACCCAGCTGCCAAGTGGCAGAGCCGGGATTCGAACCCATGACCTCTGACCCCCCAGCCCGGGCTCTGGCCACCGAGCCACGCTGCTTCTCTTATATCTAGTATCCTGTATCTAGTCCGGTGCTTAGTACAGTGCTTGGCAGAGAGTAAGTGCTTAATAATAATAATAACGTTGGTATTTGTTAAGCGCTTATTATGTGCGGAGCACTGCTCTAAGCGCTGGGGTAGATACAGGGTGATCAGGTCGTCCCACGTGAGGCTCCCAGTTAATCCCCATTTTCCAGATGAGGGAACCGAGGCCCGGAGAAGTGAAGTGACTCGCCCCCAGTCACCCAGCTGCCAAGTGGCAGAGCCGGGATTCGAACCCATGACCTCTGACCCCCCAGCCCGGGCTCTTGCCGCCGAGCCACGCTGCTTCTCTTATATCTAGCATCCTGTATCTAGTCTGGTGCTCGGTACGGTGCTTGGCACAGAGGAAGCGCTTAACACACCCCACTATCATCATCGTTATTACCATCGGTTCCCCAGACCCGCATCTTAAGTTGGGACGTTTTGAGCCGGAAACGGTAAACCTCCGAGGGGAACAATGCTGCTGAATGAGGGATGCATTCCCCAACCAAGATTTGGATGCCCTCTTTTTCCCAAATTATCCCGCACTGTGTTCCCAGTCCATCCCTGATGGGTAATGCGGCCACTTGAATGTACTTTCGTCGAGTATTTAAAAAAAAAAAAGGTCGGCATTTGTTAAACGCTATGTGCAGAGCACCGTTCTAAGCGCTGGGGGTCATCGGATGGTCCCACGTGAGGCTCCCAGTCTTCATCCCCATTTTCCAGATGAGGTCACCGAGGCCCAGAGAAGTGAAGCGACTCGCCCACGGTCACCCAGCTGCCAAGCGGCAGAGCCGGGATCGGAACCCGTGACCCCTGACTCCCCGGCCCGGGCTCTTTCCGCTGAGCCACCCTGCTTTTAAGGGACGCGGCGTGGCCTAGTGGAAAAAACACGGGCCGGGGAGTCAGAAGACCTGGGTTCTAACACCGGCTCCGCCAGGTGCCTGCTGGGTGACCTTGGGCAAGCCGCAACTTCTCTGTGCCTCAGTTTCCTCATCTGGAAAACGGGGAATAAACCCTACTCTATTTTACCTGAATCGTGAGCCCCACGCAGGACACCGACCGATCTAAACTGATAACCTTGGGACTATCCCAGGGCTTGGAACACAGTAAGCACTTAATAACAATCATCATCATTATTATCATTCGGTATAAGGCGGAGAAGTCCTCCGACGGCTCGGCCGGCTCCGACCTCCTCAGAGATGAAACGGTTAGATCCAGTCGCACCCTTCTAAGCCTTCCCACCCAGCCCCATTTTTCCAAATCATTTCCCAAATCAATTTCCCGTCTTTTCCCCGCCCCACCCCACTCCACCCCCGCTACCCCATTTAGAAAACTTGACGGTGTCTTTTCTCCTTAACTCGGGGCGCTTTAAGCCGAGGACTGCCGGGAGAAAGCTAGAGCTTGGCATTTTCTTTTCTAGAAGGGGGGAAAGGCACATTTGAAATCAGGTATCCCGGAACCAACCCCGCGTCGGCCAGATGGAAGCTAAAAATAGTCTTGACTTTTGGAGGACAAAAACGCGACTCCTTCGGGGCCGTCTCCCAACCGGCCACCCTCAAAGCGATTCCCCTTCGGACCCAGAGACCGGAAAGGTTTCAGATAATAACGTTGGTATTTGTTAAGCGCTTACTATGTGCAGAGCACCGTTCTAAGCGCTGGGGTAGACACAAGGGAATCGGGTCGTCCCACGTGGGGCTCACCGTCTTAATCCCCATTTTGCAGATGAGGTCACTGAGGCACAGAGAAGCGAAGTGACTCGCCCAAAGTCACCCAGCTGACGAGTGGCAGAGCGGGGATTCGAACCCATGATCTCTGACTCCGAGGCCCGTGCTCTTTCCACCGAGCCACGTGGGAAGCGGAGCTGGAACCGTCACCTGCCGTAATTCCACTCTGCAATCCACGGGGTGAAACCGACGCGTCTGGTTTGCGTACTTTCTTAAGATGGGTGAAACCGACGCATCCGGTTTTCACATTTTCTTAAAACGGTTCGACATCTTTTCACCCACATTTTCATCTCCGTCTCCCCTGTAGGCTGGAAGCTCCTCGTGGGCCAACGCCGACGTATCGTCCTCTCCCCAGGGCTCCGTGCGGTCGGTCCTCTGCGGTCCATCGTACTTATTGAGAGCTTACTGGGTGCAGAGCGCCGTACTGAGCACCTGGGAGAGTACGGCAATAAACGGACACGTTCCCCGCCCACAGGGAGCTTACGGTCCATACGGGGACCCAACGTACACAGGACGCGCTCAAAAAATACCACCGACTGACCGGTCATCTCTAGAGATGGGTACGTAAGGAATGGCTCTCGTTATATCCCGGCTAGACTACCGTGTCGGCCTCCTCTCCGATCTCCCTTCCTCCTCTCTCGCCCCGCTCCGGTCTAGTCTTCGCTCCGCCGCCCGGCTCATCTTCCCGCAGAGACGATCTGGGCACGTCACTCCCCTTCTCAGACACCTCCGGTGGTCGCCCGTCGACCTCCGCTCCAAACAAAAACTCCTCACTCTAAGGCTTCCAGGCTCTCCGTCGCCTCGCCCCTTCCTACCTCTCCTCCCTTCTCTCTAGCCACCGCCCACCCCGCACGCTCCGCTCCCCTGCCGCCCACCTCCTCGCCGTCCCCCGGTCTCGCCCGTCCCGCCGTCGACCCCCGGGCCGCGTCCTCCCGCGGTCCCGGAACGCCCTCCCTCCTCGCCTCCGCCAAACTGATTCCCTTCCCCTCTTCAAAACCCTACTTAAAACTCACCTCCTCCGAGAGGCCTTCCCAGACTGAGCTCCTCTTCTCCCTCTACTCCCTCTACCGCCCCCCCTTCACCTCTCTGCAGCTAAACCCTCTTTTCCCCCTTTCCCTCCGCTCCTCCCCGCTCCCTTCCCATCCCCTCGGCACCGTACTCGCCCGCTCGACCGTATATATTTTCATTACCCTATTTATTTTGTCAACGAGATGTACGTCGCCTCGATTCTATTTAGTCGCCATCGGTTTTTACGAGACGTTCTTCCCCTCGACTCTATCGCCATCGTTCTCGTCCGTCCGTCTCCCCCGATTAGACCGTGAGCCCGTCGAACGGCGGGGACCGTCTCTATCTGTTGCCGACTTGTTCGTTCAAAGCGCTTAGTCCGGTGCTCCGCACATAGTAAGCGTTCAATAAATACTATCGAATGCATGAATGAATAATAATAATAACGTTGGTATTTGTTAACCGAATGATGACCTATGGTCTGGGGGGGACAGGCTCCATTACGAGTCTCTCGGAAAGCAAAAATACTTCTGAGAATTCCAGGCCATCGCAGCTCAGAAAGAGTGTGGGGAGGCGGGAGGAGCGGTAGGCAAGAGCTCGTCCAGATAGATGCAGCTAAGCAAAAACTCCGTCCCGCATCCAAGCTGAGGAGCGGCGGGAGCCTGCCGGGCAACCAAGGAAATCAGGAATCGCCATTCGGGCTCTGCCACTTGTCAGCCGGGCGACTGTGGGCAAGTCACTTCACTTCTCTGGGCCTCAGTGACCTCATCTGGAAAATGGGGATGAAGACCGCGAGCCTCCCGTGGGACAACCTGATGACCCTGTATCTCCCCCGGCGCTTAGAACGGCGCTGTGCACGTAGTAAGCGCTTAACAGATACCAACATTATTATTATTCACGGCCCTTCCATCCCGAACGCGGGGTCTTCACCCACTCAAACGGGCCGTTTTGCTTTTTGCCATCGGTTGAAGTCCAGAACACGAAATTCTCCGGTTCCACTGGTAATGAGAAGAGCGGGAGGCGGCGTGGCCTAGCGGAAAGAGCACAGACCTTGCCATGTATTGCCATCGTTCTCGTCTGTCCGTCTCCCCCGATTAGACCGTAAGCCCGTCAAAGGGGAGGGACACGTCTCTATCTGTTGCCGACTTGTTCATTCCAAGCGCTTAGTACGGTGCTCTGCACATAGTAAGCGCTCGATAAATACTATTGAATGAATGAATGAACAGACCTGGGAGTCGGGAGGACCTGCCGGGGTTCGAATCCCAGCTCCACCGCTTGTCCGCCGCGTGCTTGACCTTAGGCGCTTCTCGGGGCTTCAATTTCCTCGACTATAAAATGGGGATTCAATAGTTGCTCTCCCTCCTACTTAGGCTGTGAGCCCCATAATGATAATAATATAATTAAGCACTTACTCTGTGCAGAGCACTGTTCTAAGCTAAGCGCTGGGGGAGATAACGGTCATCAGGTTGTCCCACGGGAGGCTCACAGTTAATCCCCATTTTTCCAGATGAGGTCACCGAGGCACGGAGAAGTCGCACAGCTGCCAAGTGGCAGAGCCGGGGTTCGAACCCATGACCCCTGACTCCCGGGCTCTTTCCACTGGGCCACGCTGCTTCGCATCCTGTCCCCATGCGGGACAGGAAATGTGCCCGACCCGATTAACCGGAATCTAGACCAGTGCTTAGAACAGTGCTTTACACCTAGGAAACCCTTAATAAATATCGTAATAGAGGGTCGAACCCATCTTAGGCATTTCAATCTCTGCGTTGCGATACCCGGTTTTTCCCGGCGTGGAGAAATCGCTCATCCAGATGTGCTAAAATACTAAAGGGCCGAAATCTCGGGAACTCAACCGATTCCGCCTTTCAACCGAATTAACCTATTTATTTTGTTAATGAGATGTGCATCCCCTTGATTCTATTTATTGCTATTGTTTAAATGAGATAACTTGTGGTATCTGTTAAACGCTTACTATGTGCAAAGCACTGTTCTAAGCGCCGGGGGATGCAACGTGATCAGGTTGTCCCACGTGGGGCTCACAGTTTTTTAATCCCCTTTTGACAGATCAGGTAACCGAGGCCCAGAGAAGTGAAGTGACTTGCCCGAACGGCGGAGCCGGGATTAGAACCCGTGACCTCTGACTCCCAAGCCCGCGCTCTTTCCACTGAGCCACGCTGCTTCTCATCTCTAATGAGACGTCCATCCCTTTGATTCTACTTATTGCTATTGTTTTTGTCCGTCTCCCCCGCTTAGACCGGAAGCCCGTCACTGGGCAGGGACTGTCTCTTTCTGTTGCCCATTTGTCCATTCCAAGCGCTCAGTACAGTGCTCTGCACATAGTAAGCGCTCAATAAATACTATCGGATGAATGAATGAACCGAGAGCTGACTGAGGTCTGGGTTTCACCGGGAGAAACTCCTCGAAACCCAGGTGACCGGGTCCCGTACGGAGCTTCGGAGGGCGGACTTCGGCCCTTTATTTTTTAAATTTACCGTTGTTGTCATGGCATTTTGACTCACTGGCTTCAGGGCCGGGGAGAAACTGGGAAAACGGCTACCGTCCGAAAGCCCCTCGGAAAGGTTGTGTCTCGCTTCAAAAGAAAGAGGTGATCAGTGCGGCTCCTGGCTGTACGGTTCTTGTTGTAAAGAGACACTGGGTCCCCGAGGCCTTTTCGGAGAGACGAGAAGACCCTCACACACACACACACACACACACATCATAAAAGGGGGGGGGGGGGTCGTAATATTTTACAACAGGATGGAAAGGGCTCCGCAAACAGTGGAAAGGCCCGGCGGGCCCGATCTGCCCCCTTCCATCCTCGCGCTCACAACCCCATCCATCACCTGCCGTGAGGGGATCGCAATGCTAAGGAGGGGCGTTTTACGGCTTACGCTTCCCGACGCCGCCCGTGCTAATTTCAAGCCGGGTCGGGAGGCTTCAATTTCTTCCTCGCGATTGACCGGCTCGTTCATTTTCTGGTCGCCTGGAGCGCCGGGGACGTCCGTCCGGAGCGTCCCGTGTCACCGACCTTCTCTCGAACCCTTCCAGTCGGGTCCGTCTCCAACGATGAGACGGAAGTGCATCCGCTCCTGGGAGACGTCGGTGACGCCGTTTGGCCAAACTCTCACCGATCACTTATTTTTGGGGGTAATCGTTCAGCGCGTACTGTGCGATAAAGGATTTCTCCAAGCCCGGGGCTGCCGGCTACCAGTCGGTCAGGTGGGACACGATCCCTGTCCCACGTGGGGCTCGCAATCCAAGCGGAAAGAAATGCAAAACTTGGTGGAGGTGGAACCGACCCCCCCAAGCATGAATATTCAGCGGGGCACCAGAGGACCCAGAAAAATGACTTTCGGGCACCCGCATGAGGCGAAGGGAAAGTGACAGCTTTCTGGACTAGGCCCAGAGGCCGTATAATAATGTGGGTATTTGTTAAGCGCCTACTATGTGCAGAGCACCGTTCTAAGCGCTGGGGGAGATACAGGGTCATCGGGTCGGCCCACGTGAGGCTCACAGTTAATCCCCATTTTCCAGACGAGGTCAGTGAGGCCCAGAGAAGTGACACGCTCACAGTCCCACAGCTGCCAAGTGGCAGGGCCGGGATTCGAACCCATGATCTCCGACTCCCAAGCCAGGGCTCTTTCCACTGAGCCGCGCCGCTTCATTCGGAATCTACACCTGAGGCTGTAACGCGGCACCTTCGAGTACGGGCTCCGAACCGGTTCCCTTGAAAGCCGAGCTCTTTCAAAGCCGGCGGGAGACCAGATCCTAACCATTCGTTTTTTCCTCTTTTTCCAAATCCACAATTTACTCCCGACCACGTCCCCTAATCGCCGTGTCGGGATTCTCCCACTCGAAATGGGAAGGAGAAAGAAAAACAAAACGCACCCAAAAACCTGCACTGGGGAAAACGCAGCGTGGCTCGGGGGAGAGAGCACGGGCTTTGGAGTCAGAGGTCATGAGTTCGAATCCCAGCTCTGCCACTTGTCGGCTGAGTGACCGTGGGCGGGTCACTTCACTTCTCGGCGCCTCAGTTACCTCATCTGTAAAATGGGGATTAAGACCGTGAGCCCCACGTGGGACAACCCGATTCCCCTGTGTCTACCCCAGCGCTTAGGCCCGTGCTCGGCACATAGTGAGCGCTTACCAAATAGCAACGTTATTTGTGACTTTCAGTTTCCGAGAGAACTGGAGTAATGGGAGTTAAGTTACCTCTAGGTGCCCTTCGGTTCCTTTTGCTCCCGTTTACGATTTCACTTCCTTTAGGTTTTCCTCTAGGAAAATTAAAAATAAAAGTAAACCTCCGGGCTGCTACAGCCCACCGGACTCAGTGTAGTTGTTCAGCACTCGCTGGGTCTAAAGCATTTTATAAAATACTAGGAAAGAATACACGGGCGAGAATTAGATCTACCGGTACATGAAAGAAGTTGCCAAATAAATCATTCGCGTCCTCCGGCAAAGGGGCGAAAGATTCTTTGAAGGTTTACGGCCACGAACTAGAGCCCTGAACGGGACAAGGTTTTGGGGCCCAGGCTGAGGGCGTCCAGCTAAACTCGTCGTGGGCAGGGACGTGGCTCAGTGGAAGGAGCCCGGACTTGGGAGTCCGAGGTCATGGGTTCGACTCCCGGCTCTGCCACTCGGCAGCTGTGTGACCGTGGGCGAGTCGCTTCACTTCTCCGGGCCTCAGTGACCTCATCTGGAAAATGGAGATGAAGACTGGGAGCCTCACCTGATGAGCCCGGATCTCCCCCAGCGCTTAGAACAGTGCTCCGCACATAGTAAGCGCTTAACAAATACCAACATTAATGTGACCATTTCACTGCCATGTTGCGCTAACCCAAGCACTTAGTGCTCTGCACAAGGTAAGTGCTAAAAAAATAAGACTGACTGACTGACTCTGCGGTCAAAGCCCCTCTAGACCGTGAGCTCGTCGAGGGCAGGAATTTGTCTTTTATACTGTAGCGTGGCTCGGTGGAAGGAGCCCGGGCTTGGGAGTCCGAGGTCATGGGTTCGAATCCCGGCTCGGCCACCTGTCAGCTGGGTGTCTGTGGGCAAGTCACTTCACTGTGCCTCAGTTACCTCATCTGGAAAACGGGGATTAACTGTGAGCCTCACGTGGGACGACCCGATTCCCCTGTATCTCCCCCAGCGCTTAGAACAGTGCTCTGCACATAGTAAGCGCTTAACAAATACCAACATTATTATTATTACCGGGCTTTGCGCCCAGTAATCGCTCAATAAATGCGATCGACTGAATGACGGCCGCTAGATGCATCTCAAGACCAAGACCCCGGCCACGTTCCCTCCTCGCTTCAGTGACTCTCCTCTTCCCGCCTCTCTAATCACCCCCTCTCCGTCCCCTTGGCCGGCAGTTAGTCCATTCCCGCTCCGCATTTCTATCCCCGGTCGCCCCACGGGGCTGGGGATTGGGCTGGGCATGGCCAAATAGTAATAATAATAATAATAATGATAATAATAATGGCATCTGTTCAGCGCTTACTATGTGTCAAGCACTGTTCTAAGCGCTGGGTGGATACAAGGTAATCACACTGTCCCACGTGGGGCTCACGGTCTTCATTCCCATTTTCCAGATGAGGTACCGGAGGCCCAGAGAAGTGAAGTGGCTCGTCCAAAGTCACACAGCTGACCCGCGGCAGAGCCGGGATTCGAACCCATGACTTCGGACTCCCAAGCCCGGGCTCTTTCCACTGAGCCACGCTGCTTCTCCTGACCGCTGAAGTGCCAAATGTCGAGACTGTTAAAGATGGCGTGGAGGAAAAGGACTGGAAAAAAAAAATGATGATATCTGTTAAGCGCTTACTACGTGCAGAGCACCGTTCTAAGCGCTGGGGGAGATACAGGGTCATCGGGTCGTCCCACGTGAGGCTCACGGTCTTCATCCCCATTTTACAGATGAGGTCACTGAGGCCCAGAGAAGTGAAGCGACTCGCCCACGGTCACACAGCTGACGAGCGACAGAGCCGGGAGTCGAACCCATGACCTCTGACTCCCAAGCCCGGGCTCTTTCCACTGAGCCACGCTGCTTCCCCTGGAAGCTACCAACTCGGTTGTGTGGCCCTCTCCCAAGCACGCAGGCCAGCCCTGTGCACGTAATACGCACTCGATATTGACTCAGAGAAGCAGCGTGGCTCAGTGGAAACAGCCCGGGCTTGGGAGTCAGAAGTCATGGGTTCGAATCCCGGCTCTGCCCCGTCAGCTGTGTGACTCTGGGCGACTCACCTAACTTCTCTGGGCCTCAGTTCCCTCATCTGGAAAATGGGGATGAAGACCGTGAGCCCCACGGGGAACAACCTGATCACCTTGTATCCCCCAGCGCTTAGAACAGTGCTTTGCACATAGTAAGCACTTAACAAGTACCAGCATTATTCTTTGAGGCCGAAGAGCAGGCCTTTCCAGGGGCGGGAGGGTGGCGGGCGGTTCGCTGGAAGCGGCTGGCTGGATTCCCCCGATGAGACCGTAAGCCCGTCAAAGGGCAGGGACCGTCTCTATCTGTTGCCGATTTGTCCATTCCAAGCGCTTAGTACAGTGCTCTGCACGTAGTAAGCGCTCGATAAATACTATTGAATGAATGAATGAATGAATGAATGATTCCCGGCGGATTCCGGAAGAAGCGGTGGGGAGGCTGCCCCCGAGACCTCCAGCCTCTCCCACGGATGGACGGCCAGAGATAATAATAATAATAATGTTGGTATCTGTTAAGCGCTTACTAGGTGCAGAGCACCGTTCTAAACGCCGGGGTAGATATAGGTCATCGGGTCGTCCCACGTGAGGCTCCCGGTTAATCCCCATGTTACAGATGAGGTCACCGAGGCCCAGAGAAGTGAAGCGACTCGCCCACAGTCACCCGGCTGACGAGTGGCAGAGCCGGGATTCGAACTCGTGACCTCAGACTCCCAAGCCCGGGCTCTTTCCACTGAGCCACGCTGCTTCTCAAGAGATTTTCCCGGGGCTGTCTGGACGCTTTCGGGACACGCCGTCCGGGGACTTCCGGCGGGCCGGTGACCGATTATGGGACCTGGTTATCTTGTATCTACATAGTGAGCGCTGAACACAAACCCTGTTTCACTAAGGATATTCTCAGTCCACATCCATTCTCCCCAGAGATCCAAGCAGCGTGGCATAGTGGAAAGAGCCCGGGCTGGGGAGGCAGAGGTCACGGGTGCGAATGCCGGCTCTGCCACCTGGCAGCTGGGTGACTGTGGGCGAGTCGCTTCACTTCTCTGGGCCTCGGTGACCTCATCTGGAAAATGGGGATGAAGACTGGGAGCCTCAGGTGGGACGACCTGATGACCCTGGATCTCCCCCAGCGCTTAGAACAGTGCTCTGCACATAGTAAGCGCTTAAAAAATACCAACTTTATCATTATTATTATTATTATTAACAAATACCAACATTATCATTATGACCGACCCTGCCCTCTGGGTCCATATTTCCTCCTCCGGCTCATGACCACTCCCTCCCCGTCCAGCTCCGGAGGAGCAGCGCGGACAGAGCTCGGGCCTGATCGATCACTGATTCGTTCAATAGTATTTATTGAGCGCTCACCGTGTGCAGAGCACCGTACTAAGCGCTTGGAATGGACAATTCGGCAACAGATAGAGACCGTCCCTGCCCGTCGACGGGCACACGGTCTAATCGGGGGAGACGGACGGACAAAAACTACAGGAGTAAATCGAATCGAGGGGATGGACATCTCATTAATAAAATAAATAGGGTAATAAAAATATAGACAAATGAGCGGACGAGGATCTGGGTTCTCATCCCAGCTCTCCCACTTCTCTGCTGGGTGACCTGTCCCGGGCCTCGGTTAGCTCGTCGGCCAAACGGTGATTAAGACCGTGAGCCCAGGATGGGACCTGGCTACTCCGGCGCTTAGCACGGTGCCTGGCACGTAGTAGGCGCTTAACAAATACCACCACAAAAAAAAAAAAAACAAAAAACGCTCAGGTTGGCACCGGATCCTTTATTCTATCTGGCCCACAGCTACCTCGGACTGTAAGCCCGTCAAAGGGCAGGGACCGTCTCTATCTGTTGTCCATTCCAAGCGCTTAGTACAGTGCTCTGCACATAGTAAGCGCTCAATAAATACTATTGAATGAATGAATGAAAGTATGGGGCCCTGCGGAGAGTGGGGCGCTCAACCAACACTGTTGATAATAATAATGTTGGTATTTGTTAAGCGCTTACTAGGTGCAGAGCGCCGTTCTAAGCGCCGGGGGAGATACGGGGTCATCGGGTCGTCCCGCGTGAGGCTCACGGTCTTCACCCCCATTTGACAGATGAGGGAACTGAGGCACGGGGATGTGAAGTGACCTGCCCACAGTCAAACAGCTGACGGGGCAGGCATTCGAACCAAGCCCGTGCTCTTTCCACTGAGCCACGCTGCTATCTGTTAAGCGCTACGTGCCAAGCGCTGTTCTAGGCGCTGGGGTAGATACAAGCTAACCAGGTTGAACACGGTCCCTGTCCCACGTGGGGCTCACAGTCTTCATCCCCACTTTACAGAGGAGGTAACTGAGGCACAGAGAAGTCACCTGCCCGAGGTCACACGGCAGACACGTGGAGGAGCTGGTTATTAGACGTAGGTTGAGGACAACGATGACGGGAAGCAGGGAAGATGCGGGAGTGTGCAGGGGACTCATACATCCGGGGCTGCCCCCGGGCAACCACGCAGGCTTGGCATCACCTGGGAACCTTTGCCTTCGCCCTAAATCCGTTCAGTCGTACTTACCGAGCGCTTACTCTGTGCAGAGCACTGTACTAAGCGCCTGGGATGGACAATTTGGCAACAGATAGAGACCACCCCTGCCCAGGGACAGGCTCCCGGTCCAAACGATGGGAGGGCGGGGGGGGGGAGAGAGAGAGCAGCTCTCCCGACCGGGTCGCCATTTGGGACCCGTGTTTGTGGAGGCCCAGAAGTCGGTGCTCCACAAAGGTCGCGCCCAATCCCACCTGCTCTTCTCGTGTCAAAGGTCAGGTCACTACGACCTCTACTTAGGGAAGCAGCGCGGCTCAGTGGAAAGAGCCCGGGCTTGGGAGTCAGTGGTCACGGCTTCGACTCCCGGCTCAGCTGTGTGACTGTGGGCGAGTCACTTAACTTCTCTGTGCCTCAGTGACCTCATCTGCAAAATGGGGATTAACCGCGAGCCTCACGTGGGACGACCTGATGACCCTGTACCTCCCCCAGCGCTTAGAACAGTGCTCCGCACATAGTAAGCGCCTAACAGATACGAATATTATTATTATTACCTGGAGAAGCCGTGGGAGAGGGGCCGTCGACGCCTTCCGCGCCCTGCGCCCTTCCCAGCTGTGCGACCATCATGCCGACCCGGTCGGGCGGCCGTTACGGGAGGCGGCCCACTGTCCCGGTGGGCACGCCGGGAGGTCCGCAGTCTCGCCACTTTTCCGGGACCCCATTCGCCGGGACCCAGGAGCGGCTCAGCTCCGCGGGCCGGAAAGGAAGGCGGGGAGGGGAAGCCAGACGTCAACTGGCCAGATCGCACGGCCGCTGTCACGCCGAGGGTGACGTTCACGGGCGGAGGTTTCCGTCGCGAGCTATTTTTAGCCCACTCCTGCGTTAATTTGAAGAGTAAATTCGCCCGATAATAATAATGCTGGTAGTTGTTAAGCGCTCACTACGTGCAGAGCGCTGGGGTAGATACGGGGTAATCAGGTCGTCCCACGTGAGGCTCACAGTCTTAATCCCCATTTTACAGATGAAGGAACTGAGGCACAGAGCAGTTAATGATGTTGGCATCTGTTAAGCGCTTGCTATGTGCAGAGCACCGTTCTAAGCGCTGGGGGAGATCCAGGGTCATCGGGCCGTCCCACGTGACGCTCACGGTCTTAATCCCCATTTTCCAGATGAGGTCACTGAGGCCCGGAGAAGTGAAGTGACTCGCCCACGGTCACACGGCTGACCAGTGGCAGAGCCGGGAATCGAACCCATGACCTCTGACTGCCAAGCCCGGGCTCTTTCCGCCGAGCCACGCTGCTTCCCCCGATCTTCGATAGAGATTTTATTACCGCTACCGTTTCGTTTCGCAGAAGGGATTTCGGGTTGATTCACCCGAAGCGGCGGCTGAATTCGGCCGGATTCCCAAGCCAAGCCTGGCTGGTGAAAGAAACCACTCACGACTCAGAGCTCAATACAGCGGGGCGGGAAGGAAATCTAGCCCCACGGCGCAGAGGCATTCGAAAAGGAAAGTCCGTGTCCTTCCACCAAATGGTTCTTTCGGTCCTGGCAAGAATGCAAATCAATTTCCGCCTCTCCGACGCTCACTCGGGGAGGGGCCCTTGGCATTCTGTTTCTAGGGAAATCGCTGGATGTGGAGAATTTGACTCCCTTATAAAGTAAATAAGACAGGAGCGCGGGGAGGGTGGCGGGGGGAGTGGGAGAAAGAGAGGGGGGAGACACCGACAAAAAGCAAACCCCTCTGACTCCTCGCCAGAAAGGTGAAAAAGCAATCACTATTGTGCTTTTTTGTTAAGCCCTTACTACGTGCCAAGCACTGAAACGATAATAACGTTGGTATTTGTTAAGCGCTTACTATGTGCCGAGCACTGTTCTAAGCGCTGGGGGAGATGCGGGGTCATCAGGCTGTCCCACGTGAGGCTCACGGTGAATCCCCCTTTTCCAGATGAGGGAACTGAGGCACAGGGAAGTGACTTGCCCACGGTCACCCAGCTGCCAAGGGGCAGGGCCGGGATTCGAACCCATGACCTGACTCCCAAGCCCGGGCTCTTTCCACTGAGCCACGCTGTACTAAGTGCTGTGGTAGACAAGGATCATCAGGTTCTACTTGGGGCTCAAGGGCTAAGCAAGGAAATTCATTCAGTAGTATTTATCGAGCGCTTACTATGCGCAGAGCACTGTACTGAGCGCTTGGAACGAACAAGTCGGCAACAGATAGAGACGGTCCCTGCCCTTCGACGGGCTCACGGTCTAATCGGGGGAGACGGACGGACGAGAACGATGGCAAGAAACGGAGTCGAGGGGAAGAACATCTCGTAAAAACAACGGCAACTAAATAGAATCAAGAAATAGGTATTTAATCCCCATTTTGGGGATTCCTTCATTCAGTAGTATTTACTGAGCGCTTACTACGTGCACAGCACTGGACTAAGCGCTTGGAATGGACAAATCGGCAACAGATAGAGACGGTCCCTGCCCTCTGACGGGCCTACGGTCCGATCGGGGGAGACGGGCGGACGAGAACAATGGCACTAAAACAACGGGATGAGGGAACCGAACCCCGACGAGTTAAGCGACCTGACCGAGTTCACCCGGCAAGCACGTGGTGGACCGCGACCTTCCGACTCCCGGGTCCGCGCTCTTTCCACTAGGCCCCACCGCTTCCCCGAGAGGAAGCGGAGGGTTGAAAACGAACCGAATGAGAGAAAAATCGGAACAAACGGTCAGTCGGGCGGGAAAGGAATAAAAGCTACGGCCACGGCTTAACCGGTAGACGGACGAGAGGTCCGGGGGCCAATCCCGGGCTCGAATGAGGCGGAATCTCCCACGGGACCTGAGCTCTCGTACTTTAAAAGGGGGAAAAAAAAAGCCAAAAGTAAAAAACTAAAGACGCGTCCCTCCTTATGCGGCGTGACGGGGGAGTTGAAATTTAGCACGGTTCTGGGGGAGGGACGGAGGCCCCTCACGGCAAGGACGGGAGGCGGCTGGGAGGCGGAACCGGCTTCCGATCCCACTCGTCCCCAGACTCAGGATTGTCTCTCTGGGTGTCCTGCGCCCGGTGGGCGGGGAAGGGTGGCGGGGTGGGCGGGCGTGAGGCTCCCTGGCCGGGTCTGTGGGGGTCCCTGACGCAGGAGGGAGAGCGAGAGGGTGTCCGCGTGTGTCTTCCTCTTCCTCTCCCTCTCCCTGGCCCGGTAGGTGTCTGGGTTTGGGTCCCCGGCCCGTGGCGGGGGGCGGTTTCCGTACGTCCCCGGCCCAGTGGCCCACGGCCACCTCTCCAGCTGCGGCACGCCCAAGGCCTCTCCTCTTCCCTCCATCCCCGCTGCCAACTGGCTCCGGCTGAAAAGTCGGGGGGCTCGGCCCACCGCGGTCCTGCGGCCTCCTTCCCGGGGACGGATGGGACAACTGATTTAATTCGCTCCAAAATGAAAAATCGCCAGGTTCGCTCCGGAACCTTACCAGGCTTTGCAAATAGAAGTATCGGGAAGAACGGAAGGTTGCTCACCCTTCTATGCTGCGTGGCTCAGTGGAAAGAGCCCGGGCTTCGGAGTCGGAGGTCAGGGGTTCGATTCCCGGCTCTGCCACTCGTCAGCTGTGTGACTGTGGGCGAGTCACTGAACTCCTCTGTGCCTCCGTTACCTCATCTGTAAAATGGGGATTAACTGTGAGCCTCACGTGGGACGACCTGCTTGCTCTGTATCTCCCCCAGCGCTTAGAACAGTGCTCTGCACCTAGTAAGCGCTTAATAAATACCAACGTTATTATACCGAAGCACAGGGCTTCACCGGAACGGTGTTTGAGAAGCAGTACGGCCCAGCGGATACATCTGGGAGTCAGAAGGACCCCAGCTCCGCCGCCTCTTCAGGGCGTGCCCTTGGGCAGACCACTTCACTTCTCTGTGCCTCGGTCCCCGGCTTGGGAGTCCGAGGTCACGGGTTCGAATGCCGACTCTGCCACTCTTAGGTGCAAGGTAATCAGGCTGGATGTAATCCATGTCCTCCATGGGGCTCGCAGCCCTAATTCCCACTTTAATAATAATAATAATGGTGGTATTTGTTAAGCGTTTACTATTCGTTCATTCATTCAATAGTACTTATTGAGCACTTACTATGTGCAGAGCACTGTACTAAGCGCTTGGAGTGGACAAATCGGTAACAGAGAGAGACAGCCCCTGCCCTCTGACGGGCTCACGGTCTAATCGGGGGAGACGGACAGACGAGAACAACGGCGATAGACAGAATCGAGGGGATGAACATCTCATTAAAACAATAGCAAATAAATAGAATCAAGGTGTTGTACATCTCATTAACAATACTATGTGCAGAGCACCGTTCTAAGCGCTGGGGGAGATCCAGGGTCATCAGGTTGTCCCACGTGAGGCTCACGGTCTTCCTCCCCATTCGGCAGATGAGGTCACCGAGGCACAGAGAAGTTAAGTGACCTGCCTGATGACCTCGCATCTAACCCAGTACTTAGTACAGTGCTTGGCACACAGCAAGCTCCTTAACAAATACCATTAAAAAACAAATGAAAAAACCCCCACAGCAGCTGACAGTCGGCTGGCTGGGCAAGAGATAATCCCCGAGCTTCCGCAGAGTACAGATCACCGTCTGCTCCGTTCTCCGAAGCGGAGGTTGTGTTCTTGCAAAATCCTGCGTTAAGCAAAACGTGCGCGGCGACAGTCACGGCGTCCAACGGGCCGCACAAGCCGTTTCTTCCAACACCGCGGCATTCTCGAGCCCAAACGGGCTCGGGCCGTTAGAGGCTGGTTTCCTACTTCCCTTAGGACGCTCTCGCCAGGACGTGGGCGAGAGGTCGGCAGCGCGGAAGACAAGATGAAGGCACAGAAGGGTTTACGTCTCTCTGTGAACCGAGCAACCCGGAGTGGAAAACAGCACGCCGGGAAGTTAGTACTTTAAAGGACCGTAACACTGGAATTTCCTGGCAGGGTGAAAAGGGGAATAAGAAAGCAACACGGCCTGGTGGACGGAGCATAGCCCTGGGAGTCAGAGGATCTGGGTTCTAATCCCCGCTCTGCTGTGTGACCCTGGGCAAATCACACTTCCCTGGGCCTCAGTTCCCTTGTCTGCAAAATGGGGATTTAATGCCCGCTCTCCCTCCTACCTCCTGCGAGCCCCAGGTGGGACCTGATGATTTTGAATCTTCCACGGCACTTAATACGGTGGCTGAGTAAAACACTTAACAGACACCACAGTTATTACTGCGCAACCAAGATTTCCGAAAGTTTCCTATAGGGCGAAGAGGTGGATTTTAAAGACTTCCAAAAAAGAAAAAAACAAAGTCTTGTTACGCCGCCATCGTGGTCACTCAAATGGGGAAACGATCAGAATTGAGGGATTAGCTTCCTAAGCTTTTCAGGCTGGGGAGTGAATAGCCTTCACCTCAACGTCATCCCTTAAGAAAAACCTGAAACAATATCCAGCTACGAGGCACTCCGAAGTTATCGCTAGGTACGTGAAGCGTTCCATATCTTTTATATTTTTACTACCCTATTTATTTTGTTAATGAGGTGTACATCCCCTTGATTCTATTTATTGCTATTGTTTTTGTCTCTCTCCCCCGATTAGACCGTGAGCCCGTCAATGGGCAGGGACGGTCTCTATCTGTTGCCGAACTGTCCATTCCAAGCGCTCAGTCCGGTGCTCGGCACATAGTAAGCGCTCAATAAATACTACTGGATGCAAGGAAGGCCAGTTACGATGGAGTTTGCTCTCTTTTGTCCAAAATGCCCAATCTGAGCCAGGTCCTTCTGTCGTCTCCCCGAAGAGGACTTTCTTCCTCAGACTCACGCACTCCGCTACTTAGGATCTCCTTCGAGCCGAGTCCAAAAGAGCAGATTCCCTCCCGCTCTTCCTCGGCCTCTTGGGCACCTCAAACGCGACAGATCCAACAGAACTCTTCATATTTCTCCCAAATCTCCTTGCCCTAACTTTTCCCATCTCGCTCCACCATCATCGTCTCCCCAGAGAGGACCTTCTTCCTACATACTCACGCGCTCCGCTACTTAGGATCTCCTTCGAGCCAATCCAAAAGAGTAGATTCTCTCCCGCTCTTCCTCGGCCTCCTGGGCACCTCAAACGCGACAGATCCAACGGAATTCTTCCTATTTCTCCCAAATCTCCCTGCCCTAACCTTCCCCATCTCACTCCACCACCCTCCCCGTCCCGGAAGCCCCGACCCTGGGTACGGCGCTCGATTCCTCGCTGCCTTTCAACTGCCCCATTGAGTCTCCGCTAAATCCTTGCCGGTTCTTCGTACGCGACATCTCTCGGCCCCTTCCTCACCCCCCAAACCACAACCAGGCTGGTCCGAGCTCTGGTCCTACGGCAGCTACGTTAGAACATCAGCTTCCTGGCTGGTCTCCCTGACTCCCATCTACGCTAGCTGGCGCCGCCCACATCATCTTGCTGAAGCCTGGCCTGGTCCGCATCTCTCCTCCAGACCCTCCGCTGGCTTCCCGCGTCTCTCCTGCCCAAAACATCCCCCAACTGGCTTCCCGGCTCTCTACCAATTCACCCCATCTGCTCCCTTCGTTGGCCGTTCCCCCCCGGCTCTCTTCATTCACACCAAGCCCACCTTCTGGCCGGCCCTCGTTCTACTCTCCCGCCATCCCCCTGCCTTGGAACACTCTCCTTCCCCTGCAAAAATTCCACCTCCTCCCATATGCCTTCCCCGATTAATTTCCCTGCACCAGAATCTGAATAAATTTATCAGTCAAATCTAGTACCTTCACATTTATTTAGCCCCATCCTCAGGACTCTTGTACATATGTTTCTTCAGTTGTACATTCCATTTTTGACGACTCCTTTAAATATTTTACGTCGGTCTCCTCCGCTGCAGGGCAGGTACCTCGTGGACAAGTAACGTGTCACTTCTTTATTCTGTTCTTCCTAAGCGCCTAGTCGATCCGTCAGACGATCGTAGTTATTGAGCACTTACTGTGTGCAGGGCACTGTACTGAGCATTTGGGACAATACACTCTAACGATATCATAGACAAATACCCTGCCCACAGTGAGTCTGCCGTCCAGCGGGGGAGACGGACATTACTGTAAATAAATTAAAGATATGTACTTAACTGCCGTGGGGCCGGGAGGGGAGGTAAACTTAGGGAGCGAGTCAGGGTGACACACAAAGGAGTGGAAGAAAAGGAAAAGAAGCGTGGCTCAGTGGAAAGAGTCAGAGGTCATGGGTTCCAATCCCGGCCCCGCCACTTGTCGGCTGTGTGACTGTGGGCGAGTCGCTTCACTTCTCTGTGCCTCAGGTCCCTCATCTGTAAAATGGGGATTAAGACCGTGAGCTTCACGTGGGACAACCTGTATCTCCCCCAGCGCTGAGAACAGTGCTCTGCACATAGTAAGCGCTTAACAAATACCGACATTATTATTATCATCAATAAATACGACTGACCGACCGCTGGAGGGATGGGGACTGGTTCGAGCAGAAATAATGTGTGATGGGGAAATCTTTCCCGGGCAAACTCTTCACCGAAAATTTTGGGGGTGGGGGGAAATAGGTAGGCCATCCGGAGACCGGTAAAAGCCCCATGCTACAGGCATCTGAAAGAATGGAAACCCACCGCCTAAGGTAACGGAAAAATCAAGATAGCGGGGCAAGAGATTCAAACGTCTCCACTCTGGGATTTACGGCAAAAACAAAAAATAAATTACGGTATTTGGTAAGCGCTTACTACGTGCAAAGCACTGTTCTAAGCGCTGGGGGATACAAGGTGATCAGGTGGTCCCACGTGGGGCTCACAGATTTAATCTCCATTTGACAGATGAGGTCACTGAGGCCCAGAGAAGTGACTTGACTGAGGTCACACTGCCGAAGCAAAACCCCCAGCACGGAGGAAAGCAGCTCAACGATGAAAAACCATCCTGCTTATCTCCTCTAAGAGTTCTCACTCAGCCCCTGAAGCAGAGACCTGCGCTATTCTTTCCGGGGATGTGGACCGACTGGGTTCCTCGTCTTCCCTCCCAAACCCGGCCCCCTCCCTGACTTTCCCGTCACTGTGGACGGCGCCATCGCCCTGCCCGTCTCCCGGGCCCGCAACCTCGGTGTCGTCCGTGACTCCGCTCGCTCACCCCACGCATGCAATCCGCCGCCAAAACCCGCCGGTCTCGCCTTCACCACTCGGCCGTGATCCGCCCTCCCCTCTCCATCCACACCGCGACCTTGTTCGTAAAATCACTCATCGCACCCCGACGGGATGACCGCATCAGCCTCCTTTCTGAGCTCCCAACTTCCCGTCTCTCCCCACTTCGGTCTATACTTCACTCTGCTGCCCGGATTATCTTTCTTCAGAAACGCTCTGGGCAGGTCACCACCCTCCTCCAAAATCTCCAGTGGTTGCCCGTCAACCTCCGTGTGAAGCAGACACTCCTCACTCTCGGTTTCAAAACTCTCCATCCCCCTCTTACCTCACCTCCCTCCTCTCCTTCTCCAGCCCAGCCCGCCCGCTCCGCTCCTCTGCCGCCGCTCACCTCCTCACCGGGCCTCCTTCTCTCCCGTCCCGCCGTCGACCCCCTGCCCGCGTCCTTCCTCTGGCCCGGAACGCCCTCCCTCCTCAAATCCGCCAAACTAGCCCACTTCCCCGCTCCAAAGCCCTACTGCAAGTTCACCTCCTCCAGGAGGCCTTCCCGGACTGAGCCCCCCTTTTCCTCCTCCCCTCCCCATCGCCCCGACTCCCTCTGCTCTACTCACCGCCCCACAGCGCTTGTGTCTATTCATTATTCTCTTTATTCTACTAACGATGTGCATATATCCACAATTCTATTGATTTACACTGATGCTACTGATGCCCGTCTCCCCCGAGAGCCCGTCGCTGCGGAGGGATTGTCTCTACCTGTTGCCGAATTGTACTTTCCAAGCGTTTGGGACAGGGCTCCGCACACCGTAAGCGCTCAATAAATACGATTACGAATGCAAACATTTCGGAAGGCTCAGGACGTCACCCCCACCCCCAAACTCCCCCGTACGCACGTCGTACTGGTGCAATTCACAGGGACCGCTTTCCTACCGGGTGGATTCTTGTTCCGGGATAAGGAGGGATCCCAAGACGCAGCTCCGTTCGGGGGGTTAATTAAGAGACTGAGCTCTCCCACTCCGCTCCCCAAGCACGGGCCTCCGATTCCCGTGGGCTTCGTTCACCTTGGCCTCTTTTTGAGCTTCCACACGCTGCATTTAAGACACTTTCATTCTACCCGGCAGGCCACGCAAACAGTCTTTTGAAAGAGAAAAGTTCGGTGCAGACCTACTTACCTTCCCTGTCAGAACAGAGGGAAATTCAGTGTCAAACTTGTTGCTCAAGCCAAACCTTGAAAACAAAACAAAAAAACACACAAAACAAAATATATTCCACCTAACTTTCTCTCGACCGTTGCCTCTTTCGAAGACGGTTACGGGATGGGAACGGGTTGGTCTTTTTCATTTTTTTCTTTTCAGAGGCCATTTTTAGCCCAGAGCTTTCAGCTAATCCATACACAAGTCCATATTTTGCAAATGAGAAAAGTAATGAATCAAAATGAATTTACTGTAATCACGGTGGGGCTTGTTACTCTTTTTTTTTTTTCCAATTTTATGGTGAAAAAGATAAGGATTCAAACCGTGGGAATAATTCCCATAATAATAATAATAATAATAATAACTGCTATGTTTGTGAAGTGTCAGAGCTGGAGCAAACGTAATCGAGCTGGATGCTGTCCCTGCCCCTCACGGGGTTCAGGCTCAATAGCAGAGTGGCCCCGTGGAAAGATCCCGGGCCTGGGAGTCACGGGACCTGGATTCTAATCTCAGCTCCCCCACTGTCCGCTGTGTGACGCTGGACACGTCGCTTCACTTCTCTGCGCCTCAGTCGCCTCGCCTGCAAAACGGGGGTCAAGACCGTGAGCCCCACGGGGGACGGGGCCGTGCCCTTCCCCCCTCCGCTCACTCCCGCCACCCTGGCTCCATCCCAATGTTCCCGTTTGGACTGCCCGGGGGGCAAGGAAAACCTAGCGGAATAAGCGGCGGGGGCGGGGGGCATTCCGAGTCACCCGGCCAGCGGCCGAGCCCCGCGCGCCGGCTGCTTCGACTGCTCTGAGGCCCTGCGGCCCTTGCCCGCCACAGCCCGCCTGCCTTCAGCCCTCCCCACCCCGAGAAGGACAGGCCACAGCGACTTGGTGCCGACTCTCCTGGCCAGGCACAGGGAAGGGATGGCTGGCAACCGGGGAGGAAGGGGTCGAGACGCCCGAACGGTGGGGGGCTGATCTGGATCTCCCCAGAGGGGGCGGGAGTCAGAGGGCGGCAGGACTACCCCCGTTCATATTTCAGACCGTCCCGTCGCCCCGTGCGTCTGGCGAGGGGAGGGTGATCCATGAGGGACCGGCACTCGGGCCAGAGGCCACCGGCGTTTACGCGACAGGTGCGTTTATATAAAGAATATCTACGGCGTAGCTGCTGGGCCTGGGAGTCGGAAGGTCGTGGGTTCTAAGCCCGGCTCCGCCACGTGTCTGCCGGGTGACTTTTGGGGCAGGTCACTTCACTGGGCCTCAGTGACCTCATCTGGAAAATGGGGCCTGAGACTGTGAGCCCATGTGGGACAGGGACCGGGTCCGACCGGATTAGCTTGTATTCCCTTGTACTAGTACTAAATGTACTAAATGTATTCATTTAGTACAGCGCCCGGCAGGTAGTAACTGAGGGCTCACCTCCTCCAAGAGGCCTTCCCAGACTGAGCTTCCCCTTTTCCCTCTGCTCCCTCTCTGCCCCCCCTTCACGTCCCCTCAGCTAAGCCCCCTTTCCCCCTGCTCTTCCCCCTCTCCCTTCCCCTCCCCTCAGCGCTCTGCTCATTTGTCTAGATCTGGATTACCCTATTTATTTTGTTAATGAGGTGTCCATCCCCTTGATTCTATTTATCGCGATTCAGTTGTCTTGTTTTTGTCTGTCTCCCCCTATTAGACCGTGAGCCCGTCGATGGGCAGGGCTGGTCGCTATCTGTTGCCGAATTGTCCATTCCAAGCGCTGAGTCCAGTGCTGTGCACATAGTAAGCGCTCAATGAATACTATTGAATGAAAGTGCTTAACGAATACCATAAATATTATTATTACATGACAAAGAGGACCCCAGAGCGTGCCCTCGCGTCCCACCCCCAGCTCTCTCGGGGGCAGGATCCCCAAGCCCCCCGCTCTCTTTCGGGCGGACTCCCCAGGCCCCCATTCTACCCCTCTTCTCTTCCCCCCACGGCTCCAGCCCCACCTCTCGCCTTGCATCCCGGGCCTCAGAGCCCATTCCCGCCCTGGGAGCCGTCTCTGAGCCAACGAGGAGCTCGGAGGCGGGGAACCGGGCAAAACGGCCGCTACATTTCCCCAAAGTCTCGGAACAAAGCGGGCGGATGGAATTTTAAAAGCTGCGGTGAGTGAGCCTGCCTGAGCAATCCGAACCCCAGTGCTCTCGTTTCCAGCAGAACGTCACGCCCGTGGAGGCCGGGGACCAAAATCGCTCGGGGGCACCTGAGAAGGAGCGGCCGCCCGCGTTGGGATTCTCTCCTCGGTCTCCGAAACGACCATATGCTCAGAAGGCTGACGGCGGCGGGCTCGGAAATATCGAAGAGGAAGCCTTCTTAGCCTCGAACCGGACATCCGAACGGAGGTCAAAGAGGGCGGCTACTTGTCGCAACGCTCGCTTCGGTGAAACCAGCTCTCGGACGACGTTCGTAACCGCTCGGGCTGCGAAAGGCCCCCAGAAACCCGAGGTGGAAATTCAAAGCCTGGAGGCTTTCCTTCGTCGTGACCTCACTGCACGATTCGCAGGACACAGGCTACTTCCAGTAATCCGCATCGCCCGCCAACAGCGGCGGGCAACGATGCGCCGCTCCGTACGAACGCCTCTTCCCGACCAAGGCCGTACAGTCAGCTCTGTTGCCCGGGGCCCCGCGAGGCACCCGAAGGGCAGGTCGACACCGGCACCTCAAGAGCAACGACTTTCTTATTCCATTTAAGTCGACTTAATCCGGCCCCTGAAAAACGACCGGCCTCAACGTCCCCGTCGAAGGAGCCCGGGCCTCATGCGGAGAGTCAAGTGCTCCATCGACGCCATCTGGTTGATCGATGGCTTAGGATTTAGTAACCTGGCTACCTAGTCCCCTAAGAAAGGCAAGGCTGACGAACGCAGTGCCCCAGATGAGCCGTCGGGCCCGAGGGCAGAGACGATATTTCCATCTGAGAAACAGCAGCACCGGAGCCGGGCGGGAACGCGCTCCCTCCGGCCATCTCGTTTTCCTCTCTCGATCTTCGATCCGTGAACATTCTCTTCCTTTGCCTTCGCTTTCCCACGGCTTCCTTTTCCAGTGACGGCGCGGACGCTCCATCCCTCCCGCTGATTCCTCAGCCAATCTGAAGCTGCTGCGCAGGCCTACAAATGCTCACTCGAGAAGCAGCGGTCTGGTGGTAAGAGCCAGGGCGTCGGGGGACCTGGGTTCGAATCCCGGCTCTGCCACGTGCCCGCCGTGTGACTCTGGGCAAGTCACTTCGCTTCTCTGAGCCTCAGTCCCCTCATCTGCAAAATGAGGATTCGATACCTGTTCTCCCTCCTACTTAAGACCGTGAGCCCCTTATGGGACCCGATTATCTTGTACCTACCTCAGTGCTTAGTACAGAGTTTGGCACAGAGTAAGCGCTCAACAAATACCGCCATTATGATTAATGTAAGGGTTTTCTAAAGATGGGACCGGGCAGCGCTAAATATCAAGGCAGTTAATTTCTGTGTGGCTCAGTTACCGCGTCTGTAAAATGGGGATTAATAAAAATAACAACGTTGGTATTTGTTAAGCGCTTACTGTGTGCAGAGCACTGTTCTAAGCGCTGGGGTAGATACAGGGTGATCAGGTTGTCCCACGTGGGGCTCACAGTCTTAATCCCCATTTTACAGATGAGGTAACTGAGGCCCAGAGCAGTTACGTGACTTGCCCACAGTCACCCAGCTGACGAGTGGCCGAGCCGGGATTCGAACCCATGACCTCTGACTCTCAAGCCCGGGCTCTTTCCACCGAGCTACGCTGCTTCTCTTAAGACTGTAAGCCCCATTTGGGATCCTGACTGTGACCAATCTGATTAGACTGTATTCAGCCCAGCGCTCAATACAGTGCCTGGCACAGAGTAAGCACCTAAATGCCATTTCAAAAAATCCGGGAAAGCAGGCATCTCGCAACCCCTTGTAAAGGCCGCAGTTTCCATTCTCTCTCAAAACAGGTGAACCACCTCAAGCCTGGTAAAGCCCCAGGATTTCTGCAGCGTAGGCTTATTTTGGATGATTCCCCAGGAAATTTAGCAACGTCGCACCTCTCGTGATCCGTCTGCTTAACAGCGTGCAAGATTTTTCATTTTGCAAGAAACAAAAAAACTCCAAGCTCGCCCTGGTGCGAGAAAGCGTACGGAATGTACCCAATTAACGTTTCTACGGATGTAGACTTGTGTTTGGGGATACGTCACAAGCCGATCGGGCTGCCTGGCGCTCCTACCGGGTGGATGACATGCAGGGAGACAACTCTGTATGTACCTGATTTGTCCATTCCAAGCGCTTAGTACAGTGCTCCGCACATAGTAAGCGCTCAATAACTACTGAATGAATGAATGAACTCTCATCTCCAGGCGATTTGCGCCGGCGGCCGGGCGGCGCCGACAGGGGCCGGGCGACGGCCCGGACGACCGAGATCCCCTCCCAGGCGGCGTCGACGGGATGCTTGGAGAAATCAGGGGACGGTGGCCCGGCTCGACGCCCCTCCTCACATCTAGGGAAGGGCCATCTAACCTCCTTAACCTCCGCTCTAATCGGGCCTAAAAGGAGATTCCTTGAATTGTTCCCAACCTGTCTTGGACCTGACATTTTTGGCTGGCACGACTCTCCGTGATCGGCCGCCGCGCTCGAAAAGTGTTTCCACTGACTGGTTCTGGACCTGCCTGTTGTAGCCAACTTTTCTCAAGCCGCCAGTACGGGGTGACTGATTCTGACACAGATACACCCCCATAAATGCCACGCACTGACTGATACTGAGCTTCAAAGGGTGCCCCCCGCCCCCCCCCCCCCAGCTGGAATGGGCTCTTCAGGTTTGTTTGGTTTTTTATTGGTATCGTTTATTCCGGGCCGGCCCCACAGGATACGAGCTGGTCGGGTTGGACACGGTCCCTGTCCCCCCTTTGCAGATGAGGTAACTGAGGCACAGAGAAGTGAAAACGTCTTAACCGACGTAACATAGCGGACAAGTGCCAAGAGTTCTGCCCGGTCCCTTTTTGACCCCGATCTCCCTAGGCCCGAAGAGTCCCACTCTTCTCAGCCTGCCTGCGAGCGGAAGAGCCCGCAGGCCTCCGGGCGGCATTCCTCGGTCCGAAAACGCGCTACACCGAACCGCTTCCTTTTCGGTCCGGGAATCGCCCGGTTCTCGTCTAACGTGAGGGCGTCGTGTCCTTGCAAAATCCCACGTTCGGGAAGGCTCACGCCGGAATCCTCACCCAACCCGTACGAACGCAAGCCGTTCCTTCCGGCATCGACGAAACGCTAGCGGGGTTGGGCCAACGCTCCCTCACAACGTGAAGGGAAAACGCAGGCTGCTGGAACGGGGCGTCCGAACAGACCCCCCGCGAGACAGCCTAGGAGACGGACCGTCCATTACTGTGGATTTCTACAAAATCGGAGTTAACCGTGCTTTTTATTTTCGAGTTTGATGCAGGAAAGCAACTTGGGCTATGTGGCCAAGCTGCAGGTTGGAGGACTTCCAGAAAGCTCAGCCTGCTTCTCTCTCAACTCTAGTGGGCTATATATGCATATATATATATATACACACACTCTAGTGAGCTAAATATGTGTGTGTATATATATGTGTGTGTGTGTGTGCATATATATTTTACCCGTTAAGTGCTTACCATGTTTTAAGCACCATCCTAAACTCTGGGATAGATAAAAATCAATCAAATCAGACACAGCCCCATCCCTTAAGGGACTCACAGCCTAAGTAAGAGGGAAAACAGGTACCGAATCCCCGCATTTTACAGTTGAGGAGACTGCGGCCCAGAGACGTGAAGTGACCTGCCAAAGGTCACAGAGCAGGCAAGTGACGAAGCCGGGATTAGCCCCAAGGGTCCTCTGACTCCTAGGCCCATGCTCTCCCCACTACACTGCTTTCCGGTGGAAGCATTGAATTATTAACACTGATCACCTATTTGAACATTAATAGTAAAAGGGGGACCAGTCCTCTCAAGGGACAGTGGAAGTCAGTTCAGGAAAAACAACGGGGCACAGGTGCCAATCCGCTCCAGGCGCCAGGGTAACAAAACTGCCGGAAAGTGCGTCTCCTTCATGCCCGGGGACGTCGGGGCAGAAGCAAACGGCACCCGGAAACATCCGAGAGCGTGGCCCGCTCGGGCTGCTCCGGAAACGCCGACTGGACTTGCAGAGGGCCGATTTGGAGAAAGAATGAGGTAGACTGAACCCCTTAGGTTTCTGCACGAGGCCAGGAGGCGAGCGCGGACCGAGCTGCTCTTGAGAAGGAAGGGTGAGGTTTCCTACTCTGGTTCTCCTCAAACCCGGACACCTTGAGGAAAGGGAAAGTGACTGCGCGGCCATCAGTCATTTTTCAGCCCACCCTGAAATCATGAGGGGATGGTTCTCATCCCGTAAGGAAATACGTGGCAGAATCCACTCCCTCCCTTTTAGTTCCTCCAACCTCTTCGGGAATCTCAATGACAAAGCTCACAGTCACCTTTCTGTGGCTTGCCAAGACTTTCCGCCGCGTCCCTCGGCGGGGGAAAGAAAACTGCTAAAGGAAAAGCCCCTTTCAAACTTGGGATCATGAAGGGTGGGTCACCAGGCTCCTAAGGTCTAGTGCTCTACTGTGAGTATCAATTCATCGATCGTATTTACTGAGCGCTTACGTGTGCGCGGAGTGAACGAAGTCCTTTTTAGGCTAGGAGATTGGGCTGAGCCAATGGAAGTGAGACACAATCTTCACTGCAGAAGATAAAAAGGGTTTATTGACTGGAATCACAGGCCCAAACGATCCTTACCTCAGGGAAAAGTGAAATGGCACTCAGAGTCTAAGAAGTGGTGCAAGTTTACTAGTTTCCCCTATCTTTTACTTAGCGAGGGGGACCCCGGTAGAAGAAAGTGTTTCACGTCTTTTTCCTCCCTGATACAACTTTGCTCCGCTCCTCTAATCCCAGGGGCTGAACGCTGTTTTCTCTGCCATTCAACAGCTTTCCTCCAAAGCCCCTGTCACCCCAAGAATCGAAGGCCTTGCTCACACTAGTCAGTGCTCCAAGGCACATGGCACGGGGGACTGAAATGTGCCAAGGCAAGCCATTCTCTTCACAGACGGGAAAACAGAACAGGGAAGCGCTTGTCTGTGCAGAGTGGACCCAGAGATGTGGCTCAAAAAACCTAAACCCTGCTTCCTTGCTGCTATTTCCCCTTTATCCCTCATCTATTTTAACAGGCGTCTCCCCGCGTGGACTGTACGCTACTCGGGGGCAGGGAGTCGCGCCTACCAACTCTGTACTGTACCTGGGAGCCGTGCGGCCCAGTGGAAAGAACTCAGGCCCGGTAGTCGGAGGATCTGGGTTCTAATCCCGGCTCCACAACTTCTCTGCTGTGTGGTAAGGGAGTCAAGTCACTTTTCTGTGCCCGTTCCCTCATCTGCCCGACGGGACTTCCCTCCTACTTAGACTGTGAGCCCCACGTGGGGTCTGATTGTCTCGTATCGGCCCCAGCGCTTAGTCCGGTGCTTGGCACATAGACAGCGCTTAACAAATAACCCAATTATTATTATTTCTTTCCCAGTGATCTGCACACAGTAAGCACTCCGTGAATACCCTGGTTCTCCACATCAACCGGGAAATCCTGTCCTGGCACGAAAAACCCCAGCTATTTGTTTGGTCACGTGAACTCCTCTGCAGGCAGGCGAGGTGTCCCGGGGAAAGGCGCCGGTACTCGGGATTCCTTTCGGGCGGAAGAGCCATACAAAGCAACGAGAAGAAAATACGCTCGAGAAACGGTCTCTCTTTTTATCAGCTGGCATCGTGGAGCTGGGTCTTTTCTACAAAACCCCCGGCCCAAAACACAACCTGGGTTGAGATCAACCTAATCGCCAGGCTGGCTGCCAAAAAGAGTTCCAAAGCCAGTCCCCAAGCCTTGTTCCGATCCACTGAAAAATCCCCAAGGGCACCACAAGCGCAGAGGGGCACGTGAAGTGAACGAAGCCCGACGTGCGGGTGGGACAGACCTTGGAGAATTATCGGTGAGATTCGAAATGGGATGAAAACGCTAGTTGACTCCCAGAAGGCCGAGATGGAGGAGGGGGCACTGCAGGCAGTCAACATCCAAGCGATGAGCAAGGAGACCAATTCCGGCCACGTTCTCCCATGCAAAACACTCCCTTGTCGGCGATCTGGGTGTGTGTTTAATTTTCCAAGCCGCGGAGAGCCCTGGATCTTACAGAAGAGGAAGTTTCCCATAAGTTACCCTCACCCCTCGGGGATCCGCTCCACATGGAGGTGTGTCAGAAGGCACGGTGGGGACGGTTTAGACTGTGGGCCCGTTATGGGGCAGGGATTGTCTCTATCTGTGGCCGAATTGTCCATTCCAAGCACTTATTCCAATGCTCTGCACACAGTGAGCGCTCAAAAAATACTACTGAATGAATGAACGGGGCAGGGGTTGTCTATCTGTGGCCCAACTGTCCATTCCAAGCGCTCAGTGCAGTGCTCTGCACATAGTGAGCGCTCCATAAATACTACTGAATGAACGGGGCAGGGGTTGTCTATCTGTGGCCGAACTGTCCATTCCAAGCGTTCAGTTCAGTGCTCTGCACACAGTGAGCGCTCAATAAATACTACTGAATGAATGAACGGGGCAGGGGCTGCCTATCTGTGGCCGAACTGTCCATTCCAAGCGCTCTGTCCAGTGCTCTGCACACAGTGAGCGCTCAATATCACTGAATGAATGAGGCAGGGATTGTCTATCTGTGGCCGAATTGTCCACTCCGAGCGCTCAGTCCAGTGCTCTGCACACAGTGAGCGCTTAATAAACATTACGGAATGGATGAATGAATGGAAGCAAATGTAAACACGCCTGACCTCTAACGCGGAGAGCCGGGCGGGAGCCCGCAGGCCACGGAATCAAAGCTGGAAGACGGGAGGGCTCGGAGGTGATTTTTAAAAAGAGCTTTTCTAAGCGGGGGTTGGATGGATCCCCAGCTCTGGGATCGGGGGAGGGAAAACCGCGCCGGGCTCCGGGTTTGGAGGTGCAATTGTGAGACCGCAGCACATCGGTCACCAAATAATTATAATAATGGCATTTGTTAAGCGCTTATTTTGTGCAAAGCACTGTTCTAAGCGCTGGGGGCGGATACAAGGTGATCAGGCTGTCCCACGTGGGGCTCCCAGTCTTCATCCCCATTTTCCAGATGAGGTCACTGAGGCACAGAGAAGTGAAGTGACTTGCCCAAAGTCACACAGCTGGCAGGCGGCGCAGCCGGGATTAGAACCCATGACCTCTGACTCCCAAGCTCGGGCTTTTCCACTGAGCCACGTAAATCCACGAGCATCGTCCCTCCCCCGCCGTGGGGCAGGGACTGTCTCTACCGGTGGCCGAACTGGAGATTCCCAGCGTTTAGTGCACTGTTCAGTAGTAAGCGCTCAATACATAGGGCTGCTGCTACTAGAAGGCCTCTCCCTCGGCCACTCGATAGTATTTATTGAGCGCCTACTCCGTGCAGCGCACCGTACTGAGCGCTTGGAATGGCCACTTGGGCAGCAGATAGAGACCACCCCTGCTCCATGATGGGCTCACATTCTAATCTGGGGGGACGGACAGCAGAACGAAAGAGAACAAAACAAAAACGACATCCTCAAGATAAATAGAATCAAGGGGATGTACACGTTATTGAGAAAATAAACAGGGTAATAAATAATATATACAAATGAGCCCAGTGTTGAGGGAGGGGGAGCAGAGGGAAAGGGGGAGGCTAATCTTCCTGACTCTGCCCCTTGGCAGCTGTGTGACTGTGGGCAAGTCACTTCACTTCTCTGTGCCTCAGTGACCTCATCTGTAAAATGGGGATGAAGACTGTGAGCCTCACGTGGGACAACATTCCCCTGCATCTCCCCCGGCGCTCAGAACAGTGCTCTGCACGTAGTAAGCGCTTAACGAATACCGACAGGATTATTCTCCCCCTCTTTGGACTGTGAGCCCATCCTGGGGCCGGTAGGGTCCCTCTTTGTGGCCGAACTGTCCATCCCAAGCGCTTAGTCCAGTGCTCTGCACATAGGGATTGGACTGGGAGCCCGTCGTTGGGCAGGGATCGTCTCTGTTGCCCAAATGTCCCTTCCGAGCGCTTAGTCCAGTGCTCTGCACATGGGAAGCAGCACGGCTCAGTGGCAAGAGCCCGGGCTGGGGAGTCGGAGGTCACGGGTTCGAATCCCGGCTCGGCCACTTGGCAGCTGGGGGACTGTGGGCAAGTCACTTCACTTCTCTGGGCCTCGGTTCCCTCATCTGGAAAAGGGGGATGAAGACCGTGAGCCTCGCGTGGGACAACCTGATGACCCTGTATCAACCCCAGCACTTGAAACAGTGCTCGGCACATGGTAAGCGCTTAACAAATACCAACGTTAGTGAGCGCTCAATAAATACGATTGAATAGGGAGCGCTCAATAAATACGATCCAATGAACTGAAGGAATGGGAAGGGCTCCTGGAGGGGCTGAGCTCTCTGGTCCTTAGGACATCTCCACTCCCCGCATCATATCCAACTTGCCCTCGGGGCCCTTCTGCTGGCCTATCACCCTATTATTACCCTATTTATTTTGCTAATGAGGTGTCCATCCCTTTGATTCTATTTATGGTGAAGATGTTGTCTTGTTTTTGTCCTTCTGTCTCCCCCTTCTAGCCTGTGAGCCTGTCATTAGGCAGGAATAGTCTCTCTCTGTTGCCCAAGTGTCCATTCCAAGTGCTGAGTCCAGTGCTCTGCACATAGTAAGTGCTCAGTAAATACTATTACATCTCCTTGATTCTATTTATGGCGATTATGTTGTCTTGTTTTTGTCCGTCCGTCTTCCCCGATTAGACTGTGAGCCCGTCAATGGGCAAGGATGGTCTCTCTCTGTTGCCCAATTGCCCATTCCAAGCGCTTATACAGTGCTCTGCACATACGAAGCGCTCAATAAATACTATTGAATGATATTATTATTACCCTATTACCCTACTTATTTTGCTAATGAGGTGTCCATCCCCTTGATTGTATTTACGGTGATGATGTTGTCTTGTTTTTGTCTGTCCGTCTAGCCTGGGAGCCCGTCATTGGGCAGGGACGGTCTCTGTTGCCCAACTGTCCATCCCAAGCGCTTAGTGCAGTGCTCTGCACATAGCAGGCACTCAATCACTACTATTGAATGCAATTATTATTACCCTATTAATTTTGCTAATGAGGTGTCCAACCCCTTGATTCTATTTATGGTGATGATGTCTTGTTTTTATCCGTCTAGCCTGGGAGCCCGTCACTGGGCAGCGACGGTCTCTTTTGCCGAACTGTCCATCCCAAGTGCTTAGTCCAGTGCTCTGCACAGAGTAAGCGCTCAGTGAATACTATTACATCCCTTTGATTCTATTTATAGTGATGATGTCGTCTTGTTTTTGTCTGTCCATGTCCCCCTTCCAGCCTGGGAGCCCATCATTGGGCAGGGATGGGGTCTCTCTGTTGCCCAACTCTCCATCCCAAGTGCTTCCTGTAGTGCTCTGCACATAGCAGGTGCTCAACAAATACTACTGAATGCAATTATTATTACCCCATTACCCTATATATTTTGCTAAAGAGGTGTCCGACCCCTTGATTCTATTTATGGTGATGATGCTGTCTCGTTTTTGTCCATCTAGCCTGGGAGCCCGTCACTGGGCACGGACGGTCTCTGTTGCCGAACTGTCCATCCCACGCGCTTAGTGCAGTGCTCTGCACATAGCAGTCGCTCAATCAATACTATTGAATGCAACTATTATTACCCCATTACCCTATTTATTTTGCTAAAGAGGTGTCCATCCCCTTGATTCTATTTACGGTGATGATGTTGTCTCGTTTTTATCCATCCGTCTGGCCTGGGAGCCCGTCATTGGGCAGGGACGGTCTCTGTTGCCCGATTGTCCATCCCAAGCGCTTAGTGCAGTGCTCTGCACATAGCAGGCGCTTAATAAACACTATTGAATGCAATTATTATTACCCCATTACCCTATTTATTTAGCTAAAGAGGTGTCCATCCCCTGGATTGTATTTACGGTGATGATGCTGTCTTGTTTTCGTCCGTCCGTCCGTCTAGCCCGGGAGCCCGCGGTTGGGCAGGGACGGTCTCTGTTGCCGAATTATCCATCCCAAGCGCTTAGCACAGTGCTGTGCACACAGCAGGCGCTGAGTAAGAAGGAGTGAATGAGCGCAGGAGGGAACTTAGTCCGGGCTTGGTGTGTCCCTTACACGGTGATGTGTCCGGCTCCTCGCACCGACACCGGGTCGGGCGCGTAGCTCCGCAGGTGCTCCTCGCTCACCACCCTTGGCGGCTCGTCGTCGTCGTCGTCCTCGTCGTCCTCGTCGTCGTCGTCCTCGTCGTCCTCGTCGTCGTCGGGGTCGGCCACGGCGGCGGCCTGCGCCGGCCGGTCCTCCTCCAGCTCCGAGATGGTGTCGAACTCCGCCATGTTGGGCAGCAGGACGCTCATCACGTGACCCGCGGGCTGGAGGGGAGCCGCGCCTGCGCGCTGGGCCCGCCGGGGCGGAGGGGGGCGGGGGAGCGAATCCCCTCTGCGCCTGCGCGACTCCGCTCCCCCCTCCCCCCAGCTTCGAGGGGCGCGAGCCGCGGGCGGGAGGCGCGCGCTGCCCTCGCGCCCCTGGCGGGCGGCGCGCGCCCCTTGTGGCCGCCAACGGACCTCCCCCTCCCCGCCCCGTCTTCATTCATCCATCCGAGAGGACTGATTGAGCGCCGACTATAATGATAATAACAAAAATAATAATAATAATGTTGGTATTTGTTAAGCGCTTACTATGTGCAGAGCACTGTTCTAAGCGCTGGGGGGATCAAGTTGTCCCACATGGGGCTCACAGTCTTAATCACCGTTTGGCCGACGAGTAGATGAGGCCCAGGACAGGTCACCCAGCAGAGAAGTGGGAGAGCTGGGATGAGAACCCAGATCCTCGTCCCCTCATTTGTCTATATTTTTATTACCCAATTTTGTTAAGGAAATGTCCATCCCCTTGATTCGATTTATTGCTGTTGTTTTTGTCCGTCCGTCTCCCCCGATGAGCCCGGGAGCCCATCAGTGGGCAGGGATGGTCTCTATCTGTTGCCCGGTTGTCCATTCCAAGCGCTGAGTCCAGTGCTGTGCACATAGTAACGCTCAATAAATACTATTGAATGAATAGTATATACATAACCCTATTTATTTTGTTAATGAGATGTACATCACCTTGATTCTATTTATTTGCTGTTGCTTTAATAAGATGTTCTTCCCCTCGATTCTATTTATTGCCATCGCTCTTGTCTGTCCGTCTCTCCCGATTAGACCGTGAGCCCGTCAAAGGGCAGGGACTGTTATCTGTTACCGATTTGTCCATTCCAAGTGCTTAGTACAGTGCTCTGCACATAGTAAGCGCTCAATAAATACTATTGAATGAAATATGATTATTATTATTAACAAATACCAACACTGTTATTATGATTATTCAATAGTAACATTAAATTAGTCAATCATAATAACAAAGTTGGTATTTGTTAATAATAATAATAATAATAATGTTGGGATTTGTTAAGCGCTTACTATGTGCAGAGCACTGTTCAAAGCGCTGGGGGGAATAATCATAATGTTGGTATTTGTTAATAATAACAATAATAATAATGTTGGGATTTGTTAAGCTCTTACTATGTGCAGAGCACTATTCTAAACCCTGGGGAGAATAATAATGATAGTGATGTTGGTATCTGTTAAGTGCTTACTATGTGCAGAGCACCGTTCTAAGCGCTGGGGACGATCCAGGACCATCGGGTTGCCCCCCGTGAGGCTCACAGATAATCCCCATTTTACAGATGAGGTCACTGAGGCACAGAGAAATGAAGTGATTTGCCCATAGTCACCCAGCGGACAAGTGGCAGAGACGGGATTAGAACCCATGACCTCTGACTCCCAAGCCCGGGCTCTTGCCACTGAGCCACAGACTTGTTAAGCACTTACTATGTGCAAAGCACTGTTCTAAGCGCTGGGGAGAATAATAATAATAATAATAATGATGGCACTTGTTAAGCTCTTACTATGTACAAAGCACTATTCTAAGTGCTGGGGAGAATAATCATAATAATGATGTTGGTATTTGTTAAGTGCTCACTACGTGCGGAGCACTGTTCTAAGCGCTGGGGAGAAGAATAATAATAATGTCGGTATTTGTTAAGCGCTTACTATGTGCAAAGCACTGTTTTAAGTGCTGGGGGGATACAAGGTAATCAGGTTGTCCCCCATGGGGTTCACAGAAGTGAAGTGACTTGCCCAAAGTCACACAGCTGACAAGTGGCGGAGGTGAAATTGAAACCCAGGACCTCCAGACTCCCAAGCCCGTGCTCGTTCCACTGAGCCACGGTATTTGTTAAGTGCTTACTATGTGCGGAGCGCTGTTCTAAGCGCTGGGGTAGATACAGGTTAATCAGGGTGTCCCACGTGAGGCTCCCAGTCTTCATCCCCATTTTCCAGATGAGGTCACTGAGGCCCAGAGAAGTGAAGCAACTTGCCCAAAGTCACACAGCTGCCAAATGGCAGAGCTGGGATTCGAACCCATGCCCTCTGACTCCCAAGCCCGGGTTCTTCACCCTAAGCCCCTCTGCTTCTTACTAGGTGCAGAGCACTGGACTGAGCGCTTGGAACGGACAATTGGGCAACAGATAGAGACCATCCCTGCCCATCGACGGGCTCCCGATCTAATCGGGGGAGACGGACGGACAAAAACAAGACAATTTAATCACCATATATAGAATCAAGGGGTTGGACACCTTATTAACGAAAGAAATAGGGTAATAGGGTGATAGTAATATTAATTAATTAATTAATGTTGGTATTTGTTGAGCGCTTACTATGTGCAAAGCACTGTTCTAAGCTCTGGGGGAGATACAGGGTAGTCAGATTGTCCCTCGTGGGGCTCACAGTTAATCCCCATTTTACAGATGAGGTAACTGAGGCACAGAGAAGTGAAATGACTCGCCCAAAGTCACACAGCTGGCAAGCGGCGGAGTCGGCATTCGAACACATGACCTCTGACTCCCAAGCCCGGGCTCTTTCCACTGAGCCACACTGCTTCTCATAGTATCATTCAATAGTATTTATCGAGCGCTTACTATGTGCTGGGCACTGGACTAGGCGCTTGGAACGGACAATTGGACAACAGATAGAGACCATCCCTGCCCATCGACGGGCTCCCGGTCTAATCGGGGGAGACGGACGGACAGAAGCAAGACAAGTTCATCGCCATAAATAGAATCAAGGGGTTGGACGCCTCATTTACAAAATAAATAGGGTAATAAAAATATAGGCAAATGAGCAAATGAGCACAGCGCTGAGAGAAGCGGGAAGGGAGAGGGGGAGGAGCAGAGGGCAGCAGAGGGAGCGGAGGGAAAAGGGGAAGCTCAGTCTGGGAAGGCCTCTTGGAGGAGGTGGGCTCTCAACTCACCTGTGCCCTCACACTGTGCCCTACCGTTGCGCGCCCCCGGGCCTTTTTTCCTTTGTTGGCGGGCCGGGCAGTGGATCCTGTCGCCCTTCGCCCCCGTGGGATTGCCTAGAGAAGCAGCGTGGCTCAGTGGAAAGAGCACGGGCTTTGGAGGCAGAGGTCATGGGTTCGAATCCCCGCACGGCCACTTGTCAGCTGTGTGACTTTGGGCAAGTCACTTAACTTCTCGGTGCCTCAGTTACCTCATCTGTAAAATGGGGATTAAGATTGTGAGCCCCACGTGGGACAACCTGATTCCCCTGTGTCTACCCCAGTGCTTAGAACAGTGCTCGGCACATAGTAAGCGCTTAACAAATACCAATATTATTATTAGAAACCCCGTTGAGCTGCGAGCCCGTTGTGGGGCCGGGATTGTCCCTACCCGTTGCCCAGTGGCACACTCCAAGTCCAGTGCTCTGCACACGGTGAGCGCTCCCTGAGAAGCAGCGTGGCTCAGCGGAAAGAGCCCGGGCTGGGGAGTCAGAGGTCATGGGTTCGAATCCCACTCCGCCACTTGTCAGTTGGGTGACTGTGGGCAAGTCGCTTCACTTCTCTAGGCCTCAGTTCCCTCATCTGTCAAATGGGGATTAACCGTGAGCCTCACGTGGGACCACCTGATGACCCTGGATCTCCCCCGGCGCTTAGAACAGTGCTCGGCACCCAGTAAGCGCTTAACACGTACCGACATCATCATCATCACGCTGAGAAGCAGCGTGGCTTAGTGGAAAGAGCCCGGGCTGGAGAGTCAGAGGTCCTGGGTTCGAATTCCGGCTCTGCCACTTGTCTGCTTTGTGACGTTGGGCAAGTCACTTCTCTGGGCCTCAGTGACCTCATCTGCAAAAATGGGGATTAAAAAGTGTGAGCCCCACGTGGGACAATCTGATTACCTGTACCTATGCCAGCACTTAGAAAAGTGCTCTGCACATAGTAAGTGCTTAACAAATACCATTATTATTATTATCATCAATAAATATGACTTGAATGAATGAGTGAGTGAGTGAGTGAGTGAGTGAGTGAGTGAGTGAATGAATGAATGAATGAATGAATGAATGAATGAATGAATGAATGAAACCCACCCCTTCTTCTCCAGCCAAACTCTAGTCCAAGCACTTACCCTACCCAGCCTTGACCTCCACCTCCCCGCCTCCTGTCTCTCCCCAACCAGTTCACGCACTTCGCTCCGCTGCTTCCGTCTCATTTTTCACATCCTCCAAGCTTCCTCAAGAACCTCCAGTGGTCGTCCATCCCTCTCCGCGTCATCTTTACCGTCCGCTTCAAAGAACCCAATCAACTCTTTCCTACCTCTCCTCACGGATCTCCTCCGTCAACCCGACCCGCACGCTTTGCTCCTTTACTGCCAACCTACTCCCTGCATCTCAGTCTCGGCTCTCTCGCCGCCCACTTCTTGTCCATTTCCTCCCTCTGGCCTGGCACGCCCCCCTCATTCATAGACAACAGCCCACCGCTCTCCCCACCTTCAAATCCTTACTAAAAATCACATCTTCTTCGAGAGGTCTTACCCGACTAATCCCTCCTTTCCCCTACCCACCCTCCCATCTGCATCGACCTTGCACGTGGATCTGTGCCCTTTGAGCACTTGATATTCATTCCACCCCCAGTCCCACAGCACTTATGTACCCATCTTTATACCCTGTTATTTTCCCTAATCGATTTTAAAATCTGTCACGCACTGTGGACTATAAGCTCCCTGTAGGCGGGAATCACATCTACCAACCCTATTTTATTCTCCCAAGCACTTTATATTTGTAGATATCTTTATTGCCCTATTTATATTTATATATATCTTTATTACCCTATTTATTTTGTTAATTATAATAATAATGTTGGTATTTGTGAAGCACTTACTATGTGCAGAGCACTGTTCTAAGCGCTGGGGTACATACAGGGTCATCAGGTTGTCCCACGTGAGGCTCACGGTTAATCCCTAGTTTACAGATGAGGTAACTGAGGCCCAGAGAAGTGAAGTGACTCGCCCACAGTCACCCAGCTGCCAAGTGGCAGAGGCGGGATTCGATTCCACGACCTTTGACTCCCATGCCCGACCTCTTTCCACTGAGCCACGCTGCTTAATGAGGTGTACATCCCCTTGATTCTATTTATTGCTATTGTTTCTACCTGTCTCCCCCGACTACACTGTAAACCCGTCAGTGGGCAGAGATCGTCTCTACCTGCTGCCAGATTGTACATTCCAAGCACTTAGTGCAGCGCTCTGCACGTAGTAAGCGCTCAATAAATACAACTGAATGAATACAGTCAATTCCTCGCCCCTTCTCCCCATCTTTACCCTCTTCTCTTCCTCCCATCCCTTCTCCTTTCCCCCTTCCCCTTCTCCCCATCTTTGCCCTCTTCTTTTCTCTTCCTCCCATCCCCTCTCCTTTCCCCCTTCCCCTTCTCCCTCCTCTCCTCCTTTTCTCTTCCCCCACCCTTTCTCCTCCTCCCCTTTCCTCCCTTTCCCATTCCTCCCCACTCCATCCCCAGCCCCAAAGCGGTAATCTCTGATTCCGCCACAAACATTCCACTCGGCCAAGTCCAGGGTTGCCCTCCGCTCCGGCTGATGATGATGATAGGTTTTCCTTCGCCGGATCCATTTCAGTGCTGAGGTCTATTGGCCCAAAGTGACACTCCCGGGCACTAAATCACAGAGCATCCAAGAGGTCCGGACAGCACCATCCTCGGCGCTTAGCCAACGGTCCCCGCCCTTGGAGAGCTTACAGTCTAGCTGGGAAGGAATCGCTCAATCGATCGTCTCTATTGAGCGCTTACTATGGGCAGAGCACTCTACTAAGGGATTTCCCGTGGACCATTTTCGTCAGTTCAGGCAATGGGAAGAGCGCGGGGCTTCGTGCTTTCCTTGCAATCAGTCTGTTGTGTCTAAGCACAGCATGCAACTCCAAAAGGAAGGAGGGAGAGACAAGCTCAAGGCACTTGACCCACATCGATTCTCTTCCCAGCCCTTGGAGCCGAGGAAAATCATCAGGATTTCTCCTCTCACTGATGGGTGGGGAAGGAAGATTACCAGCCTGGGAAGGAAGCGGTCCAGAAAGATTACCAGACTGGGCCAGGAACCAAGGGGCTGGCGGTGGAATAGGAGCCTCGAAAGTCATATTTTTTTCAGAAACCCATTCAACTTCCAGGGCTTCTTAGATGGGGGTCTAAATGGGACCGCCAAATAACGTGTGGTATGGTGCCTGGCACAGAGTAATAATGTTGGTATTTGGTATTTGTTAAGCGCTTATTATGTTCAGAGCACTGTTCTAAGCGCTGGGGTAGATACAGGGTCAGCAGGTTGGCCCTCGTGAGGCTCACAGTCTTAATCCCCATTTTACAGATGAGCGAACTGAGGCCCAGAGAAGTGAAGTGACTTGCCCACGGTCACCCAGCTGACGAGTGGCAGAGCCGGGATCCGAACCCATGACTTCTGACTCCCAAGCCCGGGCTCTTGCCACTGAGCCACGGACTTAATAATGTTGCCTTGTTATCTGTTGCCGACTTGTTCATCCCAAGCGCTTAGTACAGTGCTCTGCACATAGTAAGCGCTCAATAAATACTATTGAATGAATGAATGAATGAATGTTGGTATTTGTTAAGCACTTACTCTGTGCAGAGCACTGTTCTAAGCACTGGGGGAGATACAGGGTCATCAGGTGGTCCCACGTGAGGCTCACAGTTAATCCCCATTTTACAGATGAGGGAACTGAGGCACAGAGAAGTTAAGCACTTAACAAGGACAGAGAAAGCACTTAACAAATGCTACCATTATTATTATCCTTTTGCAAAAGGGCAATTATCCGTAATGTTTCTAACGGGGGCCAGTCCAGTTTCGGGAACAATTCAGGAGAGAGGAGTTCGTTAGATATATTAAAATAATGTACTAAATCATCTTAAAATAAAGTGGCGTGCACTAACTTGGACGTAAGCTCACCGGGAGCGGGGAATGCGTCCGCCAATTCTGTCGTACTGCACTTTCGCGGGCATTTAGCACAGTGCTGTTCTCACCGTAGTGCTCAGTAAATAGCACTGATTGCTAGATGTGCAAAAAAGGGAGAATAATGGAGTTAAGGGTGGAGAGAAGCAGTGTGACGTAGGGGGAAGGGAGTTGGAAGACTTGGGTTCTAATCCTGCCTCTGGGACTTGCCTACCATGTGACTTTAAGACAAGTCACTTCATTTATATCCCCTTGATTCTATTTATAATTCCTCGATTCTATTTATATCCCCTTGATTCTATTTATTACTATTGTTCTTGTCTGTCCGTCTCCCCTAACTAGACTGTAAGCCCGTCGAAGGGCAGGGACTGTCTCTCTGTGTTACCGATTTGTCCATTCCAAGCGCTTAGTACAGTGCTCTGCACGTAGTAAGCACTCAATAAATACTATTGAATTAATTCTCTGGGCCTCAATTTCCTGTAAAATGGGGTTTCAGTATCTGTTCTCCCTTCACCCTTAAACTAGGGCCCTGGTGAAACAGGGACTAGCCCCGACCTGATTTTCTTCTATCTAAACAATTTCTTAGTAGAGCTCTTGGCACGGAGTAAGAGCTCCACAAATACCGTAATTACCATTATTATTTAATTCTGGAGAGAATCATCTATCTCCTCCTGTCAGTCAGTTGTCAGTATTATTGAGCACTTACTGTGTTCAGAGCACTGTACTAAACCCTGAGGAGAGTTTGTACATTCCAAGCGCTTAGTAGGGTGCTCTGCACATAGTAAGCGCTCAATAAATGCTATTGAATGAATGAATAATATACAACAGTAAACAGGCACCTTCCCTGCCCGCAATGAGCCTCAAGTCTAGAGGGAAGACAGACATTAATATAAATAAATTATGGACATGTATTATTATTATTATTATTTATAGTATTTATTAAGCGCTTACTATGTGCAGAGCACATGTATGTAAGTGTTGTGGGGACGGGAAGGTAGATGAATAAAGGGAGCAAGTCAGGATGATGCAGAAGGGAGGGGGAGAAGAGGAAAGGCGAGCTTAGTCAGGGAAGGCCTCTTGGAGGAGGTGTGCTTTCAATAATAATGATAATAATGTCGGTATTTGTTAAGTGCTTACCATGTGCAGAGCACTGTTCTAAGCGCTGGGGTAGATACAGGGTCATCAGGTTGTCCCATGTGAGGCTCACAGTTTAATCACCATTTTCCAGATGAGGTCACTGAGGCACAGAAAAGTGAAGTGACTCGCCCACAGTCACCCAGCTGCCGTGGCAGAGCTGGGATTCGAACCCATGACCTCTGACTCCCAAGCCCGGCTTCTTTCCACTGCTTCTAGAGGGGAGAGTAATCGGCTGGCAGATATGAGGAGGAAGGGAGTTCCAGGCCAGAGGCAGGATGCAGGCTTGAGGTCGGTGGCGAGATAGACGAGATCGAGGTAGAGAGAGGAGGATAGCGTCGGAGGAGCGAAGTGGGTGGGGTGGGTTATAGTAGGAGGGTACTGGGATGACGTATGAGAAGCAGAGAAGCGGCGTGGCTCAGTGGAAAGAGTCCGGGCCTGGGAGTCAGAGGTCATGGGTTCGAATTCCGGCTCTGCCACGGCAGCTGGGTGACTGTGGGCGAGTCACTTCACTTCTCTGGGCCTCAGTTTCCTCATCTGGAAAAAGGGGATTAAGACTGTGAGCCTCATGTGGGACAACCTGATGACCCTGTATCTACCCCAGCTCTTAGAACAGTGCTCTGCACATAGTAAGCACTTAAATACCAAGCTTATGAGGGGCCGAGGTGATTGAGGGCTTCAAAGCCAATGGTGAAGAGTTTCTGTTTGATGCAGAGGTCGATGGGCAGCCACACTGGATTTTCTTGAGCGGTGGAGAACCGTGGCCTGAACATCTGTGGGAGGATGGAGAGGGTGGAATTTCCTCTCCTGAAAACCTTTGAGAACCAAATCAACCCACCTACGTTCTCAAAGGGTTAGAGGGAGATCTGAAAGGGCTGAACCTATCAATCAACCATATTTACTGAGCACTTACCATGTGCAGAGCACTCTACTAAGCGCTTGGGAGGGTATAATACAACAGAATTAGCCGACGCATTCCCGACCCATAACGAGTTTACCGTCTCTAAACTCCAAATGAATTCTGACCATCCGCCCTGCCTCGTTTCCCTCTAGACCGTAAGCTCCTTGTGGGACTCCATCTACCAACTCTGCTGTTTTGGACCCTCCCAAGTGCTTAGACCAGTGCTCCACACAGAGTAAGCATTCAGTAAATAGCATTGGTTTCTACTGATCGATCGATTCCTTCCTCTTCCACTCCTAAATGCCCAGAGACTCCTTTCTTCTGGGAAAACAGCCCAGGGAGGGGCCTAGCCTCCATCGACCCCCGCTCCCATGGTTTTAATTACCATCCTTACGTGGATGATTTCCAAATCTACGTGTCCATCTTGGACCTCTCTCCCTCTCTGAAGTCTCGCGTTTCCTCCTGGCTTCGGGTCATCTCTAGTTGGACATCGGGCCGACGCCTCGGACCTAGTAGATCCAGAACAGAACTTTTTCAACCCAAACCCTCTCCTTCTGCCAACTGTCCCATCACCGTCGACAGCACCACCACCCTCCCTGTCTCACAAGCCTGGAAACCTTGGCATTATCCGCGCCTCAACTCTCCCATGCACATTCGGTGGGTCACCAAATCCTGTCTGTTCTACCTTGCTAAAACCTGCCCTTTCCCCTCCATCCAAAATGCTGTCATGCTGATCCAAGCACTTATCCTATCCTGCCTTAATTCCTGCATTAGCCTCTTCCCTGACCGCCCTGCTTTCAGCCTTTTCCCTCTCTAGACCATTCTTCGCTCTGTTGCCCACGTCATTTTTCTTAAAACATCTTGGGTCCGTGTCTCCCTACTCCTCAAGGATCTCCAGTGGTGACCTACGATTGGCCTCAAGGCACTCAATTTTCCCTCTCCCTCCACAACCCCGCCTGCTCACTTCACTCCTCTGACCCCAAGGTATTTATTTTGCCACATCCTGACTCTCACTGCCTTGAACCCCTTGCTCACATCCTCCCTCCTGCCTATAAGTCCCCTCCTTCCTATCTGTCAGACCACCATTTTCCCCATCCCTTAGACTGTAAGCTCTCTGTGGACAGGGTACATGTCTATCAACGATTAGACCGTAAGCCCGTCAAACGGCAGGCACTGTCTCTATCTGTTGACCACTTGTTCATTCCAAGCGCTTAGTACAGTGCTCTGCACATAGTAAGCGCTCAATAAATACTATTGAATAAATACTATTGAATCAACTCTGTTATATTGTACTCTTCCAAGATCTATTTATTGCTATTGTTCTTGTCTGTCCGTCTCCCCCGATTAGACCGTCAGCCCGTCAAAGAGCAGGGACTGTCTCTATCTGTTACCGATTTGCACATTCCAAGCGCTTAGTACAGTGCTATGCACATAGTAAGCGCTCAATAAATACTATTGAATATTGAATCTTAGTACAGCGCTCTGCACACAATAAGTGTTCCATAAATACGATTGATTGATTTAAATCCCTACTAAAATCGTATCTACCCCAAAAAGCCACCCCTGACTAAGCTCTCATCTCTCCACACTATTCTCCCTTCCTTCTGCACAACCTAAACACTTGGGCTCGATACCCCCTAAGTTCTCTGACATTCACCCCAACCCTGTTCCCGGAATACTTGTGTACCGGGCTTTATATTCTACAACTTCCCCTATTGGGATTTATTTTATTGTCCGCCTCCCCAACTAGATTATGATCTTATTGGGTTCTCGCCCCAGGGCTCAATACAGTGATCTGTACCCAATAAATACCACTGATCGATCGCATTTAAGCCGCATTTTAAAAATGAGGAAACTGAGGCACGGAGAAGTTAAGTGGCTCGACCAAGGTCACACAGCAAAGGGCAGAGCTGGGGTTGTAACCCAGGTCATCTGATTTCCAGGCCTGTGTTCTTTACATCGGGACATGGTTTCTTTCTCTCTCTTTAAATGATACTTGCTAAGTCCTTACTATGTGTCAGGCACCACACTGTACCTTACTCCACTGGAATAGATACAAGATAAGCGGGTTGGTCACATGGGGCTCACGGTTTAATTCGGAAGATTTGATCCCCATTTTCCTGGTGAGGTAACTGAGGCACAGAGAAGTTAAGTAACTTGCCCACAGTCACACGGTGGTAGATGACACTTAGGTATCTATCTGTAATTTTATTTAGTCGTATTGATGTCTGTCCCCCGCCTCTAGACTGTGAGCTTGCCGTGAGCAGGGATTGTCACTGTTTATCACTGTATTGTACAGTGCTCAGCACGCTGTGAGCACTTAATAAATACGATTGAGTGAATGAATGAATGAATGTTTATTGAGCACTTGCTGTGGCACTCGAAAGAGTTGGTAGACATATTCCCTATTCACAATGAACTTACAGTCTAGGGGGGCTGTAGAGATAAAGTGGTGGCTCAGTGGAAAGACCCCGGGCTTGGGAGTCAGAGGTCACAGGTTCGAATCCTGGCCCTGCCACTTGGCAGCTGGTTGACTGTGGGCAAGTCACTTAACTTCTCTGTGCCTCAGTTCCCTCTTCTGGAAAACGGGGATTAAGACTGTGAGCCCCACGTGGGACAGCCTGATTACCCTGTATCTACCCCAGCGCTTAGAACAGTGCTCTGCCCATAGTAAGTGCTTAACAAATAGAATTAATTAATAGAATTAATCGTTAGCACTTACTGAGCATGGGCTGTAACAGAGCTCTCTACTTAGTGTTTGGTAATAAAAACACGGTTGGCAAAGGAAACACGCATTTTTCTCCCCATTCGACATTGTACAGCAGGTGATAGTTGGGAGGATAGTTCCACTCAAAAATGGAAATTCTGGATTTTAAAACTTCAGATTTGGAATTGATGGATGATTGTCTTGCTAGTCTTAATCACTATTTCGCGATGATTTACGACGATAATGATAACGACGATCGTGACATTTGGTAAATGCTTAATACTCGACCACGGCATCATCCTCTTCTCTGACTTCCCTGACTCCCGCCTCTCGCCTCTCCAACGCATACTTCACTCTACTGCCCAGGTCATTTTTCTGAAAATCCTTTAAATCCGTATCTCCCCACTCCCTCAAAAACCTCCGGCGGTCGTCCAGTCAAGTCGGCATCAAACAGAAATTCCTCTCCACTGGCTTTTAGGCACTCTGTCGGCTCTCCGCCTCCTACTTTACCTCGCTGATCTCCAACTACGACCCAGTCCACACACTTTGTTCCTCTAACGTCGATTCTTTCGCAGTACCTCGATCCCTCAACCTCGTCTGCCTCACCGCTGACCCCTCACCCACGTCCTCCCTCCTTCGTGAAACTCCTTCCCCCTCCCTATCCAATAGACGGCCACTCTCCCCACCTTCAAAATCCTCTTAAAATCACATCTCTTCCGAGAGAACTTCCCTGATTCAGCCTTTTCATTTCCTACAGTGGCTTTCCCTGCTTCGTTGACTCTGTACTTGGCAGTGTAAATAAATGGTGGTAGTTGTTAAGCGCTTACTATGTGCAGAGCTCTGTTCTAAGCGCTGGGGGAGACAAGGTGATCAGGCGGTCCCACGTGGGGCTCACAGTTTTAATCCCCATTTTACAGATGAGCTAACTGAGGCACAGAGAAGTTAGGTGACTTGCCCAAAGTCACACAGCTGGCAACCCCTTAAGCCCTTTGATACTCACCCCAGCCCCGCAGCGCTTATAATTAAACATATCAAACTCTATTTCCCCTATTTGAAACTTATTTTAATGTCTGCCTTCCCCGGAAACTGTAAATTTTTTGTAGTCTACTGTCCCAAGTGCTCTGCTCACAGTCGGTGCTCAATAAATACTACTGATCGCTTTTCTCTTGATTGATTGATCGACTGGGAGGAATAAGCGCATAGGGACGGAGGCCAGAATCAGCTTCTAGAAGACAGGACTTAGCAGAGTTAAATCTTGGCCCCAGTGCATGGTTATGGTGGTCTGACCATTTCCAAACTCCTTCCCTCCCCATTCTTTTCCCCATGCTCCCGGCCTGGAGGATCACTTCCCCTCTCTCAGGGGCTCCTGTTTGGAGGGTGGAGATTCTGACCAACGGCAACGGGGGCAGGAGAGATGAGCCTAGTAGACCCCTCCTCCCTCCAGCCCCCCAAGCCCTTCCCAATTTTTGAAATAGCGGTCTCCCGTCCCAGCGGATCGGGACCCCCGGAGGCAGAGCCAAACTCGGCTCCAGAAAGATGAGCCTGCCCCTCCGCCCCGCGTTTTCAGGTGAAGAGCAGCTCCCTTCCCTGAGCAAACGGGAGCAGGAGTGACGATGCTTCTGAAAGGACTCATACCCGGAGAACAATGTGCCTGAATTCCCGGACAGAATGATGGCGCGTTCCTAGCGTGCACTTAGACATCACCACCAGAAACGGTGTCTGTCCTTCAACTATTCCTCGAGTGTCCGCTGCACCCGAGCATGTTTTTTATGGTGGAGGAGGGAGCAGAAAAGAAGATTGTTGTTGAGGCCAGTTGTTGGAATCTCCTGAGAAAGTTTAGCCAGTGCGGCCATGGTAGAGCTATTATTCATTCATTCATTCAATCATATTTATTGAGCGCTTACTGAGTGCAGGGCACTGTACTAAGCGCTTGGGAAAATACAGTGTAACAATAAACAGCGACGTTCCCCGCCCACAGTGAGCTCACGGTCTCAAGCGTTACGTTGGTCGGCATCTCTCTGAGGTGCCGTTGAAGAGTCCCTTTCTCGATGAGATGGCCGTCGCTCGGGACCTGGGGCCTGTCCACTGGACGGCTGTCTCACACTCTGCTCTTCTAAAGCTAACTTTCTCACACTACCTCAATCTCGTTTGTCTTGCCGTCATCTTCTCCCCCGTGTCCCGTCTCCGCCCTGGAACCCCTTCCCTCCTCATATCCCACAGACCTCCCTCACTGCCTTCAAAGCCTTATTGAAGGCACATCACCTTCCTAAACACCTTCCTTAAACCCTCCTTTTCTCTTTTCCCCCTCGCTTCTGTGTGGCCCTGACTTGTTCCCTTTATTCATCCCCCGTCCCAGCCCCACGGCGCTTATGGACACGTCTGTAATGAGAAGCGGCGTGGCTCAGTGGAAAGAGCACGGGCTTGGGAGTCAGAGGTCATGGGTTCGAAGCCCCGCTCTGCCGCTTGTCAGCTGTGTGACTGTGGGCAAGTTACTTAACTTCTCTGGGCCTCAGTTCCCTCATCTGTAAAATGGGTATTAAGACTGTGAGCCTCACGTGGGACAACCTGATTACCCCGTATCTACCCCAGCGCTTAGAACAGTGCTCTGCACACAGTAAGCACTTAACAGATACCAACATTATTTAATCTATCTATTTTTATTAGTGTCTGCCTGCCCCCCAGACTGTAAGCTCGTTGTGGGCGGGGAATGCTTCTGTTCATTGTGACATAGCACTCTCCCAAGTGCTTAGTACAGCGCTCTGCACGCAATAAGCAATCAATAAATATGACTGGCTGAACTGAAGTCCATCCGTCGGGCGGCTGTCCCTCCGGAACTGGGGCTTGCCCATCGGATGGCCGTCACTCAGGAACCGAAAGCCCGTCCACTGGGCAGCTGTCACGGAGGAACCGGGGCCCCAGCCTCACTTATTTTTTTGCCCCCTGATGTTCAGGCCCGAAGCCACTCTGGGCTTCGGGAACCAAGGGAGGGCAAAGAGATTTCACAAGCTGCGGGATCCATTTGGACGTCTGTGGGTGTGTCACATCTGCAAAAGAGAGGTCACCCCTATCAGCCTAGGAGCTGAGGGAAGGCGTCCCCGCTCTCTAAAATGGCCCCCCAGCAGCTAGGTCGGCACTGGTCACCCTAGGCCCCTTTAGTGGATTCTCCTTCACTGGCTACACGGCTAAGCTGGTGAGCTGAAGAAGGTGGGTTTGGGCACAAAAATGCAGCTCTGAATAGGCAAGGGGCTTGCCTCCGGCTGTGGGATGGCCTGCTTTTATAGCCCCTTCACCCTTCATTAAAAAGGTATCATTACCCAGAGGGCCTGGAAGCAGATCGGAAAGGCCAAGGCTGGTGGATAATATCATCTCAGGCAACACCAGACAGGCGGGCAGCCCCGGGGGATGAGATTACTTTGCGAGAGGCCTTCAGTTGGAGCCCAGTGAGTCGTCAAAGGGCCGGAGCGCTATTTTGAGCGCTCCCCCCTCCTTCCCCTCCGAGCTCCACCACCTTGAGAGTGGAGATCTCAACCCCAAGACCAGGGAAGCATTCCTCGGAGGGTGCTCGGGTACTTCCCCTTGACGGTCCGCTGTCGCCGCCCCAGGATTGGAGATGATTGCCAGAGCCTAGAGGCTTTGCAATTTAATCCAGTGGGTCCGGGGGCCAATTGGAGTCAGGACACCTGGATCCTAAAGCCAGCTTCTCTTCTGAAGCAGCAGCAAGCAAGCAAGCAAACTTGCTAATAATAACAGTGGTACTTGGTAAGCATTTACTATAATAATGTTGGTATTTGTTAAGTGCTTACTATGTGCCGAGCACTGTTCTAAGCGCTGGGGTAAACACAGGGGAATCAGGTTGTCCCACGTGGGGCTCACACTTAATCCCCATTTTACAGATGAGGGAACTGAGGCACAGAGAAGTTAAGTGACTTGCCCACAGTCACACAGCTGACAAGTGGCAGAGCTGGGATTCGAACTCATGAGCCCTGACTCCAAAGCCCATGCTCTTTCCACTGCGCCACGCTGCTTCTCAAGAAGCACCGTACTAAGCGCAGTAGAGAAGCAGCGTGGCTCATTGGAAAGAGCACGGGCTTGGGAGTCAGAGGTCATGGGTTTGAATTCCGGCTCTGCCACTTGGCAGCTTTGTGACTGTGGGCAAGTCACTTAACTCTGGGCCTCAGTTACCTCATCTGGAAAATGGGGATTAAGACTGTGAGCCTCATGTGGGACAACCTGATTACCCTAAATACCCCGGCGCTTAGAACAGTGCTCTGCACATAGTAAGCACTTAACAAATACCAACATTATTATTATCGCTGGGGTAGATACACGATAATCCAGTCCCACGTGAGGCTCGCGGTCTAAATGGGGGGGGTGACGGGTACTGAGACCCCATTTTACAATGAAGAAACTGGGGCCCAGAGAAGTTAAATGGCAAGCCCAAAGTCACACAGCAGACAAGCGGCAGAGCCGGAATTAGAACCCGGGGCCTCTGCCTCCTAGGCCTGTGCTCTTTCCCACTTCTGGGAAGAGCCCAATCACACTGTGCCGTCTGGGTCATCTTCCTCAAGCATCCAACTCCTCTTTCGCACCTCCCTTGGAATCAAACAGAAATTCAGGACCTCAGACTTGCACTTTCAACCTATCACTCCCCACAAAATCTTATTAACAGTGTGTGTTCACATACACACGTTATGTCCTTCATACAGAGCTCTTGGGAGAGTACAATATAACGGAGTCAGTAGACATATCCCCTGCCCTCGGTGAGCTACCCTTCTTCACGGCAAAACAGGGCTGTCCTCAGCAATGGACTCCTGCTTTCAGCTGAGGCTTTAACTGCGTCCTTAAAATACAAAACTGCACCTTAATCTTCACTCTCCTGTCCCCTCCCTCTGGCTCAAGCCCTTCCCCTGCAGAAAACTCCCTCCCTCTTCCGATCTGTCGGGCTACAGCTCTCCTCTTCATCGGATCCTCCTGAAATCTCACCACTCGTGGCTATCGGCACGCGTATTTATGTGCCTGCTCCAATTAATCACTAATTTATCCAGCCTCTCCACCAACCAAATCTATATTTTTTTCTTCCTCTTCCAACTTTTTCTATCTGCTTTTCATCTTCCTCCCCACTTAGAGTGTAAGTTCTTTGAGGACAGGGATCCTTTTTACTTTTATTACACTTCCCCAATCATCTAGTTCAACCCTCTGCACCCAGTAGGTGCTCAGTTCAGGACTTTAGACACAGTATGTGTCCAGTACACTGTCCCGAGCTCAGTTGGAGCTCAATTAGTACTCTGAAGGAATTCCCACGGGGAGGCCTAATAATGCTAAGAGCTGAATAATTTGGTGTCTAAACTGGGCCGGCCCATCCTTTGACGTCTTCACCTGGAAACCAGACATCAGCACACCCGACTGCCAAAGAGGACGGGAGATTCTTCACCCCAAACCCCACCCCGCTCCTCCCCGGGTCTCAGGGTGGCTCCAGGACTCCGGGCAGAAAAGCCCAAAGAGAGAAGGGAAGAGCACAGGCTTCCAAGTCAGGGGAACTGGGTTCTAATCCCTGCTCTGCCATTTTTCTTGCCGTTGGTCCTTGAGCAGATCATATCACTTCATTGGGCTTCAAGTTCCTCATCCGTAAAATAGGGGTTAAAGACCCATTCTCCTTCCTGTTTTGACAGAGCCCCACGTGGGACAGGGACTGTATCTGATCTGATTTTATTATACTGACCCCAGGGCTCAGAAAGGGGGCTTGGCATATATATAGGAAGTGCTTAAAAAGTACCACAATCATTATCATTATTATTACGGACAGGAGAGCTGATGTACTCTGGGCAGCCCGCAAGCAATCCCTCCCCGCCCCCAAATCCGAGATCCAACCCGGAGTTTTCTGGCCCGGACCAGGTGAAGACGAAAAAAAATTTCCTTTCCCCAACACCTTTCCATTAGATAAATGAGAGAGGTACTGTCGTGTTACGAAGAAACAAAACAACATCTCTAACTTTCTCTTTATTCTTTTCAGTGTGTCTTCACGCTCGCTGTGTGACCTCGGGCAAGCGGCTTACCCTCCTTGGGCCTCGGTTTCTCCACTTGTACAATGAGGGTAATAACACCTGCCTCCCCAAGTTGTGTCAGTGAGATAAAACACGCAAAAGCACCGCGGAGCCAACCTCTCGGGAATGAAGATGACCTAGAGAAGATAAGAAGCAAGACAGGCCGGCCGGTTACGCCCCTCGCCACCAAAACATGAAGGGGCGCTCATTTTCTGATGGCGTCTCGGTCCTCCCGCGCGGGGTGGAAGAGGAGAGCCTTGTCGAGCCCTTCCCGCTGAGGCCGGGTTGACGAATGATGCCGCGGGATGGGGACTCCGCCGCCTTCAGAAGACCGGGCCCGCTCCAGAACAGTTCGGGGTGGGGGCAAAAGTAGATTTTATTTCATCAGCTGGACGACGCTCACGGTGTCCCCAGCCCGGGGGGACCCTCGGTTCGGGAGCGGCGACAGAATTCGCTCAGACCCCCTCGAAAACCCTACACGAAGCATCGCGACAGTCCTCGGTCCCGTCCGGCTCCCGGGCAGCCGCCGGTCGCCGGCGGGACGGGCTCTTCGCCGGGATCCGGAGCTACCGGCCGGTGGGCCGGGAGTCCCGGAGGGGAGGTAGGTAGCCAAGGGGATGCCCCGGGGGATCTTCTTCCAAAGGCCTGTCCGAGTGGCCCAGGGCGAGGTCCGTCCCGCCGCCGACTGGCGCCGGCCCTCCGACTGACCGCTCCGCTACTCCGAGACGATCACCTGGTGGACCTCGATGGGCTGTAACTCCCGGATGGCGTGGGGCGGTGGGAAGAGAGAGCTCGGCAGTTCGGCCGGGCTGACCGAGCCGGAGTCACTTTGGGCCGAGCCCCCGCTGCCGTCGAACTGCGAAATCTTCTTCTTGATCATCTTCCGCTCCTTAGCGCGGCGGTTCTGAAACCAGATTTTCACCTGAAACGGGAAAGGACGGGGAGGGGGCGATGAGTTGGGGGTGGCGGAGAGTGCGGATGGGAAGGGGAGGGGGAAGATTTGGAAGGGGGGGGGGCTGTGGGATGAAGTGGCCGTACGAGGGGAACTGGGATCGAAATGGCAGCAAGAAGGAACATAGTTAGACTCGAGGAAGAACTTTCCGGGATTATGAGCTAACGAACGTATGAAACGGACCATGAGGGAGATACCATTTCGAGCGGCGGGACTTACTGTAGAAAACACAGGCCCGAGAGTCAGAGGGTTTGGGTTCTAATCCCGGATCTGCCCTTTAGCCGCTCCGTGACCTTGGGCAAATGACTTCACTTCTCTGCGCCCCACTTAACCTCACCTGTAGAACTGGGGTGATTATTATTAGTAGTAATAATAACAATAATAGCGGTATTTATTGAGTACTTACTGTGTGCCAGGTATGTACTGAGCACTTGGGTAGATACAAGGTAAGTGGGTTGGACACAATCCCCGTCCCACATAGGGCTCACAGTCTTAACCTCCCATTTCACAGATGAGGTAACTGAGGCCCAGGTAACTGAAGCACAGAGAAGTTAAGTGACTTGGGGACACGAACTGGGTCCAAACTGATTAGCTGGTATCTACCCCGTTGCTCAGCACAGCGCCGGGCCACACAGTAAATGCTTAACGGGAAGCAGCGGGGCTCAGTGGAAAGAGCCCGGGCTTGGGAGTTGGAGGTCACGGGTCTGAATCCCGGCTCCGTCCCTTGTCAGCTGTGTGACTGTGGGCAAGTCACTTCGCTTCTCTGTGCCTCGGTGACCTCATCTGGAAAATGGGGATAAAGACCGTCAGGTGGGACAACCTGATGACCCTGTAATAATAATAATGTTGGTATTTGTTAAGCGCTATGTACAGAGCGCTGTTTTAAGCGCAGGGGTAGATACAGGGTCATCAGGTCGTCCCACGTGAGGCTCACAGTCTTCATCCCCGTTTTCCAGATGAGGTCACTGAGGCCCAGAGAAGTGCAGTGACTCGCCCACAGTCACCCAGCTGCCAAGTGGCAGAGCCGGGATTCGAACCCATGACCTCCGACTCCCCAGCCCGGGCTCTTTCCACTGAGCAACTGCTTTATCTCTACAGCCCCCCTAGACTGTAAGTTCCTCGTGAACAGGGAATGTGTCTATCGACTCTTTCGAGTGCTTAGTGAAGGGTTCCTGCCACAGCAAGTGCTCAATAAATATTTATTCATTCAATCGTATTTATTAAGTGCTCACAGCGTGCTGAGCACTGTACAATACAGTGATAAAAAGTGACAATCCCTGCTCACGGTGAACTCACAGTCTAGAAGCGGGGGACAGACATCAATACGACTAAATAAAATTACAGATAGATACCTGTCATCTACCACTGTGTGACTGTGGGCAAGTTAATTAACTTCTCTGTACTTCAGTTACCTAACCAGCAAAATAATAATAATAATAATGTTGGTATTTGTTAAGCGCTTACTACGTGCAGAGCACTGTTCTAAGCGCTGGGGGAGATACAGGGTCATCAGGTGGTCCCACGTGAGGCTCACAGTGTTCATCCCCATTTTACAGATGAGGGAACTGAGGCACAGAGAAGTGAAGTGACTCGCCCACAGTCACACAGCTGACAGGTGGCAGAGCCGGGATTCAAACCCATGACCTCTGACTCCCAAGCCCGGGCTCTTTCCACTGAGCCGCGCTGCTTCAAATCTCCCGAACTGAACTGGGAGCCCCATGTGTCCAACTCGCTTACCTTGTATCTTGTATCTGCTTCTCTAATCTCCCCCAGCGCTTAGAACAGTGCTCTGCACCTAGTAAGCGCTTAACAAATACCAACATTGTTATTATTATTAACAAATACCATTCAAAAAAGCAGGTATGTGTTCCTGATGGGGGAGGAGCACCCACCAGGTGTGTGGGGATGGTTTATAGGAAGGCCTTTTGACCCTTAAATCGTCTGGTCCTTCCCTCCATTCATTCATTCAATAGTATTTATTGAGCGCTTACTATGTGCAGTGCACTGGACTAAGCACTTGGAATAGACAAATCGGTAACAGATAGAGACAGTCCCTGCCCTTTGACGGGCTCACGGTCTAATCGGGGGAGACGGACAGACAAGAACAATAGCAATAAATAGAATCACCCCGTCCTCCTGACTGGCGGAGGTCGGGACTCCCAACGTGGGGCCGGGTTGCCAGGGGCAACCGTGACTCAGTGGCCCGGGCCCAGGCTGGTGCCCACCCTCCTGCCGCTCACATCCCACGGGGGCGACAGCTGCCGGCCCGGGTGGGTGGGGGGCCCCCCCCGGGGTGAGAGACAATCCTGCTGTTCGTTCATTCAATGGTATTTATTGAGCGCTTACTATGTGCAGAGCACTGTACTAAGCGCTTGGAATGTACAAATCGGTAACAGATAGAGACGGTCCCTGCCCTCTGACGGGTTTATAGTCTAATGGGGGAGATGGACAGACAAGAACAATAGCAACTGTTCAGCACAGCACGATCACTCGGCACAGATCATGATCACATGATCTGCAACCTTGGAGAGGGGAGCTGGAGGCAGGGGATGGATAAACAGCGTGGCTCAGTGGAAAGAGCCCGGGCTCGGGAGTCAGAAGTCGTGGGTCCTAATCCCGGCTCTGCCACTTGGCAGCTGGGTGACTGTGGGCAAGTCACTTCACTTCTCTGGGCCTCAGTTACCTCATCTGGAAAATGGGGATTAACTGAGACCCTCACGTGGGACAACTTGATCGCCCTGTGTCTACCCTAGCGCGTAGAACAGTGCTCTGCGCCTAGTAAGCGCTTAACAAATACCAACATTATTATCATTATTCTTTGCACCTCAGTTACCTCATCTGTAAAAATGGGAATTAAAAAAATGTGAGCCCCACGAGGGACAATCTGATTACCCTGTATCTACTCCAGCGCTTAGAACAGTGCTCTGCACATAGTAAGCGCTTAACAAATACCATAATAATCTTGATTCTATTTATTGCTATTGTTTCTGTCTGTCTGTCCTGATTCTATTTATTGTTATTGCTATTGTTTTTGTCTGTCTGTCTCCCCCGAATAGACTATAAGCCCATCAAAGGGCAGGGACTGTCTCTATCTGTTACCAATTTGTCCATTCCAAGCACTTAGTACAGTGCTCTGCACATAGTAAGCGCTCAATAAATACTATTGAATGAGTGAATGAATGAATGAATTCAATGACCTCCAGTCTTTCCTTCCAGCTTTCCAACTTGGTGATCCCGTGAACCTCTCTCAGAAATCGATTCAGAAGACTGGAGAATCTCTAACTCCTAAATCCTGGCTCCGCATGGCATAGTGGAAATAATAATAATAATGATGTCGGTATTTGTTAAGCACTGACTAGGTGCAGGGCACCGTTCTAAGCGCCGGGGGACATCCAGGGTCATCGGGTTGTCCCACGCGAGGCTCGCAGTCTTCATCCCCATTTTCCAGATGAGGGAACGGAGGCCCAGAGAAGTGAAGGGGCTTGCCCACAGTCACACGGCGGACAAGTGGCCGAGCCGGCATTCGAACCCATGACCTCTGACTCCCAAATCCGGGCTCTTTCCACTGAGCCGTGCTGCTCCCCTGATGATTCTCTGCGGAGAGTCAGAAAGTCACGAGCTCTAATCCCGACTCCGCCACTTTTCGCTGTGTGACCTGGGGCAAGCCACTTCACTCCTCTGGGCCTCAGTTACCTCATCTGGAAAATGGGAGACTGTGAGCCCCACGTGGGCCAGGGACTGTGTCTAACCGAATTTGCTCGTATCCAGTGCTTAGTTCTGTGCTTTGCACACAGTAAGCGCCTAACGCGTACCAGAATTATTATTACTTGCCTGCTGGGTGACCTTGGGCAAATTACCTAAACTTCTCTGGTCCTCAGTTGGCTCATCTGTAAAATGGGGATTAAGAGAGTGAACCCCAAGTTGGACAGGGACTGTGTCCAACCCGATTACCCTGTATCTACTCCAGTGCTTAGAATAATGCTTGGCACATAGGAAGCACTTAACAAAAACCACTGATTCTTATTTTTACAATCCTTTCTGCTGGAACCAGAGCACAAAACGGCATTTCAGAGGGAGGGTTCAAACAGGGGAAGCCTTCGTGGACCTCAGAGGGCCTCTTCTTTCCCTGCACCTGCCAGTCAGAGCGTCCCAGGGGCCGAGCAGATGAAATTTCCTATCGGCTCCCCGGCTAATTTTCCCTGATTTCTCTGGACCTGGAAGGAGGCAGCGTGGCCTAATTCATTCAAGAGTATTTATAGAGCGCTTACTATGTGCAGAGCACTGGACTAAGCGCTTGGAATGGACAATTCGGCAACAGATAGAGACCATCCCTGCCCATCGACGGGCTCACGGTCTCATGGGGGGAGACGGACGGACAGGTAATGGAAACAGCCCGGGCCTGGGAGTCGGAGGAGCTGGGTTCTAATCCCCTTTCTACCGCGTAGCTGGTGTGTGACCTTGGGCAAGTCACTTCACTTCTCTGTGGCTCAGTTATCTCACCTGCAAAATGGGGATTAAGACCATCAGCCCCACATGGGTGTGGGCTGCATCTGACCTGATTAGCTCATATTTACTCTAGAGCTTAGTATAATGTCTGGAACATGGTAAGTTTAACAAATAACTTGAGAGGCAGCGCGGCTCAGTGGAAAGAGCCTGGGCTTGGGAGGCAGAGGTCATGGGTTCGAATCCCTGCTCGGCCACTTGTCAGCCATGTGACTGTGGGCAAATCACTTCACTTCTCTGGGCCTCCGTTCCCTCATCTGGAAAATGGGGATGAAGACTGCGAGCCTCGCGTGGGACAACCCCGTGACCCTGAATGTCCCACGGCGCTTAGAACGGTGCTCTGCACCTAGTCAGCGCTTAACAAATACCAACATTATTATTATTATTATAAAATAACATAAAAAACGGAGACCTGAACTAAGTTTCTTAGCTGTCTCCCCTGTCCCCACCCCTTTTCTACAAAGACACTGTCTTAAAAATAATAATGTTGGCATTTGTTAAGCGCTTACTTTGGGCAGAGCACTGTCGGGTTGTCCCACGTGAGGCTCAGAGTTAATCCCCATTTTCCAGATGAGGTCACTGAGGCCCAGAGAAGTTAAGTGACTTGCCCACAGTCACCCAGCGGACAAGTGGTGGGGCTGGGATTCGAACCCATGACCTCTGCCTCCCAAGCCCGGGATCTTTCCACTGAGCCACGCTACTTCTGCCCACTTGCCCCTTTTCTGCCCGAAGAGAGCACTTTTCTGAAGTGCAGAGCAGTCTTGAGCAAAAGGCTGGTGACGGAGGTCTTGGTTGTTCTAGATGCCCCGAAGGGACATCAATTCAGGGAACACAGCAAAACGAGAAGCAGCGTGGCTCAGTGGAAAGAGTCCGGGCTTGGGAGTCAGAGGTCATGGGTTCGAATCCCGGCTCTGCCACTTGTCAGCTGACTGTGGGCAATTTGCTTCACTTCTCTGGGCCTCAGTTCCCTCATCTGTAAAATTGGGATAAAGACTGTGAGCCTCACGCGGGACAACCTGATTACCCTGTATCTACCCCAGCAGCTTAGAACAGTGCTCTGCACATAATAAGCGCTTAACAAATGCCAACGTTATTATTATTAGAATCGGCATTTTCATACCCAGTGAAAAATGGAAAAAATGGTACTTGTTAAGCTCTTACTATGGGTCAAGCACTGTTCTAAGTGCTGGGGTAGATCAGAGAAGCGATATGGGTCAGTGGAAAGAGCCGGGCCTGGGAGCCAGAGGACGTGGGTTCGAGTTCCCGCTCCGCCTCTTGTCAGCTGGGTGACTGTGGGCAAGTCACTTCACTTCTCTGGGCCTCAGTGACCTCATCTGGAAAATGGGGATGAAGACCGTGAGCCTCACGTGGGACAACCTGATGACCCTGCATCTCCCCCAGTGCTTAGAACGGTGCTCTGCACATAGTAAGCGCTTAACAAATGCCAACATTATTATTATTATTATCAGACACATAGTAAGCACTTAAATACCACTAAAAAAAAAACTGAACCAGTCCAGATATCCAGATAATCCCACAATAGGTTCCCAGTCTAAATATGAGGGAGAGCAGGTATTGAAGCCCCATTTTTTCAGCCGAGGAAACGAGGGCACAGAGAAGTTAAGTGACTTGCCCCAAGTCACACAACAGGCAAGCGGCCGAGTCAGGACTAGAACCCACATCCTCCAGCTCCCAAGCCGGTGCCGTCTTTCCATTAGGTCGCTCTATTTCTCCATTTTACCCCAGGCTTAGAACGGTGCTCTGCACATAGTAAGCGCTTAACAAATACCAATATTATTATTATTCTCTTGACCAATGCCTGTCTGTCCTTAGTTACGAGGGAAAAGCAGTGTGGTCTACTGGAAAGAGCATGGAACTGAGGCTCAGCAGACGCGGGTTCTAATCCCAGCTCTCTCACGTGCCTGCTGTGTGACCTGGGGCAAGCCACTTGACATCTCTTCGCCTCAGTTTCCTCACCTTTAAACATCTGTTCTCCCTCCCCCTTAGTCCCTTATGGGTCGGGGACTGTGTCCAACCTGATTATCTTGTTTTTAGTACAGTGCTTGGCACTTAGTAACCACTTCATGAGTATTATTAGGAGCAATAATAATAATAACCATTAAAAAGAATATACTTTGGAACTCCCACCAGGCCACAGCCCCGAGTCCCAGTCTGGTTCCGGTTCAGATAGAGAAGCAGCGTGGCCTAGGGGTTAGAGCACCGGCCTGGGAGTCAGAGGGACCTGGGTTCTTGTCTCGGCTCCGCCACTTGTTTGCTGTGTGACCTTGGGCAAGTCACTTCTCTGGGCCTCAGTTCCCTCGTCTGTAAAATGGGCAATGAAGACTGAGCCCCACGTGGGTCAGGGACTTGTGTCCAACCCCTTATGCTTGTATCCACCCCAGCACTTAGTCACTTAACTTCTCTGTGCCCCCATTTCCTCAACTGAAAAAAGTGTCTAGCACACAGTGAGCACTTTAATACCACAGTTATTATTATTGATATCCAATAATATCAATACAATAATATAAGAATAATATTATCCACCCCAACCTGGAGCCTCCCCCTGCCTGGAGGGTTGGGCTGGTTTAGCCTCCGGCCCGAAGCAGCGTGAGCTAGGGGGTAGATCACAGTCCGGGGATTCAAAAGGATCTGGGTTCTAATCCCGGCTCTGCCACTTGTCTGCCATGTGGCCTCGGGCAAGTCACTTCACTTCTCTGGGCCTCAGTTTTCTCTCTGTAAAATAATTATGGCATTTGTTAAGCGCTTACTATGTGCAGAGCACTGTTCTAAGCCCTGGAGTAGATGCAGGGTAATCAGATTGTCCCCACATGGGGCTCACATTTTTTTAAGCCCCATTTTTACAGATGATGTAACTGAGGCACAGAGAAGTTAAGTGACTTGCCCAAGGTCACACAGCAGACAAGTGCCAGAGCCGGAATTAGAACCCACGACCTCTGACTCCCAAGCCCAGGCTCTTTCCACTGAGCCATGCTGCTCAAGAGTGTGAGCCCCATGTGGCACAGGGACTGTGCCCAATCTGGTTAACTTGTATGTACCCCAGTGCTTAGAATAGTGCTTGGCACATAGTAAGCACTTAAAAAAATACCACAATTATCATCATCATATGGGGACCACAGGAGAGTCATCCCGGCAGTCCCACACATGGGGCCAGAGTCCACCCCTGGAACTCGGTGGTGGTCCTTTGGACATCCGGGGCTACAATTCTAGGAGTCCAAATAATAATAATCGGTATGTGTTAAGCGCTTACCAGGTGCCGAGCACTGTTCTAAGCGCTGGGGGAGATGGGGGTAATGAGGTCGTCCCACGGGAGGCTCCCAATCTTCATCCCCATTTTCCACATGAGGTCGCTGAGGCCCCAAAAAGTTAAGTGATTCGCCCCAAGTCACACAGCTGACAGGTGGCAGAGCCGGGATGCGAACCCGAGACCTCGGCCTCCTAGGCCCGGGCCCTATCCACTGATCAACGCCGCTTCTCGACGCCACCAGGCAGGTGCACTGCTCTCACTTCGCACGCACGGCTCAGCCCCAGGCCGCTGGGGGCCGGAAACGGTGGCAGACCGGGCCGCACTTTAGACGCGCACCAGCCTGGAGACAGGGGGTTGGACGCGGTGACTCCGGCAAGCCCTTCAAGCTCCAAGGGGCTGCGACCCGACCTTATTGAATAACTCCTAGCCCAGCCCCTGGTGAGCAGACAATGAAGATGAAAAGAATTGTTCTACCCCACACTCCTTCTTGGGAGTTTCTCAACCCCCTTGACATCACTGACTTCTTCACCCCCTCTGCCCCCAACACAGACCCGCACCCCCTTCCTCCTCCTCCCCGCCTCCCCACCCCAAGGCCGATCTGCAGGTGGCTTAGTGGAGACTCGGAGTTATTTATGGTTTGGGATCAGCTCGCCCCCACCCTCCCTCGGCAAACTCCTGGGCAGGACCACTCCCCAGACTCCCAGAATGGATCCCAAGGATGCCTGGAAGATTCCTCTGGGATTACCTGTCTCTCTGAAAGCCCCAGGTTGGCAGCCAGCTCGGACTTCCTCCGGATTGTGATGTATCTGTTGCACCGGAATTCCTTCTCCAGCTCCAGCCTCTGATGATCGGTGTACACCACCCGATATTTTTCCCTCGTCCTGGTCTTCCCTGTTGGGAGGAAGAGTCATCTGATCAGCCCCATCACACTTCCCAGAGATTGGTTCTCGAAATGGCAGCTTCCTCTTGGGGCCCCTCCCCCCAAATTAAACAAACTCTTGTCCTTGCCTCACGACATGGCTTATTGCTCAGCACACTTTTGATGGTGTCTGTTAATAATAATGTTGGTATTTGTTAAGCGCTTACTATGTGCAGAGCAGTGTTCTAAGCGCTGGGGGAGAGACAGGGTCATCAGGTTGCCCCATGTGGGGCTCCCGGTCTTCATCCCCATTTGACAGATGAGGGAACTGAGTCCCAGAGAAGGGAAGCGACTTGACCACCGTCACCCAGCTGACATGGATTCGAACCCAAGACCTCGGACTCCCAAGCCCGGGCTCTTTCCACTGAGCCACACCGCTTGTTAAGCGCTTACTATGAGCCAGACACCGTACTCAGCACCAGGGTAGATACTAGGTGATCGGGTTGGACGCAGTCCATGCCCCACCTGGGGATCACAGCCATAGATTCCATTTTGCAGATGAGGAAACTGAGGCAGAGAGCAGTGAAGCGACTTGCCCGAGGTCACGCAGCAGACAAGTGGCAGAGCTGGGATTAGAACCCAGGACCTCTGACTCTCAGGCTCAAGTTCTATCCACTAGGCCATGCTGCTTCTCCCTCTTCCAAGGACCTTTTCTGGATTCCAAAGGACTTTAAGGAAAAAACATCCCTTAAACACTTCCAGAGGTTTTCATCTCCCGGTACAGCGCTTTGCACATAGTAAGCACTCAGTAAATACGATTGAATGAATTAACCTGCAGCCACTTCATGGGTGGAACCTGCCCGCAACCTAACTGCCAGACCGTTTAACTGCTGGGGGAGGCAGTGTGGCCTATTGGAAAGAACCTCGGAATGGGAGTCACGGGACGCGAGTTCTAGTCCCAGCTCTGTCACGTACTTCTCTGGGCCTCAGTTTCTTCATCTTTCAAATGGGGATGAAGTAACTGTTCTTCCTCCCTCTTGGGCTGTGAGGCCGGGGTTGGGCAAGGACTGGGTCTGTTGCGATCACCCTGCATCTCCTCAAGGGCTTGGCACAGCGTATTGATAAATACAATTATTTAGAGGAGAAAATGAAAGCCAATATCATCCTCAATCTCAAGGTGGTGGAGAGCAGAGGAAGTTCAGGAGTGGGACAATGGGATTATTAAAATGGGTAATTTCTCCCAAGGTGTGAATTCTGAAGTCTGGATGGTTTGTTTCCGTTTTACAGAAGGCATTTGATATGTGTCACCAATTTTAAAAAAGAGGAGTACGTAGGTATGTTTTACAGGTATTTATTTAGTGCAGTCGATTTTATTCCAGGGAAGGCAAATCGATTATAAAGACTTCCTTAAAAAGCTGTGTACTGCAGGCCTGTATTGCCTGTAGTTGATCTTACTCTACGATCTCCGTTGATGTGTTATTTGTAGGAAAACATTTTACTACATCGACTCGTTTCCTGACGTTGGGGGAGTCGGGAAGATTTTGAATTCCGGGGAAAAGGGGAATGTGGGATTAAGTAGGGGGAGAAAAAAAAAAGCCCAGAGGTTCCAGGTGTTTAAAGGGTGATTCACACTTAGTAATTGGTTTGTCCTCAGAGGCTCTGAACGCAGAGTTTCCAAGAAGATATCCTTTCTATAGTGCTTTTCAGAGTTGGATAGGAAATTTTCCCTTTCTCTCTTTCCTCCGGCCCCCCTCCTTCTCCTCCCCTTCCCTCCCCCCCCCCCCCCACCCCCTCTAACTTTTTGTTGGTAAAATCCTTCTGATCTTCCCAGGCTGTTTTTGATGTGACTTTCTGGGGACAAACTGCAGGACAAAGACTCCTTTAAAGTGGTTCCCTAAGCTTCATTGAGGTGTTAAGATGGGAGCACACGCCCCACAGAAGAGCCGGCCGCAAAGCGATCTTATCATGAAGCCTTTTTACATTCAGAAACACAGGCCAATTGGTTCGGAATTTACAAGCCCTAAACAAATGTCAGAAGCTGTTTCATCTCCAGGAAAGAAAGGGACAGGAAAACAGCGAGTGGAACTGCAGATGAAGGGATAGTTGGCTCCCGTTTTGAAAATGTCATTTCTTACATTGGCTTTTGTTGTTGAAAATTAGGAAGGGAAGATGCACTTTCCGTGAGAAGGGGCAGAGGTGGGGCGGGGGAGGAAGAGGTGTGTCCTATCCAGCCCAGCGCTTAGTACAGGGCCTGGCACATAGTTGACACTTAACTACCCCAATTATTATCATCAAGTGGAAAAATATGAACCTCGATACGGATACCGGTGGGGGGGGGGGGGGGGAGGGATTTCCAAGAAATGGGGCATTTTGCAATCGTGCAAAATGACTTTCTGGCTGGGTTTCTTTTTTCTGCGTTTGAAATATTCCTGCTTTTGCAAAAACTAGTTGCAGCTGGGCAGAATCACCTTCTTCGCCCCCTCCCACCCTTTCCCCACCCCGAGGGACGCCCTTACACGGGAACTGAACGACAACAGAGTTAAAATTGAACCCTGGGGTGGGGGTGGGGGGGGTCCTACCTTCCACTATCCCGTCAATATAACCCGCTTTCCAGAAGTCCTAGGGGGAGAGGCCGGCCGTACTCCCCCCTTCCCGACAATAAAACTCCCCCCCATCCTCCTTCTGAAGACAATAAAGCGAGGAGAAGGCCTCTTTATTTGCTGTGAAAATCATCACCCTTTCCGGCAATATAACCCCCGAAGAAAGGAGGGACGAGGAAGAGACCAGGCTGCATATCAAAGCGGAAAGAAGTGTTAAAAGGGTCTGTTGCCTCAATATGACAGATAGACCTCAAACCCCCAGACAATGGAGCTCGGGGAAAAAAAATAGACCTCACAACTCGTGTACAAAGAGAAATGGATTAGCATGAGAACCGGGCCCCGGTGCCGGCTTTCTTCCTCCCCATGCCATTTTAAAGGCTCGGCTGAGGACAGTTTCCACAATTTTCGCGTTGAACCTAATTTACGGCTGGGCCTGGAGGGGCCGGAGAAAAGACAAGCCAAACTGGACGGCGGCGGTGACTTTATTTACCCTCTCCTTTCGCCCAGGATTCACACCAGCACAGCCTCTGACCGAACGGAGAGACCCGGGAGAGAAAACGGACGGTTGTGGGGAGGGAATCCGTCTAGCAAGTCGAGTGCATTGGCCCAAGCGCTTAGTCCAGGGCTCTGCACACTGTAAACTCTCAATAAGTAGTGCCAGCGATTGACTGGAAGCGATCTAATCCTGAGTCGCGCTCCCCTCTCACACCTTCTGGGTTTTCCAAACACCCTTTTAGCCTAGTTATTTCGGGGAAGAAACGATTGAAGGAAGAGGTCAAATCCCAAAAGAAAGGTTGGGGGATTCCCTCCCAAATGGCAAGCGGAGCTATGCGGGAAGCTCTGAACAGCTGGAGTAGGAGCTAGTTCAGAAACGGTGAAAACCTCAAAGAGGACTGCTGCTAGATTGTAAGATTCGCCCGACGGGGTGCCGGTCGGATCCGATCAATCAATCGCACCTAAGCGCTTACTGTGAGCAGAGCACTGTACTAAGCACTCGGAGGAGTGCAACAGAGTGGGTAGACCCGTTCCCTCCCCTCGAAGGGTCTAGAGAGAGACATTAATATAAATTACAGGTAAGGACATAAGTGCTGTGGGGCTGAGAAAATAAATGTCTCTTTTAAACTATTACTAAACAAGGGGGTAGATACAAAATACTCTGGCCTGGCCCAGTCCCTTGCCCCATAGAGGACTCGGAGCACAAGCAGTACAGTGCTTTGCACGTAGTAAGCGCTCAATCTGCACAACTGAATGAAGTGGGAGGGAGAACAGGTATTGACTCTCCATTTTACAAAAGAGGAAACTGAGGCCCAGAGAAGTTAAGTGTTTCACCTGAGGTCACGCAGCAGGCAAGTGACAGATCCGGGATTAGAACCCAGGTCCTGACTCCACTTGGCCACGTTGCTTCTCCCTCCACCGCCCCCAATTATTAAAACAAATCCTGGAAATTGTTTTTAACGCGGATATAATGCCGACTGTCTAACCTGCCCATTTCTCTCCTCTTTAACTGACCTTTGTTGACGAAACTTTGAGGCATTTGAGAAGTCTCCCATTCAAAAACCTTCCATAAAGACGAACAGCTACTCTTTTGGTCCCGGACCACTCTTGCTTTCAACAGATCGGGCCGAGGCCCAGTCATCTGAACCCCCAGATTACATCCCGCCAACTAAGGAGGGGAACCCGCCAAGGCCAGAGAGAAGCAACACCCGCTCTGCGATCTTAAATTCCCCTGCACTTGAACCCGATTTCGGTACTTTGGGCAAATCCGGGTGCGAATTCCTCACCTCTCCCCACATACGTGTAACTGAGCCAGCTAGGAGGGCAAGACCCCGGGATAGAGACCCGATGGCAACAGGTCGCCCGAAAGGGAAACCGCGGCAGGGTCTACCTCGGTTTGAAAAGGGCTCTCTGTAGTTCTCCCAACAATTTCGAGCAGAGTGATCCTGGCCAGGGACTTCTCTGCTTGGGATCACAACGCTCCCCTGGGGATATAACTCTATTCCCTTTCTAAATTCTTTTTCTTTGCTGCGGTTCCCCTTTTACGGGACGGGTTTCCGGCCGAACGGGATTCTCCACCACGAATAACAGGAAGTTCTGAAATACCAAGACCACCTGTTGCTTTCTCCCCAAGGCCTTGGAACCTACAATCCTTAGGAATATTTAGAAATAACCGGGATCTAGGAGAAGGGATCGGGAGACCGAGACTCCAATCCCCGTTCAGCCCCTTGCCTGCTGTGTGACCTTGGACGAGTCACTTCACTGTGCTCCAGTATCTTCACCTGCCAGTCGATTTCTGTTTTCTCTCCTTCTCAGACTGTGAGCCTACTGTGGGACAGAGACAACGTCTGTTCTGCCTTGATTCTACCTAGCGCTTGGCGCGGAGTAAGCGTTTAACAGATAGCACGATTGTTACTTCTAATGTTGGGAGGGTGACGACGGGGATGGTTCGGAAACAGGTAGATTCCTTTGACTTGGAATCCACTGGTTGGTTTTATTAAATCTGAGCCTCTAGCCCAGCCCCCTGGTTCTTCGGATGATCACCCAAAACGTGGGAAAAAATGCACAGCAATTTTGCTTCCTGCTCGGGCTTCCAGTTAACCCACTCGGAGAGGGGCGGTTGGTAGAGAAGCAGCCTGGCTCAGTGGAAAGAGCCCGGGGTTGGGAGTCGGAGGTCATGGGTTCGAATCCCGGCTCCGCCACTTGTCAGCTGTGTGACTGTGGGCAAGTCACTTCTCTGGGCCTCAGTTACCTCATCTGTAAAATGGGGATTACCTGATTACCCTGTATCTACCCCCAGCGCTTAAAACAGCGCTCGGCACATAGCGCCTAACAAATACCAGCATTATTATTATTATTAGAGGTGAGAGTAAACACAAGTGCCTCTAGATTGGAAGCTTGTTGTGGGCAGGGAATATATTCGTTATATTATACTCTCCCAGGCCCTTGGCACAGTGTTCCGCACTTAGTACGTGCTCAGTGAACATGATCGATGGCCTGCCACTCGTCAGCTGTGTGACTGTGGGCAAGTCACTTAACTTCTCTGTGCCTCAGTTACCTCACATCTGTAAAATGGGGATTAACCGTGAGCTTCACGTGGGACACCCTGATTACCCTGTATCTAGCCCAGCGCTTAGAACAGTGCTCTGCACATAGTAAGCACTTAACAAATACCAACATTATTATTCATCTGTAAAACGGGGATTAACTGTGAGCCTCACGTGGGACACCCTGATTACCCTGTATCTAGCCCAGGGCTTAGAATAGTGCTCTGCACATAGTAAGCGCTTAACAAATCCCAACATTATTATAAATGAAAGACCCAGGCACACAGCCCGGGTTGCACTGTGCTGAGAGAGGGGCAGGGCTGGACGCCCATCAAGGGGCTCTTCAAAACGGGCCTCTAATATTTGTTATAAGACGGGTCCGGAGTCGAAGAGAAAGTGGACGATTTTGTGAGAAAAAAGAGCACAGGTCACTTCTTTCCTAGAAAGCCTTTCTCCTGCCTCCTCATGACGGCGAGCCCCAAGCTGAATGAAGAAGCCCCCAACCCAGAGCGCCCTGAAAGCCCAGGGCCTCAAGCAGAGATGCCTTCACCCCAAAGAGATCTCCCTGGACGTGGAGCCAGTTGGATGGGACTTGCAGAAGCAGCGTGGCTCAGCGGAAAGAGTCCGGGCTTGGGAGTCAGAGATCATGGGTTCGAATCCCGGCTCTGCCCCTTGCCAGCTGGGTGACTGTGGGCGAGTCACTCGACTTCTCTGGGCCTCAGTTCTCTCATTTGGAAAATGGGGATTAACTGTGAGCCTCACGTGGGACAGCCTGATGACCCTGTATCTCCCCCAGCGCTTAGAACAGTGCTCTGCACATAGTAAGCGCTTAACAAATACCAACGTTATTATTATTCAGTGGAGGCTGAGCAGTTCTTTGGGGAGAATGAGGAAATTCAAAAAAGGGGGTCGGGGAGGGGGCTCCTTCTGGGACTTGCCTTTGGGGAGGGGCTGCGAGGGACGAGTGAAGGGAGGTCTGTGGGAGTGTCACAGGCTCTTTTTGAGGAGGGAGGCTCCCCAAGTCCCTCTGGATCCGGGTCGGGTGAGGGATTGGCTAGGGTTTCCCCCTTGTCCACCCCCTTCGACAGTCTGCCCTAGTAAAATTCAGCTCTTCTCCATCTCCAAGCCACCCCTTCCCCCGAAAACCCTAAGGAACTGTCACGTTTGTGTCTGTGAGTGTAGTGTGAGCCCGTCACTGCGCCGGGATCGTCTCTATCGGAATCGTCCATTCCAAGCGCTTCGTACAGTGCTCTGTACATAGTAAGCGCTCAATAAATACTACTGAATGAATGAAAGCTTCAAGCGAGGGAAGAGGAGCCCGTCACTGGGCCGGGATGGTCTCCATCTGTTGCCGAATTGTCCATTCCAAGAGCTTAGTCCAGTGCTCTGCACATAGTAAGCGCTCAATAAATACCACTGAATGAATCCAGTGCTCTGCACATAGTAAACGCTCAATAAATACTACTGAATGAATCCAGTGCTGTGCACATAGTAAGCGCTCAATAAATACTACTCAATGAATCTTTGCATCCTCCCCAGCGCTTAGAACAGCCCTGGGCACTGACTAAGCGCTTAACAAACGTCTTCATGATCATCAATCGTGAAATCCGGGTGTGGAGGGGGAGAGCGGTCGCCCCCCGGTCGCCCCCCAATATCCGCTTAGTCCAGTGCCCTGCACATAGTAAGCGCTCAATAAATACTACTGAATTAATCGTGGCATCCTCCCCAACGCTTAGAGCGGCGCTGGGCCCAGAGTAAGCGCTTAACAAACGTCCTCCTCATCACGACGAACGGTGAAATCCGGGTGTGGAGGGGGAGAGCGGTCGCCCTCCCGGTGGCCCCCCAGCATCCGCTTAGTCCAGTGCTCTGCACATAGTAGGCGCTCAATAAACACTGCTGAATGAATCCTCGCATCCTCCCCGGCGCTTAGAGCAGCGCTGGGCCCAGAGTAAGCGCTTTAACAAACGTCGCTCAGTGGAAAGAGCACGGGTTTAGGAGTCAGAGGTCACGGGTTCTAATCCCGGCCCCGCCACCTGTCAGCTGTGCGACTTTGGGCAAGTCACTTCACTTCTCGGTGCCTCAGTTCCCTCCTGTGTAAAAGGGGGATTAAGAGTGTGAGCCTCACGTGGGGCGACCTGATGACCCCGTATCTACCCCGGCGCTTAGAGCGGTGCCGGGCACAGACTAAGCGCTCCTCAGACGCCCTCCTCGTCAGGACGAGCGGTGAAATGCGGGTGTGGAGGGGGAGAGCGGCGGCGGCGGCGGCCCCCGGGGCCGGCTTACCCGCGGCGGCCGACTGGACGGTCCTGCGCATCCACTCGTAGGCGACCTGCCTCTGGGCGGCGGGGGGCAGCGGGTGGGCTCCGGCGGCGGCCCCGGGCGGCGGCCCCCCGGGCCCGGGGGCGGCCGGGGCGCCGTAGTCGGGGGAGCCGTAGGGCCCCGGGGCGGGGGCGGCGGAGGGCCCGGCCCCGTAGACGCCCCAGTCCTCCCGGGGGGGCCCGTAGGGCGGCCCCCAGCCCGCGGGGGGCGGCGGCGGCGGCGGCGGCGGCTGCTGCTGCTGCTGCTGCTGCTGCTGCTGCTGCTGCTGCTGGCCGGGGCCGTCGAGGCCGGGGCCGGCCGGGTAGCCCATGTAGTCGGCGTACGGGGGGCCGGGCCCGAAGGACTGGCCGGCCAGGGGCCCCGGCCCGCCCCCGGCCCGCAGCGACCCCGGGTACATGGGGGGGCCCCGCTCGGCCGGGCAGCTCCCGAACATGGTGCGTCGCCGCTGGGCCCGCTGCCCCCGGCCCTAGGACATGCCTCCGGCCGGACGGCGACACCCCCGCTCCGCTGGCCCGGGCCCGGGCCCTACCTCAGGGCGGCGGCCCCTCCGCCACCCCGCCCGGCCCCGCACCATCTGCACCGGCCCCGCTCCTGCCTCCCCGGCCCCCACCCGCCTCAGGCCCCTCCCTCCCCGCCCCGGCCGAGCGCTCACGACCGGCCGGCGCGGCGTACTGAGCGCCTTGGGGGCCCGGCGGCCCCCGGCCCTCCCGGCCTGGGCTGTCGCCCCCGCCCCCTTCCGTCCTGGCCACTGGGAAGCCCTTGGGACGTGCGCTCATTCCGTAGTCTCTATCGAGCGCTTACTGGGCGACGGCCCTGGGCTAAGCGCTCGGAACAGGCATTCGCTCAGTCGTCTCGATCCAGCGCTTCCTCGGGGCGCAGCACTGGACTAAGCGCTCGGAATAGTCATTCATGCATTCGATAGGATTTACTGAGCGCTTACTGTGTGAGAGCCCTGGACTGAGCGCTCGGAATGGTCATTCATTCCCTCAGTGGTCTTTATCGAGAGCTTCCTCGGGGCGCAGCACTGGACTAAGCGCTCGGAATAGTCATTCATGCATTCGATAGGATTTACTGAGCGCTTACTGTGTGAGAGCCCTGGACTGAGCGCTCGGAATAGTCGTTCATGCATTCCATAGGATTTATTGAGCGCTTACTGTGTGAGAGCACTGGACTAAGCGCTTGGAATAGTCATTCATTCGATGGTCTTTATCGAGAGCTTCCTCTGGGCACAGCACTGGACTAAGCGCTTGGAATAGTCATTCACTCATTCATTCAATAGGATTTACTGAGCGCTTACTATGTGAGAGCACTGGACTAAGCGCTTGAAATAGTCATTCATTCAGTGGTCTTGATCGAGCGCTTCCCCTGGGCACAGCACTGGACTAAGCGCTCGGAATAGTCATTCATGCATTCGGTAGGATTTATTGAGCGCTAACTATGTGAGAGCACTGGACTAAGCGCCTGGAAGAGTCGTTCATGCATTCGATAGGATTTAGTGAGCGCTTACTATGTGAGAGCACTGGACTAAGCGCTTGGAATAGTCGTTCATTGGTCTTGATCGAGCGCTTCCCCTGGACACTGCACTGGACTAAGCGCTCGGAATAGTCATTCATTCATTCAGTACGTTTTATCGAGCCCTTCCCCTGGGCAGAGCACTGGACTAAGCGCTTGGAATAGTCATTCCTTCACTCAGTAGTCTTTATCGAGCGCTTCCTCTGGGCACAGCACTGGACTAAGCGCTCGGAATAGTCATTCATTCACTCAGTGCTCTTTATTGAGCGCTTCCCCTGGGCAGAGCACTGGACTAAGCGTTTGGAAGTCATTTATTCATTCAGTAGTCTTTATTGAGCGCTTCCTATGTGAGAGCACTGGACTAAGCGCCTGGAATAGTCGTTCATGCATTCGATAGGATTTATTGAGCGCTTACTATGTGAGAGCACTGGTCTAAGCGCTTGGAATAGTCATTCATTCAATGGTCTTGATCGAGCGCTTCCCCTGGGCACTGCACTGGATTAAGCGCTCGGAATAGTCATTCATTCACTCAGTACTCTTTATTGAGCTCTTCCTCTGGGCACAACACTGGACTAAGCGCTCGGAATAGTCATTCATGCATTCGGTAGCATTTATTGAGCGCTTACTATGTGAGAGCACTGGACTAAGCGCTTGGAATAGTCATTCCTTCACTCAGTAGTCTTTACCGAGCACTTCCCCTGAGCACAGCGCTGGACTGAGCGCTTGGCATAGTCATTCATTCACTCAGTGCTCTTTATTGAGCGCTTCCCCTGGGCAGAGCACTGGACTAAGCGTTTGGAAGTCATTTATTCATTCAGTAGTCTTTATCGAGCGCTTACTATGTGAGAGCACTGGACTGAGCGCTTAGAATAGTCATTCATTGAGTGGTCTTTATCGAGCGCTTCCTCTGGGCACAGCACTGGACTAAGCGCTAGGAATAGTCATTCATGCATTCGATAGGATTTATTGAGCGCTTACTGTGTGAGAGCACTGGACTAAGCGCTCGGAATAGTCATTCATTCACTCAGTAGTCTTTATCGAGCGCTTCCCCTGGGCACAGCGCTGGACTGAGCGCTTGGCATAGTCCTTCATTCATTCAGTACTCTTTATCCAGCGCTTTCCCTAGGCAGAGCACTGGACTAAGCGCTTGGAATAGTCATTCATTCATTCAGTACTCTTTATCGAGCGCTTCCCCTAGGCAGAGCACTGGACTGAGCGCTTGGAATATTCATTTATTCATTCGATAGGATTTATTGAGCGCTTACCATGTGAGAGCACTGGACTCAGCGTTTGGAATCGTCATTCATTCACTCCGTTTATTGAGCCCTTCCCCTGGGCACAGCGCTGGACTGAGCGCTTGGAATAATCATTCATTCACTCAGTGCTCTTTATCGAGCGCTTCCCCTGGGCAGAGCACTGGACTCAGCGTTTGGAAGTCTTTCATTCATTCAGTAGTCTTTATTGAGCGCTTACTATGTGAGAGCGCTGGACTAAGCGCTTGGTATAATCATTCATTCCTTCAGTGATCTTTATCGAGCGCTTCCTCTAGGCAGAGCACTGGACTAAGCGCTTGGAATAGTCATTCATTCATTCACTGGTCTTTATCGAGCGCTTACTATGCGAGAGCACTGGACTAAGCGCTTGGAATAGTCATTTATTCAGTGGTCTTTATTGAGCGCTTCCTCTAGGCAGAGCACTGGACTAAGCGCTTGGAATAGTCATTCATTCATTCATTCAGTGGTCTTTATTGAGCGCTTCCCCTAGGCAGAGCATTGGACTAAGCGCTTGGAATAGTCATTCATTCATTTGATAGTCTTTATTGAGCGCTTCCTCTAGGTAGAGCACTGGACTAAGCGCTTCGAATACATTCATTCAATAGTCTTTATCGAGCGCTTCCCCCGGGCCCAGCACTGGACTAAGCACTTGGAATAGTCATTCATTCATTCAATAGTCTTTATTGAGCGCTTCCTCTGGGCACAGCACTGGACTAAGCGCTTGGAATGGACAGTTGGGCCACAGATAGACAATCCCAGCCCAATAAAGGGTTCACAGTCTAAACGGGGGAGACAGACAGCAAAACAGAACACGACGAAACAAATGAGCACTCTAATAATAATGTTAATAATGTTGGTATTGGTTAAGCGCTTACTATGTGCAGAGCACCGTTCTAAGCGCTGGGGGAGATACAGGGTCATCAGGTCCCACGTGAGGCTCACAGTCTTCATCCCCGATTTCCAGATGAGGGAACTGAGGCCCAGAGAAGTAAAGTGACTTGCCCAAGGTCACACAGCTGACAAGCGGCGGAGCCGGGATTCGAACCCATGAGCTATGACTCCCAAGCCCAGGCTCTTTCCACTGAGCCACGACTAAACCCTAGGTGGCAAGGGGGGATAGAGGATGATCGGGTCTGACGCAGACCCTGTCCCACATGGGGCTCACAGCCAAAGGGGGAGGGAGAAGAGAACTGACAGTGAGGAAACTGAGGCACAGAGACATGTAGGGACTCGCCTGAGGACATTAGAACCCAGGTCCTCTGACTCCCAGGCCAGGGTTCTTTGCTCCTCCCCATCTCTCTTGCCTCTCAACCCCTCTAATAATAATAATAATACTTATGGTATGGTATGGACAATCCGATTGTCCCGTGTGGGGCTCACATCTTTTAATCCCCATTTTTACAGATGAGGTAACTGAGGCACAGAGAAGTTAAGCGACTTGCCCAAGGGCACCCAGCAGACGAGTGGCCGAGCCGGGATTAGAACGCATGACCTCTGACTCCCAAGCCCGTGCTCTTTCCACTGAGCCACGCTGCTTCTCTAGACTGTAAGCTCGTTGTGGGCAGGGAGCGTGGCTCAGTGGAAAGAGCCTGGGCTTCGGAGTCAGAGGCCATGAGTTCGACTCCCGGCTCTGCCACTTGTCAGCTGGGTGACTGTGGGCAGTCACTTAATTTCTCTGTGCCTCAGGGACCTCATCTGTAAAATGGGGATGAACTGTGAGCCTCACGTGGGACAACCTGATTACCCTGTATCTACCCCAGCGCTTAGAACGGTGCTCTGCACATAGTAAGCGCTTAACAGATACCAACATTATTACCAGCTCCCTTCTATCGGACGCTCTCAAGTCCGTATTCCGGTGCTCTGCACGCAGTAAGTGCTCAATAAATATGAATCATTGATTTTAGGTCTTTCAGCACCTAAGTGGTTATGGGCTTTTGCCCGCCCGCCCCTCTGGGACTACATCGGGACATTTCGCCTCACTCCAGTATCCCCAGAACTGGGGGACAGGGGTCTTCATCACTCCCCCCACCCTAGAAACGGCTTCCCCCAAGCCCCTCCAACCAAGTCTGCACCTTCTGCTGTGGTCTCCCTCCCTCCGAACCTCCCACCTGGGAAACCCGGACACCTGGGTCCACCTGGGAACCGGGAAGGTGGGATAGTGACTTTCCCTCAAGCTACCCGCCTTTTGTTGTTGGGGCCTTAAATCGCCAACCCTGGGCCCTCCTGTCCCCGCTGCTCTTCCCGAATGGCAGAAAGGGTGGGGAGGAGGGGAGGGTCGGAGCCGGTCCACTCCGTCCACCAGAGTCGACCGGTCCAGCGGTCCTCCACGGCAGGGGCTGGGGGAGAGGCAGTCCCCTCCGAAACGGAACAAGGAAGCAGCGTGGCCTTAGCGAGAAGAGCCCCAGCCTGGGTTCTGCCATTGCTTGCTGTGTGACCTTGGGCGAGTCATTTAATTTCCCAGTATCCTCCACCATAAAATGGGGATTAAACACCTGTTCCATTCTACTCGGGCGGTGAGCCCCATGCGTGACAGGGACCGTGTCCAACCTAGTTAACCTGTATGGCACCTAGTAAGCACTTAACAAATACCATGAAAAAATATATATATATGTATATATATTTATATACATATATATGTAAGAAAAAAAGCAAGGCCAAGAGCCCTTCTGAGCTGGCAAGGCCTGCTGTGGGCTTCCAAGGGGGCCTTTCCTGAGCTGTGCAGCGGGATTTGGATCCAGCTTGTGGTTCCCGGCTCCTGGAACATGCCTGGGGAGGCGGCCTCCTGCCCTGCTCTACGGTGAGCCCATCCCAGCTCCGAATGCCTGCACTTTGACACTCTGGACGGCTGGGAAGGCACCTGACGGCTCCTCTGATAAAATGTGAGTTCTTCCCCCATGACCCTTGATCCCTGTGAATTTTTTTCTGATTTTATGGTATTTGTTAAGTGCTTATTATGAGCCAGGCACTGTACTGAGCACTGGGATAGATACTAGCTAATTAGGTTGATCCCGGTCTCTGTCCCACCTGGGGCTCACCGTCTCAATCCCCATTTTACGGATGAGGTAGCTGAATTCCAAGGCCAAAGCTTCGACCAGATCCATTCATTCAGTAGTATTTATTGAGCACTTACTATGTGCAGGGCACTGTACTAAGCGCTTGGAGTGGACGATTCGGCAACAGATAGAGACCATCTATCTGCCCATCGACGGGCTCCCAGTCTAATCGGGGGAGACGGACGGACAAAAACAAGACAACTTAATCGCCATAAATAGAATCAAGGGGATGGACACCTCATTAACGAAATAAAATAGGGTAATAAAATAAATAGGGTAATAAAAATATATACAAATGAGCGGCATTCCTGATTAATCAGAGTCCACTCTGTGCTCAGCGGGGACCCGGCCTGGCTCCTCCCCATCCGCTTCCACGGGTCCACTGGGGGACTGAGGCCCGTTAGCTTGATCACTGTGGGCCTGATCCTGGCTCAGGTCCACTGGACCGTAAGCTCCTTGAGGGCAGGGATTGTGTCAACCAACTCTATTGTATTCCCCCGGGTGCTCAGTATAGTGTTTTTCACAAAGTAAGCGCTCAATAAATGCCACTGATCGATCAATTGAATCTTGTTGATTCCATCTAGCTTAGTCTAGTCCAGCTAGGGAGGCCCCTGGGGTAAAAAGCACAGGATGTGACCTAGGTCAAAAGGGAAGTAGCCCTACCCGCGGATGGTAGCTGCCTGATGTGGCCATGGCGGGGTAATAATGATAATGATGGCATTTGTTAAGCACTTACTATGTGCAAAGCACTGATCTAAGCACTGAGGATATAAGGTGATCAGGTTGTCCCACATGGGGCTCACAGTCTTAATCTCCATTTGACAGATGGGGTCACTGAGGCCCAGAGAAGTGAAGTGACTTGCCCAAAGTCACACAGCTGACAAGTGGCAGAGCCGGGATTTGAACCCATGACCTCCGACTCCCAAGCCCGGGCTCTTTCCACTGAGCCACACGGCTTCGAGTATTGTTCTTCCCCTTGATTCTATTATTGCTATTGTTCTCGTCTATCCGTCTCCCCCGATAAGACCGTGAGCCCGTCCAAGGGCAGGGACCGTCTCTATCTGTTACCGATTTGTCCATTCCAAGCGCTTAGTACAGTGCTCTGCACATAGTAAGTGCTCAATAAATACTATTGAATGAATGAATGAATCAAGATGGGATAAGCCTTGGATTTCCCACCTGTTCAAAGTGCTACCTTCCGGTACGGGCAGTCCTCCATTCATTCAATCATATTTATTGAGTGCTTAGTGTCTGCAGGGGACTGTACTGAGCGCTTGGGTAGACCATAAGCTCATCGTGGGCAGGGAATGTGTCTACCAACTCTATTATATTGTACTCTCCTAAGTACCATCTAGCTCAGTATTCACTCATTCATTCAATAGTATTTATGGAGCGCTTACTATGTGCAGAGCGCTGGACTAAGCGCTTAGGAATGGACAATTTGGCAACAGTTAGAGACCATCCCTGACCACTGATGGGCTCACAGAGAAGCAGCATGTCTCAGTGGAAAGAGCCCAGGCTCGGGAGTCTGAGGTCATGGGTTCAAATTCCAACTCCGTCACTCGTCAGCTGGGTGACTGTGGGCGAGTCATTTCACTTCTCTGTGCCTCAGTGACCTCATCTGGAAAATGGGGATGAAGACTGTGAGCCTCACGTGGGACAACCTGATGATCCTGTATCTCCCCCAGCACTTGGAACAGTGCTCTTCTCATGGTAAGCGCTTAACGAATACCAACATTATCATTATTATTAATTTGGGGAGAGAGACGGACAAAAACAAGACAACATAATCACCATAAATGGAATCAAGGGGATGGACACCTCATTAACAAAAGAAATAGGGCCATAAAAATATAGACGAACGAGCCCAGTGCTGAGGGGAGGGGAAGGGAGAGGGGGAGGAGCACAGGGAAAGGGGGGAAAGGGGGCTTAGCTGAGGGGAGGTGAAGGGGGGGGAGAGAGGGAGCAGAGGGAAAAGGGGAAGCTCAGTCTGGGAAGGCCTCTTGGAGGAGGTGAGCTGTCACAGAGCTCTGCACACAGCAAGAGCCCAAGAAAGACCACTGATTGATGGGAAAGGTCACTGAGCAGAAGTTGACTGTCCGACTCTGGGAAGAAAATCCACTGGCCACCGCAGGATAGGCTTGAATGGGTTTGGCTCTTCTGGGGCAAACTTTGACTGACTTCACCTTTATGGTCATAAATTGGGTCACTGGACTCCCCCCCCCCCCCCCCCACCAATCTTGCTCCACTACTCCTTCACCCCTAGTGACTATATGAGTTGGGGGAAGAGGAGGTAGAACGGCGTTCCAAGACTATGGCATTCTGGAATGTCTTGGCCACAAAGTCCCAAACCGCGCTGGAACCGAAAATGGACGCGGAACGAGCAGGCTCCATCCAGACTTGGCTGTCCAAGCATTTAAAGGGAGCAAGAGCTGATCTGATGGGGTGAGCCAGGTTTGGCCCGGTTCTCGGATATTTTCAATTGAACATTTAATTCGGTGTGCGACGACTCTGTGCCGAGCGGCATACTAAGTGAAAATGAATTAGTTTACGTGATTCCTGCCCTCAAGGAGCTGGCAATCTAGAAAGGGGAACACACACTAAAATTAACTAGCCCTTGGAGGAAGCAACAGAGTGTAAAGATAGGGCTGGAGTAAGAGTACTCAAGTGCTGAAGTATCCTACTCTATTTTAATTTCCCCTACGTATAACCTACGTCCCCCTGCGGACCGTAAGCTTCTTGTGGGCAGGGTTAGTGTCTCCCAACTCTATCGCTTAGCAATAATAGTGCTCGGCGCACAGTAAGCTTTCATAAATATTTTCATTACCCTATTTATTTTGTTAATGAGATGTTCATCCCCTTGATTCTATTTATTGCTATTGTTTTTGTCTGTCTGTCTCCCCCGATTGGACTGTAAGCCCCTCAATGGGCAGGGACTGTCTCTATCTGTTGCCGATTTGTACATTCCAAGCGCTTAGTACAGTGCTCTTGGTAAGCGCTCAATAAATACTATTGAATGAATGAATAAATACCATCGACTGAATATTATAAGATAGGGATATGCGGAGGCTTGCTGAAGGAGATGTGATTTCAGAATGTATTTATCATTTATATAAATTTATTTATATTATTTATTTATATAAATTTATTATTAATCAATTACTTATAACTGATTTACTTATATTAATGTCAGTCTCCCCCTCTAGACCGTAAGCTTGTTGTGGGCGGGGAATATATCTGCTTGTTGTTACGATATACTCTCCCCAGTGTTTAGTACAGTGTTCTGCACAGAGATATATAGGACCGAACGAATGAAGATATGCTCCATAAATACGATCGAATGGGTGACTGAAAAGAAGAACCTTGAGAACGGAGAGAGCAGTGGTTCACCAAATCCGGAGGGCGAGGGAGGGCAAGAGCACGAGGTTTGTGGCCTGAGGCATGAGAATGAGGCCACCATCAATGGAAGCATCTTCACCTGCCCACATTCATTCATTCAATCGCCTTTATTAATAATAATAATAATAATAATGTTGGTATTTGTCAAGTGCTTACTATGTGCAGAGTACTGTTCTAAGCACTGGGGTAGATACAGGGTCATCAGTAAGCACTTACTATGTGAAGAGCACTGTTCTAAGCACTGGGGTAGATACAGGGTCATCAGGTCGTCCCACGTGAGGCTCACAGTCTTCATCCCCATTTTACAGATGAGGGAACTGAGGCCCAGAGAAGTGAAGTGACTTGCCCACAGTCACTCAACTGACAAGTGGCAGATTCAGGATTCGAACCCATGACCTCTGACTCCCAAGCCTGGGCTCTTTCCACTGAGGCACGCTGCTTCTCAGCCACACTGCTTTAGTGATTGCTTCCTGTGTGCAGAGCACTGTACTAAGCACGGACCCCTCCCAGGGGGATTCACTCTGGAACGGGTCCCGTGGGGGACCGTCCAAATCTAAAGAGGTGGTTGGGAATGTGCAAAGCACTGTTCTAAGTGCTTGGGAGAGGACAGTACCAGAGAATGAGCAGCCATGTCCCCTGCCCATAAGGAGCTTAATAATAACGGTGTTAAGTGCTTACTATGTGCCAGGGACTATACTCAGTGCTGTGGTAGATAAAGCGTGGCTCAGTGGAAAGAGCCCGGGCTTGGGAGTCAGAGGTCATGGGTCCGAATCCCGGCTCTGCCCCTTGTCAGTTGGGTGATTGTGGGCAAGTCACTTCTCTGTGCCTCAGTTCCCTCATCTGTAAAATGGGGATGAAGACCGTGAGCCTCACGTGGGACAACCTGATGACCCTGTATCCGCCCCGGCGCTTAGAACAGTGCTCTGCACATAGTAAGCGCTTAACAAATAGCAACATTATTATTATTATTATTATACAAGGTAATTGGGTTGGATGCAGTCCCTGTCCCACATGGGGCTCACATTTTAAAATCCCCATTTTACGGAAGAGGTAACTGAGGCACCAGAAGAACCGAGTGACTCGCTCAAGGTCACGCAGCCGACAAGTGGCGGGGCAGAGATTAGAACCCAGGTCCTTCTGATTCCCAGGCCCTTTCTCTATCCACTAGGCCATGCCGCTTCCCCAGCTGCTTTCCCTCTAGCTTACAGCCTAGACGATGAGCTGCTCGGAGCTGGGAATCTCAAAATGACACCCAGGATGAAGCGCCGGTCCCCGAGTGGGATTTGGGAGCACCAAGACTTGGAAAAGTGGGAAAGGGGCAGATGTGAGTCAGTCATTCCCTTATTTCTTTTCCCTCCACTCCCCTCTCTTTCTCCCCTTCCTCTAGCGGCCCTTCTCTGTGGGCTGCAGGAATGACAGCTGGGGGTGGGGACAGCCAGAGGAGGAAAACTATTTTAACCGCAGAAGAGCGGAGGAGCCTCCGTCAGTATTGTCCGTGTTCTTTGAAAGAAAGGGGTGGTTATTCTAGAGGGGACCGGCCAGCTGTCCTTCTTCTCCCTGGGGACGGATGGAGAAGAAAGGATCTTCAACAGAAGCGAGAGGGATTTGGTTAGACGGCAGCACTTCCTGACGGGGAGGTGACCTAATCAATGGAAAGCGTTCATTCATTCATTCATTCAATAGTATTTATTGAGCGCTTACTATGTGCAGAGCACTGTACTAAGCGCTTGGGATGAACAAGTCGGCAACAGATAGAGACAGTCCCTGCCGTTTGACGGGCTTACAGTCTAATCGGGGGAGACGGACAGACAAGAACAATGGCAGTAAACAGCGTCAAGGGGAAGAACATCTCGTAAAAACAATGGCAACTAAATAGAATCAAGGCGATGTACAATTCATTAACAAAATAAATAGGGTAACGAAAATATATACAGTTGAGCGGACGGGTACAGTGCTGTGGGGATGGGAAGGGAGAGGTGGAGGAGCAGAGGGAAAAGGGGAAAATGAGGCTTTAGCTGCGGAGAGGTAAAGGGGGGATGGCAGAGGGAGTAGAGGAGGAAGAGGAGCTCAGTCTGGGAAGGCCTCTTGGAGGAGGTGATTTTTAAGTAAGGTTTTGAAGAGGGAAAGAGAATCAGTTTGGCGGAGGTGAGGAGGGAGGGCGTTCCAGGACCGCGGGAGGACGCGACCCGGGGGTCGACGGCGGGATAGGCGAGACCGAGGGACGGCGAGGAGGTGGGCGGCAGAGGAGCGGAGCGTGCGGGGTGGGCGGTAGAAAGAGAGAAGGGAGGAGAGGTAGGAAGGGGCAAGGTGACGGAGAGCCTTGAAGCCTAGAGTGAGGAGTTTTTGTTTGGAGCGGAGGTCGATAGGCAACCACTGGAGTTGTTTAAGAAGGGGAGTGACATGCCCAGATCGTCTCTGCAGGAAGATGAGCCGGGCAGCGGAGTGAAGAATAGACCGGAGCGGGGCGAGAGAGGAGGAAGGGAGGTCAGAGAGAAGGCTGACACAGTAGTCTAGCCGGGATATGACGAGAGCCCGTAATAGTAAGGTAGCCGTTTGGGTGGAGAGGAAAGGGCGGATCTTGGCGATATTGTAGAGGTGAAACCGGCAGGTCTTGGTAACGGATAGGATGTGTGGGGTGAACGAGAGGGACGAGTCAAGGATGACACCGAGATTGCGGGCCTGCGGGACGGGAAGGATGGTCGTGCCATCCACGGTGATGGAGAAGTCTGGGAGCGGACCGGGCTTGGGAGGGAAGATGAGGAGCTCAGTCTTGCTCATGTTGAGTTTTAGGTGGCGGGCAGACATCCAGGTGGAGACGTCCCGGAGGCGGGAGGAGATGCGAGCCTGAAGGGAGGGGGAGAGGACAGGGGCGGAGATGTAGATCTGCGTGTCATCTGCGTAGAGATGGTAGTCAAAGCCGTGAGAGCGAATGAGTTCACCGAGGGAGTGAGTGTAAATGGAGAACAGAAGAGGGCCAAGAACTGACCCTTGAGGAACTCCAACAGTTAAAGGATGGGAGGGGGAGGAGGCTCCAGCATAGGAGACCGAGAATGATCGGCCAGAGAGGTAAGAGGAGAACCAGGAGAGGACAGAGTCCGTGAAGCCAAGGTGAGATAAGGTATGGAGGAGGAGGGGATGGTCGACAGTGTCAAAGGCAGCAGAGAGGTCAAGGAGGATCAGAATGGAGTAGGAGCCATTGGATTTGGCAAGAAGGAGGTCATGGGTGACCTTAGAGAGAGCAGTCTCGGTAGAGTGGAGGGGACGGAAGCCAGATTGGAGGGGGTCTAGGAGAGAATGGGAGTTAAGGAATTCTAGGCATCGATTGTAGACGACTCGTTCTAAGATTTTGGAAAGGAAGGGTAGTAGGGAGATAGGACGATAACTGGAGGGGGAAGTGGGGTCAAGAGCGGGTTTTTTTAGGATGGGGGAGACGTGGGCGTGTTTGAAGGCAGAGGGGAAGGAGCCCTTGGAGATTGAGTGGTTAAAAATAGAAGTTAAGGAAGGGAGGAGGGCAGGGGCGATGGTTTTAAGAAGGTGAGGCGTTGCCAAGGGAGGTGGTGGAGTCGGCTAACTCTAGGGCTTGCAATCCATCTATCAATCGGTGGTGTTTATTGAGCACTCACTCTGTGCGGAGTTGTACAATTTTGTTGCCGAACTGTAATAATAATGTTGGTATTTGTTAAGCGCTTACTATGGGCCGAGCACTGTTCTAAGCGCTGGGGTAGATACAGGGTAATCAGGTTGTCCCACTTGGGGGTCACAGTCTTAATCCCCATTTTACAGATGAGGTAACTGAGGCACCGAGAAGTCAAGTGACTTGCCCAAAGTCACACAGCTGACAGGTCCAAGCGCTTAGTACAGTGCTCTGCACATAGTAAGCGCTCAATAAATACTATTGAATGAATGAATGAACTGCATTAAGTGTTTGGGACAATACAATACAGATGACAGACACGATCCTTGCCCTCAAGAAACTTGGTGACACCTTATCATTATTACTATTATTATTATTATCACCATAATAATGATAATAGTGGAATTTAATAATAATGTTGGTGTTAAGCCCTTACACTGTTCTAAGCACTGGGATAGATACAGGGTCATCAGGTTGTCCCACGTGAGGCTCACAGTCTTCATCCCCATTTTCCAGATGAGGGAACTGAGGCCCAGAGAAGTGAAGTGACTTGCCCACAGTCACCCAGCTGCCAAGTGGCAGAGCTGAGATTCGAACCCATGACCTCCGAGTCCCAAGCCCGTACTCTTTCCACTGAGCCACGCTGTAAGCACTTGCTTTGTGCCAGACACTGTAATAAGCACTAGGGTGGATGCAGGAAATCAGGTCAGCCCGAGTCCCTGTCCCATATGGAGCTCACAGTCTTGACCCTCATTTTACAGATGAGGGTCACTGAGGCACAGAGAAGTTAAGTGACTTGCCCAGGGTCACACAGCATACAAGTGGTGGAGCCGGGATTAGAACCCAGGTCCTTCTGACTCCCGGGGCCCAAGCTCTATCCACTAGGACCTTTTGAAGAACCTACAGTTGTAGGATTTTGAGGTACTCTAGAAGACAGCAGATGGTATTATTTACAGGAAAATGTGTCATTCCCCTAGACTGTAAGCTCTCGGAAGGCAGGGAAAATATCTACCTACTCTTTGTATTGTGCTCTTCGAAGCATTCAGTAGCGTGCTCTCGCTGTACAAAGTAGGCGCTCAATAAATACCATTGCTCGGTTGATTGAGTCTCCTTTGATGACCTGTTTTACTTGTGGGAGGTGGCCTGTCATCAGATCCTTTAGTCCCCATCTAATGACTTCTCTGTCCTGCCTGTCCCCAGTCCCTTCTCTGTCCACTGACTTTCACTATCAGAGACAGCTATCTTTCTGTATCCCGGAGCTTTATCCCTCTTTCTCTGTTCTTTTTTATCTTTTGTTTATCCCCCCCCCCCCACCTCCTCCTTGGGCTTTCTGGTTCTTGCCTGTTTCCTTATCTGCATTTTCCCCCAAATCCATTTGAATTCCCTCCAGGACATCTGAACTTTATTCTCCTTAGTGACCGGGCAGCCACCAGAGGCAGTTGTGGGGTGGAGGGTGGGAGCCGCGACGTGATACGGAGAAGCCCGAGGAGTTGGGGGGACAGCAGATCTTTATCGAGATGGTTTGGGGGGGCCGAGGGGGGTGGTGAGGGTGGAGGGGCGTGGAGGGGAGCTGCCTCAGAGTGAGCCAGGGGAGAGATGGATGGTCAGGGATGACCCCTGCAGCCCAGTCTTCTCAGCCCACCCTTTGGCCCTGAGAGATGCCAGTCACTAAGAAGAGGGGGCGAGTCGCCACAGTCAGCCGAGACGACAGGGAGGGCCACGGCAGGGCTCGGAGGGAGCGTATTGAGCAGTCAGTTGGTTAGGACTATTTATTGAGCACCTAATATAGGTGGAGAGCCACGCCCTGGGCCCAAGAAGTAGAGGGGAGGGGAGAGAAGACACAGGTCCTGCCCTGGAGGGGCTGACAGTCTGACAGGCTGACGGAAGGCCCACCCACACAAACATCCAAATCGACCTGTAAACGTAAGTAACAGAAACACGTCGGCCTGTCCTTTAATGAAACACTTGGACTGATGTCATCATGCGGGACAGGGACTCTGGATCCAAGCGTATTGTCTTGTAGCTACCCCAGTGGTTAGCGTAAACCTTGTTCACAGTCTGAACCGAAACGACAGTGATGACTGTTGTTTACCATCCAGAGTTGGGTGGAAAGACTCCTTGAAGGAGGGAGTTTCCATGAGCTTTTTAAAGGAAAGTCAACCAATCCATCCATTGTATTTACTGAGCACTTCCTGTGTGCAGAGCACTATTCAAAGTGCTTGGGGCAATCCAATCTAACAGTTTAAGAGAGTTGGTAGTCGCTTTCCCTGCTCACAACAAGCTTATAGTCTGGAGGATCCGGGCTAGGCTAAGAGGCAAGGAGATGACCCCGCTCAACGCTTTTAAGAGACCGGGACATCTGCGTGTCAGGTGGTGTGTGGGTGGGAGAGCCATGGAAGGGAGCTGGGGAAAAGGTTGGCTGGGTCGGAGCAGCAGCAGCGGGATTGCAGCAGGACGGTCCATCCATGAAGGACGGGAAGGACGCTTGGAGTGATCAGCTACTTATGAAGAGGCCCCCAAACTCCCCGGAAGGCAAGGGGCTGGTCCTGGGACTTCCTCCAGCTTCCTGAGCCTGGTCGTAGACTGGATTCGCAGGTGCTCTCTGAGCTATACGCGCGAAGAGCAGGAGGCGGGGAATGTAGCTGGCCCTGCCAGACTTTCCCCACCTGGTGACCCGATGGGGCCCGCCAACAAAGGGCTCCTGTCGGCGATGCTTGCTGGGACGGGTGCCGGGCCCTAGCCGTTCTGGGCTAGAAAGGATTTTGCCCTTTGGTATGATCCTGTACGCTTCGGCACGCCCAGAAAGTATAAGCAAGCCCAGAGGCCGCTGAATTTTTTATAGCTCATTACAAGGCACAGGGCGAGTGAGGTGCGATGGTGAGGAGGAGAAAAAGGCAGATTCCCAGAGGAAGGAGGAAAACCACAGAGGGGTTTCCTTTTTCTATTTTCAGTTTCCAATCTCGGACGGGTTTTCCGGGCTTTTCTGGGGGCCGGGGAAGAAATTAGACAGGTCACCACTTGGAACTCTCTCACACCGATGGCGGGGATGAGGTTGTGGGAGGGGTGGGGGACACTTGCAAGAGTGTCTTTCTAGTGGAAAGAGCACAAGGACCAGTCAGTGGTGGTAAAGAGAGCACTGGGATAAACTGGTCTGCCCACCTAAAAAGATGGTGGATTCAGCATGGCTCAGTGGGAAGAGCCCGGGCTTGGGAGCCAGAGGTCATGGCTTCTAATCCCGGCTCCACCACTTGTCAGCTCTGTGACTTTGGGCAAGTCACTTCGCTTCTCTGTGCCTCAGTGACCTCATCTGGAAAATGGGGATGAAGACCGTGAGCCCCACGTGGGACCACCTGATCACCTTGTATCCCCCCCAGCACCTAGAACAGTGCTTCGCACATAGTAAGCCCTTAACAAATACCACCATCATTATTATTATGATTATAAATCCAGATCCTGAACACACCCTGCCCTCCCACAAGAGCCCCCATCTCCCTTGCAGAGAGAAAACTCGCCCTCTAAGACACTGTACAACCCAGACAAATCATTTAACCCCCCTGGTTTCAGTTTCCTCATCTGTAAAATCAGCTTAGTGGTGGGATATGTTGAGCACCTACTGACTTAGGAACACTGTACTAAGTGTTTGGGAGGGTCTAATACCCACATTCCCTCATTCTCTGCCCTCACAGAGTTTATAATCTAAAGGGGGAGATAATACTAATAGTCATAGTCACAGTATTTACTGTGTGCAGACCCCCCGTATTAAGGGCTGGGAGAGAACACACAGATGCGACTTAAACTGTGACACCCTCTGCAACTCTCCGAGGTGTCTAAGAGTCTGAGGAGCAAGATGTCAGGAAGAAATTCAGCTCTCTCAGGGTGAAAGAAAGAGCTGAGTAGTAAGCTGAGTAAGAAAGTGGATGTCCAGATGCTCAGGATTTGAATGTATGATTTACAAGGCAAACACCTTCATTAATGTTGAACATTGATATTTCCCTCCCACCTGGTTTTTCTTAGGTCCGGATTAATTCCCCTCAGATTGTGAGATGACCAATCCAAACTCTAGTCTCTAAAATCCCAGATTTCCCAGCTGATTTCCTATTGCTTCCTACCTCCCCCTTCCCATTTGCTACTTCCTACTGGCTGTATGTCTGCCTGGAAAAATAGTCCGTTCAGGAGTCTGGGAGAGGACCCCAGTGGAGATGCTTGAAGAGATTTACTGATAATCTGCCCATCCCCAAGGGGAAGTGTCTTGCAGTGTCTTAGATGCAGGATGACGTCTCACTCCCGAGGAGTCAATTGATGTAGGGCTTAAATAATGTCAGCGGGGCCGAATCAAGAGTGAGTGGGAGGAGAGGGTCAGAGTGGAGACTGCAATCAATCAATCAATCCTATTGATTGAGGGCTTACTCAATAAACACTGTGGCCTAGTGGAATGAGCATGGCTCTTGGAGTCAGAGGACCTGACTTCTAATCCTGCCTCTGCCACTTGCCTTCTGTGGCTCAGTTTCCTCCTATGTAAAAAAAGCTCATGAATCTTCTCTGTGGCTCAGTTTCCTCCTCTGTAAAAAAAAATCCCTGTTCTCCCTCCCCCTTAGACTATGAGTCCCATGGGGGCTGGGGACTGTGTCCACTCCGATTTTCTTTTACCTCTTCCAGGGCTTAATACGATGCACCTAATAAGCACCTAAATATCAGCTATTTCACTGTTCCACACGAGGTTCACACTCTGGGGGGATGGAGAACAAGTATTGAATCCTCAGTATTCAGATAGGAAACTGAGGCCCAGAGAAATTGAGACAGCCCACCCCCCCCCCACCCCAACTCCACCCTCTTGCTCCAGTTATCCACTGTCACCTTGTTTCTGGTTCCTGATGCTCATGGGACTACGTGCCCCATGTAGCCCACAGTACCTCAGCGCTCAGTACAGTGCCTGGCACATAGTAAGCATTTAAAAATACCACGATTATTATTATTATTATTATTGCAAATCCCTGGCAGCCTAGGGTGGTGATCACTGGGATTCGCTTTCCATCAGGTTTAGCATTCCGGTGGCCGGGGCCAGAAACAGGAGGGGCAGGGAAAAGAATGATAATGGTGGTGTTTGTCAAGCCTTTCCTATGTGCTAAGCATCACACTAAGCACTTGGTTAGCTATAACTCAGTCCCTGTCCCTTACTGAAATCAGATTCTAAGTAGGAGGGGGAAGAGGTATTAAATCCCCATTTTTACTGAATCCCCATTTTGCAGATGAGGAGCCAGAGGCCCGGGGAAGTGAAGCGACTTGCCCAAGCAGGTGGCTGAGCGGGATTAGAACCCAAGCCCTCTGACTCCCAGTCCCATGCTCTTTCCACTACGCTACGCTGTTTCTTGAAGGAGAGCCCGACCAAGTCGGGCTTCAGATTTCCGGCCATCCTGGAGTCCAAAGGAGAATCCTTTTCAGCCTCCTCCTCTGCATTGGACGCCACACTTTCCGATAGACGGGGTACGATTCACCCTCCTGTTCTCTCCGCGAATGTCTGGCACCTGAGCCAGGAGGAGGAGAAAGACATTCAGATCACATTAGTTCCACCGTGGGCCAGGGAGACAGAAACCGCCGCTTCCGACCTCCACTCAAGGACACCCGCCTTGAGCTGGGGGTGACGCCACGAAGCAGTGTGGCTCAGTGGAAAGAGCCTGGGCTTCGGAGTCAGAGGTCATGGGTTCGACTTCCGGCTCTGCCACTTGTCAGCTGTGTGACTGTGGGCAAGTCACTTCACTTCTCTGTGCCTCAGTTCCCTCATCTGTAAAATGGGGATTAACTGTGAGCCTCACGTGGGACGACCTGATGACCCTGTATCTACCCCAGCGCTTAGAACAGTGCTCTGCACATAGTAAGCGCTTAACAAATACCAAAATTATTATTACCTACGCACGCCCTGGCTAAGAAAAGAGGTCTCCTCCTTAGGGACAAGCTGGCTGGGTAGCTGAGCCTCGCTCAGTTGTTCAAACTCCTATAAGACGATCTCTCCCACTTTTCTTAAGAGTGGATCGATGAATCAACGGTATCTATTGAGCGCTTACTGGGTGCGGAGCACTGTACTAAGCACTCGGGAGCCGGGAGAGTTGGCAGACACATTCCCGGCCTACCAGGAGTTTATGGTCTAGAGGGAACCTGTGGATGATATCAGCCGGACACTGGGGGCCCCGGGTAGGACAGGAATTGGGCCTGACCTGATTATGGTGTGTCTCCCCCAGGGCTTTAACACAGTGCTTGGCACAGTCTAAAAACCCGACCAATACCCCAGTCATTATCATTCTCTCCCCCTCCCCCAGCTTTATGGCGGTGGCTTTGGCATCGGGGCTTGGGATGCAGGAAGTCAGGGGGAGGGGAGAAAGAGGGAGGAGGGTGAGGAAGGGGGGTGGTGGTCATAAATTTTAACCTTTGAACGTTTCCTTCTGCAAACAGATTGTCTGGGTGCCTCACAACCTCTGCCTGGGAAGGAACTCCTAGCAACCTGGGAAAAGCTGGCTCTCAGCAAACCGGTCGGGAGCTAAGGTGGGTCTTCAAAGAATCCACTTATCTCCCCGCTAACTCCTCCTGATAGAGATAAAGGGAGATCTGGGCCCTCCCGGGTTTCTTCAGTGAAGTCTCTCTCCTTGGAGTTTGCTTTCTCTCAGAAAGCCACCCCTTTTCTCTGATCTTTCAAGACTCCAAGCATTTCCACCTGCACCTTTGAGGATCTGAGCTATGAGCAGGCAGTTGGGAAAAGAGGCACTGCTACAGGACAGCTGGGATAATAAGAATAATAATGTTGGTATTTGTTAAGTACTTACTATGCGCAGAGCACTGTTCTAAAAGTGCTGGGGTAGATGCAGGGTCATCAGGTTGCCCCACGTGGGGCTCACAGTTTTCATCCCCATTTTCCAGATCAGGTAACTGAGGCACAGAGAAGTGAAGTGACTCGCCCACAGTCACACAGCTGACAAGTGGCAGAGCCGGGATTCAAACCCATGACCTCTGACTCCCAAGCCCGGGCTCTTTCCACTGAGCCACGCTGCTGCTCTAAGCATGGGATGGACAGGGAGTGAGGGCCAAGGGAGGTGGAATGGGGCTTGGGAGAGATGGGACTGGTCAGAAAGATGGGGCAGCGTGGTTCAGTGGAAAGACCCCGGTCATGGGTTCTAATCCCGACTCCGCCACTTGTCAGCTGGGCGACTTTGGGCGAGTCACTGAAATTCTCGGTGCCTCAGTTACCTCATCTGTAAAATGGAATGAAGACTGTGAGCCCCATGTGGGACCACCTGATTACCTTGTACCTCCCCCAGCGCTTAGAACAGTGCTTGGCACATAGTAAGTGCTAAACAAATGCCAACATTATTATTATTATTACCTGATGACCCCGTGGATTTGTAGAGCATTTTGCACACAGTAAGCGCTCAATAAATACTACTACATGAATGAACTTTAAAACCCCTCCCCACGTGGGGCATTTATCTTCACAGCAGCTCCATGGGGCAGGAATGATCGCTCCCATTCCCAGATGAGGAAACTGAGGCCCAGAGCACTTAGGTGACCAGAAAAGCCCGTGTAGGTGGAGACCGTCATTTCAAGCAGGCCCAGAAACCCACTGGAGAACCCGTGTTTGGGGAATCCAGCTCCAAAAGCTCCGAGGGCCTCGGTCCTTCCACCCAAATGGCCCAAGAGTGGATCTATTTAGATCGCGTTTTCATTTAGTGCGATGGGAGGAACAGAGAGGATGAGGTGGAGGAGGATAGAAGGACGGCAGGGATCATCTTTGCCACCTGCATCACTTCCACTGCTGAGCAGTTACTGGTTCTCGCTGGGCACTTCCCGGCCTTCCAGCTGTTTCCAGCTGCTGCAATAATTGTGGTTTTTGTTTTTAAGTCCTTATCATGTGCCAAACACTGTACTAAATGCTGGGGTAGATTACAAGATCACCAAGTCCCACATGAGATCCACAGCCTGAGGGAGAACACGTATCGAATGCTCATTTTGCAATTGAGGGAACTGAAGCGCAGAAGTGAAGTGACTTGCCCAGGGCCACCCAGCAGGCAAGTGGCAGAACCCAAGTCCTCTAACTCCCAGGCCTTTCCCTGCCTCTCCTCACCCGGCTCCCCTTTTCTCTCTCATCTCTGGTTCCAACCCTTTCCTGGATCCCGGCCCCTGGGAGAGTTTTGGTTCCTGTTTGTGCAATGGACCTTATTTTCTGAAGGACAAAAAAATCCCTCCAGTGTAAGTAGGAGGGAGAACAGGTATCGACTCTCCATTTTACAGTTGAGGCACAGAGACGTGAGTTGACCTGCCCAAAGTCACTTGGCTTGGCAAGTGGGGACACCAGGATTAGAACTCTGCTTCCCGGGCCTGAGCTCTACTCACTAGGCCAAGCACTTCAAAAAAACAACAAACAACCCCAAAAGCTTCCTCTAAAAGCCTTTCATCAGGACTAGCCTTTGGCGTGGTTCAAGCCAGTCTTCTCTTCAGGTCATTCTGGGGAGTGGGGGAGACTGTGTGTGTTCTTCCAAAGCCGTCTATCAGGAATGGCTAAAACAGGAAGGGCTTTTTAAACCTCTCTGGAAGCCAGGAAAGGAGGAGGGGATTAATTGAGAAAAGGTTAGTGGGCCTAGACCTGGGCTTCAGGAAAGTTCTTTGGAAAGTGAAGATGGCTGTCCCCAAGGGTCACCTTTCAAGATGACCCAGCAGCTCATTTCTCTGCAGATGAGGCCAAGAAGGAGCGCTCACTTGCTTGTGATGACAGAGTCACCCCGGTCGAGAGTGACGAATGAGCCTCAATCCTGAGACTTGCCAGTCCAGCGGCCCACCCGGAGGAATTGATCAGAGAAGCAGCGTGGCTCAGTGGAAGGAGCACGGGCTTGGGACTCAGAGGCCGTGGGTTCGAATACCAGCTCTGCCACTTGTCATCTGTGTGACTGTGGGCGAGTCACTTAACTTCTCTGCGCCTCAGTTCCCTCATCTGTAAAATGGGGATTAAGACTGTGAGCCTCACGTGGGACAACCTGATTATCCCGTAAATCTCCCCCAGCGCTTAGAACTGTGCTCTGCTCATAGTAAGCGCTTAACAAATACCAACATTATTATTATTGTATTCCTAGTGTTTTGCCAAGCCCCGCTCCCACCGCCTCGCCCCTTCCGGGAGTGTTTCTATTGACACTTGGGATGCCGTCAGCCAACAGGCTTGCCCAGAATCCCAGTTTGGATGCTCTAAAGGTCTGACCCATAAATGGTATTCCTAGCAATCTTACATGCTTACTCCCTTTAATGGATCAACCCACTTTCCAGCGGTTTTCCTCTAAATGTGGTATTTGTTAAGCGCTTACCGTGTGCCAGGCGCTGTACTACGTGCTGGGGTGGATACAAGCAAATTGGGTCGGACACAGTTCCTGTCCCACATAGGACTCACAGTCTCAATCCCCATTTTACGGACGAGGGGACCGAGGCTCAGAGAAGGGAAGTGACTTGCTCAAGGTCACACAGCAGACAAGTGGCGGAGCCGGGATTAAAACCCACGATCTTCCGACTCCCGGGCCCCTGCTCTACCTGCTATGCCATGCAGCCTTTCGACAGGTTCCAAGAAATCTCCAGGCAGGCTGAAATTTTTGGCCAGGTCGTTAGAACGCTCTCCTGTGTTCCCTAGTGTCTTTATCCCAATCTTATCCAAGCTCTGCCCCCTCCCCACCTGGAGACCCCCCGGTGCGTGTGAAGTTGTCCAGACCCAGGTAAGAAACCCCTTGCGATAGGATGCCCCGGACCGCCGCTCCAGAGAAGCCAAACCAAAAGACGTTAATCATTTCGGCTGAGTCGGTCCACCTGATTTTGCGCCGTTGCCTGATTTCTTTTCTTTTAGACTCTGAACGTACGCCAGCTAGCACACGTTCCAAAATAAAAAAGAACTTTTCGATAGATTCACTTCAAGGAAGAGGTCGTGCTCCTCTGAAAATATTTACTAAAACTTCTTTGGCATCGAAAGGTTGTTCTTTCTCATATATATCTACACACAGTCATTCAGGTCGGTGTCCTGCTTTGGCCCTCTGGCAATACTATACAACATAATTAGAGGAAAACAAAAACCTACAGATAGATGTACAGGTACACGTAAGGATGTACGGGTACAATTGTAAGCAATTTGGAAAACTGGGAGAAGATCACCCTAGAACGTCACCCTCCGGATAGTCTTTTTCCTGCTATTCGTTCAAACCCACTGTGGCTTTCCCTTGTCTGTGGGATGCTCCCAGATCTCGTGGTAGCTCGGGGGACGAGCGGCGGCGGCGTCTCTGTTGCCGAATTGTCCACTCCAAGCGCTTAGTACAGTGCTCTGCACATAGTAAGCGCTCAATAAATACAATTGAATCGAATGAACGAATGATGACACCGCCTGCTCCTCGAGAGCCTGAATTGTCCCGGTCGATAACCCTCCCCACCGGCCGTTCCCCGGCTCTCGGGACAAGGGGGTTTTTCCTAATCGGTTCTTTTCTTCCAAACCCATCTTAAGAATAGGATTCCGAAAGACTTGACCCGCTTTGAACTAGATCTGCAGAGGCCCTGGGGATTTTGGGAAGCGGCTTCGGGGTGGGACGGGGAGGAGGAAGAGAGACTATAAAAACCCTGAGAATTCCCAAGTCCTCTAACAGCTTGGGTCCAGGCTGAACGCCTTGAAGTCGGAAGGGATCGGGCCCACCCTCTTGGCAACCGGCCCGCCCCCCACCAAGAGGGGGGTGTCCACGCTCTGTGGCGGCCGCAGCCCGGGGGGAGCCGCCTGCGAGGGAGATGGGGGGCCCTCGGGGACCCCAGCGCCAGCCCCTCGGCTTCACTGAGAGACAATGACTTGCTGCATGGCCAGTCCATTGAGAGCCAGGGTGGGCGGCGGTGGCTGTGGCGGAGGGGGTGGGGGCGGCGGGGGGAACAAGGCCCCGGACATGTCCGAACAAGTCACCGGGTCGGATCCGGGCACGGGGCTCACGGACCCTGAGTCACTCTGGATGGTGCCTAAGCTGCCGTCAAAATGAGTCATTTTCTTCTTCATGAGTTTTCGCTCTTTGGCTCTGCGGTTCTGGAACCAGATCTTCACCTGGCGGGAAAGAAAAGGCGAGACGGTCAGTCAATCCTTCGGACGATGGGACTTCTCGAGCTGGGCGCGGAGCCCTGCACTGATTTCTTGGGAGCGTGCAAAGACTGGGGTATTTCTATGGCGCTTACTATGGGCCGAGCACAGTTCTAAGTCCCGGGGTGGAGACGAGGTAATCGCTTTGGACGCGGACTCCGGTCATCCTGGGGCTCACGGTCCAAGTAGGAGGGAGAATAAGTACTGAACTCCCGTTTTACAGATCAGGAAATTGAGGCCCAGACGAGTGAAGCGATTTGACCGAGGTCCACATGGCAGGCCAGAGGCAGAGCCGGGATTAGAAGCCAGGTTCTCGGACTCCAAGGCCTCACGCTCTTTCCACTAGGCTCCACTCCTCCCCTAATATAATCGACAGACGTGATCGCTGGCGGGGTTTCGGCAACAACCCGGGGGACCACTAATTCCAGGTACAAAGAACAGAAAGGTCACCCATTCGGGATGTTCAGAGACGTTCAGCCCGCGGAGAACTGGAAGCTGGCTTCCCTTTTGCCATAGTCATTCATTCATTCACTCGTTCAATCACATTTATTAAGCTTTAACTGTGTGCGGAGCACTGTACTCAGCACGCTCGGAAAGTACAATTCGGCAACAGGTAGAGACAATCCCTACCCAACGATGGGCTCACAGTCTAGAAGGGGGGAATAACGATCGTGTTTGTTAAACGCTTACTATGTGCCGCGCGCTGTTCTAACCGCTGGGGTAGATATAAGGAAAGCAGGTTGCCCACGTGGGCTCACAGTCTTTACCCCCATTTTACAGATGAGGTAACTGAGGCACAGAGAAGTTAAGTGACTTGCCCAGAGTCACACAGTTGACAAGTGGCAGGACGGGGATTAGAACCCACGACCTCTGACTCCTAAATCCCTGCTCTTTCCACTAAGCTACGTTGCTTCTCGGCGCTGGGGTTGATACAAGGTTGCCCCACGTGGGTTTACAGTCTCCACCCCCCCCCCATTTTCCAGATGAGGTAACTGAGGCAAAGAGAAGCCAAGCGACTTCCCAAAGTCACACAGCAGACAAGGGGCGGAGCCGGGACTAGAACCCACGACCTCAGATTTAAGTTTGCTCTTCCTATAGGGCCGAGCTCAAATCCCTCTGTCCACATGGGTATTCTGGAAACTTATGAGAAGCAGCGTGGCTCAGTGGAAAAAGCCCGGGCTTGGGAGTCAGAGGTCATGGGTTCGAAACCCGGCTCTGCCACTTGGCAGCTGTGTGACTGTGGGCTAGTCACTCAACATCTCTGTGCCTCAGTTCCCTCATCTGTAAAATGGGGATTTGAAACTGTGAGCCTCCCGTGGGACAACCTGATGACCCTGTATCTCCCCCAGCGCTTAGAACGGTGCTCTGCATATAGTAAGCGTTTAACAAATACTAACATTATTATTATTATAGAAAAAATATTTATTTTAAAATCACGCTCTGCTGCCCCTTTCCCCCACCCTCTCAATTTGTCCCCTTCTTTCCTCTCCAAGGATTTCAATCAATAATATTTACTGACCATCTGCTGTATGTAAAACATTGTACTAAGTGCTTGGGAGAGTATAATCCCACTAGACCGTAAACTCCTCGAGGGCAGAGGATCGTGTCTCCCGACTTTATGGTATTGCGCTCTCCCAAGCACTCAGTCCAGTGTTCTGCGGCGAATAAGCGCTCAATAAATACCACTGATTGATAGATTGAACGTACAAGATACAATCCCTGACCGCTGTGTAATTTACGATCTAATGGGGGAAGCAGGCAGACATAAATCAGTAAATCAACCGCAGAGACGGAGCAGGAGGAAGAATTCAGAATCAGCTAGTAATTGCGAGAGTAACAAAATTTGGCCGTGAGCCCCATGTGGGACAGGGGCTGTGTCCAACCTGATTATCTCGTATCTACCCCAGCCCCAAGTACAAGACTGGGCACATACTAAATGCTCGACAAGTGACTCAATTATTCATGAGTGAATAATGAGGTAAAGCATAGAAAACGATTGACGAGTGCCAAGGTGGATGTTGCGGTGAACTATCCTGGGGTGGAAATGAGTTGGGGAAGGTACCCCGGAGGAAGTGGGATTTTAGGAGGGCTTTGAAGCAGAGGGGGCCTAACCGGCAGATCTGGCACAGGGCTTACAGTCTAACTGGAGGGGAGAACAGGAATTGAATTTCCATTTGACAGATGAGGAACACGAAAGAAGTTATGTGACTTATTCCAAATCAAAGAGCCGGCACGAGGAAAACTAGTGAGAAAACTGGGAAAATACCCAGACCAAACACCCAAGCTTCTCCCCCATGGGGCCTCCAGTTCAGCCCCAAAACGCCCAGCTTCCCCATGGGCTGTGAGTTCGAGGCCCAGCCTCCCCAAGCTCCTCTCGCTTCCTCAGGCAAACCCATTCGGGATGAGGAAAGAGACAAACAGGAGACGCTGGTAGTTGGGGAGGAAGCATCTGAGAGTAAGCAGTCTGTCTTGGTCCCCTTGGTGGCAGGGTCTCCTCCCCCTTCCCCCACCCTGGATCTAGAGGTGGGGCCCATCTGACATGGGACATTCTGCCACCAAGTTGCGGCTGCTCCCGTTTGGCAACAGCCAACAGACGCGGACGGAGCCCTGGCCGAATTCCCTTAAGCCTTGGGCGATCGCTCCTGTGTCATCATCCTATAAAGCGGTTTCCCTGGTTTGCCAAGAGGACCTGCTCAACTAAAGCATCCACTGCCAGGGCAGAGTGGCAGATTCAGGGGAAGGGTGATCTAAAGGGACCCCCCTCCACCCCATTTCAAGCTTTTGTCACTTCCCACTGCAACACTCTCCTCACAGGTCTCCAGCCTCTTCCTCCTTCCATATAAAGTCAGCCCCCTGCCCAGATCATCATTCTATATTGCTATTTCATGCAATAGTATTTATTGAGCACTTACTATGTGCACAGCACTGTACTAAGGGCTTGGAATGGACAATTCGGCAACAGAATTGAAACCTGTCTCTCCAACGGACCCTCTGCCTCAAGCAGAAGCTCCCGGTAATTGGCTACAAGGCTCCCTTCGACTTCTCTCTCTCTCACCTAATCTGCTCGAGTCACCTGCAACTCAACAGCTGGTGCTCTTCCTTCCTCCCAAATTCACCTTCCAATTTCTCCCTCCTACTCAGATGTGAACCCCTAGGAACTAGCCTTTCTTTCCGTAGACTTGAAGGGAAAAGTTTGGGGGCCAGCGGGTCTCGATCTGAACAAGAATTCACCAATCAGGATAAGGGTTATTATGTTTATAATAATGATAACATAATAAAAATAATATGTGATATTTGTTAAACACTATAGTGCCGAGATAATCAGGTTGGACGCAGTCCCCATCCCACAGGGGGCTCACAGGATATGGGGGAGGGAGAACAGGGATTTCACGTCATTTTACAAATGAAGAACCTTTGGCCCAGAGAGGTGAAGAGACCATCCCAAAATGACACAGGAGGCATGTGTCAGAGCGGAGATTCCTGACTCCCAGCCCTGTGTGGTTTTTCACTAAGATGCAATGTTTCCCCTCCGCCTCCAAAGTCTTCTCTGGATTTGGACATTCTTCGGCCTCCGAAGAAGAAGGAAAATGACAACTGTGGCATTTGTTAAGTTCTTACTACGTGCCAGGCACTGGACTAAATACTGGGGTAAATACAAGATAATTGGGTTAGACACGGTCCCTGTCCCGCCTGGGGCCCACAGTCTTAATCCCCATTTTACGGATGAGGAAACCGAGGCACAGAGAAGTGATTTGCCCAAGGTGATCCGGCAGACGGGTTGTGGAGCCAGAATTAGAACCCAGGTCCTCTGATTCCTAGGCCCGACTCTTTCTACTAGGCCACACTGCTTCTCAGTGCTGATACTGTTGATTCACCTCCTTTGCATCCTGCACCTTTTCCTAGGATTCTCATGCAGGGGAATCCCCGGGGAAGCTCCCCTATGCTTCCTATAAACTCGTGCTCTTGACTCTCCCAAGGAAACACCTGGCCTCTCCCTCCCCCATGGCCTCGTTCATGCCTCTCCTCCAAAGCCCTTCTGGAAAGCCACCTCCTCCGGGAGGTCTTCCCCAATCGATTACGCCCCCCCCCTTCCATTTGAGTCCTCGTGCGTTCGTCTGCTTAATCATCGATTCCCGATCTATCTCTGTCCCTTGCGATGATTATCTGCAGCCGTTTTCTGGATCTTAACTGTGGCGTAGTCACTGATTTACAGGCCCTCTCTCCCCTTTCAGGCTGCAAGTTCTCAAAGACATGGACAATGATAATAATAATTTGAATAATAATAAAAATAATGGCACCTATTAAGCTCTTACTATGTGTCAATCACACATAGATACAAGTTAATGAGGTCGGATACAGTCCCTGTCCCACGTGGGATGGGACTCACCATCTAAGTAGTAGGGAGAGCAGGGTTTCTTAGGTCTGTGGGACCTGATTATCTTGTACCAATCAATCAATGGTACTTATTGAGTGCTATTATGTGCAGCACACTGTACTAAGCGCTTGGGAGAGTACAATACAGCAGAGTTAGCAGAATCTTTCCCTGCCTACAATGAGCTTACAGTCTAGAGGGGGAGACAGCGATGAATATAAACAATTTATAATAATACATAACTTAAAGATATGTAATAAATGCTGTGGGGTTGAGGGTGGGGTGAATATTAAATGCCCGAAGGTCACAGATCCAAGTGCAGAAACGACTTAGAAGGGAGAGGAAGCCGGGGAAAACAGAGCATTGGGGAAGACCTCTTGGACAAAACACTATGTGCTAAACACTGGGGTAGATTCAAATACCACTATTATTCTTATAATAATGAACAGGTATGAATCCACATTTTACAGTTGAGGAAGCTAAGGGGAAGTGATTTGCCCAAGGTCACACTGGAGGCAAGGGGCAGAGGCAGGATTTGAACCCAGAATCTCCTAGGTCTTTCCATTAGATCATCTACTTCCCTAGGGATCGCTCTTCTTTTTTTGCTCATTCTCCAAATGTCCAATCCCACGCTTCACTCACAGAAACACCAATTCCCTCTCTCTTCCTCCTTCCTTCCCTTCCTCTTTCTTTTTTCCTCTATTTCTCTTCCTCTCTCTCTCTCAGGGTAAGGGATTTCTCCCTCGTGATGGCATTTGTTGAGCGCTTACTGTGTGCAAAGCACTCTTCTAAGCGCTGGGGGGGGTGTACGGGGTGATCAGGTTGTCCCACGTGAGGCTCACAGTCTTCATCCCCATTTTACAGATGAGGGAACTGAGGCCCAGAGAAGTCAAGTGACTCGTCCAAGGTCACACAAAGGCAGAGCCGGGATTCGAACCCATAACATCTGCCTCCCAAGCCCGGGCTCTTTCCACTGAGCCACGCTGCTGTGGACTTGGTGTCTGTGGCAGATATCAGAGAGTCTCTGCGTGTGAGGTGGAAAAGTCTGAGCCAAGGAGTCTCTCCAGGGATGTTGAAATCTTTGGGTCTGCTGCCTCCCTGAGCTGAAGTGAGATCAGATCAAATTGTTTTTTTTAAAAAAAAAAATGTTACTTTTTAAGTGCTTACTAGGGGCCAGGCACTGTACTAAGCACTGGGGTTAATACAATTGTCTCCCCTCCTACTAAGATTGTGAGCCCCACTGCGAGCCAGGCACTGCGTCCAACCTAAATAACTTGTATCTACCGTAGCGCTCAGAACAGTGCTTGACCCATAGTAAGTGCTTAATAAAAGCCACAATACTAGCAATAACGACAACAATCACCCATCATCATATCGGACACAATCCCTGTTCCACGGGGGGCCCACCATCTAAGTAAGAGGGTGGAGGATTTAATCCTCATCTGATGGATGAGCTGAGGCACAGAGATCTTCAGGGACTCACCCAAGGACACACAGCAGGTAAGTGTGGAGCTGGGATTAGAACCCAGGTCCTCAGGTCCTCTTTGTCCTAGAGCCCACCACTTCTCTGGGCATTTGTGAGAAATCCGGAGCACGGGCGGTGGGGCGAGGGTAAGCGGGGGTATTGCCCCATTAGGGAGTCAGCCTAGAGCCACAAAAACCTCTCTGTCCTGTCTCAGTTGCTCTAGAACTTTCCCTGACAACATCTTCCAGTCTCCAACCCAGCACCTTCCAGCTCCCACGTGCTCACATCCAATTTTCTCCGTGTGGGCTGGCTTCGGTTATAATGACAAAAACGGTGGGACTTTTTAAGCACTTCTCCTGGGCTAAGCACTGTGCTAGGCGCTGGCGCAGGGACGGGATAATCGGCTCAGACCCCGTCCCTATGCGCCACGGGGCTCCGGGCCTCGGGTTCCTTCACCTCCGCTGCCCCTCTTCAGAATCACTGAGGCTTGGCATCATCCTGGGCATCACCCTGAGAGGCAGCATGGCCTAGTGGCAAGAGCCCATGCTTGGGAGTCAGAGGACGTGGGTTCTAGTTCTGGCTCGGCCACTTGTCTGCTGTGTGACCTCGGGCAAGTCACTTCGCTTCTCTGTGCCTCACTTACCTCATCTGTAAAATGGGGATAAAGACTGTGAGCCCCTCAGGGACTGGCTCCGACCTTTCATTCATTCACTCAATAGTATTTATTGAGCACCTACTATGTGCAGAGCACTGTACTAAGCGGTTGGAATGGACAATTCGGCAACAGAGACAATCCCCGCCCAATGACGGGTTCACAGTCTAATCAATCTGATTACCCTGTGTCTACCCCAGCACTTAGAACAGTGCTCTGCACATAGTAAGCGCTTAACATATACCAACATTATTATTAATCGGGGGAAACAGACGGCAGAGCGAAAGAGAACGAAACAAAAACAAGGCAACATTATCACGATAAATAAAATCCAGGGGATGTACACCGACCTGATTATCTTGTATCTACCCCAGTGCTTAGAACAGTGCTGGGTGCAGAGTAAGCACTTAACAAATACTATAATTACTAGGATTTTTATTTGGGCCACTGCTCTGGGGGACTTGCAGAAGAATCAGGAAGTGGCCCAGACCATGAGCTCGAAATGGACCAAGCCGGGGCTGCCTCTGTCCGGCCTGAGCAGGCCAGGAGGAGGGCAGTGGCTGGGCCTGGCCCATGCCAGACCCCCCTGGCTCAGTGGAAAGAGCCCGGGCTTGGGAGTCAGAGGTCATGGGTTCAAATCCAGGCTCTGCCGCTTGTGGGCAAGTCACTTAATTTCTCTGTGCCTCAGTTACCTTATCTGTAAAATGGGGATGAAGACCGCGAGCCTCAGGTGGGGCAACCTGATTACCCTGTATCTTCCCCAGTGTTTAGAACAGTGATCTGCACATAGTAAGCACTTAACAAATACCAACATTATTATTATTATTACCTGCAACTGGGCCAACTTCAACTCCCAAACCCCAGGGAATGGGCCTGGCTCCATCCTCCCCTCTGTCTCTTCCTCGTCCACGGCGTTCAACCACCTTCCCCAGCTCTTCCTGCGGCTCCGGGCAACACTCCGGGGCAGTTTAGGAGCCCAATCCTAGTACCCCGTGGGTAAGTCAACTTCTCTGCGCCTCAGTTTCCTCAACCTTAAAATGGGGGTTCGATACTTGACCTTTCCCCTACTTAGACTGCAAGCCCCATGGGAGTCAGGGAATGTGTCCGATCTGACTGCACCGTATCTATCCTAGAGCTTAGGACAGTGCTTGGCACATAGTGAGAGCTTGATAGAGACCATATTGAACTGTGATAATAACAACAGGCATTCAGTGAACTCCAAAGAGATCACTTCCTGATGGTGTATGTGTGTGTCAGTCGTTCAATCATATTGACCATGGGCTTGCTGTGCAGAATACTGTACTAAGTGGTTGGGAGAGTACAATACAACAATAAACAGACACATTCCCCACCCACTAACGTGGGTGTGCACACGCGCAAATTTACACTGGCTAAATTATATCTCCTTGGGGAGGGTTTCCCAGGGACCGGATGAAAGTCCACACCTAAAACGCTCCACTTAATAACCCAAAGCTCCATCCTTCCCTTCCCCTCCCCAGATACGAGCCCATTAAAATAACCCATCCCCGGCCCACCAAGCCGGGGTGGGGAAGCAGTCGGAAGCTTCTGGCCGGAGTGTCCCGCGAGTCTCTGCGCTCCCTTAGTCGGCTGGAGGAGAGAAGCCAAACTGGCTTCTCCAGCAAACTATGGGCAAGAGCAGGGAGAAGAGAGGGCCAGATGGGCCAGCCGCCATTTGAGTCTTCCTCGAGGGCGACTTTGTCTCCGGCCCTGTCTCGCTCTCGCTCCCTTTCCTGTCAGTTCAGCTGCGTAGAACTGAGATGGTTTGGTGGAGGAGGAGCGAGGCGCTAGTGGAAAGAGCCTGGACCTGGGAGTCAGAGGGCCTGGATCCTAATCCCTTCTCCATCATGTCCCTGCTGTGTGACTTGGGGCAACTTCTCTCTATCTCAGTTCCCCCAACTGCAAAATGAGAATTCAATCCTTGCTCTCCCTCCTACCTGGACTTTGAGCCCCACATGGGACCTGACGATCTTGTATCTACCTCTTGACAGTACTTGGCACATAGTATGCGCTTAACAAATATCACAATTATTATCTTATCAGCAAGAGGGATCAACGTTACCCTGAGCTCCCTGGAGCATGGACCTGGGAGTCAGAAGATCATGGGTCCTAATCCTTGCTCTGCCACATGTCAGTGGTGTGACCTTGGGCAAGTCGCTTCACTTCTCTGCGCCTCAGTTATCTTGCTGTAAAATGGGGATTGAGACCGTGAGCCCCACGTGGGGCAGGGACTGTGTCCAACCCAATTTCTTTGTATCCAACCCAGTGCTTAGGACAGTGTCTGGCACATATAGGCCCTTAATAAATACTATTATTATTATTTTAATAACCAATCAGTAGTTTTTATTGAGCACTTACTGTATGCGGAGCACTGTAGGGCTGGGCAAGTAGTCAGAGGGAAGCCAGGATGAGGATTGTTTTTTAATGGTATTTGTTAAGCACTTACTATGCTAAGCACTGGGGTAGAGACAAGATAATCAGGTTGGACACAGTCCCCATCCCACATGGGGCTCAGAGTCTAAGTTGGAGGATGGAGAGTTGAATCCCCATTTTACAGATGAGGTAACTGAGCCACAGAGAAGTGAAGCAGCTGGTCCAAGGATGGGTTAGAAACGATCATTCTGTCTTTATACTCTGCCATTTCCCCTCTTGGTCATTTATTTGTATTTATTTATTCCCCCAATACATTATAAGCTCTTTGTGGGCAGGGATCGGATCATGTCTTCCAACTTTATTATAATGACTGTAAACCCGTCAACGGGCAGGGATTGTCTCTATCTGTTGCCGAACTGTCCATTCCAAGTGCTTAGTACAGTAGTCTGCACATAGTAAGTGTTTAATAAATATTACTGAATGAATAATGACAGTGATAATAATAATTGTGGTTTTTGTTAAGGGCTGACTATGCACCCAGCACAATGCTTAGCACTGGGGTAGATACAAAATAATCAGGTTGGACACAGCCCCTGCCCAACCTCGGACTCACAGTCTAAGAAGGAGGAAGAGCAGGTAGTAAATCCTTATTTTAAAGATGAGGAAACTGAGACATAGAGAAACTAGGTAACTTGCCCAAGGTCAAGCAGCAGGTAAGTGGCAGAGCAGGGATTAGGACCCCATTCCTCTGACTTCCAGGCTGGTGTTCTTCCCCTTAGGCCCACGCTGCTTCTCAGATGGACTCTCCCAAACATTTAGGACAGTGCTCTGCACACAATAAGCTGTCAATAAATACCACCGAACGACTGATCGATTAAGTCTAGGAGCCGCGAGAAAGTGGTTCTAATCCCAGCTCTGCTATACGAGTTGGAGTGAGTCACTTTATCTCAGGGTACTTATCTTGAGTTTTCCTTCTACTGTGCTCTCCCAAATGCTTAGGTCAGTGCTCTGCACACAGTAAGCACTCAATAAGTACCACTGAGGGACTGATTGATTGTGCTCTTCCAAACTCTTAGTTCAGCAATTCACACTCTTTTGGTGCTCAACAAATCCTCGCTATGCCTACTCTCTCTCACAGCCTCTTAGACTGTGAACCCCACATCGAGCAGAGACTCTAAAGGACAGGATTATCTTGTATTTAATTTAATAGTATTTATTGAGCGCTTACTATGTGCAGAGCACTGTACCAAGCGCTTGTATCTACCCCCAGTGCTTAGCACATGTAAGCATTTAATGAACGTCAACCAATCCGGCATATTTATCGAGCGCTTATGTGTACAAAGTATTTGGGAGAGTACAATATAACAGAGTTGTAGACACATTCCCTTCCCACAACAAGCTCCAAGTCTAGGGGGAAGAACTGACATTAATATAAATAAATTATGGATATGCACATAAATGCTGTGGGGCTGAGGGAGGAGTGAATAACGGGAGCAAATGGGGGCGACATGGACCAGAGTAGGAAAAGAGGAAATGAAGGCTTAGGGAAGGCCTTTTGCCTTCAATAAAGCTTTGGGAGAGAGTAATTGTCTGTCAGATGTGAAGAGGGAGGGCGTTCCAGGCCAGAGGCAGGATGTGGGCAAGAGGTTAGCGGCGAGATAGACGAGTTCGAAGAACGGCAAATAGGTTGCCAATACAGGAGTGAAATGTGCGGGCTGGGTTGAAATAGGAGAGCAGCCAGGTGAGGTAGGAGCAGGCAAGGTGATTGAGCGATTTAAAGCCGATGGTAAGGAGTTTCTGTTGGATGTGGAGGTTTACGGGCGGTCCCTGAGGTTTGTGGAAACGTGGACCGAACGTTTTTGGGAAAAATGATCCGGGCAGCAGAGGGAAGCATGGATGGGAGTGGGGAGAGATAGGAGGCAGGGAGGTCAGCCACGAGGCTGATACAGTAGTGAAGATGGGATAGGAGAAATCCTTGGATTAATGCATTAGCCGTTTGGATGGAGAGGAAAGGGCAGATTTCAGCTACGCCGTGAAGGTTGAGCCGACAGGATTTAGGGATAGATTGAATATGTGGGTTGAATGAGAGAGCCGAGTCAAGGTAACGCCAAGGTTATGGGCCAGGTTGGATAATGTTTCCAGGAGAAGGGGGTGATCCGTCAGTGCCGAGAAGGGAGTTAAACATCTGGAACAACTGGCGAGGGCAATGGGTATGTGTGTCAATAAGGATAGAGAAATCATTTGGCCGGGCAGCGGGGCCACAAGTACCGAAGTGGATGAAGTTGGCCTGATATCTAGATTTCCGGCAGCAGCGCTCTAAGGCTCGTGCACGGGAGTGAAGGAAGCGCACTGTGCAGGTGATCCAGGGCTGTGGGTTAGCGGTATGGGACCGATGAAGGGATAGGGCAGCGAGTGCCATCAGTAATTAACTGTGGGCTCAAGATCGAAAAGGATATCGGTCCTCCAATCCCTGCCTGGATCAAAATCACTGTCATCCATAGGTTAGGGACGATCTTTCCTTTATTAACCGAGAAGCAGTACGGTTAGTAGAAAGAGCACGGCAGGACCTGTTTTCTGATCCTGGCCTATCTGCTGTGTGACCTTGGGTATGTCACTTAACTTCTCTGTATCTCGGTTCCCTCATCTGTAAAATGGGGAATAAACACTCAATCTCCTCATCCCCTCCTACCTCAACTCGCCACTCTCCTATTACAACCCAGCCCGCACACTCCGCTCCTCTAATGTTAACTTTCTCACTGTACCTCGATCTCATTTATCTTTCCACTGACCTCTCGTCCGCTTCCTGCCTCTGGTCTGGAATTCCCTCCCTCTCATATCTGACAGACAACTACTCTGTTGAAGGTGCAGCTCCCTCAGGAGCCCTCCTTTTCCCTTCTCCCACTCCCTTCTGCGTCGCCCTGACTTGCTCCCTTTATTCAACCCCACTCCCAGCCCCTCGGCACTTAATCTGTCATTTATTTATTTATAGTAATGTCACTCTCCCCTCTAGATCGTAAACTCTACAGGGCAGGGAATGTGTTTATTGTTATAGTGTACTCTCCCAACCCCTAGTACAGTGCTCTGCACAGAGTAAGCGCTCAATAAATACAACTGACTGACAGCCTCACGTGGGACAACCTGATTACCCTGTATCTACCCCAGCGCTTAGAACAGTGCTCTGCACATAGTAAGCGCTTAACAAATACCAACATTAGAGAAGCAGTGTGGCTCAGTGGAAAGAGCCCGGGCTTGGAAACCAGAGGTCATGGGTTTGAATCCCATCTCTGCCACTTGTCAGCTGTGTGACTGTGGGCAAGTCACTTCACTTCTCTGGGCCTCAGTTACCTCATCAGTAAAATGGGGATTAACTGTGAGCCTCACGTGGGATAACCTGATGACCCTGTATCCACCCCAGTGCTTAGAACAGTGCTCTGCACATAGTAAGTGCTTAACAAATACCAACATTATTATTATTATTATTATGAGGGACAGGGACTGTGTCAATCAATCAATCAATCAATCATATTTATCGAGGGCTCACTGGGTCCAGCCTGATTATAATAATGTTGGGATTTGTTAAGCGCTTACTATGTGCAGAGCACTGTTAATAATGTTGGTATTCTGTTCTACTGGTATTCTGGGTACTGTTCTAAGCACTGGGATAGATACAGGGTCATCAGTTTGTCCCACGTGAGGCTCACAGTCTTTAACCCCATTTTACAGATGAGGTCACTGAGGCACAGAGAAGTTAAGTGACTTGCCCACAGTCTCACAGCTGACAGGTGGCTTGTATCTACCTGGAACATAGTAAGTGCTTAACAAATACCATTAAAAATAAGCCAGGCACAGGTCTCAGTATGTGCAGGAGAAAGGATAGGTAGGTGTCAGGATTGGCTCTTGGCAGCCTCTGGTGCTCTTTCAATCTCTGAACAGGTCTTCTCTCTCATTGTTCCGAGAAGGAGCAATGGTAGGATGGACAAAGGAGCGGGGATGGGATGTTGGTTCTTGATTCTATTTATTGTAATTAAGTTGTCTTGTTTTTGTCCATCTGCCTCCCCCGATGAGACCGTAAGCCCATCAATGGGCAGAAATTGTCTCTATCTGTTGCCGAGTTGTCCATTCCCAGCGCTTAGTACAGTGCTCTGCACATAGTAAGTGCTCAATAAATACTATTGAATGAATGAATGAATGTTGGGACAGGAGAGGAGCACGAGGCTGATTTCAGTAACCCTGCATGGCTGCCCTGTGTCTCTGGGAAATCTCCCTCCCTAGAACCCGTTGAAGACTTTTCTAGACCCTGGGGTCTACTGGCATTTTCTCAGCATTCTCCATTCAAATTCTGGAGGCCAGTTTCCTGTCTCCCTGATCTGCAGGAGGTGAGAAGCAGTGGAGAGGAAGAAGCCGGAGGCGGGAAAGAGCAGTCTTGGGTGTAAGCGATGAGGATTTGGCTTTCAATTCATTCATTTAATAGTATTTATTGAGCGCTTACTATGTGCAGAGCACTGCACTAAGGGATTGGAATGGACAATTTGGCAACAGATAGAGACAATCCCTGCCCAATGACAGGCTCACGGTCTAATCGGGGGAGACGGACGGCAGAGCAAAACAGAGCGAAACATGCACACACGCACACATGCACACACGCTTTGCACATGCACACCCGGCTTGCACACGCACATTCACGCATTCTGGCCTCAGCAAGGACCAGGCCGCCCACCATCCCTGATGGCACCGCTGGAGAGGGGTGAAAAGAAGTCCAGAGGGACATTTTGAATAATGATAATAATAATAATGATAATAATAATGATAATGATGATGGCATTTGTTAAGCGCTTACTATGTGCAAAGTACCATTCTTAGCCCTGGGGGGGATACAAGGTGCTCAGGTTGTCCCACGTGGGGTTCACAGTCTTCACCCCCATTTTCCAGATGAGGTAAGTGAGGCACAGAGAAGTGAAGTGACTTGCCCAAAGTCACACAGCTGACAAGTAGCGGAGCTGGGATTCGAACCCATGACCTCTGACTTCTCAGCCCTGGCTCTTTCCACTGAGCCACGCTGCTTCTCTAATGGTTCTCAGTTCTCTTCTTCAGTTCGGCTTCTCAGTTCTCTGACTGAGCCACGGCCAGGTACAGGGCCACCAGGCACAGGCATGCAGTCAGTCAGTCAGTCGATGGTATTTATTGAGTGCTTACTGGGTACAGGGCACTGTAAGCACTTGGGATAGTACAATATAACAATAAACAGACACATCCCCTGCCCACAGCGAGTTTCTAGTCTAAAGGGGGGAGCCACTGCATAAATGCAGGGAGCCGCTGGTTGCTCTTTACCTAGGCTTTGCCTGGGCAAGACTATCAAGCACCACCCTAGTCAGAACTGGATTTTTGTTTTGCTGAGAGCTGGAGTGGCTTGAATTTTCTCTCCTTCATTCATTCATTCATTCAATAGTATTTATTGAGCGCTTACTATGTGCAGAGGACTGTACTAAGTGCTTGGAATGGACAAATTGGTAACAGATAGAGACAGTCCCTGCCCTCTGACGGTCTTACAGTCTAATCGGGGGAGACGGACAGACAAAAACAATAGCAATAAATAGAATCGAGGGGATGAACATCTCATTAAAACAATAGCAAATAAATAGAATCAAGATGATGTACATCTCATTAACAAAATAAATAGAGTAATGAAAATATTTACAGTTGAGCGGACGAGCACAGTGCTGAGGGGAGGGGACGGGAGGCGGGAGGAGCAGAGGGAAAGGGGGGAAAGGAGGGCTTAGTTGAGGAGAGGTGAAGAGGAGGTAGAGGGGGAGCAGAGGCAGCAGAGGGAAAAAGGGAAGCTCAGTCTGGGAAGGCCTCTTGGAGGAGGTGAGCTTTAAGTAGGGTTTTGAAGATGGGAAGAGAATGAGTTTGGCGGAGGTGAGGAGGGAGGGCTTTCCAGGACCGCGGGAGGACGTGGGCCGGGGGTCGACGGCGGGTTAGGCGAGAACGGTGGACGGTGAGGAGGTGGGCGGCAGAGGAGTGGAGCGTGCGGGGTGGGCGGTAGAAAGAGAGAAGGGAGGAGAGGTAGGAGGAGGCAAGGGGATGGAGAGCCTTGAAGCCTAGAGTGAGAAGTCTCCCGACTCCTTCCCTCCCTTCCCCACGCAGCCCTCACCCAGGAGGACACAGCTGGAACCCAGCCAGCTCTGAGTTCAAGAGTAGCCATGAATGGGGAGGTTCCATGGGCTGAGAAGAAAGGGAGAAGCAAAAGACCTGGAGATCAATGAATCAATGAATGAGTGCTTACTATGTGCAGAGCACTGTCCTAAATCCTTAGGAAAAAGAGTTGGTAGACAAGTTCCCTGCCCACTCCGAGCTTACGGTCTCGAGGAGGGGAGAAGAGAAAAAACAAAGCAACAGAGGCTTGGCAGCACGGCTCAGTGGAAAGAGCAAGGGCTTGAGAGGCCGAGGTGGTGGGTTCTAATCCCGTCTCTGCAGTTTGTCCGCTGTGTGACTTTGGGCAAGTCACTTAACTTCTCTGTGTCTGTTACCTCATCTGTAAAATGGGGATTACGACCGTGAGCCCCACGTGGGATAACCTGATCACCCTGTATACACCCCAGCGCTTAGAACAGTGCTTTGCACACAGTAAGCACTTAACTAATGACAGCATCATCCTCCGCATGTCTAATCTAATTGCTCTGTATCTCACCCAGGGTTTAGCCCAGTCTCCTGCAAAGAGTAAGCGTATCGCAAACACCACAATTCTTCTCATTCTTATTATTAGAGCACAGTTAACTGGGGACCAAGCTCAGCCTCTTGCTGATTCATCCACAAATTTCTCTCCTGTAAAGGTCCAGGATATAATAATAATAATGTTGGTATTTGTTAAGCGCTTACTATGTGCAGAGCACTGTTCTAAGCACTGGGGGAGATACAGGGTCATCAGGTCCCACGTGAGGCTCACAGTCTTCATCCCCGATTTCCAGATGAGGGAACTGAGGCCCAGAGAAGTAAAGTGACTTGCCCACAGTCACCCAGCTGACGAGTGGCGGAGCCGGCATTCGAACCCATGACCTCTGACTCCCAAGCCCTTGCTCTTTCCACTGAGCCACGTGGATACGCTTGTGATGCTTTCTTAGAGAACAAGGGGAAGTCCTCAAGACCATCCATCTCCCCCAAGGAAAGCCTCGCTTGAAGCAGTGTGATCTAGTGGCAAGAGCCCGGGCCTGGAAATCAGAGGACTGGGGTTCTAATCCCAGCTCCTCCACTGGTCTGCTGTGTGACCTAGGGCAACTTCTTTGCGCCTCTGTTTCTTCATCTGTAAAATGGGGATTCAAAACCTGTTCTCCATCTCCCCTAGACTGTAAGTCCCATGCGGGACATCTTCTATCTACCTCAGCACTTAATACAGTGCTTGGTACGTAGTATGCACTTAACAAAGACTATTATAATTTTTTAAAAAAATAAACCAACCCACCCAGGAAGTGGGGCTGTTTTCTCATCTCTGTAGCTCTTCAGAGAAGCAGCCTTCCCAGCCTTCCTCCGTTCCCGGGTCCGGGGCTTGATAATATCCTCTGCATCTTGTTGTCTAACCTGCATCCCTTCTACTGCAATTAGGTCCATCTCATCTTGTCCCACCCTCGGTCTGCTTCCTCTGCATACTAGCCATTCTCAGCTTTGGCAATAACAAATTCACATGCCTACCCGATTTGGCTATCTCCGGTCCCCCCAGAAAACAGAGGGATCTGGAAGTTGCTGCCGAAACGTTACCTGTCTCTCCGAAAGCCTCAAGTTGGCAGCCAGCTCTGATTTCCTCCGGATAGTGATGTATCTGTTGTAATGAAATTCCTTCTCCAGCTCCAGCCTCTGCCGATCCGTGTATACCACCCGATACTTTTCTCGTGTCCTCGTTTTCCCTGTTGGGAAAGACACATGTCTCATTGGAACCACATTTTTATACTTTCGCCACAGGAAACTGCTGCCCCAGAATACAAGAGCCCAGGCCTGGGAGTCAGAGGAACGGCTATGTGACTGGGGGCAAGTCACTTAATTTCTCTGGGCCTCAATTCCCTCGTCTGCAAAATGAGGATTCAAAACCTGTTCTCCCTCCTACAGGCTGTGAGCCCCATGTGGGACACTGCAACCTTGGTGTCATCCTCGACTCCGCTCTCTCATTCACCCCACATATCCAATCCAATACCAAAACCTGCCAGTCTCACCTTCACAACATGGCCAAGATCTGCCCTTTCCTCTCCATCCAAACCACTACCTTGTTAGTACAATCACTCATCGTATCCCGACTGGATGACTGCATCAGCATCCTTTCTGATCTCCCAACCTCCTGTCTCTCCCCACTTCAGTCTATACTTTAGTCTGCTGCCTGGATTATCTCTCTACTGAAACACTCTAGGCCTGTCACCCCCCTCCTCAAAAATCTCCAGTGGCTGCCTGTCAACCTTCGTATCAAGCAAAATCTCCTCAAAATCTTCAACGCTCTCCATCACCTTGCCCCCTCTTACCTCACTTCCCTTCTTTCCTTCTGCAGCCCAGCCCGCACACTCACTCCGTTAGTGCTAACCTCCTCACTGCGCCTCATTCTTGCTTCTCCCGCCGTCGACCCCTGGCCCACGTCCTACCTCTGGCCTGGAATGCCCTCCCTCCTCAAATCCGCCAAACTAGCCCACTTCCCCCCTTTAAAGCCCTACTGAAAGTTCACCTCCTCCAGGAGGCCTTTCCAGACTGAGCCCCCCTTTTCCTCTACTGCTCCTCCCCGTCGCCCCGAATCTCTCCCTCTCCTCTACCCCCTCCCCACGGCACTTGTGTATCTATGTACATATTTATTATTCTATTTATTTTATTAATGATGTGTATATATCTATAATTCTATTTATTTATATTGATGCTATTGATACCTGTCTATTTGTTTTGTTTTGTTGTCTGTCTCCCCCCTTCTAGACTGTGAACCCGTTGTTGGGTAGGGATTGTCTCTATCTGTTGCCCAATTGTACTTTCCAAGCATTTAGTGCAGTGCTCTGCACACTAAGTACTCAATAAATATGACTGAATGAATGACCTGATTATCTTGTACCCAAGACCTTAGTACACTGCTTGGTTGATCTCACAATTATTGTGATAATTATTATTACCTGGGTTCTAATCCCAGTTCTGTTATGCACCTCTTGGGTGACCCTGGGCAAGTCACTTCACTTTTCTGTGCCTCAGTCTCCTCATCTTTAAACTAGGGATTAAAGCCCCGTTCTCCCTTCCCCTTAATTAATATTGTGAGCTCCATACGGGACAAGAACTCTATCTGATCTGATTGTGGTGTTTCTTCCCCACTTCTTGGCACATAGCACTTAGCCAATACCACTTTATCGTATCGTCTCCCTTTCCAGACTGTAAACTCATCATGGGTAGGGAGCCTATCTGCTAATTCTGTTGCACTGTACTCTCCCAAGCACTTAGTGGTAGTACTCTGCACCTAGTAAGCTCTCAATAAATATGATTGATTGATTAACTACATTAACAAAGAGGCTAAATCGATACAATCAAATCAGTTTCTCGGGCAAAGAGCACTGAAGTGATGGAGAAGTGGTGCGGGGGAGATCCCAGAGGAGATTTGTTTTTAGGAAGACTCACAAGGAGGGGAGGGTTTAATTTAATGTTGGTATTTGTTAAGCGCTTACTATGTGCAGCGCACTGTTCTAAGCGCTGGGGTAGACACAGGGAAATCAGGTTGTCCCACGTGGGGCTCACAGTCTTCATCCCCATTTTACAGATGAGGGAACTGAGGCACAGAGAAGTTAAGTGATTTGCCCACAGTCACACAGCTGACAAGTGGCAGAGCTGGGATTCGAACTCATGACCTCTGACTCCAAAGCCCCTGCTCTTTCCACTGAGCCACGCTGCTTCTCAGGGTTGCATGGTTTGGTGATGCTAAGAGGCAGGCAGAGAGAGATATTTGCAACGGGTCCGACGTGGGAGTCAGCAGAGGGTGGAAAGGTGAGGAGGAGGGCTGGGGAAGAAGAGGGGCATAGCCCGACACAGGTAACAAACAAGCCGGCCAAGGGTCAGGAGTCTGGGACTTCTGAGATACTCTTAGCTGTTATCCCCATTTTACAGATGAGGAAGCTGAGGCACAAAGGAGTTCTGTGTCCAGTCAGTCAGTCAATTGGATTTGTTCTTTGCAACCCAGAAGTCGACCATCCATAGTGGGAACTGAGAATGAAGTGGGGCCTCGTTCAGAGCCCCTCTCAGCCAGCTTCTGGACTGCCTGCAAGGTATGTGTTTTTTTTTCAAATATATCCAGCTGGACTGAATGGAGTTCTCTTTAACTTGGCATCTGAGCATCGGAGTCTACTCGGGTCCTCCCTCCCCTCCAAATGCCTTGGAAGCTACTATCTGTTTTTCTGAGTACCTGCTGTCAAAGAATATCTGGTCTCAAAAGACCTCAAGAAGTCATCTGGGTCAGCCCCTGCCTCTGAATGGGTGAATGCCTCAGTTTTCCACACTGAGCATGGCCTGGTAGAAAGAACCCAGGTCTGGTAGCCATAGGACCTGGGTTCTAATCCCCCCTCCATCACCTTGGGCAAGTCACTTCACATCTCTGTGCCCCTGTAAAATGGAGGTTTAGTGCCTGTTCTCCCTCCTACTTAGATTCTGAGCCCTTTGTGGGACAAGGACTGTGTCCAACCCGATTGACTTGTAGCTACCCCAGTGCTTAGAACAGTGCTTAGCCAATACCACAGTTATCATTCTAAGGAGCTCTCCGGGATGGAGTCACCTCCCCTGACGGCCTGTTCCAGTTTTTATTCAAGCCAGGGCAATTAGGAGTTCTTTCCTGTGTCTAAACCAACTCTCTGTTGCTGCATCTTTTTGCTCCATTTGCTGTTGTTTGTTCATCCGTGGGCAGGGAGAAACACTTAACTGTGCCCAACCTGATTACTGTGTATCTACCCCATTGCTTAGTACAGTGTCTGATACAAGAGATCTTAGCAAATACCAATTTTAAAAATCCTCCTCTCAAAATCCCTTCGATTCCTCGAGGATGGATAAAAGAGGAGGACTGACTTTGCCTTCGATGTTTTGTGGAAGGCAGGAAAAGGAGTAAAAAACAGAACACTGCTGGACATATAGTATGTGCATAACATACCACACTTCGGTCAAACAACACTGAGCACCTACCGTGTGCAGAGTGCTGCAATAAGCAATATTCAATATATTCAATCGTACTAAGCAATGTTCAATGTAACAGAGCAGGGAGACAAAATCCCTGCCCACAGTTATGATTATTATCATTAATAAAAAGCGACAGGCTGGGTGGGCCTGGGTGAAGATACGGTTGCTGAAAGACTGATGTGAGCCATGGGCTGGAAGCGGGGACATTGGGGAGGGAGTGGTTTCCTGTGGTCTGGACTCCATCTGGAGTGCTATCTAAGTCCTCTCTGCCATGAAGCCCGGCTCTCTCTGCAGACACGGATCACATTTGCTCGTAACCCACAGGTGCTTCCCGATATCGTTTCCATGTCTGGAAGTGAGCACGGGTCGGAGCTCCTCTGGAGCATGGCATGTAGGCATCGCAGCCCGGCTCTGGCATGATCATCAGGTTGGGCGCATTCTCCGTCCCACACGGGGCTCACGGCTAAGCGGAGGACAGAACTTCCATCGAATCCCCATTTTACAGATGGACATTGAGGCACAGAGAGGTTTAGGGACTTAACCGAGGTCACCCAGCAGGCAGGGGGAAGAGTCAGGATTAGAAGCCAGGCCGGAACTCTTTCCACTATACCACCCTGCTGCTGCTTCTACTGGGTCATTTGGCTTCTGCGAACAAAATGAAGACAGAGTGATCCCTCTCCGCTCAGAAGCCCCCTCGGTATCTGGTTTCCAGTGGTGTTTGGAGACTCCTGGAACTTCTGCTCAGGCCCCCGCTCCAATCTTTAATGTCCCCAACCTCCCCGTGTCCAAAAGCCATTTAAAGGGATATCAATTTCAAATTACTGAACAAAGTGCCCGGGACAGTACACTGGAAGCCCCCGGCTGACCCAAGGAGAAGGTCCATTTGTTTTCCTTTCACTGGAAGTGTAAAGTGTTTGTTTAACATATGATCACCTGCTGGGCTTTAATGCTTTGCTTGATTTCGGCCTCTCCAACATCTTTTGATCTTGGGGGGGCTACTTTCTCTCTGGCTCCTCGCCGATGTGAATTCGGGAACAGGAGGGAGAGCTCTAAAGTGGCTCCCTAAACTGGCCATTGAGGTGTTAAGAGGAGGCAGGCCCGGGCCTTTCAAACTGCCCCAGGCTCTGCAGAAGGCCATTCGCATTCAGAAGTCATAAACAAATATGGCGTCCCCTTTTATGTCAGCAGACCCGAGCTCTTTGGTTCCCGTTGTAAATATGGCAGCCATTTCTAAGGCCTTTCCCTTCAGGAGGGAGTTTGCGGGGTGAGGTTGGGGGGAGGGAATGGGCCATCCAGGCCAGCATTCTCCTCAGAAGCTACCGAGACTTGGGAGGTCACGTTGTGGTTGGCGTATACCTGGCCTTAACAATATTGGGATAACATTTATATCGACGTCTGTCCCCCCGCCTCTATCTCCTAAGCTCGTTGTGGCCAGGGAATGCGTCTACCACCACAGAACACGCTCAATAAATACCATCGATTGCTCTTGGTTTCCTCCCTTCTCTCGGTGACCAAGCTCTTCAGCTTAACTACTGGGGGATACAGAGACAGAGGGACACAGAGACAGAGGGACGCAGACCATCTGGGAGAGAGAAAGGAGGGCGGGACAGTGAGGACCACCAGAATTTCTGCCGGACTCTAATAGTGGTAATTGTTATAAAGCACTTATGGACCCAGAACTGTAATAGATACAAAAATAAATAGTAATAATAACTGTGGGATTTAAGTGCTTACTCTGCCTACAACTATAATAAGCCCTGGGCCAAATACAAGGTAATCAGATAAGGAAAACCTCCTGTCCCACACTAGGCTCACAGTCTGAAGGGGAGGGAGAACAGGTTGTGGATACCCATTTTACAGATAAGGAAACTGTGGCACGCTGTAGCACTCGTGTAGCACTCTGCACTCGCACTCAGTAAACACCACTGACCGACTACTCTGTCTTCTCCAGCAGAGGCGACATTAAAAAGACTTGAAGAACGTCTACCACCTCTGCTATATTGTACTCTCCCCAGCGCTTAGTACAGCGGTCCGTACGCAGTAAAGAGTTCAGTAAAAATGATTGATTGTCAAAGGCACAGATCCCATAGATGCTGTCCTGTTCCTAGCAGATGAGGAAGGGGGGCGCTTGAAGGGTGGGATTGGCTGACCCTGGCTCCTCCTTTCAGGGAGGGAGACAAAACCAAACAAACTTAACAGGTAGTTCCCCGGTCTTCCAAGCCAGCCCAACTCCAAAGGCACTTCTCCAGGGGCTCAGCCTGCTCCCAGATTCTTGGTCCGCAGGACCCAGGAGCTAGGGAAAGCTCAGGACAGCTCCCCCTTCCCCCCACCCCCGTTGACAATAAAATTCCCCCCAGCCTCCTTCTGAAGACAATAAAGCAGGGAGAAGGCCTCTTTATTTGCTGTGAAAATCATCACCCTTTCCGGCAATATAACCCCCGAAGAAAGGAGGGACGAGGAAGAGACCAGGCTGCATATCAAAGCGGAAAGAAGTGTTAAAAGGGTCTGTTGCCTCAATATGACAGATAGACCTCAAACCCCCAGACAATGGAACTCAGGAAAAAATAGACCTCACAACTCGTGTACAAAGAGAAAACCATTAGCATTAGAAGTGAAGGCCAGCACTGGCCTCTGCTTGGACTCGGGGATGGGGCCACAGCCTCGGATCACCGTGGACTAGCTAACTCACGGCACTGCTTAGGCACCGGGCACTCATTTCTTGGCTGGGGAAACTGAGGCACGGGGCCACCCAGTGCCAGGAGGCTAGTGGCAGGACCAGTCCAAGAGTTTCACTTCCCAAACTGGGGCTCTAACTATTAGATCTACGTTAGACCCTTGGTCTAACGCAGTTTCCTCACCCCTGGCCCTGGGATAATGAACTCTGATCAGCAAAACCAGGACCCTTCTCCTTCTCTCCCTCCCCCTCCGGAAGACACCCTCATTAGCCCTGGGGTCATCTCCTCTCCATCCGATCTCAAGGCCTCCACGAGCTCCCCCCAACACCTATCCTCTCCCTCCCCCACCCCCCCTTGCCCCCATCTGCAATTCACTAAATAAAACCTTAACAAAGAGGAAAACCCCCCAATCCATTCTCCATTCCCCTCCTGCCCCGGCATCCGCAGGGTAACAGCACTTTGCTCCTCCCCGTCAAATAGCTTCCGGGGCCATCTGGGAGAGGGTTTGCAGCTGGGCTGCAATGATGTTCAGGAAATAGACAAAAGAAGACTCTGTGGGTAGGGCTTGTACGGAGAAGGGGCAGATTCCGGTAGATCCCTTTGGGAGGTCTGCCCCTGGGGCAGGATATAAAACCCAGGGGAGGGAGCCGAAGAGGTGGAGGTGGTTATTTATTCCCCTGCTGATTACTCCCTTTCCTCTGGCTGGGATTCAAAAGCTGCCAGGGGATGGGCAACCTTTGACCCTGAGGAAGGGCTGTGGGTCTCCTTGGTGGTGCTGGCCAGCGGAGTGAAGGAGAAAGTTCACATGTGTACAGAGCATTTTCCCAAGTGCTTGGAAGAGTACAAAATAACAGTATAACAGATACATTCCCTGTCCACAAGAAGCTTAAAGTCTAGAAGGAGAAACAGACAATAATATAATGAAATAAATCACAGATTTGGACTAAGTGCTGTGGGGCTCTGTACACATGGGTTGGTATGCTAGAATGCCTGTGAGTAGTGAAGTAAAGCTATCCCTCTTCTGTCTCCTTCCCTTTCCCGTCCGTAATAATAATAGTAATGTTGTTATTTGTTAAGCACTTACTATGTGCAGAGCACTGTTCTAAGCACTGGAGTATACAGGGTAATCAGGGGATTGTGACATGAGGCTCACAGTCTTAATCCCCGATTTACAGATGAGGTAACTGAGGCACCAAGAAGTGAAGTGACTTGCCCACAGTCAAACAGCTGACTAGTGACAGAGCTGGAATTCGAACCCATGACCTCTGACTCCCAAGCCCGTGCTCTTTCCACTGAGCCACGCTGCTTCTCTATGCAATATGTGTTTCACAAGTATTATTACTGCACTTTGGGACCAAAGTGGGAAGGGTTTTGAGTTATTTGTAGTAGAGTATTCATCCCAAGATTCCTTTAAGCATAATAATAACGATTATTATGTGGGTGGTATTTATTAAGTGTTTAGTGTTTATTAAGTCAGGCCCAGTCCCTGTCTCTCACAGGGCTTATAAATTAAGGGGGAATAACAGGGATTGAATCTCCGTTTTACAGAGGAGGATACGGAGGCACAGAGAAGTTAAATGACTTGCCCAAGATCACAAGCAAGCAAATACCAACGCTGGGAGTAAAACCCAGACCTGTTGACTTTGACTGGCACCTTCCCTTTCATAATGGTGGTATTTGTTAAGTGCTTACTATGTGCAAAGCACTGTTCTAAGCACTGGGGAGATACAAGGTGATCAGGTTGTCCCACGTGGGGCTCACAGTTTTTAATCCCCATTTTACAGATGAGGTAACTGAGGCACAGAGAAGTTAAATGACTTGCCCAAGATCACACAGCAAGCAAATAACAAAGCTGGTAATAAAACCCAGATCTGTTGACTGGCACCTTCCCTTTCTTCCATGGTTGGATACAATAAAGAGCACGGGCTTTGGAGTCAGGGCTCATGAGTTCGAATCCCAGCTCTGCCACTTGTCAGCTGTGTGACTGTGGGCAAGTCACTTCACTTCTCTGTGCCTCAGTTCCCTCATCTGTAAAATGGGGATTAAGACTGTGAGCCTCACGTGGGACAACCTGATTCCCCTGTGTTTACCCCAGCGCTTAGAACAGTGCTCTGCACATAGTAAGCGCTTAACAAATACCAACATTATTATTATTATTAATTCATTTTTAGAAAAGACTTCTGCACCTAACAAGGGTGAGGGTTTAGATATTTTCCAGTCCTGTTGTCTGCCCTGGACATCTGCTGGTAGCTCAGGAATTCCCCTCTAGACTGTAAATTTGTTGGGGGCAGAGAACATTTCTACCAACTCTGTTATCTTGCACTCTCCCAAGCGCTCACAATAAGTGCTCAATAAATACAATTGATTGATTGATTAACAGCCAGAGAAACCAAGGTCCAGAAAGGAGAAGTTGCCTATATGGGGTCCTGAAGACCCAGTGACGATAGAGGTGAACTTGGGTTTCCACTAGGCTCTGCTGCTTCTTTCTAAACTTTCAAATATCACAGTATTTTCCTCTCCATTCTCCACTGTGTGTGTGTCAAAATAAAACTAAAAAAGTTTGTTCTTTTGAGGCCTGGGGAAAATCACCCAGTGGGGATCAGAGGTATCCTTTTTAGTAAGTTGGTCGACGATGGGGTCGACACTGGCAGAGCAAATTGGAAAAACACACCCGACTCTGGGGAAAACTCTGGGGTTTGATAATTGTTCGACACACCTCGCTTTTTTGTTTTAAATGGCATTTGATTCCATTTTACTCGCTTCACTTTTCACTCTTCTAGTGGAGGTGGAAAAAGGTAAAAAAACTCCACCCTGTGAAAATGAATAATGCTCCTGAGTGATATAAGAAAATGCAGTGGTCTCCAGCATCACTGACCTACTGGAAAGAGCTCGGCCCAGGAGTCAGAGGACCTGGGCTCTAATCCTGGCTCTGCCACTTGTCTGCAGTGGGACCTTGGGCAAACCCTTTCACTTCTCTGCGCCTCAGTTTCCTCATCTGTAAAATGAGGATTAACACAGGGCATAGTGGATAGAGCACAGGCCTGGGAGTCAGAAGGTCATGGGTTCTAATCCCAGCTCTGCTACTTGTCTGCTGTGTGACCTTGGGCAAGTCACTTCACTTCTCTGGGGCTCAGTGCCCTCATCTGTAAAATAGGCTTAAGACTGTGAGACCTATGTGGGACAGGGACCGTGTCCAACCCCATTAGCTTCTATCTACCCCAGTGCTTAGAACAGTGCCAAGTACTTAACTGTAAGCGCTTAACAAATACCACAGTTATTTTTATTATTATTATTAATATTATTGTTGTTGTTACCTTAAGGGGAGGGACGGGGACTGGGCCCATCCCGATTATCTTGAATCTGCCCCAGTGTTTAGTAGAGCTCTTCGCATGTAGTAAGAGTTAAACAAATACTACAGTAGTTATTCTTCCCTACTGCATCCTTCCTGTATGTTTTCAGAACCTACCCAACTGCTTTTTGGATGGCAAAACTACCCAAACAACTATTTTAATGGTCCGGGCAAGTCATCCTAGATCCCAAGAAGAGTTTTGTATCGGGCTGTTTTCGTGGCTACCTGTGCTGCTGAAAATAGAAGCTTAATAGAGTCTGCCTTAACCCTGGATCTTTGAATCAGGCTATTTTTAATGGTATTTGTTAAGCACTTATTATGTGCCAGGCAATGTACTAAGCGCTGGGGTAGATACAAGCTAATCAGGTTGGACACAATCCACGTCACATGCGGCTCACAGTCTTAGTTCCCATTGTATAGATGAGGTAACTGAGCCACTGAGAAGTTATGGGACTTGCCTCAGGTCACACATCCGACAAGTGGCAGAGTCAGGATTAGAATCCAGCTCCACCTGACTCCCGGGCTCGTGTTCTACCCATTAGGTCACACTGTTTATTTCTCTCCCTCTGTGTCCTCCAGTTGATGCTTGACCAAGATAATGGTCCATGGTAGGGTTAAAGAGTCCTTCCCAGACTAAGATCCTCCTTTCCTCTTCTCCAACTCCCTTCTGCTTTGCCCTGACCTGCTCCCTTTGTTCTCCTCCCACAGCACTTATGTACATATCTGTAATTTATTTATTTGTCTTGATGTCTGTCTCCTCTAGACTGGAAGCTCATTGTAGGCAGGGAATGTGTCTATTGTTGCATTGTACTCTCCCAAGAGCTGAATTTACAGTGCTCTGCACTCAGTTAAGTGCTCAATAATTACAATCGAATGAATGAAAGAATACTTTTAGCAGAGTATCGATCTGGGAAGAGCAACAGGCCACAGTGCAGTCGCCCTGACTTGCTCCCTTTATTCATTCCCCCTTCCAGCCCCACGGCACTTAGTCCAAATCTGTGATTTATTTCTTTATATTATTGTCTGTTTCTCCTTCTAGACTTTAAGCTCCTTGTGGGCAGGGAATGTAGCTGTTATACTGTTATTTTGTACTCTTCCAAGCACTTGGGAAAATGCTCTGTACACAGTAAGCGCTCAATAAATACGATTGATTGCCTGACCCACAGACTGACTGACCCAATGCCATTCGTAGAGCAGCTCCAGACTTCATGCAGGCCATGACTTTGTCTCTCAAAGGTGTCAGCAGCCTCTCCGGAGAGATTTCCCCCTTCCCCTTAGCTCATCCTCGTTCAGAATCTTGGAATTTCCTCAGTCATAAGTGTGGGTTCTCCCGTTATGGAATTTAAAGGGAACAATTGTAGAAAAGTAGCAACTTAAAACAGCCAAAGTTTAAGGGCCTCATCAATTGAAAAGCTTAGGAACTGAGTGGTTGGGCACTGAAATGCCTCCAGTTTTATTCCATGTGACTTTTTCTCTCTATCATCCGGAAGTCATTCTGACCCAGGTGAAAACCTCAGTTTCAGAGAGTGGAACAGTCACGAACCCCAAATCTTTTAGATTTGATCTGCGTGGAAAGGGAGGTCGAAAGAAAGCTCAACATTTGAACAGGCTTATTTTTGAGGCAAAATTCCCTGCCCTTCCTCTTAAAAAAGCAGCGTGACCTAACGGAAAGAGCACAGGCCTGGGAGTCAGGGGGCTTGGGTGCTAATCTCAACTCCACTGCTTGCCTGCTGTGTGACCTTGGGCAAGTCACTCAGCTTCTCTGTGCCTCAATTTCCTCATCCACAAAGTAGGGACTAAGTACCTGTTCATTAATTCATTCATTCAATCATACTTATTGAACACTTACTGTGTGCAGACCACCGTACTAAGCGCTTGGGAAGTACAGCTGGGCAACAAATAGAGACAATCCCTACCCAACTACAGGCTCACAGTCTAGAAGTCTGTTCTCGCTCCCCCTTAGACTGTGCGCCCTATGTGGGACAGGGACTGTGTCCGAGATGATTAACTTGTATTTTCCCCAGCGCTAAGCACTCGTGTAAACACCATTATTATTATTTCCAAGAAGGATGCTTCAGAGTCCTGGATTTTGGGGCTCCTTTTGGACAGAACGGGGATTCTAGGAGGAAAAGCAAAAGGAAAAAAAACGTATTTTTGCCTTTAGGAATAATCTGCCGAGGAGAGGGGGCAGAGGGAAGTGGGATGAAATTGGGTATGAAACTGGTTTCCAGGGTTTGTCTTGGCCCACCAAGTGTTAATAGTAATAATACTGATCATAATGGTACCGTTAAGCACTTACTATGTGACAAAGTGTTAACGGTGGGGGATTTTCTTCTGGATTTTTGGCATTCCCTTTTAAGCGGCTTGTCTTGTGCAAAGTGAGATCAATCGTACCCCTTGGTGCTCGGCTCCACTTTGGAGAAGCAGCGTGGCTCAGTGGAAAGAACGCGGGCTTGGGAGTCAGAGGTCATGGGTTTGAATCCCGGCTCTGCCACTTGTCAGCTGGGTGACTGTGGGCGAGTCACTTCACTTCTCTGGGCCTCCGTTCCCTCATCTGTAAAATGGGGATTAACTGTGAGCCTCACGTGGGACAACCTGATTACCCTGTATCTCCCCCAGTGCTTAGAACAGTGCTCTGCACATAGTAAGGGCTTAACAAGTACCAACATTATTATTATATTTTACTCTTTTGCAGAAAGAGGGAGAAAAGGGAAGGATTGGAAGACATAAGGCTGAGGCTTCGGGAGGCGTGGCTCACCCCAAAATCAACACAGGCCATGTGAGTCCTAGAAGGCCCCGCCTTTTCAGAAAGGACCCTTGACCATCGCAAACCCAACAGAGGAATCCACCTCATCTGGCACACAACCTGATGTCCCTCCCCTTTGAGGCCCCTGTGGGACAGGGACTGCATCCAACTTGATTATCTTCTATCAATCCCAGCACTCAGTACAGTGCCTAGCACATAGTAAGTGCTTAGCAAATATAAGAAGAACGCCAATAATTAAGGGCTCACTACGCACCAAGGGTTATACTAAACGCTGGGGTAGATACAAAATAATCGGGGTCACAGTTCCAGTAACTGAATAACTTGTTATCTATCCCAGACTTTACAAGAGTGCTTGACACTTAGTAAGCGCTTAACAAATACCACTGTTATTAATATCATCATCATCATGCGGAGCTCACAGTCTTGAAAAACAGGAACTTAATTCCCATTTTTCAGATGAGGAGAGGGAGGTGCAGAGAAGTTAAGCAGCGCAACCTAGTTGAAAGAGCCCGGTTTGGGAGTCAGAAGTCGTGGGTTCGAATTCCGGCTCTGCCACTTGTCAGCTGTGTGACTGTGGGCGAGTCACTTAACTTCTCTGTGCCTCAGTTACCTCATCTGTAAAACGGGGATTAACTGTGAGCCTCACGTGGGACGACCTGATTACCCCGTATCTACCCCAGCACTTAGAACAGTGCTCTGCACATAGAAAGCGCTTAACAAATACCAACATTAACATTATTATTAATCCCGGCTCCGCCTCTTGTCCGCTGTGGGACCTTGGGCAACCCACTTAACTTCTCTGTGCCTCATCTGTGAAATGGGGATTAAGACTGTGAGCCCCTCGGGGTACAACCTGATTACCTGGAATCTACCCCTGCGCCTAGAACAGTGCTTGGCACATAGCAAGCGCTTAACAAATACTATTACCATTATTATTATTAATAAGAGGCTTGCCCATGGTCACCCAGCGGGCAAGTGGCGGAGTCGGAATTCGAACCCAGGTTCTCTGACCCTCAAACCCGCGCTCTTTTCTCTGGGCCGCAGATTTGCTTATTGGTGAGGGAACTGAAAGAAAAAGAAATCACAAGAAATAAGATTTCTGACGGCCGCAGAGGGAGAAGGCCCTCTCTCCCTCCGGGCTACGGGCCAAGGCAGGATTCATTCCTTGAGTTCCCAGGCGCCCAACTCCCAAACTCATTTGATCTCGAGGAAGAATTCTCCACTTTTGCATGTAAATGACGAAGCCCCAGCCGCGGGGTCAGATCGGGACTGGAAGCTCTCTCATCCCTTGAAATGCTGATTGAAGTTGACTTAAAGGGCTTTCTTTCTGGGCTGGCTTTACCTGCCGAAGGCCCCGGGTCAGGGCTTTAAAAGTCTACGGTAAAAACTGGTCACGGCCTCGCCATCTCCTGAAGGACGCGTGGACAATTTTTGAAGGGGGACCCTGGATATCTCCTCCCTGCTTTGGCAGGTCTAGGCGAGCAAATGGAGGAGAAACTCCCAATTCTGGGCTTAGCAAAAAGTCGCGGGGTGAAATGCAAAAGAGAGGGCGGTGGGAGGCGCGGAATGGCCTTTTTTTTTTAAGCGAAATGACCAACTTTCTAAACACGACACGCAGGCGTCTGTTTCCTCTTCATCTCCTTTCCGTCCATTCCTCTCCATCCAAACCGATGCCGCGTTAATCTAATCACTTATCCTCTGCTGCCTTGATTACTGTATCAGCCTCCTTGCTGACGTCCCAGCCTCCAGTCTCTCCCCACTCCAGCCCATACTTCATTCTGCTGCACGGATCATTTTTCTATAAAAACGTTCAGACCATGCTTCCTCTCTCCTCAAGAGAGTCCAGCCGTTGACCACATCAAACAAAAACTCCTCACCATTGGCTTTAAAGCACACCATCACCTTGCCCCCTCCTACTTCATCTCATTACTTTCCTACCAAAATCAAGCTTGCACACATCACGCCTCTAATTCCAATCTACTCACAGTAACTCGAGCTCGTTTATTTTCTTTGCCAACCTCTCGCCGACGTCCTGCCTCTGGCCTGGAACCCCCTCCTTCCTCATATCCGACAATTACTCCCCCCCCACTTCAAAGTCTTATTGAAGGCACATCTCCTCCAAGAGGCCTTCCCAGACTAAGCGTCCCTCTTCCCTCTTCTCCCACTCCCTTCTGCATAGCAACCTGACTTGCTCCCTTTATTTGTCCCCCCTCCCGCCCCACAAGACTTATGTACATATCTGTAATTTATTTATTTTTATTCATGTCTGTCTCCCCCTCTACACTGTAGGCGCTCAGTGGGAAGGGAGTGTTTATTGTTATAGTGTACTCTCCCAAGCGCTTAATGCAGTGTTCTGCACACATTAAGTGTTCAATAAATATGACTGACTGACTCCTGACCAGCTCTTCTTTGAGTTCTTCTTGGATGGTGGGACTTTTCAAAGACCAACCAGGTCCATCTGGGGCCTCCTAAAAGCACCAGAACCTCCTGTAGGCAGCCATTCCAATCGAAGCTTCTCGACTTTTCCCCTCTATCAAGGTAAACTGTAAACTCGTAGTGGGCAGGGAATATGTCCGTTTCTTGTTATACCATTCTCCCCCAAGCGTTTAGTAAAGCGTTCTGCACTGGGAGTGTTCAATAAATACAATAGGAAGTGCTCAATAAATACAATTGAATGAATGAAGGTGGGGGGGAAGAGGGGGACTGGCCAATAGTGGTCAAGACTGTGAGCCCCACGTCGGACAGAGACTGCATCCAACCCGATTTGCTTGTATTCACCCCAATGTTTAGAACAGTGCCCGGCACCCGGTAAGCGCTTAATGAATACCACAATTACTATTATAAGAATTCAGAGTCACTTTAACCTCTCCCAACCTGCAAAAATGGGTGTTCTTGCAAGGTAAAACTTTGGGAAATGCAGAGCGAATGACTTCAGGAGCGAATTATTAATAATGTTAATAACAATAATAAGAGTAAAGTATTGCTAAGCACTTACTATGTGCCAGGCACTGTTCTTAGCGCTGGAGAAGTCGGGTCAGACACAGACCATGAGCCCCATGTGGGGCAGGGACTGATTGGGAAGGAGAAGTGGTATTGAATCCCCATTTTACAGATGATCAAACAGCGACCTTATGTGACTCGTCCAAGGTCACACAGCAGATAAACGGCAGAACCCAGACTCTCCCTAGACAAACCCTAGAGTTATCCCCTCTGGACCCTTCGGACGGCAGTCGGTTAGCCCTTCTCCTGTGGCTTTCAATCTCTCCCCCTCACCCCCACACATCTGCAGCTCGATTTTGCCAAAAAGCCCATCTGGTGTGAAACCGACCCTCCGGATTGACGCACACAACTGCAAGACTCCTCCCGGCCCGGCCTCCTCCCCTACCAACGGAGCCAGGATCGGATTCATTCATTCAATCGTATTTATCGAGCGCTTACTGTGTGCAGAGCACTGTCCTGAGCGCTTGGAATGGACAGTTGGGCAACAGACGGAGACCATCCCTGCCCAACAACGGGCTCACAGCCTAAAAGGGGGGGACAGCCAGCCAGACAAAACAAGTAGCCAGGCATCAATACCAGCAAAATGGATAAATGGAATCAGAGATATAGGCCCATCGTTAATAAAATAGAGTAATAAATAATATATACAAATATACACAAGGGCTGTGGGGAGGAGAAGGGGGTAGAGCTGAGGGAGGGAGTGGGGGGGATGGGGAAGGGAGGAGGGAGAGGGAGGGCTCAGTCTGGGAAGGCCTCCTGGAGGAGGTGAGCTCTCAGTGGGGATTTGGAGACGGGAAATTCTCCTTGGGTCCACATCTTGTGAATATGAAAAAGAAACCGCGAGTCGAGAAAGTTCTAGGGGTCACTCGTGTGTCCGTGCGCGTGTGCGAGTGGTAAGTGTGCGTGAGTGACGAGCGTGTATATGAGAGTGTGAGTAGGTGAGTGTGTGTGGAGTGTGGGAGTGTGCTCTCAGCAGCCTTGATGATGATGGCATTTGTTAAGCGCTTACTATGTGCAAAGCACTGTTGTAGCGCTGGAGAGGATACAAGGGGATCAGGCTGTCCCGCCTGGGGCTCGCTGCCTTAATGCCCATTTTTCCAGATAGAGAAGCAGCGTGGCCCCGTAGAAAGAGCCCGGGCTTGAGAGTCAGAGATCGTGGCTTCTCATCCCGGCTCCGGCGCTTGTCAGCTGTGGGGCTTTGGCCAAGTCACTTCACTTCTCCGTGCCTCAGTGACCCCATCTGTAAGATGGGGATCAAGCCCGTGAGCCCCACCTGATGACCTCGTATCTCCCCCCAGCGCTTAGAACAGTGCTCGGCACACAGTAAGCGCTGAACAAATGCCATCATCATTATGATGACGATTATGAGGTCACTGCGGCCCAGAGAAGCGAAGTGGCTTGCCCGGAGTCCCCCAGCTGGCCAGCGGCGGAGGGGGGGATTTGAACCCATGACCTCTGACTCCCCCCAGCCTTCAAGACTGACTCTTGTGCCTCCCCGGGCCAGGAGGGCTTTAGCGGAGTGGACTCGGGGTGGACCTGACCCCCTTGACCGCACCGCAGCTCTGCCCCCCGCCTTGGGGCAAGTGCGTGACTTTGTGTGTGACTTTGGGCCAGTCACTTCACTTCTCTGGGCCTCATCTGGAAGATGGGGATGAAGCCTGGGAGCCCCACCTCGCATCCTCCCCAGCGCTTAGAGCGGTGCCGGGCACAGACTAAGCGCTCCTCAGACGCCCTCCTCGTCAGGACGAGCGGTGAAATGCGGGTGTGGAGGGGGAGAGCGGCGGCGGCGGCGGCCCCCGGGGTCGGCTTACCCGCGGCGGCCGACTGGACGGTCCTGCGCATCCACTCGTAGGCGACCTGCCTCTGGGCGGCGGGGGGCAGCGGGTGGGCTCCGGCGGCGGCCCCGGGCGGCGGCCCCCCGGGCCCGGGGGCGGCCGGGGCGCCGTAGTCGGGGGAGCCGTAGGGCCCCGGGGCGGGGGCGGCGGAGGGCCCGGCCCCGTAGACGCCCCAGTCCTCCCGGGGGGGCCCGTAGGGCGGCCCCCAGCCCGCGGGGGGCGGCGGCGGCGGCGGCTGCTGCTGCTGCTGCTGCTGCTGCTGCTGCTGCTGCTGTTGGCCGGGGCCGTCGAGGCCGGGGCCGGCCGGGTAGCCCATGTAGTCGGCGTACGGGGGGCCGGGCCCGAAGGACTGGCCGGCCAGGGGCCCCGGCCCGCCCCCGGCCCGCAGCGACCCCGGGTACATGGGGGGGCCCCGCTCCGCCGGGCAGCTCCCGAACATGGTGCTCAACGCCTGGCCAGATGTGGCCGGGCCATCCCGCCCCGGGGCCTGTTTGATCTCTCCTCCCCCACCCCCCTCCCCGCCGACCCCCCTCTGCCTCTCCCTCGCCCAGACCGTCTCCACGCTGGCCCCGCCACGACGGACGGGCCCGGGGGCTCTGGCCAGCCCCGGGTGCCGGTGGCCCCCAGTTTCTCCAGGTTCGGCTTGACGTCACCGCTAATTGCCTGCCGCCCCTCCCCGAGCCCCCAAATCACATTTGCATCCAAATGAAGGGGCTGTTTTCCGGCCCGCTCCACCGGGCCCTTCCAGGAGCTCGTTCCTTTCTCCTTCGGGACTCCCGAAGGCCGCCCCGGACTCAGTCTCCCCCTCCCCGTCGGGGACTCCGTCCTGGAAGGATGACCGGGACTTGTGCCTTGTCTGCTTCCAGGAGGTTGAGGAGAAGCCCCCCTGCCTCTTTGTCTTCTTCTTCCCGGGGGCCTGCAAAGTCAACTGAGAACTAATCCACCCAGAGAGGCGAGAAAGCAGCTCTGGATTCCCCAGGGGGCTCCTAAGGTCAGAGGGGGTCCAGGCTCCCGGCCTGCTCCCCGGGACCTCACCCCCAGGCCCGGTCCCCCCAGATGAGGTGAGATGAGACCCCATCTCAGGGCCCTGATGAGAAAGCCGGGTTGGCCGGCCTGTGTGGGTACCTCACTCGATTCTAAGCCCCTCGAGGGCCCGGCTTGTGCCCGCCTACCCTATCGCACTCTCCGATGCGCTTCGTATGGAGCTCGGTCGATCGACCCTTGGATTAATTATTGAATTCCCTCTCCCTTCTGGGCCTGGGTCTTTTAAGAGCTTGATTTTCACCCCACCTTCAGTGCCGCAGCACTTATGTAGACAGACTTGATTTATTTGAATGCGTGCCTCTCCCTCTAGACTCTAAGCTCCTTGTGGGCAGGGAATGTGCCTACCAACTCTAATGTGTTGCACTCTCCCGAACACTTAGTACAGTGCCCTGAACACAGTGAGCCTTCAATAACTATCACTGATTGATTTTTGAAACTTTACTGTGTGCAGTTTGTTGAGGGCAGGGATCATGTCTACCAAACTCTGTTGTACTCTCCCGAGTACTTAGTACCACGCTCTGCCCACGGTAAGTGCTCAATCTTTCTAAAGTGTCATTCTAACTACATCCCTTCACTCCCGCAAACTCCGTTCGTTCTCTTTTTGCTTCACAACAAGCAGAAACTCAACCACTGGCTTCAAGTCAGTCCATCTGCTTTCTCCCTCCTACCTGTCCATTCTCTTCTCCCATTACACCCCAGCTCACACTCTACCTCCAGAGCACACGTTCACACCATACCTCATTCTTGGCTCTTCCGTTTCCAACTCGTGGCTCATGTCCTTTCCCCTGCCTGGAATTCCTTCCTCCAGCCAATCCTTCGGGCTGCAGCTCTCCCCGTCTTTAAAATACTCCTGAAATCTCGCTGTATTAAGTGCTTGGGAGAGTATGATACAATAGAGTTGGTAGGCACGTTCCCTGCCCACAAGGAGTTTACGGTCTAGAGGAGGAGACAGAAATTAAAAGAAATTATGGCTGTGTACATAAATGCTATGGAACTGAAAATGGGGTGAAACTTTTCTTCTCCCCAGGTTTCATCTTCAGCACTCTTGCACTACTTTAGCAAGTTTGCATTCACTAGGTCTAGTGTTAATTTTGCACCTCTCATTTTATTACTTTGCTATTTTAGCACTTTTTCCTGTTATCCTGAAATGAATTTTATGCCTGTCTCCCCTGTGAGTTGTTTGCCTTCTTACGGGCAGGGATCACATCTACTAAACTTTATTGTAATAATAATAATGATATTTACGGTACTTGTTAAGCACTTACTTTGGGCCAAGCATGTTCTAAGCACCGGGGTAGATACGAGTTAATCAGGTTGCACTCAGTCCCTGTTGCACACAGGGCTCACGCTCCTAATCCCCATTTTACAAGATGAAGTAACTGAGGCCCAGAGAAGTGAAGTGACTTTGGTACTTGTTTAACACTTACTATGTGCCAAACACTGTTTTAAGCACTGAGGTAGATATAAGTTAATCAGGTTGGACATTCCCTGTCCCACATAAGGCTCACGGTCTAAGTAGCGGGAAATAGGATTTAATCGCTATTTTACAGATGAGGTAACTGAGGCACAGATAAGTTAAGTGATTTACCCAAGTTCACACAGCAGACATGCAGAGTTGGCTTTGTACTCTCAAACACTCAGTACAGTTCTCTGCACAGAAAAAGTGCTCAATAAACAGTATTGATTGACCTTGAACCAAAGACTTCACTCTGATTATTTTTTTTGGGTTCTACAGAGAACTAGGAACAAGTGCTAGGAGCCAAGGAGCCAGGGACACTCGGTTTAGGAAAAAGTCCGTCCAGAGATCGTAAAACCCCAGACTATCTCAGTGGGATTAGAACGAAAGCAGAATTTCTGTAGTGACCGAAAAACGGTACTATGTCCGAAGGCAGTTTCTAGTCCAGTGTTTCTTGAAAACCAGCAGAGGATTTAAAAGAGTTTAGCTAGATAAAACAAGAGGGTTATATTCTTGAAAAACCTTGCGCTACTGTTTGGATGATTATGGGAAAATGGCCACCTAACCTTTGATTAAGTGGGAATTTCTGGGCTGGTGCGATTCCAAAATGCCATCACAATTGATATTTTCTGAAACAAATTCTAATATTATAGTGTCTAGCAGAGCGGACCCCTCTCAGGGTGGCACCTGAGAGAGTTTCCAGTACTCTCCAGTCTCGGCCATGGGAGGAAGAGTCAAGCAGAGCCCTACCCATAAACCACTTCCATATTTTTACCAAGAAAACTCTACAGATACACTACCAGAACCATCATGGATGGAGAGCGATAGAAGTGGTTTACCACTGCCTCCTTCCGTGCGGTAAACTTGCGTCTCTGTCCTCGACTCCCTCCCGTGCTCCTGCTGCCCAGCCCAGGTGAGTTTTGACTTGTAGCAGCTTGCCTTCCACTCACAAGCCACTGCCCAAGCTAGGAATTGAATGCGTACGTCTCCACTTGACTCTTCCTCCCGTAGCCGAGACTGGTAGAGCACTGGAAACTCACCCGGTGGCAATCCCGAAAAGGTATGGAGCGCTTAGGAGAGTACAATCCAACAGAATCAGCAGACACATTCCCGGCCAAGTGCTGTGGGGCTGGGAGAGGAGTGAATAACGGGTACAAATCGAAGGGCAGTGGCAACACAGAAGGGAGTGGGAGAAGAGGAAATGAAGACTTAGACGGGGAAGGCCTCTTGGAGGAGGTGTGCTTTTAATGAGGCTTTGAGGGTGGGGAGAGTGACTGTTGGATATGAAGAGGACGGGAGCGCCAGGGCACAGGCAGGATGAGGGCGAGGGGGCGGTGGGGAGATAGACAAGGTTGAGGTACAATAAATAAATTGGCTTTAGAGAACCGAAGTGTGTGGGCTGTGCTGTAGTACAGAGACTATTGATTCTATTTAGTTGCCATTGTTTTTAGGAGATGTTCTTCCCCTTGACGCTGTTTAGTGCCATTGTTCTTGTCTGTCCATCTCCCCCGATTAGACTGTAAGCCCGTCAAACGGCAGGGACTGTCTCTAGCTGTTGCCGACTTGTTCATCCCAAGCGCTTAGTACAGTGCTCTGCACATAGTAAGCGCTCAATAAATACTATTGAAAAAAAAAGAAAAAAATAGTAGGAAATTGGGAAAGTAAGGTAGAATGGGGAAAGACGATTGAGTGAGGAGTTTCTCTTTGATGCCGAGGAGGATGGGCAACCACTGCAGTTTCTTGAGATCTGGGGATACGTGGAACAGGTTTTAGAAGCGCTCAATAAATACGATTGAACGAACGAATGAACGAACGGATGAATAATGATCAGGACAGCAGAGTGAAGTGTAGACTGGAGTGGGGAGAGACAGGAGGCAGGGAAATCAGCAAGGAAGCTGAGGCGGTAGACATGGCAGGATGGGATAAGTGGTGGGATTAGTTAGTCATTCAGTCAATGGTATTTATTAAGCACTTAACTGTCAAGTAGAGATACCGTGAAGGCAGGAGGAAAAACGAGGCTGGACAGAGGGAGAGAGTTCAGGGATGGAGATGGAGATTTGGGTGTCATTTGCAGAGAGGTGGTTGTTGAAGTCATGTGAGTGAAAGAGTTCTCCAAAGGAGTGGGTGTAGATGGAAAATAGACGAGGACCCAGAACTGAGCCCGTGAAAGAGACTGAGAACGAGCAGCCAGAGAGATGAGAGGAGAATCAAGAGAGGACCGTTTCAGTGAAGCTGAGGTTGGGAAATGTTTCCAGGAGAAGAGGATGGTCGACAGTGTCAAAGGCAGCTGAGAGTCAAGGAGGATAAGGAAGGAGTAGAGCCTTTGGAACTGGCAAGAAGGAAATCAATGGTGACCTTGGGGAGGGCAGTTTCTGTGGAGTGAAGGGAAAGGAAGCGAGATTGGAGGGGGTCACGGAGAGAATTGGAGGAGAGGAATTTCTGGACAGCGGGTGTAGACAACTCGCTCGAGGAGTTTGGTAGGATGGAGATATGGTGATAATTGGAGGTGGCTGTGGGGTCAAGGGAGGGTTCTTTTAGGATGGGGGGACATGATCATATTTGAAAGCAGTGGAGAAGAAGCTATCGGAGAGCCAACAATTGAAGATGGCTGTTAAGGAGGAAAAGAGGGAGGGAGAAAGTCTTTAGATAAAATGTGAAGGTGGAGAGGGTGGATTGCAAGAGATGGCAGATCTCCTCTAGAAATACTCCGTGTAAAGAAACCTGCCTCACTGCCATATTTCCAGGGTAGATTCAAGACCATACAGATCGACTTCTTCAGCCCCGATCTCTTTCAAGTCCTCTCTTTTTGGATGTTCTCCCGTCACCTCAAGCTTAACATGTCCAAAACAGAGCTCCTTATCGTCCCAATCAAACCCTGTCCTTCCCTCACTTTTCCATCACTGTAGACCCATCACCACCATCCATCCTGTCTCACAAGTCACCCTTGGTGTCACCCTTGACTCCTCTCTCTCGTTCATTCATTCACTCCATCATATTTATTGAGCGCTTACTGTGTGCAGAGCACTGTACTAAGCGCTTGCAAAGTACAATTCGGCAATCCCTACGGGCTCACAGTTCCATTTGACCTACATATTCAGTCCATCACCAAATCCTGTCTGTCCCAACTTCAGAACACTGCTAAAATCCTCCCTTTCCTCTCCATCCACACTGCTACCAAGTTAATGCATCACTCATCCTATCCCTCCTGGATGACTGCAGCAGTCTCCTTGCTGACCTCCCAGCCTCCTGCCTCTCCCTGCTCCAGTGCGTACTTCACTCTGCTGCTGTTCAGAACATCACCCCCCTCCTCAAAAAACTCCAGTGGTTGCCCATCCACCTCCATAGCAAACAAAAACTTCTCACCATTGACTTTAAAGCACTCCATCTTCTTGCCCCCTCCTACCTCACCTCGCTACAACCCAGCCAGCACACTTCGCTCCTCTTACGCTATCCTTTTCACTGTGTCTTGACCTTGCCTGTCTCGCCATTGACCCGTAGCCCACATCCTACTTCTGGAACACCGTCCCTCCTCAAATCCAACAGACGATTACTCTCCCGCCCTTCAAAGCCTTATTGAAGGGCCATCTCCTCCAAGAGGCCCTCCCAGACTAAGCCCCACTTTTCCTCATCTCCCACTCCCTCTGCTTCACCCTGACTTGCTCCCTTTGCTCTTCCCCCGTCCCAGCCCCACAGCACTTATGTATATATCTGTAATTTTATTTATATTGCTATCTAGACTGCAAGCTTGTTGTGGGCAGGGTGTGAGTCTACTTATTGTTGTATTGTACTTTCCCAAGCGCTTAGTACAGTGCTCTGCACACAGTAAGTGTTCAATAAATGTGATTGAATGAATGAAAGGTCAGATACAGTCCCTATCTCACATGGGGCTCATGGTCCCCTATTAGACTGTAAGCCCGACAATGGGCAGAGATTGTCTCTATCTGTTGCCGAATTGTACATTCCAAGCGCTTAGTACAGTGCTCGGCACATAGTAAGCGCTCAATAAATACTATTGAATGAATAATACCAGAGAGAACAGGTAGTGAACAGATATTTACAGATGACGAAACTGAGATCCAGCACAGTGACTTGCCCAAGATCCCTTAACTGGTAAATGGAGGAGCAGAGATTAGAATCCAGATCCTGTGACTTCCAAACCTTTTCAAATTTTCCTCCTATTCCCCTCCTCTGCCCCATCCTCTAACTCCACTTCTCTTCCTTCTAGTCTCTGGGTGGTAATGGATTTTTTTTTAGTGCTTGAGAAGTACAAAACAAGCCCTGCTCACAGTAAGTGCTCAATAAATCCGATTGACTAACCGACCAGCTTCTAGTCCCGTCTGTGCCCCTGGCCTATGGGATAACATTGATCAATGAAGCAAGCGATCCATGATATTCGTTGAGCATTTACCATGTACTAACCACTGTGCTAAGCACTGTGGAGAGTACAATAAAATAGAGATGGTAGACACGATTTCTACCCTCAAGGCTAAGAGACGTAACCTTTCTGGACTTCGGTTTCCTCATCTGGACATGGGCATGATAACAAAACCTGCCTCTATTTCATAGCAGTGTTGGATAGCTTATCATTATCATGTACCTTTGTAATTAATTTATTTATATTAATGTCTGTCTCCCTCCCCGACTCCCCAGACCATAAGCACACTGAGGGCAGGGAAAATGTCTGTTTACTGTTGTATTCTCCCAAGGGCTTAGTACGGTGCTCTGCACATGGTAAGCGCTCAATAAATAAGATTGAATAAATTATTATTATTATTATTCTTGTTAAGCACTGTACTAAGTGTTGTGGTAGATACACGATACCCAGGTTGTACCAAGTCCCTGTCCACACAAGGCTTACAGTCTAAGTAGAAGGAAATAGGACTCAATCCCCATTTAACGGAAGACACCGAGGCATAGAGATGTGAAGTGACTTGCCCAAGGTCACGCAGCAGACAAGTAGCAGAGCTGGGATCAGAACCTGGGATCTCTCAGTGTCAGGACCCCCCCCCCAGGCCAGTGCTTTTCCCTGTAGGCCGATAGATGATTGATGTGGAAGGGCTTTGAAAAAGAATATCAAATAAAGCAAATTTCAAGTATGACATCGGGTTGCTTGATAGCTTTCTAAAAACTTTGGTTTCTCCCTGAAATAGAAATACTCTCATCACCTGGTGGTGTTGTTCGGTCTGTCAGTATGAACACCCTGTCAGGGGAGTTGGGGGAGCCCAGGACCGCAGACCTGGGGGTGATTCCCAGTAGTCATTCATTCACTCATTCATTCAATCGTATTTATTGAGTGATTACTGTGGGCAAAGCACGGTAGTAAGAGTTTGGGAAAGTACAATTCAACAATAAGCAAACTTTCCACTGAGAAGCAGCATGGCTCAGTGGAAAGAGCCCGGGCTTGGGAGTCAGAAGTCATGGGTTAGAATCCCGACTCTGCCCCTTGGCAGCTGGGTGACTGTGGGCCAGTCACTTCACTTCTCTGTGCCTCATTTCCCTCATCTGTCAAATGGGGATGAAGACTTTGAGCCTCACGTGGGACAACCTGATGACCCTGTATCTACCCCAGCGCTTAGAACGGTGCTCTGCGCATAGTAAGCGCTTAACAAATACCAACATTATTATTATTATTATTCCCTGCCCACAATAAGCTTACAGAATAAAGAGGGGAGACAGTTATCAATACGAATAATTAAATTACAGATATGCACACAAGTGCTGTGGGGCTGGGAATGGGGAAGGAGCAAGGCAGGGCTATACCGAAGGGAGTGGGAGAAGAGGGAAGAGGGGCGCTTAGTCTGGGAAGGCCTCTTGGAGGAGATGTGTCTTCCATAAGGCTTTGAAGCGGGGGAGAGTAATTGTCTGTCAGATTTGAGGAGGCAGGATGTGGGGCCAGGGGTTGGCGGTGAGACAGGGCAGAGCGGGGCACAGTGAGAAGGTTAGCACTAGAGGAGTGAAGTGTGGGGCCGCGTTGTAGAAGGAATGAATGAGGTGAGGTAGGAGGGGCATGGTGGTGGAGTGCTTTCAAGCCAGGGGTGAGGCATTTTTGTCTGATGCGGAGGTGGAAGGGGAACCACTGGAGCTTTTTGAGGAGCGGGGTGATGTGTCCTGGACTTTTTTGGAGAAAAATGATCCATGCTGCAGGGTGAAGTATGGACTGGAGTGGGAAGAGACAGAAGGCTGGAAGGTCAGCCAGGAGGCCGATGCGGTATTCCAGGAAGGATAGGATGTATTAATGTAGCATTTTCGATGGAGAGGAAAGGGCGGATTTTAGTGATGTGAAGGGGGGACTGGCAGGATTTGTGATGGAGTGAATATGTGGGTTGAATAGAGAGAGAGGGGTCAATGATCATCTAGTCCATCCCCCTGCCCCTGAGCAAGACTCTGCTAAGCTGTGCTGAGCCTTCTCTTCATGGGCTCTCTGGTGACCGGGGTGTCCATCCCCCGTGGACCACGGGGATTCTCCCCACACCAGCCCCTCGGAGCACAGTGGCGTAGACCGCTGTTCTCCCCACCTTCAAAGCCCTACTAAAATCACGTCTCCTCCAGGAAGTCTAACCGACTAACCTCTCATCCCCTCACCCCATTTTCTCTTCCATTTCTGTCACCTGTGCACTTTCATCCTCAACCCCTGAGCACTTTGAAACCCACCCTCCATCCAGCTCCGCAGCACTTACGACCATGTCCTTTTGCTCAGTGTTTCCCCTAGCAGTAATTTATTTTAGTGGCTGCTTCTCTAGCTAGACTCGGAGCTTTTTGAGGGCAGGCATCACACCTATCGACTCTATTATACTGTACCCCCAATAAGCAGCTTGAAGCAGCGTGGCTCAGTGGAAAGCGCACGGGTTTGGGAGTCAGAGGTCACAGGTTCGAATCCCGACTCCGCCAATAGTCAGCTGTGTGACTGTGGGCAAATCACGTAACTTCTCTGTGCCTCGGTTACCTCATCTGTAAAATGGGGATTAAGACTGTGAGCCTCACATGGGACAACCTGATGACCCTGTATCTACCCCAGCGCTTAGCACAGTGCTCTGCACATAGTAAGTGCTTAGCAAATACCAACATTAATTAATTAATTAGAGTGCTTCTACACAGAATAGGCATTCAGTGATTGATTAACTGATGGATTCAGGGTCTGAGGTTCTTGGCTTTCTGCTCTGGACTTAAGCTCTTGTGGAGAGGGAACATAATAATGTTGGTATTTCCTTCCTTAAGCGCTTACTATGTGCCGAGCACTGTTCTAAGTGCTGGGGTAGATACAAGGCTATCAGGTTGTTCCACGTGAGGCTCACAGTCTTAATCCCTGTTTTACAGATGAGATAACCAAGGCACCGAGAAGTTAAGTCGCTTGCCCAACGTCACACAGCTGACAGGTGGCAGAGCCGGTATTAGAACCCAAGACCCCCGACTCCTAAGCCCATGCTCTTTCCACTGAGCCACGCTGCTTCTCCGGTAGAACTTGTCTACCAACTCTGCTGCACTGTACTTTCCCAAGTGCTAGGTACGCTGATCCGCACACGGTAGGTTTTCAATAAATACCACTGATGGATTGATTGCTCTCGAGTTTGAACAGTCTGCCCCGCAAAAAAGCCCTTTCCTGGGTGCTCCCTAAGTATCTCTTGAGGCAAGGGGCATTTCCTCTGCTCTGATCTCAGGGGGGTCTGGAGATCAGTCCCCTCGCTCCTGGTCTCTAATTCTAATTCTCTTCCCCTCTTCAAAGCCCTACTGAGAGCTCACCTCCTCCAAGAGGCCTTCCCAGACTGAGCTTCCCTTTTCCCTCTGCTCCCTCTCTGCTCCCCCTTCACCTCCCCTCAGCTAAGCCCCCTTTTTCCCCCCTTTCCCTCTGCTCCTCCCCCTCTCCCTTCCCCTCCCCTCAGCACTGTGCTCAATTGTATCTATTTTTATTACCCTATTTATTTTGTTAATGAGATGTACACCCCCCTTGATTCTATTTATTGCTATTGTTTTAATGAGATGTACATACCCTTGATTCTATTTATTGCTATTGTTTTTGTCTGTCTGTCTCCCCCGATTAAACTGTAAGCCCATCAATGGGCAGGGACTGTCTCTATCTGTTGCCGATTTGTACATTAATAATAATAATAATGTTGGCATTTGTTAAGCGCTTACTATGTGCAGAGCACTGTTCTAAGCGCTGGGGTAGATACAGGGTCATCGGGTTGTCCCACATGAGGCTCACAGTTAATCCCCATTTTACAGATGAGGGAACTGAGGCCCAGACAAGTGAAGTGACTTGCCCACAGTCACACAGCTGCCAAGTGGCAGAGCTGGGATTTGAACCCAAGACCTCTGACTCCCAAGCCCGGGCTCTTTCCACTGAGCCACGCTGCTTCTCCTCAGAGAAGGCTGAGGAGAATGTAATCAGCCTGGCACCTCATTCATTCATTCATTCATTCAATAATATTTAGAGAAGCAGCGCCTCAGTGCCTCAGTTCCCTCATCTGGAAAATGGGGATTCAGACTGTGAGCTTCACGTGGGACAACCTGATGACCCTGGATCTCCTCCAGAGCTTATAACAGTGCCCTGCACATAGTAAGCACTAAAATACCAACATTATTATTCTCTGCCGCAGGCTCTGTTGCCTCAACTCCTTTAGTTTTCGCTGCCCACTAAGGCACAGGAGGAAGGCCTGCCTCAGAGGGCCGGCGGTGGGCATGGAATGAGGTCTAGGGAGCCCCAGGAGGATTCCCCATCCACACTCCCGGCCTCTTCCCTCGGAGAACTCGCTGCTCTCCTGTCCACGCTGGATCGCGAGATTTGCCGGTAGAGCCAACGAGGCCGAGGGCAAGAATCCCTCCGAGCACCCCGTCCTCGACATCCTGGGCGAGGCAGAGGTGGGGCAACCCTCCCATTATATAGAAAGGGAAACTGAGGCCAGGAGCGAGGGGGCTGACAGTCCCGCAGGAGGCAGGCCGGTGCTGATATCCTCCTTGCCCAGGGGTCAGTCTGAAGCTCTGATGTAGATGCCTACGCCATCATTGTTCAAGGCGATGGTGCCATCTAAGGGCCAGCTGGGCAAAGACCAGTCCATTCCGGGTGGCCGGCTCCTACATGGCCAAGAGACCAAATAATAATAATAATGTTGGTATTTGTTAAGCGCTTACTATGTGCAGAGCACTGTTCTAAGTGCCGGGGGAGATACAGGGTAATGAGGTTGTACCACATGAGGCTCGCAGTCTTCATCCCCATTTTACAGATGAGCCCACTGAGGCACAGAGAAGTGAAATGACTTGCCCACAGTCACCCAGCTGCCAAGTGGCAGAGCTGGAATTCGAACCCATGACCTCTGTTACCCAAGCCCAGGCTCCTTCCACTGAGCCACGCTGCTTCTCATATAACCACGGGTGGTATTTCTTAAGCTCTTACGCCATGCGAAGCACTGTACTGAGCATTAAGATCAGACCAGACCCATTCCCATCCCCCTCTAGGCTGTAAACTCGTCCAGGGCGGGGAACGTGTCTGTTATATTGCTACGTTGTACTCACCCTACCGCTTGGGAATACTTGTAATAATAATGATGGCATTTGTTAAGTGCTTACTATGTGCAGAGCACTGTTCTAAGCGCTGGGGAGGATACAAGGTGATCAGGTTGTCCCACGTGGGGCTCACAGTCTCAAGGCCCATTTTCCAAATGAGGTAACTGAGGCCCAGAGAAGTGAAGTGACTCTCCCAAAGTCACACAGCTGACAAGTGGCAGAGCCAGGATTTGCACCCATGATCTCTGACTCCCCAGCCCGGCTCTTTCCCCTGAGCCACGCTGCTTCGAGCCACGCTGCTTCTCTAGTACAGTTCTCTGCACAAGGTAAGAGCTCAGTAAGTACGACTGACAGACTGACTCACATGGGGCTCCCTTCCCTCTAGACTGCAAGCTCTCTGAAGTCAGGGAATGTTGGTATTTGTTAAGCGCGTACTATGTGCTGAGCACTGTTCTAAGCGCTGGGGTAGACATAGGGGAATCAGGTCGTCCCACGTGGGGCTCACAGTCTTAATCCCCATTTTACAGATGAGGGAACTGAGGCACAGAGAAGTTAAGTCACTTGCCCACAGTCACACAGCCGACAAGTGGCAGAGCTGGGATTCGAACTCATGAGCCCTGACTCCAAAGCCCGTGCTCTTTCCACTGAGCCACGCTGTGTCTACCACTCTGTCATATTGAAATAATAATTATAATGGTGGTATTTGTTAAGTGCTTACTATGTGCAGAGCACTGTTCTAAGCGCTGGGGAGATACAGGGTGATCCGACTGTTCCACGTGGGGCTCATGGTTTTAATCCCCATTTTACAGATGAGGTATCTGAGGCCCAGAGAAGTGAGGTGACTTGCGCAAAGTCACACAGCTGGCAAGCGGCAGAGCTGGGATTAGAACCCATGACCTCTGACTCCCATGCCCGGGCTCTTAGTACAGTGTTCTGCACACAGTGAGTGCTCAACAAACACCACTGATTGATTTTAAGCTGGGGAGGAGACTGGATTTTGAATCCCCATTTTACAGATGAGGAAACATAAGTCCAGAGAAGTGAAGCGATTAAGCCCAAGGTCACCCAGTGGACAACGACTGGTGGAAAGAGCCCGGACTTGGGAGTCAGAGGTCTTGGGTTCGAATGCCGGCTCTGCCACTTGGCAGCTGGGTGACTGTGGGCAAGTCACTTCACTTCTCTGGGCCTCAGTGACCTCATCTGGAAAATGAGGTTCAAGACTGTGAGCTTCACGTGGGACAACCTATTACCCTGTATCTACCCCCAGCGATTAGAACAGTGCTCTGCACATAGTAAGCGCTTAACAAATACCAACATCATCATCATTATTATTATTATTGTTGGGAATAAAACCCAGGCCTCCTGACTGGAGAATAAATTGCTTCTAGTGCTTTTCCAGGGGCAGGGGAGGGCGACCGAAGGGAGAGAGGCCCCGCTGCGGAGGTGAGGACGGCCAGGGCCTGCTCCGCTCGCCAGCTCCCACTGCCATCACCACCAGCGGGCCTCCACTAGGTGCCAGTGCGAGCCCACAACCGGGCCGTGGGGGTCCCCACGGCCGATCCCGTTCCGCCCCAGACCCCCAGACCGCCCCATGCCGAGCGTGGGTCCGAAGGGGACGAGGAGGAGAAGTGGGCAGGGGTGGGGGCAAGGGATGAGGGGGCTAGAAGGGGAGTGATGAGGAGGAGGTGAGCTGCGGCGGTGCGGTGGTGCAATGGGGAACCGTGGGGGGTGAGAAGGGGGGGCCGTGGGGATGAATTGGGGAGCAGTTGGGAGGAGAAATGGGGAGCGGTTGGGGGCGGGAATGGGGAGCAGTGAAGGGGTGCACTGGGGAGCAGTGAGGGAGTGCAAAGGGGAACAGGAGGGAGGTGAAATGGGGAGCAATCGGGGGGCTGTAATGGGGAACTGTAAGGGAGTGCAAAGGGGAGTAGGTGAGAGGTGAAATGAGAAGGATTTGGGGGGCTGTAATGGGGAGCTCTGTGGGGCTGCAAAGGGGAGCAGGTGGGAGGTGAAATGGGGAGCTGTAATGGGGACCTGTGAGGGGGTGCAAAGGTGAGCAGATGGGAGGTGAAATGGGGAGCAGTTGGGGAGCTGTAGTGGGGGCCTGTGAGGAGGTGTAAAGGGGAACAAGCGGGAATTGAAATGGGGAGCAATTGGGAGCTGTAATGGGGAGTTTGGAGGGAGTGCAGAGGGGAGCAGGTGGGAGGTGAAATGAGAAGGATTTGGGGGGCTGTAATGGGGAGCTCTGTGGGGCTGCAAAGGGGAGCAGGTGGGAGGTGAAATGGGGAGCATTTGGGGGGCTGTAATGGGGAGCTGTGAGGGGGTGCAAAGAGGAGCAAGTGGGAGGTGAAATGGGGAGCAGTTGGGGGACTGTAATGGGGAGCTGTGAAGGGGTGCAAAGGGGAGCAGGTGGGAGGTGAAATGGGGAGCAGTTGGGGGGCTGTAATGGGGAGCTGTGAGGGGGTGCAAAGGGGAGCAGGTGGGAGGTGAAATGGGGAGCGGTTGGGGGACTGTAATGGGGAGCTGTAAGGGGGTGCAATGGTGAGCAGGTGGGGGGCTGCCTCTGCCTTTGCACAAGTTCCGTGGTGCAGCCTCAGCTCGGCAACCAGCTCATGCTCAGAGATGCAACTCTTATGGGGTTGAGCTTTCAGGGGTAAGTTTGTGCACTGGTTTTTTTAACTCATCCTCACATCTACCTTCCTCCATCCCCATATGAGCTTGTAATAATGTTGGTATTTGTTAAGCGCTTACTATGTGCCGAGCACTGTTCTAAGCGCTGGGGTAAACACAGGGGAATCAGGTTGTCCCACGTGGGGCTCACAGTCTTAATCCCCATTTTACAGATGAGGGAACTGAGGCACAGAGAAGTTAAGTGACTTGCCCAGAGTCACACAGCTGACAAGTGGCAGAGCTGGGATTCGAACTCATGAGCCCTGACTCCAAAGCCCGTGCTCTTTCCACTGCGCCACGGTAGTGGGCAGGGAATGTGTTTGATGTTATAGTGTCCTCTCTCAAATGCCTGGTGAAGTGCTTTGCACACTGTAAGCATCAATAAATACGATTAATAATATTAATAATAATAATATAGTCCTCTGTTTCTCTAGCACCAATCTATTGCCTTTATCTCTTGTTTCATATTTTCTTGTCACCAATTCTCTGTATATTCATTCTTCCTTGGGCCTGAAACTCCTTTCCCCCTTTAAATCTTACAGTGCACCATACTTTCCACCTTAAAAACCTTCCTAAAGTTAAGTCTCTACCACGGGAGGGCTTCCCAGACTGATGCCAGACTAATTTCCCCTCTCTTTCCCACCTTAAAACAGTAAACTCGTTGTGGGAGGGTAACTTAATCAACTCTGTGTATTGTACTCTTCCAAGTGCTTAGTATAGTGCTCTGGATGCAGCATGTGCTCGAGTGCTCAATAATAATAGAGAAGTAGCACGATCTAGTGGATAGAGCTCAGACCTGGTTTTTTTTTGTTGTTGTTGTTTATTGTATCTGTTAAGCACTTATTATGTGCCAGGCACTGTTCTAAGACTTGCCCAAGGTCACACAGTAGACAAGTGGCCAAGGTGGGATTAGAATCCAAGTCCTTCTGACTCCTAGGCCCAGGCTTTCCCCCACTTGTTTGCTGTGTGACCTTGCGTGAGTCACTTCACTTCTCTGGGCCTCCATTTCCTCATCTGTAAAATGGGGATTCAGGCTGAAACCCCATATGAGGGCAGGTCACTTCTCTGCGCCTCAGTTCCCTCATCTGTAAAATGGGGATGAAGACTGTGAGCCTCACGTGGGACAACCTATTACCCTGTATCTCCCCCGGCGCTTAGAACAGTGCTCTGCACATAATAAGCGCTTAACAAAGACCAACATTATTATTATATGAGACATGGACTGTGTCCAACCTGATTAGCTTGTGTCTACCCCGGCATTTAGTATAGTGCCTGTCACATAGTAAGCACCTAACAGATACCGTGAAAAAAAAATCCCATTGATGATGATGATGATGATGATGATGAACTGGACTGGTGATTTGCGTACACCTTTCTTATTAGAACCTCTTGCCCCACAGGGGATGAGGCAGACTCAGTTTCTCTATCTAGATATTTCCCATTCAAAGCATGGCTCAAATATCCTCCCTCTGGGCATTTAGCACAGCCTCAGTTTCCCCTCTGCAAAATGACCAGGAAACAAGACTCTTCCCCCTTTCCCCTTTGGGGAGACGGACCTCTGCCATCTTTGCCGAACTCAACCTGGGTCCTTCCTGCCCTCTTCCCCACTGAATCTGGCAGGATTTTAGCAAGTGAAAAAGAAGCCGTGTTTGAAACCCCCCTGAAAATAGCACATGGCCTGATTGCCCAGCGCTGCAGGTAAAGAGCTTTAATCAAACAGAATGGGATTGAGGAGAAATATAATGACGTGGGCATTGTGCTGGTCTGCTCTGTGACCCCAGACAGGTCACCCACCCTCTCTGGATCTCAGTTTCCTACTTTGTAAAGTGGGGAGGGTGGGTTGTGCCCCTCCCGACCTCACGGTGATGCTAGGAGGATGAAATGAGATTATTGGTGGGATCCGTGAAGCGCCAATCCCAATTCAAGGTCATTTGTTATTATCTACTCACGTTTAGAGCCCTGAGTGTTCTCTCCTCCTCCCCGTCTCCCTGCTCTCCCCCAACCCATTTCTCACTTCCCCCCAAGATTTCCGTCTTCTTTTCCAGGGCCCGTGACTGAGCCCTTCTCCGGCCCGGGGACTGTTCTCCAAGTTGCCATTTGCCCAGCCTGAAGAGAAGCAGCGTGGCTCAGTGGAAAGAGCCCGGGCTTGGGAGTCAGAGGTCATGGGTTCTAATCCCGGCTCTGCCACTTGTCAGCTGTGTGACTGTGGGCAAGTCACTTCACTTCTCTGGGCCTCAGTTACCTCATCTGGAAAATGGGGATTAGAGCTGTGAGCCCCAGGTGGGGCAACCTTGTATCTACCCAGCGCTTAGAACAGTGCTTGGCACATAGTAAGCGCTTAACAAATACCGAATTATTATTATTATGTTTTCCCGGTCAGCCAATTTCCCCTCCGAGTTCAGCCACGCAGCTCAGGGCCCAGGCTGGGGTCACCGGCCTGGTCCGGCCAGCAGACGGCCGAAAGCCTCGGACCCCTGGTGGGACAAAGAGGTCCCCGAGTCAGTGGCTGCTGTCCCCGGGACAGCCGCGGCTGCTGCTCAGTCCCGGCAAACGAGGAATCGAATCCGGGATTCCAAAATAGAAATGAGTGGGCAGGAGGGGGAGGCCGTTTCCACCCACAGGATCCAAAGCCTGAGCTCTTCTCTCTGTGGAAACCCAGAGCTGAGCAGAGGATGGGGGCAGAGGAAAGAAGAGAGGGAGAGGGTGTTATTTATTTATTTATTCCATTTATTATTATGGCATCTGTTAAGTGCTTACTATGTTCCAGGCCCAGCAGTAAGCACTGGGGTAGATACGAGCTAATCAGGTTGGACACGGCCCATGTCCTCTATGGGGCTCACGGTCGTAATTTCCATTTTACAGATGGCACGGAGAAGTTGAGTGACTTGTTTAAGGTCACACAGCAGACAAGTGACGGAGCTGGGATTAGAACCCAGGTGATTCTGACCCCCGGGTCCACTAGACAGCACTGCTTCTAACAATCTCTAGACTGTAAGGTCCTTCTAGGCAGGGAACGCGTCTACAATTTTGTACAATTTGTGTCCATAATGCTCTGCACACGGTAAGCACTCAATAAAAACAGTTGATTTGTTAAGCACTTACTCTATGCCAAACTCTGTACTAAGTGTTGGGGTAGATTCAGGATGCTAATAATAATAATGTTGGTATTTGTTAAGCGCTTACTATGTGCAGAGCGCTGTTCTAAGCACTGGGGGAGATACAGGGTACAGGTTGTCCCACGTGAGGCTCCCAGTCTTCATCCCCATTTGACAGATGAGGGAACTGAGGCACAGAGAAGTGAAGTGACTTACCCACAGTCACCCAGCTGCCAAGTGGCAGAGCTGGGATTCGAACCCATGACCTCGGACTCCCAAGCCCGGGTTCTTTCTACTGAGCCACGCTGCTTCAGTACTACTTAGAGCAGATGCCCAGGGCTGAGCACTCTCTCTACTCTCGAGAAGCAGCGTGGCCTAGGGGAAGGAGCACGGGCCTGGGTTCTAATCCAGGCTCCGCCACTTGCCTGCCTTGTGACCTTGGCCAAGTCAATTTACTTCTTCCTTACCTCATTTGTAAAATGAGGGTTAAGACTGTGAGCCCTGTGTGGGACAGGGACGGTGTCCAACCCCATTGTGTTGTGTCTACCCCAGCGCTTAGTACAGTGACTGGTACCTAGTATTTCCTTAAAAACTACTGTAAAAAATGGTGTGTGGGCAAGGACTTGGGCCTCATAGGCTTTAGGTGTGGGCTAATTTGGGGTTATTTTTACTGCAGTAATGTAACAGTCTAATGACACTACTTTCTGAACCAGGAAGAACTGTCAGCCGGGAGCTTTCTGTACGAATCTTCTTTTTCTCCGAGAACGTGTTTTCCCAAGTCTCGCTTCCCCCGGGAGACAGGCTGTACCTTCACTGGGAATCCTGGTACATTCTGTTCTCCTGGCTGTCTATGCTCCTTCCAGCCCGCTCCCCTCCCCAGATCGATTGTAATGTCTCTGGACTTTCCCTCCTTTCTCTCACAGACAGGTTGAAAAGATTTAAAAATGTTTTTTTCCTGTCTGAATCATATTTCTTCATAATAATAATGTTGGTATTTGTTAAGCACTTACTATATGCAGAGCACTGTTCTAAGTGCTGAGGGAGATACAGGGTCATCAGATTGTCCCACGTGAGGCTCACAGTCTTCATCCCCATTTGACAGATGAGGTCACTGAGTCCCAGAGAAGTGAAGTGACTCGCCCACAGTCACCCAGCTGACAAGCGGTGGAGCCGGGATTGGAACCCATGACCCTGGACTCTGAAGCCCGGGCTCTTTCCACTTAGCCACGCTGTTTCTCTGATCTAGAGAGCTAAGGTTTTGGAGAACTCTCTCCGGTGACCCTTCCGGAGGAGGCCCAACAGGGCAGCAGCCCAGCCTCCAACACCTTGGAGCAGAAGTGGACTGCAGGGAGACCTGGCGGGTCGTGAATGTCGCTCTCTTGAAGGTTCTGGGACAGCGGGAGACCCAAATGGTTGATTCCAACAGGCACCACAAGCAGTCATGGCCCCGGGCAGTCGTCCGGAACCCTAGTGTGGAATGGATATTTCATTATTATTATGATATTTCATAAGCGCTTAGTAAGTACCAAGCACCATCCTCTGCTCCCTCTCTGCTGCCGTCCCCTTCCCCCCTTCACCTCCGCTCAGCTAAGCCTCCTTTCCCCCTGCTCCTCCCCCTCTCCCTTCCCCTCTCCCTCAGCACTCTGCTCGTTTGTCTATATTTTTTATTACCCTCTTTCTTTTGTTAATGGGGTGTCCATCCCCTTGATTCTATTTATGGCGATTAAGTTGTCTTGTTTTTGTCCGTCTTTCTCCCCTGATTAGACTGTGAGCCTGTAAATGGGCAGGGATGTTCTCTCTCTGTTGCCTAATTGTCCATTCCAAGCGCTTAGTCCAGTGCTCTGCACATAGTAAGCACTCAATAAATACTATTGAATGAATGATAGATACAAATCAATTAACTTGGATACAGTCTCTGTTCCCCGTGGGGCTAACAGTCTAAGTAAGTCTAATGAAGAGGGAGAACAGGCATTGAATCTCCATTTTACAGATGTTGAAACTGGGGTACAGAGATGTAATAATAATAATGATAATGTTGGTATTTGTTAAGCGCTTACTATGTGCAGAGCACCGTTCTAAGCTCTGGGGTAGCCTCACGTGGGACAACCTGATGACCCTGTATCTACCCCAGCGCTTAGAACGATGCTATGCACATAGTAAGCGCTTAACAAAATACCAACATTATTATTATCATAGTGCCCGTCTTCTCTGCTGAATCGTAAGCTCCTTGAGGGGAGGCAATTTGTTCTGCCCCTTCCTCCAATGGGTGGTGGGGGTGGGCCACAGAACTGATGAAGCCGGCAACCTGGTCTGCAGGAGGTCTCTCTCCATCACCTTGCCCCCTCCTACCTAGAGCCCGGGCTTGGGAGTCAGAGGTCATGGCTTCTGATCCCGGCTCCACCACTTGTCAGCTGGGTGACTTTGGGCAAGTCACTTCACTTCTCTGAGCCTCAGTTACCTCATCTGTAAAATAGGAATGAAGACTGTGAGCCCCACGTGGGACAATCTGATCACCTTGTATCCCCGTAGCGCTTAGAACAGTGCTGTGCACAGAGTAAGCGCTAAACAAATACCAACATTATTGTTATTATTATTTCCTCACCTCCCTTCTCTCCTGCTGCAGCCCAGCCCGCACACTCCGCTCCTCAGCCGCTCACCTCCTCACCGTGCCTCGTTCTCGCCTATCCCGCCGTCGACCCCTGGCCCACATCCTACCTCTGTCCTGGAACCCCCTCCCTCCTCACATCTGCCAAATTAGCTCACTTCCCCGCTTCAAAGCCCTACTAAAAGCTCCCCTCCTCCGGGAGGCCTTCCCAGACTCAGCCCCCCCCTTTTCCTCTGCTCCTCCTCCCCTCCCCAGCGTCCCGACTCCCTCCTTCTGCTCTACCCCCCCCTCCGTCCCACAGCACCTGTGTATATATGTACATATTTATTATTCTATTTCTTTTATTAATGGTGTGTATATATCTATAATTCTTTTTATTTATATCGACGCTACTGACACCCATCTACTTATTTTGTTGTCTGTCTCCCCGCTTCTAGACTGCCAGCCCGTTGTTGGGTAGGGATCGACTCTATCTGTTGCTGGCTTGTACTTTCCAAGCACTTAGTACAGTGCTCTGCACACAGTAAGTGCTCGATAAATACGATTGAACGAATGAATGAGTGCTCAGCACACAGTAAGCGCTCAGTAAATACGATTGAATGACTGAATGAACATAACAGAGCTAAGTAGACACGTTCCCTGACCACAGTGAGCTTACAGCCTGGGGGGAGACAGACATTAATATACATAAATAACAAATATGTACATAAATGTTGTGGGCTGGTGGGGGAGGGAGGTGAATAAAAGGTGCAAATCCATCCTCCTCCTTGGTGACAGACTGAATATGGGGGTGGAATGAGAGGTGCGTCCAGCACAATGCCAAGGTAATTGAATGGTGAGAGAGGGAGGATTGCGGTATTGTCTTCGGTGTTGGGAAGGAAGGGTTAAGTAAATGACCCAAGGGGGCAAAAGATAACAGTGCTATAGGGGTGGAGCTGGACCTAAGGGCCTTTATGGAGTATGGATCCAAATCCATAGGTGACCCAGTAGGAAGACGGAGGGTGGGAGATGAGAGATTAGTCAGGGAAGGTTTCCCAGGGGAGACAGGATTTCCGGAAGGCTTTGAAGATGGGCGACTGTTTGCCAGATGTGAGAGGGGAGGGATCTCCAGGCAAGAGGGAGGGTGTGAACAAGAGGCCGTGGCTTCTGTAGCCTCTTTTGGGGCCGTATCTCCCATCCCCAGCCTCCATAGGTCTCACCTAAATCCCTCTTGCTGCTAGGTAAGTCCATTCTTCACGGACGGAGATGGCTCTGCAGCTAGAGGGAGAACAGCTGGCCGGTGCCCTCTTAGATTCTTCACCAGTGCTCGAGCAAGCTGCTTTAGTAACACGGTAATACGTGAAGACAGTTTTCAAGTCGTTCCTCAGCCTCTTTTTGGCCAGTGTAAATAATCCCAGCTGCTCAAATCCTGCCTCGAAGGTCCAATTTCCCGACCCTTTAATCAGTTTTGTTGCTCTCTGGATCCTCTCCAGTTTCCCCCTGCCCTTCTTAAAACGTGGAGCTGAACACTAACTAGGCTTCAGCCGACAGAGAGAGAGATTGGTGAGTCTGAAAGTCATATTTCCATTCATTCATTCATTCATTCATTCGTATTTATTAAGCGCTTTCTATGTGCAGAGCACTGTACTAAGCACTTGGAGTGTACAAATCAGTAACAGATAGAGACAGTCCCTGCCCTTTGACAGGCTTACAGTCTAATCGGGGGAGACAGACAGACAAAAATAGCAATAAATAGAATCGAGGGGATGAACATCTCATTAAAACAATAGCAAATAAATAGAATCAAGGTGATGTACATCTCATTAACAAAATAAATAGGGTAATGAAAATATATACAGTTGAGCGGACGAGTACGGTGCTGAAGGGAGGGGAAGGGAGAGGGGGAGGAGCAGAGGGAAAGGGGGAAAAGAGGGCTTAGCTAAAGGTTCGCCTTTTCCTTTCTTTAAATAATCCAGCCGCGTGGCCCAATGTGGCCGTTGGCTTGTGGTCCACTCTGAACTCTATTTTTTTTTTTTAATCATTCTGCCTGAGTGTGGGCACCTCTGTGCTGGAAAGGACTAGGGATAAGAGGGGTCTTTTGTGATAATAATAATAATAATGTTGGTATTTGTTAAGCACTTACTAAGAGCAGAGCACTGTTCTAAGCACTGGGGTAGATACAGGGTCATCAGGTTGTCCCACATGAGGCTCACAGTCTTAATCCCCATTTTCCAGATGAGGTAACTGAGGCACAGAGAAGTGAAGTGACTTGCCCACGGTCACCCAGCTGACAAGTGGCAGAGCCGGGATTCGAACCCGTGACCTCTGACTCCCAAGCCCTAGCTCTTTCCACTGAGCCACGCTGCTCTTGTCTCAGGCCTTCTCCCAATCCCTTGAATTTGTCGATTTCAGACATGAAGGCACTTTAGGGAAATAAAATTGCTAGGCAGACAACCACTCTCCCCATCTTCAGAGAGCCCAGGAAGCCTGATTAACTTCTCCTCTCCCCACCCTATTCTCCCTCCCTTCCGTTGTCACCTACGCACTTGAATCCATAGGCACTTGCATCCGTGCTTATTACGTATTTATCGAGCGCTTACTGTGTGATGATGATGATGGTGGTATTTGTTAATCGCTTACTATGTGCAAAGCACTCTTTTAAGCACTGGGGGATACAAGGTGATCAGGTTGTCCCACGTGGGGCTCACAGTTTTCATCCCCATTTTCCAGATGAGGGAACTGAGACCCAGAGAATGAAGTGACTTGCACAAAGTCACACAGCTGGCAAGCGGCGGAGCCGGGATTCGAACCCATGACCTCTGACTCCCGAGCCCGGGCTCTTTCCATTGAGCCACGCCGCTTCTCATGTGTGCAGAGCATTCATTCATCCCCGTGAGGCAGCGCCAGAGACTGGCCTGGGAAAGGCAGATCTAATGCAAAGAGCACAGGGTCAGGGGTTAAGACTTCAGAAGAACCCCCTCCTCCCCTGCCAAACCCCTCTCGCCGAAGTGTCGTGGACGGGAACAACCCAGGGTGGGGAATGACCGAGGGCTCTTTCTGACTTTCAGGCAATCGGTGATATTTATTGAGCGCTTACTGTTTGCAGAACACTGTACTAAGCACTTAGGAGAGTACAGTACAATGAAGTCAGTAGTCATGACCCCCCTGCCCTCAAGGAGTTCATAGTTTAGTGGGGGAGACGGACACGAAAATAACTTAGACAGGAGAAGTGCTAGAGTTTAAGGAGAGAGCTGCAGGGCTGGGGGTGAGATGGATATCAAAGCGCTTAGTGGATAATAATAATAATAGTAATCTTGGTATTTGTTAAATGTTTACTCTGTGCAGAGCACTGTTCTAAGCGCTGAGGTATAAAGGGTAATCAGGTTGTCCCACATGAGGCTCCCAGTCTTCATCCCCATTTGACAGATGAGGGAACTGAGGCCCAGAGAAGTGAAGTGACTCGCCCACAGTCACCCAGCTGCCAAGTGGCATAGCCGGGATTCGAACCCATGACCTCGGACTCCCAAGCCCGGGCCCTTTCGACTGAGCCACGGTGCTTCTCTGTGCTTATGGATACAAGTGCTTATGGATAGGAGTGGTAGGTGACACAGAAGGGAGGGAGATTAGGGTGGGGAGGGGAGAAGTTCAGCAGGGAAGGCTTCCTGGGCTCTCTGAAGAGGGGGAGAGCGGGTGTCTGTCGATTTCGGACACGAAGGCACTTTGGGGAAATAAAATTGCTAGGCAAATTCAAGGTGTCAAAACCCCAGACAGATCAGGGGCACAGATCCCCTTGTCCCCTACTCGATTCCACCAGCCCATTTGCCCACTGCCTGGAAACCCGACCTGCCCTGGGATCATACCTGGCCTGATCCCAGGCACGGTCTGAGCAGCCCGTTTGGGACCGGGGAGAAGAGGCCGGGAAACAAACTCCTTTTTCACCGAATTTTACCATGGCCGAGTTGCTGGGAAGAGAGCATTTCATCTCTTACCCTATTTCACAAAAAAATTCCAACCGATGATTGAGAAACAGCATGGCTCAGTGGAAAGAGCCCGGGCTTGGGAGTCCAAGGTCATGGGTTCGAATCCCGGCTCTGCCACTTGGCAGCTGGGTGACTGTGGGCGAGTCACTTCACTTCTCTGGGCCTCAGTTCCCTCATCTGTCAAATGGGGATGAAGACCGTGAGCCTCAAGTGGGACGACCTGATTACCCTGTATCTCCCCCAGCGCTTAGAACAGTGCTAGTCACATAGTAAGCACTTAACAAATACCAACAGTATTATCATGATTATTATTATTAACCACCTCCTTTACTTCCCTCTTCTCCTCTTTCTTCTTTTTCCCCTCTTCTTCCTCCTGCTACTTCTCTTCCTCCTCATTATTATTTTAGCATCTGCCTCCCCTGTCAGCTCCTTGAGGGCAGAAACCTTTCTGCCAACTCTTCCGTACCAAGTGCTTAGTGCTCTGCTCTCAGTAAGGACTCAGTAAATACCGTTGACCGATTAGAACGATTGATTCCTCCTACTTCTCCTCCCATCCCCTCCTTCCCCTTCTCCTCCTCCTCTTCTCCCTCCTCCTCCCCCTTTCCCCTCAGCGTAAGAACCTGCTTAACTAATAAATCCGCAGTAAAACTTAATTCTGTTGAAAAGTTCCAACTCCCTGGGGCTTTCGAAAATATGAATCTGACTGGAACCGACTTGGTTTTAAAGCGGCTGCCAGTAACGGGAGCTTTTGGGATTTCTGCCGCAGAGATTGCTCTTCCTCTGTGATTATAACGTCTTTCTCAAAGCCACCGACGCTTCGAGGTCTGGGCTGACCCACAGTCGGGCAGCTTTCCCGCTGCTGAGGGGACTGGGAAAATGAAAACTCCCGCTTCCCTATTCTGGCCCGTGCCCCGTCAATGCTATCGAGGCCACGGGGGTCTCTCGCTTTCCGTCCCCGGGGGTCCCGGCCCTTAGTGGGACGGCAGTGGGGAGAGGAGCCTGCAATCAGATTCCTACTTCTCCCCTCTTCCTGGATTCTCTGGGGCCTTGCCTTACGCTGAGGAAGTGAGGCCAAAGCTCACACCTTAAATCCCACAGATATCGATGTGCGGACGTGGGTGGCGCTGAGATGTTGAAGTACATCTGCAGTTATTTATGTAGCCAGAGGTCAATCGGTGATAATTAATCAATGGTCATTATTGAGTTTTTACTGTGAGAGGAGCACTGCACTGAGCGTTCGGCAGAGTACAATGCAGCAAAATTAGCAGACACATTCCCGGCTCGTGATGAGCTTAGAGTCTAGATGGGGCTAAGCCACGATCCCGCTAATTCTCGCGTGCTAAGCGATGCACGTGTATCAGTGTGGCTGGCAACGTGCTCATTATCTAGGAGTATCAGTGTACAACATGCACTGACTGATGTACACATATGGCTACCAGTATCCATTTAGTGATATTAGCGTGGCTCGGTGGATAGAGCCCGGGCTTGGGAGTCAGAGGACATGGGTTCGAATCCCAGCTCTGCCACTAGTCAGCTGGGTGACTGTGGGCAAGTCACTTCACTTCTCTGTGCCTCAGTTCCCTCATCTGTAAAATGGAGATTAACTGTGAGCCTCACGTGGAATGACCTGGTTACCCGGTATCTCCCCCAGCGCTTGGAACAGTGCTCTGCACCTAGTAAGCGCTTAACAAATACCAACATTATTATTAAGGCGCCCACCTGGATGATGATATGAACGTGCAGGTACTGATGTACACGTAGAGGAATTAAATTAATGTACACAGTCGGAATTAGAGAAGCAGCGTGGCTCAGTGGAAAGAGCCCGAGCTGGGGAGTCAGAGGTCATGGGTTCGAATCCCGGCTCCACCACTTGGCAGCTGTGTGACTTTGGGCAAGTCACTTCACTTCTCTGAGCCTCAGCGACCTCATCTGGAAAATGAGGATGAAGACTGTGAGCCCCATGTGGGACGGCCTGATCACCTTGTATCCCCCCCCAGAGCTTAGAACAGTGCTTTGCACATAGTAAGCGCTTAACAAATGCCATCATTATTATTATTATATCATTGTGCACATGTGGAGTTGTCTGTCCTCCCTCCTGTTAGACTGTTGTTCAGGGACTGTGTCCAATGTGATTAACTTGTATCTATCACCATGCTTAGAACAGTGGTTGACATATAGTATGGGCTTAACTAATATTATTATTATTATTATTAACAGGTAAAAATATATACATGTAGGTATCTTCACGCAGGGATATCAGTGCTCATTTAAGGGTAATAATAAACACAATTGGATATCTGTGTACACATACATATATCAATATGTACACATGAGTATTGAAGTAAACATATGAATGGGTATTTGGGCATCCATATTCACATAAAGGTACCCGGTACTTGGATTTGATGTACACATTCATATAGAAGTGCGTATAGGGGTATCGATGTACACCTGTAGGAAGGAGGGCTGATCAGTTCCTGATCAGTGGAGACGGGACGTCGGGGAGGCCAGCGTGAGGGTAGAGACAGAGAGGTCAAGGAGGGAATAAGAAGGGGAAAGAACCAAAAGCAGGAATTATCTGAAGCCTGAAAGCTTCTTGTGGGCAGGGATCACGTCTACCAATTCTGTTGTACTGTACTCTCCCAAGTGCTCAGTACAGTGCTCGGCCCACAGTAAGTGCTTAATAAATTGCGTCGATTGATAGATTGATTGATTCCAGGGCTGGAGCTCCTTGGGATGGGTGAAGGTCTGGGCCCCCATGGGCCCTGCTCCCTGGGAGCAGCCTTTTGACAGGAGAAAGTTGGTGATGGTGGAACCCGAGTGACTGCAGATGCTGGCAGTGACTGGAGGCCTAGGGAGTTAATAATAATAATGTTGGTATCTGTTAAGCGCTTACTATGTGCAGAGCACTGTTCTAAGAGCTGGGGAAGATACAGGGCAATCAGGTCGTCCCACTTGAGGCTCACAGTTACTACCCGTTTTACAGATGAGGTCACTGAGGCCGAGAGAAGTGAAGTGACTTGCCCACAGTCACACAACTGACAAGTGGCCGAGGTGGGATTCAAACCCATGACCCCTTACTCCCAAGCCCGTGCTCTTTCAACTGAGCCACGCCGAGTTCTGGGTCTGGGTCTTAGAGGGTCAGAGGATTGGCACTCTGGTCTCTGGGGTCTTGACCTCCTCCGTTCTGTTTTATCCGGGGCAACCTGATTACCTTGTATCTAGCCAGCGCTTAGAACAGTGCTTAGCACATAGTAAGCGCTTAACAAATACCAAAATTATTATTATTATTGTTATCATCCCCAGCGCTGACTTCTGGCCACCCAAAGTGAAAGACAACACAAAGGAATCTGCCCAGAGTTGGTCCTGGGGAGACGTTCAGCCTGAAGCCACAGCTGGCCTCTCCTAGAGCCGAAGGAACACCTGGTGACTGAGCGGAGGGATGCGGGCAAGTGGCCACTACCAGTTTCCTCACTACTCGCGCTCCAACTCCCCGTTCCCCAGGCTCTGAACTTCAAAGGCTCCGACTGGAGGCCGTCTGTGACCTCAAGAATGTCCTGGGGTTGGAGAGTCTAGTTAGCGCGGACAGGAAATGAGGGTAAGGAGGTCCAGGAGGAGAGGGGAATAAAATGCTTGCTGAAGATAGGCTGTGGCACAGTGCAGTTCAGTGACCTGCCCAGTGTCACAGAGACCCACCCCCAGTTCTCCCAGCTCCCGTGGGCCGTCCCGGCTTCTGTCTTGCCGGGGACGAATCCAAAGCCCGTGGGCCTGGGTCCCGGGATAAGACCCCGGGCGGACGGGCTGACCGACGAAGCGGGTTGGAGAGCCAGCGGAGCCTTCCAAGAGCACAGGGGCAGGAATGTGAGGAACGCTAACATCTCCTCCTCCAGGAATTCGGCTGGGTCAGGGGACTGTGCCTGGATTTCCAGCCCCTGGGGAGGAGTCTTGGCAGACAGTCCGGAGGCCAAGACCTCTCCCTTGAGAACCCGGCCTCCGTCCAGGCCTTTAAGGCAATGGGAGATGTAGGGCCGGGGGGTGGCCCCGCAGCCCTCCCCCCGACCCCTGAAAATGAATTAGAGAAGCAAATTCGGGTTAAAAGAAATCAGCGTTGAGGGGTGGAGTGGGGATCCGGGAAGCCCGTCTCCTTCTCTGGATGCCCTGGGAGTTAGGAGCCCAGGTGAGGTGGGATGAGGGGGAGGTAGGGAAGGTGAGAAACAGAAGAGAGAAGCGGCAGTCGGCAGGACCGATCGAGCTGCGCCGGGCACCCGGCAGAGACTAAGGGAGGAGGCTCAGAGCCTGTCTTCCGGTGGCCGACGGGCTGATGTGGGAGACGCACGCGCCCTCCCGCCCGTCCTCCGTGGAGCGGTCATCCATCATTCTCCACAGAAGGCTCCGCCGTCAGCCCCTTCCTGGGCTTAAAATCTCCCGGGGCGATTACTCCGGAGCCCCGAAACCCACCCTTGCCCCGTCCTACTCTGCCTCCAGCTTCGGGCGGGGCCTGGGGTCTCGTTCCTGGCCCCGTCTCTCCGGGGTCGAACCTCCCAGACCTCAGTTGGACAGTCGCCCGGAGGTCCATGGGAGATGCCGCGGGCGCAACGCCTCTGACCCGCCCTTAACCCCGTTCCCCCCAGTGATGTCACTCAGGAAGCGACTCGTCCCCAGAAGCCCCGGCACCGGGACCTTCCGTCATTGGCCGGGAATCCCAGGAATCCTCCCCATCTGTGGGTAAAGCGATCCAACCTCACACGCCTCTCGGTCCTCCCGGCCCCCCGGCCCCCCGGCCCGTCGGACGAAGCCGAGATCCGGGGTCCCCTCCAGTCGAGGTCGCCTCTCTGGGGTCAGCGATGAGACAGATGGAGCCTCAGAGGAGATGTTATCCGGAGAGGGCTGAGCGTGGGAGAAGGGAGGAAGGAGGGGGAAGTTCAGCTTCTGGGAAAATAGAATGAGTCTAAAGAAAGAGCATTTTTTGGTGGGGAGGAGGAGGAGCGGGGCAAGGGAGGGAGAAGATGAGGTGGGCAGGTGCACGTGGTGGGCGGTATTGGTTCTGGTCCGGGCTGGGGGCCTGCAGGCGGGAGGAGTCAGCGGCGGGCAGAGGCGGGGGGAAGATCGCCGCCGAGCCAACGGGACGGACGTTTCCTCCGACCAGGACCATCCCTCTGGGTGCGGTTTCTGGTGCGGGCCGGAGCGGAGTCAGGGAGTCGGGGAGTCCCGGGCGGAGATGGAGGGCGGCTGGGGGCTGGCGCGGCAAGGGAGCCTGTCCCCCAGTGGGAGATGACTCTCGCGTGTGCTCTCGGCCATTCGGAAGACCCTGCTAAGGGGTGAGGGGCTCCTGGCGTAGCCACTCTGTCACCGGGATGGGCCCGAGACCCCCTGGGGAGGACGGGGTGGGCCAATTCTGCTCTCCCCTTCCCCCTGGAGATGATGCGCTGCTTTCCCAGGACCCGGCCAGCCTAGGAGGGAGGGCCAGTGGTCGAGCGAACCCAGCGAGGGGCCCAGAAAAGAGAAGGCCGAGGAGGAGGAAGGTATGGTTCTTTCATGGTGTTTGTTAAGCGCTTACCATGTGTCAAACACTGTTCCAAACGTCGGGGTAGGAATGAAGTAATCAGGTCAGACACAGTCCCTGTCCCACGTGGGGCTCACGGTCGAAGTATTGCATCCCCATTTACATTGAGGAAACTGAGGCCCAGAGAAGCGAAGTGACTCGTCCCTTCCATTAGGCCACGCCGCTCCTCGGCGTTCCTCTGCCTCTACGGATGCCGACCGGGAATTTCGAATGGAACGAGACCGTCGTCCGGAGGATACCCTCAGACAGAGGACCAGAGGAAGAACCCGCGGGCTGGGATGGAGGCCTGGACGAGTCCAGAGAGCCTCCCCCTCCCGACTCCAATCCATTCTGATATCCCACCTCTTCCAACAGTCTTTCCTCGATTAAATCCCGCCCCACCAAGTTGTATAAATCCATCAGTCGACTCTAAAACCCGTGCTATTGTTCATTCCCATCCTCAGCGTGCTCGTAATAATAATAATAATAATGATAATGTTGGTATTTGTTCAGCGCATACTACGTGCAGAGCACCGTTCTAAGCGCCGGGGGAGATACAGGGTCATCAGGTTGTTCCACGTGAGGCTCACAGTCTTAATCCCCCTTTTACAGATGAGGTCACTGAAGCACAGAGAAGTGAAGTGACTTGCCTACAGTCACCCAGCTGAAAGGAGGTAGAGCTGAGATTTGAACCCATGACCTCTGACTCCCAAGCCCGGTCTCTTTCCACTGAGCCACGCTGCTTCTCTGTGCATGCTTATTCGATTGTGCAGAGAATTGTTTTGATTACTCTCTCTCTTTCTCTCTGTCTCTATAATAATAATAATAATGTTGGTGTTCGTTAAGCGCTTACTACGTGCAGAGCACTGTTCTAAGCGCTGGGGGAGATACAGGGTCATCGGGTTGTCCCACGTGAGGCTCGCAGTCTTCATCCCCATTTTACAGATGAGGTCACGGAGCCACAGAGAAGTTAAGTGACTTGCCCACGGTCACCCAGCTGACAAGGGGCAGAGCCGGGATTCGAACTCATGACTTCTGACTCCCAAGCCCGGGCTCTTTCCACTGAGCCACGTACATACCCTCTCCATCCCTATTCTCCTTCCCACTTAAGATGTGAGCCTCATGTGGGACAGGGACTGTGTCCGATCTGCCTCCATTATCCCTTGTTTTGTGCTTTCCAAGTGCTTAGCGTAATGCACTGCACCGCATGTGCTCTCATTAGATGCTATTACTCTCCCCAGAAGATTTCGAGTGTAATACCCTGAGTACAGAAGGCACTCAGCGTGCGCCAAGACGGTACACAGGGCGGGCCCGGATTGCTCCGAAAAGAGTAGGGATTTAGATCAGTGCTCTGTAAGCAGGAGGTGCTCAGTATACGCACACTAGGCACTCAGTATAGTGGTCTGCAAAGAGGAGGGGCTCAGAGGCCTGGACTTCCGATCCCAGCTCCACCACTCGCCTGTTGTGTGGTCTTGGGCAAGTCACTAAAAGTCTCAGGGCCTCAGTTTCCTCAACACCTGTTCTTCCTTCCCCTCAGACTTTGAGCCTCACTGGGACAGGGACTACGCCAGACCTGGCGATCTCGTGAGCTCAGTATAGTTCTTGAGCTTGTAACAGACACCGTAATTTAGTATTGAATAGGTGCCCAGTACAGGATCCTGCACACAGTAAACACTCAGTACAGTCCTCTGCGAACAACGGGTGCTCAGTGTCGTGATCGGCACCCGGGGGGTTCCTGGTACAGAGCCCTGCATAGAGTAAGCACTCGATATACCTACTGTCGGTAATGCTGATGAAACCTTGCCCTTCCCCGAAGAGCGGGAACGAGAGGAGACCCAAATCTCGGAGGGGAAAAACCCCCCCAGGCGAAGCGACCCCGGCCGTGCGTGCGTTCGGAAGAGACGGAGAGACCGAGCAACAGGAGAGACGCCAGCCCTGGCCCGTATAAATATAGAATCCTTTATTTCCGGTTAATAGCTACAATACAGTTTCGACTAGATAATAAAAAGCGAGAGGTTCTCATTTCTTTCAGTGCACACGTTTCTCAGGCAGACCGGAGAGTACGCGCGCGTGCACGCGTATTCCCCCCCACACATACAGACACACGTGTCCAGGATGAACGCCCTAATCCCGGCCTCTGCTTGATTTTCCTTTAACCCGAGGAGGAATGGGCTTCCTGGCTTTCATTCGTTAATGGGCCCGACAGGCCAAGGAGGGGCTCGGCGCAAGGGGGCTCGGCCCCCCGCCTGGTAGCTTGCCCACCTGGCATCTCCATGCCCCACTCCCCTTCGGTTTACCGGAACGGCCATGGGCTTCTTCGGGGGGAGGGGGGGGCTCACTTTTGGGGCTCGGGAAGGGCTTCCTCCCCTTGGCAGGGGAAACCCAACCTGCCCCTCGCCGAACCTGCCCTGCCCTCCCCACCCCGCCCCCGGCTCTTTGGCATTCCCCGGCAACTCGGCCCCTGGGCGGTCTCAGCTCTCTCCGGGACAGCCCCTGCAGTTCCAGTTAACCCAGGGATAAAGCCCTGCCTCACGTGACCGCTCCCCCATCCGCGACGGGGTTCGCCTTCCTTCGGGCAGAGGGGGCCGGATCCCTCCCTCCTGGGGGTCCCTGCCCTTCCCCCCTAAAGGGGGACTCGGGACTAAGGGGTCAGCAAGTCCCCATCCTGGATTTTCCCAGCCAAGCTCCGGTTCTTTTGCAGACTGGGGGAACGCACGGCTGGGATCCTGTCCGGGCAGCTGCGGGGGGACTGTAGTGGCATTGCCCCACGGCTCTGCTCCTCGCTGCGGCTGGGGGCCTGAAACCCCACCTTTCCTCCTGGGGTCTCCCTGGTCGGCGGGGACAGTGTGGGACAGAAGCCCTCTGGGGACAGGGCCCTGCTCCCTCCGTGGGGAGACCTCGGTTCCCCTCCTGAACTGGGGCAGGCAGAGCCCGGAGGGGCCCCTGGTGACCACAGCCCCCGGCGGGCAGAGGGTGAGAGTCTCTACCGCTCTCTGCGGTACCCCTGGTGGGGGCCTGCCAAGTGGCGGGATCAGAGGCAGCCTGGCCCCTTAGGGCAGATCCCGAGAGGAACCGTATTGTCTGGAGTGTGGGTGCAGGGAAGGGGGTGTAGACACAAGGCCCTCATTTGGGCTGCCGGCTGGAAGACAGACTTGAGCCGTGGCCTCGCAAACCAGCCCGTGTCTCTGCCGCCCACCGCTCTGGGCGCTGACGAACCCTGCCGTAAGCTGGCAGAGGGGGTGAGGGCCCCCCAGGGATGGGCAGGAGGGAAGCCAAGCGGGCCCCGGGCAGCCCCCCCCAGTTGGGATCTGCACCCCCACGCCCAGAGGTGACGGTGACAGTTCTGCTGAGACCCCCGGCTGGCAGTCTCACCCTTCAGGACCCCGAAGCGGGCGGGGGCACCGCTCAGGCTCGGTCAGACGCTCAAGACCACACAGGGAACGGTAGGGCCCTTGGACGCCAAGGCCGGGCCCGGAGGTCTGGCCGGGGCCGATCGATCGGCCTTCGCCTCCGGCCTGCCCCCGGGAGCTCCGCCGGGACAGGGAAAGAAAAACACCAGGAAACGCGGGGCCGGGACGGGGGGAGAAAGGGGAGTCTCCACAACCCCGATTTCTCCCAACTCGACCCACTGAGAAAGACAGGGACCAGCTGTTCCCCCTGGAGTCAGACATGAATATCCCTGAGAAGTCTGAGCTTCGAGGTCACTTCGCATTACTCCCTCCCTCTCACACCTCCGTTTCGGAGAGCTGGCCCGGGCCCAAGCTCTTCCCCTACCCCTACTCCCCGACTCCTCACGGGGCCGCCCCCGGCCTCCATCCATCCCCCGTCCGTGGCCTGGGACGGACACCCCAGGGTCCCGTGAGCTGACCCCTGCCCGGCAAGCATCTGACGCGGCCAAGGGCCGGAGACCCCCTAACGGCCACGGTATCTTCCTTTAAAGGATCGCACGGGGAAGACCGCACTCTACCCTATATATGAATTGTTATATTGGCTCTTACTGAGTACATACATCGTCGTAACGATAATTAAATTAGGGCAAAAGACAAACGGAAATATTAGTAAAATACAGACAACACATATTCGTTAATACTTAGTCCGCCTTTCCACTTTCTCTGACCCCTGATAGAGAAAGAAACTTCCGACGAAATGGCAAATCGGGAATTCTCAGTGTGCTCGGATCTCTTCTCTTGCAGAGAGCTGGACAGAACCCCCTGCCTCTATCTGGCCAGGCAGGTGGGGGGGGGGCGCAAAGGGGGTGAGGAGAGTGGGGTCCTGTCTTTTCCAAAAGGCTCCTTAGAGAGGGGAGGCCGCCCTGGCCTCCAGAAAGCTATCCTGGGGAGGGTCCTTGGAAAGGGACCGGGTCCGAGGGGACGGAGGGCCTGCCAGGGGGCTGGGGAACGGCGGGGCAGAGAATGGAGCTGAGGCTTAATTCCGGCCCTTTGGCCGGACGGCGAGGTCAGATTTCACCGGCCGGCCCGAGCCGGGCCCGCCGAACTTTGTCGGTCAGCCCGCTCTCCCGAGTCTTCTTCTGGATCCTGCCGGCCCGCCGGGAGGGGCTGGGCGCCCCGGGGGCCCGGCGATCCCAGGGGATCTATCCCTAGGCGGCCGTTTGAAGAAGAGGCTCCGTAGAGTCATCACGTGAGGCAAACATGCGGGAATGAATGAGGCTAGCGCTTGCCAAGGGGATTCTGTTCCCATGGACTCCGCCGCTATGGCAGTGAGGGGAGGGTGGCGGGGTGCGGGGAGGTTGCCTTTGAAATCTCAGACTTTCTACTTTCTACCCCCCCCCTCAAATAAAGCCGCCGAGGGGATCTTTGGGCGGCACCTTCTGAGCCGGCCGATCCGCCGCTTTGGCCTCCGCGGCTCGACTCCCGCGGGCCGCCCCCGCAAGGTCTGACCCCTGATGGGGCAAAGGTGAGGGAAGCCTATTGGTTGGTTGGGGAGATGTAGGCGGGTGGCTTCTGCCCACACGGGATGATTTTGCTTGGTTTATGCCCAAGCTGGGGGCCGGGGCGGGCCTCCATTCTGTCACGGCCTCTTCGAGGCCGGCCCCCAACTAGCCCATCGCCGGCAGAGGGGGCGGCCACCCCCGGCCATCTCGCCCTAGGCCATCTGCCCTAGCACACGTTTCAGAGTGACGAGGAATAGCTCTCCCACTTCGGTCCCGTTCTCGGCGAAACCGAGCCCACCCGGAACAGATCTCTCCCTCTCCCAGGAAGGGGACGGGGAGGCGGGCCCACCCGTGGGCACCGTCCCGTGTTCCCGTGGCCAGAGCGGGAGTGGTCGCGTGGCCAGAGGAGGTTACCGGGCTGGTGGAGGCTGGTAGTTTGGCCAGGGATGGCCCCGGGGTCTGAGGAAGGCAACCCACCATTGGCAAGGGTGAGACGGGGGTGGGTGGGATCCGTCCCCCGAAGACTAGAGCGGGGAGGTTGGGGGTGCGTGTGATGACAGTGGGGAGGAACAGGAGCTAAATGGAGCCGAGACCGCCAAAAGCAGGAACAGGAGCAGGGAAGTGGGCCCGCGGGCCGCGGCGGCCGCCCCCCGTCCTCCCGTCTCTCTCCCAGCTCAGCGGAGGCCGGGAACGGGGCACGGGCTTATAGATCTCGTCAGGGATCACTTGCCGACACACGAGAGCGGCCGGGCCGGCCGGCCGGCGTCTAAGTTTCCAGCAGGGGACGTGGAGTCTTAGACCCCCCGGGTGCACGCGTGACTCCGCCACCCAACAGATGCCCACCCCCATCACCCCTAGGGACTCCCCAAATACCTGAAGTGGCAGGCGAGGGCTTCAGGGACCTCCCTCCTGCTAAAGACCCCGGACGATGGAGGGAGGGGGCGGCTCCTCGCGGGTCGGGGGGAACGCGGTCCCACATCCCAGCAGGGGGATGAGCCGCCCGGGTGTCCGGAGGAGTGCGTTCTGCACAGGTTTCCCCATCTCTCCGTCCGGGCAGTGGCCTGCGGGAGATGCCCGGTTGACAGCGGCACGATCCCCTCCGGGGGACGCACGGGCCGAGCTCCTTCTGCAGCTCGTGGAACTCGTGTCCCTCGGAAGCACGGGATAAACGCCGCCGGGTCGGGGCCGCCTGCCCGACCGCCAGCTAGGCGCAACGGCCCGGCCGGCCTCTTCGCGCGGGAGAGCCGGGGCTCTGGCTCAGTGGCTCCGTGGGTCGGGCGTTGAGGTGGGGAAGGGTGGTGGGATTCTTGCCCAGCTACCTTGGCGGACCTGTCCCCTGGTGGTCTGGCTCCTCCACTGACCCAATGCCTGGGCTCCCGGTGGGAAGGGGTCGGGTCTGCCGTGGGGGGCGGCAGGCGGCTGGCTGGCCCTGGCTAACCTCTTCCACTTTTCTCGCAGGTATGGGGAGAGGGCTTCGCTGAGGGGTTGGGGTGGGGGGCGTCAGGAGCAGTTAGTCTCGGCTTGGGGGTGGTCAGCGGGATCCTGAGAGGGCGGGGCAGAGGCAACTCCCTTTCTTCTCTTCTTCCTCTTTTTCCCCTCCCTGCTCCTCTTCCTTCTTCTCCCCCGCCTCTCCCCCACCTCATCCCCACATACTTTGTCCACAGGAGGCAGCCGGGGCAGAGAGGCCCGGACCGGGTCCCCGGGCGGGAGGGCGAGGGGAGGGGGCTACACTGGAGGGGCGGAGTAATGGACCACCGAGTTGTAGTCAGGGGGCGGGCTGTGGCACTCCAGGGCCGGGTCCAGCGAGAGGAGCGCGGAGTCCTCTAGGCCGAAGTCGAGGGCGCCGCCGGCCTCCAGCGGGGCCGGCGGCGGCTGGAACTTCATCCCCTCGCGGCCGCTCTCTGACAGCACCGACTCTTTGCTCTTGCTGACGGCCCTCAGCCTGCGGGAGAGACGGGAAAATCGTCGGACACAGAGAAGCTGGCGGGAGGGGAGGGAGGGGGCAGTCTCCCGGGGCCACTCACCACCGGCCCTGAAAAACTCGGACCCCTGGGGGAAAGGGGAGGAGAGATTGGGGGGGCGTTATCCCAGCCGCGGGGAAATTCAATGAGTAGCTTAAGGCAGGCCAAGCCCTTGCTAGGAAGAGACCCGTTCCTCGGCAAATGCCTTTCCCTGTGTCGTAGACTCGGCATCCTGGCTTGTCCACCTACGGCTTCTCTCCCGAGTCCTTGCCCATCCCCCCGCTCCCGCACCTCCGGGGGCTAGCCTTGCTGACTTTCTCCTCCTCCCCTCTGTCCATGGCAGAAGTTCAAACACTCGGGAGGGTTAGAGGGGACCCCGAGAAGGTCGATTCGTCCATCACCCTGCCCCTTGGCTGGTTTCCCCAGTGGGAGGGGGCCTAGAAGATCCTTCTTTCTGAGGATCTCACCCCCGTCGGCAGGCCCCTCCCACTCTGACCGCTGAATTCTGGACGTCTGAGGATTAATTCGAATTTTCCGTTTTGTAAATACTCTTGTGTCGATCTCCCGCGTTTGAATGCGTTTGAATCCTTCTGGGCAGGGACCTGCTCTCGTCCTGTACTTCAGCAGCGGGGCGGTTTTGTGGTAAGACAACGGGCCCGGGAGGCCGAAGACCCGTGTTCTGATCTTGGGTCTGCCACTTGCCCGGTGGATGATTTTAGCCAAGTCACTTCACTTTTTGGGTCCTCGGTTCCCTCATCTTTATAATGGAGATTCAATACCCGATGATGCTGATGAGAGCAATGATAGTAATAATATTTGTTAATATTATGTGTAACGATGTAATACTATGTGCCAGACGCTAGACTTAAGTGCTGGGGTAGGTACAAGATAACCCGGTTGTACCCAATCCCTGTCCGACATGAGGCTAACATGCTAAGGAGGAGGGTGAACAGAGAGGCATGGAGAAGTGAAGTGACTCGCTCAAAGTCACACAGCAGTTAAGTGGCACAGTGGGGATTAGAAACCAGGTCCTCTGACTCTCGAGCCTGTGCTCATTCCACTAGGCCACGCTGGCCTCTCTTCCCCTCAGACTGCGAACTCCATGTAGAACAGGGATTGTGTCTGCTCTGAATATATCGTATCTGCCCCAGGGCTCGGTTCTTTGTGAGCGCTTATTATTATTACTGTTATTACGCTGGCCCCAATCAACTTACGCCTTTCACTCGAGGAAGTTAAGAAAGTGTATTTTACTGCTATTATCCTCTCAAACACTTAGTACAGGGCGCCCGTTAGATGCCCAGTGGATACTATGGCTGGAAAGCTTGTCAGTCCTTATTAGACTCCTCGAGAACCGATTGACCCAGGGTCCCCATCCCGACTCTGACGCTTGCCTGCCGCCTGACTTCGAGCAAGTCACCGACCTCCCTGGGCCTCGGTCCCCTTTTCGATGAAATGGCGATTCGGTCCCTGTTCTCGCTCCCCCTTGGATGCTGAGCCCCGTGTGAGTCAAGGACTGAGTCCAGCCTGGTTGACCCGTATCCACCCCAGCACTCAGTACAATGCTCGGCACCGAGTAAGCGCTTCACGGACACCACCCTCGTTTTCAGGCGGTCCAGCGCGGGGATGACGCCTTGCCCTTTCGGATGTCACGTTATCCGACAGAACCAGTGGCCAGATGGACAAAACGCTGTTACTCGGGCTGCGCCGAGTGGCCTGTTCTCCCACCTTAGGGGCGGGGCCTCTTCCCTCCTGTATCTTGGCTTCATTCCCTGCTTCCTTGTGTGCTTTCTGGCCGCAGCCCTGTCGGTCCCAAGCCCGCCCCTCCGGGTGCGCTGTTTAATTTGCCGGGAATCCGAGTTGCCAACAGAGACGGAAAGAGGCAAAAAGCTATCTGTGGGCCCGGTCAGGGCGCCTCGGCGTGTGGGATGAAGGGAATTGGATTAGGGCTGCGTCTGCCCACACAACCAGGGTCTTTCCTAGGCGGAGATGTCCTTGGCTGCCCGGCTGGAGTCATGGCCTCGGGAGGCCGGGGCTCAGTCTGGGAATGACTCCGCCCCGGCCTAGATCGCACGTGTGTTTGAGGACGGTCTCCCAGAACACACTCACATGACGTTTGCTGTCTGAAGAGACGACAGGATGAAAAAGGTTGGGTGTGTGGGGCTGGGATTAAGGAGCCATGGCTGACAGAAAATGTACTTAGCTCCCGCCGCTGATTTTCTCAGTGCTCAGCTCTTAGAACAGTGCTTGGCACACGCTTAACAAACACCACCATATCATTATCTGCTGCGGGGGCCGAGAAGGAAACGCTGAGCGTCCTGGTGCCTTCTTGCTCTCTCCTTGGACTCCCGAGATAGGGGAATGGGGATCTCCGCTGATGCTTCGCTTTGAGGGCTGGGAGCGCTCAGCTGCTCCCTTTCATCTCGCCGACCACCCCTTGCTCACTGCCTTGCTCCCTCTTCACATCCAACAGATCACCGCTCTCCTTGTCTTCAAAATCCTCCCGAAAACACTCCTCCTCCAGGAAGCCTTCCCCGACTAACTTCTCATCTCTCTTCACTGTTTTCCTTCCTATTGTGTCGCCCACGCACTTGGGCCTCTACCCATTAAGAACTTAGGTCCCCAGCACTTATATTTTACTCAGTTGCCTCCCCTATCTGTTCCTTATTATATTATTAGTGGTAATAATAGTAATAGTAATAATAGTGTTATGTGTTACTATTGCCAAGCGAGTGCAGGGGTAGATACAAGATAATCAAGTCCCACGTGGGGCTTACAGACTAAGTAGGAGGGAGAACGGGTATTGAAACCCCATTTTGCAGATGAGGGAACTGAGGCACGGAGAAATCGAGTGGGTTGCCCAAGACCATATAGCAGAGCCAGGTCCTCGGACTCCCAGGCCCTGGATTTTCATGTCTCTGCCTCGTGCTAGACGGTCAGCTCCTCACGGGCAGGGATTGTAACTACTAATTCTGTTGCTCTGTGCTCTCCCAAGCTCTTAGTACAGTCCTTTACACATAGTAAGCGCTCAATAAATACCACTGATTGATTGGTCGTATCTATCTACTCTATAGTCACCTCCCAAATGCTTAGTACACTGGCAGTTTGGTCCCAACTCTTCCCCCAGCCCCTGCCCCGCTCCCCCTTCCTGCCCACCGGGAACTCCAGGGACTCACGCCAGGGCCATGATTCCATGGGGCCAGGACCGAATCTCCAGCCGCTTCAAACTCTTGATCTCGTCGGAGGTGAGTACCATCCCACTGTCAGATCCGCTCTCCTGGGAAGCGGAAGGATGGGGGCAGCAGCATCAGGGTAGGGTCCAGCCCCCCAGCCCCCAGGGGTTCGATTTCCCAGCCTTCGGGGATCCCCGAGTCGAGTAGCTGAGGCCCTGGGTGTGCCAACTTCCGCACTGGGGAAGACTTGATCAGGCCAGGGGCCCGTGGGCGAGCGGGCAGCGACTCCCGGTTTCGCGGGCAACCATTCAGTGGCCGCCGATCTGGATTACCAGCCCAGGGCCCTAGGGGATGGCCGTGGGGCTACCTCTTAGAGAAGTCCAAGTCGGGGGGCTGGAACCCACTGCCGAGGGTACAGCCCTCCGTCCCGAATGAAGCCTCAGGGTCCTTGGGACTCAGAAAGAGCAGGGGCAAGAAGAGGGGGCAGAACTCACTTCGGGCTTCTCCTGCTCCACCGGTACCTCGTCGAACGTCTTCACACTCAGTGGCCGCTTTTTGGAGCTGTCGCCGGGGAGGGCAAGGGAAATAATAATAACGACAACAGTGATTCTGTTGTTTGTAAAGCACTGACCGCGTGCCAAGCACCGTGCTAAGCACTGTAAGATCACCGGCTCTCACATGGGGCTCACAGTCTAAGTAGGAGGAAGCAGAGGCATTGGATACCCTTTCTGCAGATGAGGGAACTGAGGCAGAGAAGTTAAATGATTTTTACAGCAGACAAGTGGCGGAGGCGGGATTAGAACCCAGGTGCTCTGACTCTCTCTCCTCCTGACTGAGGGGCCTTTAGTAGCTGCAGGATGGTCCGGGTTCTGTTGGGGGGGGGTCTCACCCCTCCCAGGGGTTTCCCTGCTGTGGAGACCGTTGACCTGAGACCCCGGGGGGACTCCCACCCTGAAAACCCCCATTCACCCCGGAGGGTTCGAGGAAAGCCGAGCTGAAGTGAAACCCAGGCTGGATCGGCGACGTCGATAAGCGGACGGTCAGGGCAAGTCACGAGGTTAAACCCCCGGGAATCCCAGCGGACCCCGGCCGGCCCAGGAAGGACTCTTGGGCCCGCAGCAGTGTGAGGATTTCTCCATTTTAGAATATTGGAAAGGCCGTGGCCGAGGCCACGGACGGGAACTGTGGACTGTTGGGCTGAGCGCGAGGAGGTTGAGACTCTGCTCCTGTACTCCAAATGCCCGCCTGCTCGTGTCTCATTGCTCATCACCCTCATTCATGCTTTTGTATTTATTGAGCTCTTACTCTACTAAGCGCTTGGGAGAGTACAATACAACATTAAACAGATAAATTCCCCGTCCACAAGGAGCTTACGGTCTAGAGGACTCCTTCTTTATAGTTCTTATTTACATCTTTCTTTAGGTATCCGGTACTAATCCCCTGCCTGCTTTACTCCTAGATTCTGAAACTCTTGGGGAATGCGTATAGAACTAATAATAATAATAATAACACCACTATCATTGTTATTATTATCAATAATAATGATAATAATAGTTCCATTTGTTAGGCACTTACTGTGTATAGGCTACACACTGCACTAAAATAAGCACGGGGCAAATACAATCGGATCAGATCGTATCTAATCCACTGACTTTTTTCCAGTGTTTAGAACAGCGCTTTGTACACAGTAGGGATTTAGTAAATACTATCATGAGAAACAGCTAATGGAAAGAGCAAGGGCCTGGGAGTCAGCGGACCTGGGTTCTAATCCTGGATTTGCCGCTTGTCTGTTGTGTTCTGGCTAAATCACTTAACCTCTCTGTGCCTAAGTGTCCTAATCTGGAAAATGGGATTCAATACCTGTTCTGGAATCAGAAAGGGGGAAGCTGGTTCCCCAGAAGGAGGTTGATCGAGCAAGATCCCTGAATGGACTCGAGCCCCATCCCACCTGAAGGGTCAAAACCACCTAGTTTGCCTACATGAGAAGCTTGGCCCCCGTGATCTGCTTAACTGTCTGCTTTAGTCCCTTCCTTGGTGATCTTAGCGGTATTTGAAGGATCGACAAGGTGATGTGTGCACAGGGAGAGGTGAAAATTTCAGAAAAACACACAGTTGTCCTAGAATTGGGACGCCCCAGCTCCGTCTAGCTGGCACCCACCCCGACGTGCTCTCTGGAAATGTTTGGGCATCCAGGTCCAGGCTGGACTACGCTCAGATTAGGCCCTGGGACATTCTGGAACCCAAAACATTGACCTTGCAATTTTCTGGGGGGCTTTCACCTTGCACTCTCTCTTTAACTCCCTTCCCTGGGGGCACCCCATCCACCCCCCAGCTCTGACACCCCTAAAATGGGAACTGAAAACGGGAAGGCATGGGAAAACTTTACCAGCAGGAATGTTTAAGGGGATTTTACTGTAGGGATAATACCGAGAAGCAGTGTTGTCTAGTGGAAAGAGGCCAGACCTCAGCGCTCGGAGACCTGGGTTTACCTCTTGCCTGTTGTGTGGCCTTTGTCAGGTCATTTAACTTTTCCGGCATAATGATGCTGCTGATGATGATATTTACTAAAGCTTACCACTTGCCAAGTCTTGGGGTAGATGCCAGTTAATTAGGTCCCACACAGTCCCCGTCCCAATCTCAGTCGTGCTACAGTTTCCTCATTTATAAAAATGGGGACAGGATAAACATCCTACCTCTCCCTTAGAGCGTGAGCCCCATGTGAGACAGAGACCGCGTCTGATTATATTACATCTACTCCGGAGTTTGAAATAATGCTTGGCATCTAGTAAACACTTAACAGCTATCATAACTAACCTCTGGCCAGTGATGATGATTATAATAATAATGAAAATAACAATAATGGCATTTATTAAGCACTTACTAGGTGCCCAACTCTGTACTAAATACTGGAGTAGATATAAGATAATCGGGTCCCGCAAGGGACTCGTGGTCTAAAGTAGGAGGGAGAACAGGCATTGAATCCCCATTTTGCAGATGAGGACAGTCAGGCAAGGAGAAGTTAAATGACTCACCCAAGGTCACACAGCAGGCAAGTGGAAGAGCTGGGATCAGAATCCAGGTACTCGGGCTCTTTCCACTAGGCCATACTGCTTCTTATGATAAAATAGAGAGCTATATTTTTTCTCCCCACTCACTTGGGCCAGTGTGATTCCCAGCCCTAGGGCCAGAATGGACCCACTGCTGGTCTGAGCTCCGGTAATCAGGGAAGACCACCCCCCAACCTTCCCCCCGGGAGAACCTCTGCTCTACCAAGGACAATGCCGCTAGGTTTTCCTCACCCGGTTTCCAGTGCGCTCCAGCGTTTTCCGCGGTTGGTCTCTTCCAGAGGGTGTGACTTGGGGTTGAGACCTCCATCCGTGATGTTCAGGGGGATGTACTCCTTCCCTTCCTGGAGATAGAAACCAAAGGCCAGTTTTCCCCTGGGTTTACTCGCTTCACTTCTCCCTCATTTCCGATTCCTTCCTTTCTCGGATTCCCTCGCGCCGTTAACGTTTCCCCTTCTTTCCTGATGCTGGTCCACTGTCTCTCTATCCGTGAGCCTCTCCCCGATTAGATGGTAAGCTCCTCCCGGGCAGGGTCTGTGCCTTTGTATCTGATGGCTTAGTGGAGCGAGCACGGGCCTGGAAGTCAGAAGGTCCTGGGTTCTAATCCCGACCCCGTCGCAGGTCTCCCGTGTGACCTTGGGCAAGGCACTTAGCTTCTCTGGACCTCAGTTACCTCATCTGTAGAATGGGGATTAAGAGTGTGAGCCCCATGTGGTGGGACGGGAACCGTTGCCCGACCCGATTAACTTGTATCAACCCCAGTGCTTCGAACAGTGCTTGCCACATAGTAAACTCATAATAAATAAACCATAATTATTATTATAACTATTATCTACCCCACAGTACATAGTAAGCCCTTAACAAATACCGCAAAAAGAGAAGAGTGAGGGAGGTTGGATGGTGCCCGCTGGGTCACGGGAGACAACAGAGTCGCGATGGGGAGAGGATGGTAAGGAGGGTTGAACCATTGGGGGGCCTGACTAGTAGGGCAACCAGCATCAAGGTGTCTAAATATCCTGTTGTCAAGGTGGCAGGCTGAGTGCTGGGTTGAACGGACCACAGGGCTGACCCAGAAACACTGTTCCGCATGGCCTGATGCCCTTCAAGCTGCAGCTTCTGACCTGCTCCTGGGCTTTTGAATCTGGGGTGCCCGTGGGTACGTGAGCCTCAGAGATCGATTAACAGGAAGGCCCGGCGAGTTCCTGGAGTTGCCAGTTCTCACTTCGCCCTGGTCTGGAACAGGGTCTGTCCTGCCCCTTGCCCCTCTTACCCAGCCCTTCCGGCCCACTCGGCTTCTGAAGTGACCCTCTTCGGCATCTACAGCTCCTGCTGTCGCCTCCCTCCTAAGGGGGGCTCTCCTGGTCACGCGGCCAGTTTCGGAACAAGCCTCACCCTTCCACCCTCCACCCATCCCTTCCCTCTCTGCCAACCTCCCCGGCCCTGACGGCTGATTCCTCCTGTTTTCCCTGCATCCTCCCCATCGTCTCCTCCCACCAGTCAACCATTGCCCCGGGGGATCCCACTCCAGCCCTCTCTCCTTCCTAGTCCGTTCCTTTCCTCTCTCCCACTCTGACCCGGTCTGGAGAGCGTCTCCATCTCCCGCTGCTTGCTGCTCCTTCGACCGGGGCTCTGCCCCCAGCCCGCCTCATGGCCTCTTGGCATTTTAGCCCGGGAAAATATTTCTCCAAGGGTCACATCACTCAAACGCCCGGTGCCCCCTCCCGGGGGAAGGGGCTTGGCGGCAGAGTTTCTTGGCCGGGGCAGAGCATGCCGGCCGCTCAGTAAACAAGCGCTTGTGGTCAAGATTACTGGCTCTGCAGGGGGCCTGGGCAGAGGAGTCATGGCATTCCCGGCTGGGTTGTTCTCTGGGAAACGAGCATATTTATTTGTCGCTTGGCCGCCCCTCTAATGGCAAACATGCGTCCAGGGGGAGGAAGCACCAGGCATCTCTCAGGGGAAGTGATTTTCTCTTTCGGGTTCTGACTCACATCCCGAGGGTGGGAGGGTGAGCACGTGGGGGGCGAAAAGGTTGATGCCTGCTCTGGTGCCAGTCCGTCGGCTGCGAGAGGGGGCGTCCCAAGAATCGGGGGGCGTGGAGGGCAGGAGGGCCGGGTGGGGGCTACCAGATGGGAAAGGGTCGGGGGCTGAGTGCGGCCGTGAGAGGGTCCCTCTGGGCCCAACATCAGGAGGTCAGCCCCCCTCCCTGGGGACCAACTGCACCTTTAACCCCATCCCTTCCTCCACCTTGAGAACAACAGGCCCCACTGTAACCGGACCCCCTCTCCCAACGATCACCCCCACCTCCCGAGGCCCGACGCCTGCCAGCTGCCCTGATCCCCACCGTTCTTCAGGGAGCCACGTCCCCTCTCCCGCCACCCCCAACTCCACCCTTCCAGGTAGAGATACCTGCTCCTGGGCTTCCTAGGGGGGCGCGGGCCCCGAAATCACCCCTTGGGACCGGACCTTCTGAATTCTCACCCCTATCTCTTCACAGCTGTGGCAGCAGAATTGGGTCTGGAGGTGGGTGGAGGGAGGGGAAAGGGGGGGGGGGGGGAACGAGGCTAGAGCCGAGGGGCCGTGGGGAAGCCTGTTCCGAGGTCACCGTGTTGCCAGTGGAAACCACTTAAAAGATGGACTTGAGAAATAAAGAGCTTCTGTGATTCAGAAAGGCCCGGACCGGGGGCAGGAACCCCAGTCGGCTCGGCCCCCGTCTAAGTTTCCGTCAGTCTGGGCCAGACGCGGACGGGCGAATCTCCATCTCTGAGATGGCACGTCCGGGGCCGGAGCGGGAGCCGGGGCCTCCACCTCCAGTGGGCTCCCCGCGCTCCGGCTCACCCCGAGGGTGGGCCCGGTAGAGGGTTGGGGGGAGGGCGTCCGGGTACCTGTTGGACGCTGGCCTGCAGCAGGTCCCCGAGGCGCTCGACCAGCTCAGTGAAGTTGGGCCTCTCGGAGCAAGGGCCTCGCCAGCAGTCCAGCATGGTTTGGTAGCTGTCGGGAGGATGGAGAACGGCATGAGCCCCGGAGGCCAGGACCGTCGACTGGCCCTCCCACCTGCCCTCTCGCACCCCTCCCCACTGTTACCCAAGGGCAGACTGGCAGGGAGGGGCCTTCCACCCACCCCAACCGGCCAGGCAGAGTCTTGTCACCTGCCCTCTAGACTTTCCCTATCAGTCGATCAATTCGGTGGTATTTAATGAGCACTTCGTCTGTGCAGAGCGCTGAATTAAATATTTGGTAACTAAGAGAAACAGCGTGGCTTAGCGGAAAGAGCCCGGGCTGGGGAGTCAGCCGTCGTGGGTTCTGATTCCGGCTCCGCCGCTTGGCAGCTGTGGGACTTTGGGCAAGTCACCTCACTTCTCTGGGCCTCAGTTACCTCACCTGTAAAATGGGGATTGAGACTGTGAGCCCTAAGTGGGACAATCTGATTACCTTGTATCTACCCCAGTGTTTAGCACAGTGCTTGGCACATAGTAAGTGCTTCACAGATACCATCATCATTATTATTATTATTGCAGTAGAGCCCCCCACCATATCTCCTGACATCTCCCTTGCCCAGCTCTGCTACTTGTCCGCTGGGTGACCTTGGACAGGTCAGTTAACTTCTCTGTGCCTCGGTTTCCTCATCTGTAACATGGGGATGGAGTACCCATTCTCCCTCCTCCTTAAACTGTGAGCCCCATGTGGGACAGGCACTGTGTCTGACCTGATTATCTAACTCAATCAATTAAGCTGTATTTCCTTAGAGCCCACTGTGTACACAAAACAGAATTAAGCGCTTGGGAGAATACAATGTAATGGATATACAGAATAGATAATATAATATAGTATAATATAATATAATGGATAATATAATAGATAGGTTCCCTGCCCACCAGAAGCTTACAGCCTAGAGTAGGAGGCAGACATCAAAATAAATTTCAGTTATATACATGTGACGGGGGCCGAGAGTGGGGTGATAATAATAATAATTATGTTGGTATTTGTTAAGCGCTTGCTATGTGCAGAGCACTGTTCTAAGCGCTGGGGGAGATGAAGGGTAATCAGGTTGTCCCACGTGGGGCGCACAGTCTTTATCCCCATTTTCCAGATGAGGTAACTGAGGCACAGAGAAGTTAACAGAGAGAAGTGAAGAGACTTGCCCTGAGTCCCCAGCTGACAAGCGGCGGAGCCGGGATTCGAACCCATGACCTCTGACTCCAAAGCCCGGGCTCTTTCCACTGAGCCACGCTGCTGAAAATCAAGTACTTAAAGGGTACAGACCCAAGCACCAGGGCAACGCAGAAGGAGAGTAGGGGAAATGAGGGCTTAGCCGGAGAAGGCCTCGTGGAGGAGATGGGATTTTAATGAGGCTTTGAAGGAGGAGAGTGACGGTCTGTAAGATACGAAGGGCAGGGAGCTCCGGGCCAGAGGCAGCATTTTCTAGAGCACTGAACGTAGTAACCACTTAACAAATACCACAGGTATTATATTTTTTGTTATCGTTACCATTATCATTCTCCAACTCCTCCCGTTTTGGCCCACCCAAGGCTGGCCAAAACACACTTTCTGTCCCTAGCAAACACACTTGGGGTTTTTTTCCCACAGACCCAGAGCCTCTGGCCAACCCCCATGCCCCTGGGCTGACTTCTGTTGGGCTCTGGCCCCATGCCTAAGGACTGCTTTGAAGAGCGCCGCTGGGGAACTCTTTACAAGGCCTCCGTGGCTCAGTTTCCTTGTCTGTAAAATGGGGATTAAAAACCCGTTCCACCTCCTTCTTAGACGGTGAACCCCATGTGGGACAGGGACTGTGCCTGACCTGATGATCTTGTCTCTACCCCAGTGCTTGGCTCACTACTTGGCACACGGGAAGCGCTTAGCAAATAGCACCGCTGTTATTATTATTGGCTTCGGAGGAATGAAGAGAGCAGGCTGGGGAGTAGCGGGTGAAGAGAGCATAAAGGGAGGAGTTGGTGGAGAGCTGGACGCTTAAAACTAAAACAAAAGACATAAAGGTGAGGCCCAGGGGAAAGAACATGGGCTAGGGAGTCAGCGACCTGGTTCCCATCCCGGTTCTGCCACTCGTCTGCTGATTGACCTTGGCCAAGTCACTTTGATTCTCTGTGCCTCAGTTAGCACTGAGGTAATCAGGTTGGACCCAGTCCATGTCCCACTTTAATCCCCATTTTACATTTGAGATTAGTAGAGTGTCTGGCACATAGCGAGCGCTTAAACAAATACCATTTAGACAAAAAAAAAGTGTGAATCTGTCCCCGACGGGGCTCGGACTGGCTGAACACTGGGCTGTCCAGCATGAAAGAAGCAGCGTGGCTCAGTGGAAAGAGCACGGGCTTTGGAGTCAGGGCTCATGAGTTCGAATCCCAGCTCTGCCACTTGTCGGCTGTGTGACTGTGGGCAAGTCACTTAACTTCTCCGTGCCTCAGTTCCCTCATCTGTAAAATGGGGATTAAGACTGTGAGCCCCACGTGGGACGACCTGATTCCCCTATGTCTACCCCAGCGCTTAGAACAGTGCTCGGCACATAGTAAGCGCTTAACAAATACCAACATTATTATGAAAGCAGACATTTGGCCACCCTATTCTGATTTAAGCACACGGCAGTGAGAGAGTGGGATAGGTGCCCCCCTCTTAGGCGGTGAGCTCCGACTGGGACAGGAATGGTGATTGTCTTGGGTCTACTCCAGCGTTCAGCACAGGGCTTGGCACGCGGTGCCGGATTCATTCCGTAATTATTATTACGAACAGCCCTGGAGTCCACCCCAGAACCCAGGGCCAGAGCTTGGCACACACTGTAGACCTCCCCGGAGGCAAGAAAGGCCTTCCGAAGAGGCTTTGGGAACCCAAGAGGGTTGATGGATAAGGCTTGGGCCGCCCCATCTCGGATTGACACGTCCACTCACTCTTTTTCTGTTGCCAACTGGCCAACCCAAGTTTCATGGGACTGCCTTCCGGTGGAGGTGTTTCTCCCTGAACACCCACAGTCCTCCATGCCCAAGATAGAGCCTGCTCAGGCCAAGTTTAATGACGACAGGATTCGAAGGTGAAGGTGAGGGTTTTGGCATGGCCTTCTCCTTTTCCCCCCGAGCGCCTCCTTCCCCCTCATGAACGTCGGTCTGGGGGGAAAACTTACATTTCAGGAGTGGAATACTCAGGGGATCGCATCCGGGTTCCTTCCTTCAGCCGACGGCAAAACTCCTCGTCTATCTGCACCCCCGGGTAGGGTGAGGCCCCTGCGGAAGAGGAGATAGCAGGTCAGGTCGGAACCCCGGCCCCGGGACATACCCCTGTGTGGCTCAAAGCAGGGGGCCAGCCAAGAGCGGGTCCCCTCTGGGGTGAGGTCTTAGAGTCTTCAGTTTAAGTCATGGATAAGGCTGGCAGTCAGAAAAGTGTCATGGCTAGCAGTGGAAAGAACCCAGGCCTGGAAGTCAGAGGAGCTCCAGGGTGCCCCTAGGTTGTATGACCTTGAGCAAGTCACTTAACTTCGCTGGGCTTTAGTCTCTTCATTTGTAAAATGGGGATGAAACCCGTGTTCTCCCTCCCACTTCTACTGTAAGCCCCGGGTGGGCCAGGGACTGTGTCCAACTGGATTATCTTGTTCCTAACCCGGCATTTAGTAGGGAGTTTGCCAGATAGCGCTTTACAAACACCACAATCATTATTGTTCATGAAGGACACAGAAAATCTCTCCTAGCTGTCGCCGGCCGGCTGACCAGCCGGGCCCTCAGCGTTGCTTTCAAGTCTGTTAAGCGCTCTTGAGGTTCAGGGGCTGTCTCAATTGTTCACCTCCAGGACGGGACCCGCTGGGGGATAAACCATCCTTTCCTCAACCAGGCGTGCAAAGCCGGGGACCTGGGACAGTGGTTAAAAGCCCTCGGATCGCTCCGCAGGCCGAAGCCGGTTGGAGATCTCGGTGCACAGCGGTGGCCGACGACCTAACCACAGGGAGATTAACTGCGGGATGGAAGATTCACCTCGGAAGCCACGGCTCTGAGCCGGCTTCCAGATACTTCCCCAGACGGGGCCAGCTGAAGAGCTTGGCTCTAGTCAGATGAAGCTGGTCATCACCCCATTATGCTAACATAATTATAGGATGACCCCGCATCCCTATTTAAGTGGGACAACACTGGATTTTTGGAGGTTGCCCCAGACGGAGGATGGGTCAAGCTGCCTTTCTCCCAAGACCACACGACTCTTGCTCACTTGTAAACACTCAGCCCGCCGTGTCCACTAGACAGCATGCTCAGTCCATTCTCAGCTAGGTCCCCCATGGCATTCTGAAGTACCTTAACTCACAATAGAAGTGGTACTGCTATTTATTGAGTGTCCACTTTTAGTGCAATGTGCCGTACTAAACGCTAAAGAGGTGCGAAAGAAAAAAGTGACACGTTCCTTGTTTACGCTAATAGAGGAAGCAGAAACTATTTCTGAATAGAGTAATTAAAATAAATACCTCAATACACCCCCGCAAATATATGAAAAAAATATATTTACACACATAGAAAAGTAGTGAGATGGGTATGAGTAAATTCATAAGTTCTAGAGATGGCCGATGAGTCTTTAGGGGAGTCCGGGGAATTATTCGGGGGAGGCTCGTTGGAGGAGTTGGGATTTCAAGAGGGCTTTGAAGGTGGGGAGAGCTGTGGTCGGTCCCATTAGTTGAGGGGAGGGAGTTCCAAGTTGGCAGAGGAGCACGAGGAAGGAAACGGTGGGAGAGTCGAGAGCGAGGACCGGCGAGAAGGCTGGATCGGGAAGAACGAAGGCAGCGGGTTGGAGAGTAGAAGGGGAAGAGCGATTTTGCGACCCCACTCCACGCTTGGGGGGGTTGGTGGAAACTTGAAGGTGACGTGGAAGGCGTCCACTGGCTGAACACTGGACTGCCCAGCATGAAACCGGACATTTGGCCACCCTATTCTGATTCAAACACACGGAAGTGAGAGTGGGATAGGCGCCTCCCTCTTAGGTGATGAGCTCCGACTGGGATAGGAACGGTGTCTGACCTGATTGTGTGGGGTCTACCCCAGCGTTCAGCATACGGCTTGGCAGATACCTCCGGTTAATACCTCAATTATAATTATTAACAGCCCTGGAATCCACCCCAGTACCCAGGGTCAGTGGTTGGAACGCACTGCAGGCCTCCCCGCAGGTAAGAAAGGCCTTCCCAAATGGCTCTGGGGACCGACAGAATCGGTAGACGTGTCCCTCCCCACAAGGAGTCACTTAGCGACTCTTTTGTATTATTCTCTCCCAAGTGCTCAAGTCAAAGGACGATGCACACAGCAAGCTTTCAATAAATACCACTGATTTACTGATTGATCGCTGTTCTTGTGCCACGGAGAGGTGGAGAGGGAGCGAAAACATACGCCAACCCTCTCATCGCTTCCCAGACAGTGCTCGCTGCCTCTCACTTGCAATCCTGTCTCGGCAGGCACCACCCCCTCACTGACAAGCAACATCCATCACGGTCCGGACGCCGGGACGAACGGCCCAGCAGCTCGGAGTTGGGAATGCCAGCCCAGCCGCCGAAGGGTGTTGGGCCTGCCTCTTCCCGATGCCGACTCTGGGGAGCGGGGCCGGGGGGAGAGGGCCCAACGGTCTGGGGGTTTGAGACACAGACCCGCTTGACGTCACGGGTCGCATCAGGCAGGCTTTGTGGCACAACAACATCGGGTGCACCGTTTCGCTCAAGGCCCGCTGAGACTTGCTGAAGACCCCACCGCCTGTCTCCACTCCATTCGCCAGGGTGGGTTGGGTTTTTATCTAACAGCCTCGATTGCCTGGCAAGTCTTGCTTCGGCTAAATCAGAGAGGCGGGAGCCCGGAACAGATGGTGGCCAAAATGTCCACTGCCTGGATGCCAGGGAAATTCATTCATTCATCCATTCAATAGTATTTATTGAGAGCTTACTATGTGCAGAGCACTGTACTAAGCGCTTGGAATGTACAAGTCGGCAACAGACAGGGACGATCCCTGCCCAGTGACGGACTCACGGTCTAAACGAAAGGAAATGTGACAGCTGTGAGGGAAGGCAGCGGATTCAATACCTGTTCTCTCTCCCCCTTACGCTGTGAGTCCTGCATGGCACAGCAACTGTCCCATCTGCTTATCTAAGGAAGCCACGTGGCCTCGGGGAAAACATGCCCATTCAGAGGACCTGGGTTCTAATCCCACGCTGTCACGTGCCTGCTCTGGGACTCAATTTCTTCATCGATAAAACGGGGATTCAATTCATTCATTCAATAGTATTTATTGAGCGCTTACAATGTGCAGAGCGTTTGGAATATGCAATTCGGCAACGGATAGAGACGATCCCCGCCCAGTGACGGGTTTGCAGTCTAATCGGGGGAGACGGACAAAAACAAGACAACATAATCACGATAAATAGAATCAAAATTCCCGTTCTCTCCCTCCTCCGACTGTGAGCCCTACGTGGGATAGGACTGTGTCCCACCTGATGATCTAACCTGACTATGAACCTGTTGCTTAGTACAGTGCTCGGCTCATAGAAAGCACTTAACAAATACCCAAATGATCATTCTTATCCTGTAGCTATGCTGGAACTTGGCATACAGCGGGTGTTTACTTGTTACTGTTATCATCATTATTATTATTATTAGATGTGATTGGGGAGGGCGCTGAATTTGGATGGCAAGCTGGCCTGGACCCTGGTGGGATGCGATCGATCCATCTTAAAGAATGGCCGGAGGGACGGGGACTCTCGTCTGGCTGGGATTTATGGAAAGTCGGCCTGGAGAGAGGGGGCTGGATCAGATGACCTCGGGAGGCCTTTCCAAGGCTCAGGCTTGAGTATTCCACAACGGGGGAAGAATAAGCCATTTCTGCAATCGGAGCCACTCGGGGTATTTTCTAAGCTCTGGCGTTGGGGACTAAGATTGATGTTGCCGAATAGCTCTTGATCTCGGGTGCCGTCTAGGCTGCTGCCAAACCGCGTCTTCTCCCTGCTCCGATAACTTTCCTTCAGTGGAAACGCCTTCTACCTCGGGGACCCGGTGGTTCTGGGTCTGGGCCAAATCCCCCTCCGTCCCCACCCCCGGCGGAAAGACAGATAGCTTTCCATCCGCCGGCTTTCAACGATCTGAGAAGACTCTGAATGAGAGGACTCAATCAGTGTCAGGCGCATCCTTAATTCAATATTTATCTTGGGAGTTTGAGGTGCCCTCGTGCCAAGCGGCGGGTATGCCTCGGTGATCTTTATGAAAACCCTGCTTAGATTTCAGACGGGCCTTTGATGCCAAGCCACAGGAGGAGGAGAATGATCCAGCTGAACGCATCGTGTTCCAAAACCGCCTCCCGTCAGGCCGTCTCAAAGTGCCTTTTAAAGAAGTTGGGGGGGGGGGTGTTGGCTGGGGGGGTGGAGCCCTGGAGGCCCAGGTTCTAGTTCTGCCTCCACCTCTGACTTTCTGGATGACCTCAAGGCAAGTCACTCGTCCTCCCTGGGCCTCGGGGTTCCTTTTCTGTAAAAGAGAGACCCACGCGGGCAGGATGGGAAAGCTCAAATTCCCAAGTGGACTTTTAAACTGCAGCTTTGAGAGATTAGTTTAGAAGCTAAAGTGGAGCCAGCTGATCAGAATGGAAATATGTGGCTAATAGAAGAAGACTGGGTGACAGTCGCCTATATTCTAAATGCTTCAATAATTATTTTATGGATTTGTGGGCTTTTCTGATAAGAAAAGCTGCAAGAATAAATGGGTTACGCTGTGGAGGGATTTTCGTCTTTGCAGAAGTTCTCTCTCTCTCTCGCCTAGAGGAAGGATCACAGGCCCGAGAGTCAGGGGAGCTCGATTCTAATCCTGCTGGGTGACCTTGGGCAAGCCACTTCACTTTTTTTGTGTCTCAGTAGCCTCCTCCTTAAAATAAAGATTCCGGACTTGTTCTCCCTCCTGCTCGGGCTGTGAGGCCCATGTAGGAAAGAGACTGAGTTTGATTTGATCATCTTGAATTTTCCCCAAACTAGGCACATAATAAGGGCTTAGCAAGGACCAGTATCATTCTCTTCCCTTTCTCCAGATTACCAGTTCAGAGATTTGGGGAAGGGAATTAGGGTGAGGTGGGAGAGATGTCTCTGCCGAGCCGGTCTGAGGGAGGAAAGGCAGGGGGACAACAATCTGAAGGGGGAAACGCAGCCCCCAAAGCCTCTTTCCTCTCCAGCTCTCCTTCCACCAAACTCTCTAGCCAGCTGTGACCGAGGAAACCACGGCAGGACTGAGAGGCAGCGTGGCCCGCTGGAAAAAGCACGGGCCTGGGAGTCAGTGGACCTGGGTTCTAATTTCAACTCTGCCACTTGTCTGCTGTGGGACCTTGTGGGCAAGTCACTTCACTTCTCTGGGCCTCAGTGACTTCATCTGTTAAATGGGGATTAAATTCTCCTCCCTCCAATTCAAAAAAACAGTGTGGTCTAATAGAAAGAGCCCGGGCCTGGGCGTCAGAGGACCTGGGTTCTAATTCCAACTCTGCCATTGTCTGCTGTGGGACCTTGTGGGCAAGTCACTTCACCTCTCTGGGCCGCAGTGACTTCATCTGTTAAATGGGGATTAAATTCTCCTCCCTCCAATTCAAGAAAGCAATGTGGTCTAATGGAAAGAGCCCGGGCCTGGGAGTCAGAGGAGCTGGGTTCTAATTCCAACTCTGCCACTTGTCTGCTGTGGGACCTTGTGGGCAAGTCACTTCAGCTCTCTGGGCCGCAGTGACTTCATCTGTTAAATGGGGATTAAATTCTCCTCTCTCCAATTCAAAAAAACAGTGTGGCCTAATAGACAGAGCACGGGCCTGGGAGTCAGTGGACCTGGGTTCTAATTCCAACTCTGCCATTGTCTGCTGTGGGACCTTGTGGGCAAGTCACTTCACCTCTCTGGGCCTCAGTGACTTCATCTGTTAAATGGGGATTAAATTCTCCTCCCTCCAATTCAAAAAAGCAGTGTGGCCTAATAGAAAGAGGCCGGGCCTGGGAGTCAGAGGACCTGGGTTCTCATCCCAGCTCTGCCAACTATCTGCTGTGTGACCCTGGGCTTACTCCCTCCTACTTAGACATGAGCCCTAGGTGGGACAGGGACTGGGTCCAACCTGATTATCTTGGATACACCCAAGTGCTTAGAACAGTGCTTGAAACACAGTAAGCACTTAACAAGGACCATAAAAAAGAAGGTGATTAATCAGGCACTCGGGGAGCATATTGCTGGGGTTTCTGATAACCAGCTAACAACATCGCTGTGTTTCTATCGCTCAGAACTGCGGCCAGGTCCTGATTCCCTGACGGCCTGAGCCCGAGCCCCTGGCAACGGTGCCCCCCGCCCCGTCCCGAACGCGGCCCTGTCCCGTCGTCTGCAAAGCCAAGCGGCTGTGCCGTGCACGGAAAGGCCGTCTCCTGGCCCCAACCCCAATTCAGGATGCGGTTTCCCTGGTAACCGCCAGCAGGATGCGGTCTCCCTGGTAACCACCGGTGGGACCGAGGACACCGCAACCGGCAGGGGAGGCAACAAGGCCAGCGGGACTGTAGGGGTCGGCAGTGAAATGGGAGAAATCAGGGAATGGACTGGAGTCAGATAAGAGGAGGGAGGAGGAAGGGGATGCTTGTCCTGGGGATTTGGTCTGATGGAGCCCCAAGTCAAAGGGAATCCCAGAAAGCCTTAGATGGTTTGGTGTTGTACCATTTAATACTTTCAAGAGTTTGAGATTAGATCGATTGCCCTTCAATAATAGCAGTAATACTGGTATTTATTATGCGCTTACTATGTGCCAAGCACTGTTCTAAGCACTGGGTTACATACGAGGTAAATCAGGTTGGACGCAGTCCCTGTCCCCCATGAGGCTCACACTCTTCATCCCCATTTCACAGATAACCGAGGCAGAGAGGAGTTAAGTGACTTGCCCAAGTTCACGCAGCAGACAGGTGGCGGAGCGGGGATTAGAACCCTCGACTTCTGACTCCTAAGCGCACGCTCTTGCCGCTAGGCCATGCGGTTTCCTGACTCAGAGGAGGCCGATTGGTCATTCAATCAGATTTACCGAGCGCTTACTGTGCGCAGAGCACTGCACTAAGCGATCGTTCCCCTGGCCGAGGCCGACCCTCCCCCGGGCCGAGGCCGACGCTTCGCCCGGCCGCGGCCGATCCTTCCCCCGGGAACCTTGCTGGCTACGTGGGCTGGGAGGAAGCAGGCAAACCCTCACTCGATCCCAGACCAACTCCTCCAGCCACGGGGCCTGAGGAGCAATTTTCTGCCTGACCTGGGCAGCCCCTACCAGCCTTTTTTTTAATGGTATTTGTTCAGCGCTTACTATGTCCCAGGCACTGTACTAAGCAGTGGGGTAGGTAATAATAATAATAATAATGTTGGTATCCGTTAAGCGCTTACTATGTGCAGAGCACCGTTCTAAGCGCTGGGGTAGATACAGGGTCATCAGGTCGTCCCACGTGAGGCTCACAGTTAATCCCCATTTTCCAGATGAGGGAACTGAGGCACAGAGAAGTGAAGTGACCCGCCCACGGTCACCCAGCTGACAAGTGGCAGGGCCGGGATTCGAACCCATGAACTCTGACTCCCAAGCCCGGGCTCCTTCCACTGAGCCACGCTGCTTCTCTACAGATTTGATCTAAACTTACAATCTATGTCCACACGTGGTCCACAGTCTTAATCCCCATTTTACAGATGAGGCAACTGAGGCTCAGGGAAATGAAGTGACTTGCCCACCAGGCAACGCTGCTTCTCAGTAAGCTCCGTCCATCAGCCGCTGTACTGCCTTCTCCCAAGTGATTCCTTCCCGCGAGGTTTTAGGCTTTAAAGAACACAATCACCTTGTCCCCTCCTACCTTCTCTCTCTCATTTCCTCCTACACCACTTCGCTCCTCTAATGCCCTTTCTCTAAGAGAAGCAGCGCGGCTCAGTGGAATGAGCCCGGGCTTGGGAGTCGGAGGTCACGGGTTTGAACCCCTGCTCTGCCACTTGGCAGCTGTATGACTGTGGGCAGGTCACTTCACTTCTCTGGGCCTCAGTTCCCTCATCTGGAAAATGGGGGTGAAGACTGGGAGCCTCACGTGGGACGACCCGATGACCCTGGATCTACCCCAGCGCTTGGAACAGTGCTCTGCACATAGTAAGTGCTTAACAAATACCATCGTTAATTAATTGATGCCCACCTACTCACTGGACCTTGACCTCGTCCTCCTCACGGCCAACCCCTCATCCATATCCTTTCATTCATTCATATTTATTGAGCGCTTACTATGTGCAGAGCACTGTACTAAGCACTTGGAATGTACAAATCGGTAGCAGATAGAGACAGTCCCTGCCCTTTGACGGGCTTACGGTCCAATCGGGGGAGACGGACGGACGAGAACAATAGCAATAAAGAGAATCGAGGTGATGGACATCTCATTAACAAAAGAAATAGGGTAATGAAAATATATACAGTTGAGCGGACGAGCACGGTGCTGAGGGGAGGGGAAGGGAGAGGGAGAGGAGCAGAGGGAAAGGGGGGGAAAAGGGGGCTTAGCTGAGGAGAGGTGAATAGCAATAAATAGAATCAAGGGGATGAACATCTCATTGTAACAGTAGCAATAAATAGAATCAAGGTGATGTACATCTCATTAACAAAATGAATAGGGTAATGAAAATTTATACACAATATATCCTGCTGCTGGTTTGGAACTCCCACCCTCCTCCTATCTTACCGACAGTCACTCTCCCCATCTTCAAAGCCTTATTGAAGGCACGTCTCCTCCAGGAGGCCGCCTTTCCCAACTAGGCTCTCATTCCTCTTTTCCCACTCCCTTCTACCTCGCCCTTGCACTTGAATTTGGATCCTTTATTCTCCCCTCCCTCATAACCATAATTTTTGATTATGTCTGTCTCCCCCGCTACCCTGAAAGCTCACTGTGGGCAGGGAACGTGTCTGCTGCCAACACTGTTATACCGTACTCTCTCAAGCGCTCAGTAAATTGTTCTGCACACAGCAAGCGCTCAGTAAATACCACCGATCGATTGCACTGCAGGGAGTAAGTGCTCACTAAACACCACCGATGGATCAATTGAATTAGGTTTCCTGCCTATCTGGAAAACAGTTCCTCTCCAGAAGCTGTGATTTCCTCTGTCAAGGGTGTGGGGCACCCGGAGCTGCTGCTATATCCTTCCACCCCGGGGCTCGACTCCAGGGATGTGGACGGTAACTGGGATCCTGCAGGGACCCCAGCCAGGAACATTCCTGAAGATTCTCACTATTCCAGATTTCTCAGTCTGGCCGAGGCAGGGAGGGGCCACGCAGGAAGCGAAGCAGGTCAGCCGGCTATGGAATGGAGTCGGCTCGGGCCGTCCAGCAAAGACCTAGCGGTACGGATTCCTAGAAACCAAGCAGCCCTGGAAGGACCCTCAAGGGGTCAGCTGGTCCGGCCCCCTGCCTCCGAGACAGGTGGGGGCTCAGTTTTCCTCGGTCAACTGTTCCAGGACCACATCATTAATAACGTTGGTATTTGTTAAGCGCTTACTATGTGCAGAGCACTGTTCTAAGCGCTGGGGTAGGTACAGGGTCACCAGGTTGTCCCACGTGAGGCTCACGGTCTTAATCCCCATTTTCCAGATGAGGGAACTGAGGCAGAGAGAAGTGACTTGCCCACAGCCACACAGCTGACAAGTGGCAGAGCCGGGATTTGAACCCATGACCTCTGACTCCAAAGCCCGGACTCTTTCCACCGAGCCACGCTGCTTCTCAAGTCATTAGACTGTGAGCCCATCACTGGGCAGGGATTGTCTCTATCTGTTGCCGAACTGTCCATTCCAAGCGCTTAGTACAGTGCTCCGCACATAGTGAGCACTCAATAAATACTGTTGAATGAATGAATCCCCCTATGGCCAACCTATTCCACCGTCTTGGGTGGCGGATGGTACGGCGGAGCGCACGGCTGGGCCAGAGACCCAAGGCCCCCTGAGCTGGAAGGTTGGGGTCGTGCCCCGGACGGAGCAACACCGATGGTGGGGAATCTCAGGGAGGAGATGGGACTTCTTCAGAGGGGTGTGGACTCCAGGGAGGAGTCTTCAGCGAGGAGAGGGACAGCTCTGGGGGCCGAAACCGGAACCAAAGGCCCAGCACAAGCCTGGAGTGCCAACCCCATGGAGACGACGCCCCGCGTGGCCCTCCTGGATCTGGCGCTCCTGGCAGGCTGCCGGCTGCCTTTCCCGGGACCTCCGTTTTGAGGAGCGAGGTTGTCAGGAGGGACTGCTAAACCCGTTTTACGGTGGGGAAAACCGAGGCCTGCCCAAGCCAGGGTCCTTTCCTTGCAGAAAGCCCATCTGCCTGCAACCGTGCCCAGGCTTCCAAGTGTCTTTCCCCGTCACTGACTCCATGAGGCTAAGAAAACTCCCAGTCAGACCTTCAGCAAAGATGCTGAGCGCTCCAGGCTGACCCGGAGCTCCAAGAAGCCACACCTGTGGCTGTGTCCGGCAAGGATCCACAGCCAGCTTTCCCTCAGGTCCACAGCCTTCTGGAGAGATGGTGCCCTGGTACTTATTTTCACTGCTGGTCCATTTGCCTTTCTCCATCGCTAGCTGGGATTTCCTGGGCCCCGATGACTCTTTTGCCCCTATTACTAGCCTGTCGGCCCCTCGAGGGCAGGAACCCCCTTCGGGTCTTTAACCTTCCTTCTGCCAGGAACTTCCTCCCCTCTCCAGTCGGTCTGCTCATAATTGGCTTTTCCTATTTTCAAAGCCTTCTGAAAGCCGTCTTCGTCCAGGAAGCCCTCCCCATCTATTTCCACGACCTCGCCTAATTCCCCTAAAAGCCGCCTTCACAGTCAGTTTGTGAGGTGTAAAATTTCATCTGTCGCTTGACAGGAGACCCCACCATCGTCACTCTGGTGACCACCCATAGGCCCTTAAGTTTCCTCCAGCTCCTACTCTTTGTAAGCTTCCATTAGACTGGAAGCTCCGTGAGGGCGGGACCCTATTTTTTATGGTGTTTGTTAAGTGCTTTGTTATTAACAATAATAATAATAATAACACATGCCAGGGCACCGTCCTAAGCACTGAGGTAGATTCAAGCTAATCAGGATGGACACGGTCCCTGTCCCACACGAGGCTTAATCCCCATTTTACAGATGAGGTAAATGAAGCACAGAGAATTGAAGTGACTTGCCAAAAGGTCACATAGCATATAAGTGGCAGAGCCAGGATTAGAACACAGGTCCTCCGAGTCCCAGGCCCGAGCTCTTTCCTCTAGGCCACGCTGTTTCTCAGACCATTCTTCTATGTACTCTCTCAAGTCTTCCCACAGATGCTCTCCCTCAAAACCATTGGCAGGGTGATTAGCCCAATACCCAGGCCTATCCCCTGCACTTGAGAGTGTTCCGTGAAGGCCTGTGGCCAACTGGTCCCAGCTAGGGGTATGGAGGGTTGGGGGGTAGGTGGAGGGGGCGTGGGGAGGGGAGAGGAGCCAAGACACGTACCTAGAGAGAAGATCTCCCACAACAGGACTCCGAAGGACCAGACATCACTCTGCGTGGTGTAGATCTTATCGAAGATTGCTTCTGGGGCCATCCACTTGAGAGGCAGCCTGGCCTGGAAAACCGAGGAGGGGCGGGGTTGGGGGCGGTGGGGAAAAGCTTCCCTTCCTGGGGGCCTCCCCCAGCCCGGCCCTCCCTGCTCCCCCCGGGCCGGTCCCTCACTCACGTCTCCTTTCCGCACGTAGTCGGGGTCTTTGTAGATGTCCCTGGCCAGGCCAAAGTCGCAGATCTTCACCACGTTGTTTTCCGAAAGGAGGATGTTGCGGGCGGCCAGATCCCGGTGGATGCACTGAGAGGAAGGGAGAAACCATAGCGAGAGACACGGAGGTGGGCCGGGACCATTGCCAAAGGGGGGCTGGGGTGTCTTTTTTTTGGGGGGGGGGGGAGTGTTGTGTATGTGTCTATCAGTACAGGCTTGCCAACTGGCTGATGGAAATTTGGCCCAGTTAAATGGGTGTCTGGCTTTCTCTAAGGGAGATTTACAGGGCAATATATATTGCCCTATATATATTCTAGTGCATCTCCGTGCTGGAGACTGTGGTGGGGAGAGGGAGGGAGAGTAAGAGAGATAGGTATGTGGGGAGAAAGAGAGGAAACGGAGAGAGACAGAGACACTCGGAGAGAAAAAGACCCCTAGAAGAGAGACAGAGACATTCGGGGAGGAAAAAGACCCATAGAAGATAGACAATGCCAGGAGCAGAAGAGTCCCCACTTCAGACCGAAGAGGTCTTCAGAACTGGATAGGAGCAGAGACTGATTATCTCGTATCTGGCCCGGTGCTCGGCGCATAGTAAGCGCTTAACGAAAGCCGCGGTTATCCTCATTAGTATCATTATTACAGAGGGAGCGGTGTGGAGGCCCAGAAGGCCCTGCTGAGTGGGTGGAGGGAAACAGGGCTCACCTTTCTGGAGGCCAGGAACTCCATGCCCTTGGCTACCTGAAAGCTGTAGCAGATGAGGTCCTCCAGGGTGAGAAGTCGCTTGTAGAGGTCCTCGGAATCTAGGAGAGAATGAGCTCGTGAGTGGCGCTCTCCGCCTCTGAGGCCAGGCGGGACTGGCTACCTGCTGGGACGGGGCTGGCGGGGGGCGGGGGGGGGGGGAGAGACAGCCGGAGGGTGGGGATGGTGGGGTGGGGGAGAAGAGGATGGTGGGGGAATGCAGAGGGGCGGCGGGGGTAGGGAGACGGGCCAGCTACCTTCCTCCTCCTCCTCCGAGTCGCTGTAGCTCTTGTCCTCGATGAAGCCGGAGCTGGCCGAGCTGCCTGTGCTGGCCACGCTCTCCAACCTCCGTTTGATGAGCTCCGTCAGGTCACCGCTCGAGTCCTCCAGGCTCTTCTCCCCTGGCTCTGAGCCCTCCTGGGACTGAAAGGATCCGGCCCACTGAGCCGCCGGTGGGGGCCGAGGGGAGGATGGTGGGGGTGGGGGACGGGGAGAGGGGACCCGGGGGGGAAGGAGAAGACCACAGCCGAGCCACCCGTGGTAGGGGGACTCCCGGGGGCCGAAGGCTGCCCCGTAACCCCCATGTCCCGTTTCCTGAACGGGGAACCTGACATCATTTGGCTGTGAGCGAACGTCGCCGACAGTCGCAGTTAGGAAGGGGTGAAAGGCCCAGCAGAAGGGGAAGTAAACCTCTGGGAGCCCCTCCCTCCCTCCCTCACCTGGACACCTGAGCAGGGGCGCAGCGGAGCAGACAGACAATCCAGCTGAATCCCCCTGCGGGCCCCCGCTCAACTTCAACGGTCTGGGAGCAGAACCCCGGCGGCTCCCACCTCCGGCCTCAGGGCAGCCAGAGAGATGAGGTCCAGGTTCTGGTCCTGCCTCTGTCCCCGGCTCACTGTGTAACCCTGGAGAAGTCCCTAAACCTCTCTGGTCCTCAGTCCCGCTCTGTAGATCGCCGAGGCAGCCCGTCAGATCCACGGTGGGGATAGGACGCCGGGCACGAAGCGGAGAGCTCCGCTTCTTGGGGGGCCCAAGGGGGCCCAAGGGGGCCCGGTGGACAGAGGACGCGTCTTCCCCACATCTGCCTTTCTGACAGTTGCCCTCTTGCGCCAAGGCCTCCAGGTGGACTGGGGGCTGGGTTGGGGGCAGGACGCCTACCTTGAACGCGATGAAGTCCCCTCTTTTGCCTCGAAGGTAATTGGACAGGTTCCCGTACTTGCAGAATTCCACTATCACCATCAGAGGACCTGCCAAAGGCGCAGAGGATGAGCCGACCCCATCTTCGAAACCCTGCTAAAATCCCAGCCCCTCCGAGAAGCCTTCCCTGAATAAGGTCTCGTCTTCCCTCCCTCTTCTGGGTCCCTTGGATCTGAAACCCTAAGCACTTGCATACTCACCCCATTCCCACCCCCTCGGCATTCATGTCCGTCCTTATACTCTGCTCCTTCCCCTGTCAATCAGTCGATCCGTCAGTGGTATTTATTGAGCGCTTACTATGTGCAGAACGCTGTATTAAACACTCGGGAGAGTACAACCAGACACGTTCCTCGCCCCCCGGAGAGCTTACGGTAATGTCTTTTAATGTCTGTTTCCCCCTCTAGACTGTAAGCTCCCTGTGGGCAGGGATCGTGTTTACCAATTCTGTAGGATTGTAATTTCCCAGGCGCTTAGTACAGCGATCTGCCCCCAGTAAGCGCTCAGTAACTAGTAGCTGCTAAACAAAATTATGAGCCAAGTACCGGGTGCCGGTAGAGTAGTGCCAGGTCAGATAGGGCCCCTGTCCCACATGAGGTTCACAGTCTAATGGGGAGGAAGAAACAGGTTTTGAGTCCCCCGTTTTACAGAAGAGGTAACTGAGGCACAGAGAAGCGAAGCGAGTCACCCATGGTTACCCAGCAGGCAAGTGGCAGAGCTGGGATTAGAACCCAGGTGCTCTGACTCCCAGGTCTGGGCTCTTTCCCCCAGGCCCCGCTGCTCTCTCTTCCACATGGACGCAGGGATGCACTGAAATAGTGAGGCCCAGAGCACAGGCCTGGAAATCAGGAAATCCAGATTCTAACTCCTGCTCAGTCCCTCGCCAGCTGGGTGAGCTTGGATAAGTCACTTTCCTTCTCTGGGCCTCAGTTTTCTCTTCTCTAAAGTGGGGATTAAATACCCTCTCTTCCTCCCTTTCAGACTGGGAAAGCCACGTACGACAGGGGCAGTGCCTGACCTGATTTTCATGAATCTACCCCAGGGCTGGGCCCAAAGTGAGCAGCATCAAACACCATTATTTCTCCTACGCCACGAGACGAGGTTTGTGAAAGCGTTTGGGGGATATCTCAAGTGGCGGTCCACTTCGGGGTGTCATTATTATCAGAAAGCTGGGAAAGGGGGAGTCTCCGGCCCGTCATCACGTCACACGGAGAAGACATCGAGTCCCCGACTCCAATGCGGAGCTGAGATCTGAACCCAGGTCTTCTGAATCCCAGGCCCGGGCCTTTCCGCTCCGCCGCAGTTCAACGGATGAGGTTTCTATCGCATATATGAACTTGTGCAAGAGGTCTCTCGACGCCCGATATGTCAGCGTGTCCTCGGGTAGACTGGGGCGGGGGGCGAGGGGGAGGGAGCCTCTCCTTGGGGCTGGCTTAGATTTCCCATCCATTTTCCTAATGCACCCAGACAGCTTTAACAGCCGGGCTCCCCACATTAATGTAAATGTTAACATAATCCTGACAACCCTCAGGCAGGGAGGCTTGCCAAAGCTTTTACCTGAACTTTCTAAACTCGCCGTGACTGCACGACTAGCCAAGGAATCTTAGCCCAGTGACCTTCCTGTCCGGGCTCTGGCTTGGGAAGGGTTGGAAACTCCAAGGAGACCGGGCTCGCTTCTGGCTCCTCGGCTTCTCTGCCCTGGGCTCGGCCAGACGCCGTAACTTACCGACCGGCCCAGGGGACGTGTGCCCGGAGGCCTTAGGGGCGTAGGGAGGGTGGTGATCGGATGAGCCGAGCCATGGGGTGGGGTACGTGTTTTCTTCTAGAAATACCTCCCCTTTTTTTCTGGATAAGATACCTCACTTCTCTAGACCTCAGTTTCCTCATCTGTAAAATGAGAGTTTAAAACTTGTTCTCTCGCCCCGAGAGTGGGAGCCTTCATGCAATATGGGGGCTGGGTTCAACGTACCTCATGAAAACCCTGGCGTCTCCTAACTCTATTACCTTGTACTTCCCAAGTACACGGTATCACGCTCTGCACACCGTCGGTGCCCAATAAATATCAGTGATGGACTGACGTAACTATTATTACTACGAAATGGGCCACCATCTGAAGGGAGAAGCCTATCCCAAATGAGTCACCTTCCCTATGTGGGAAGCCTACTTTAAACGAGGCACCATTTCACACGGGAAACCCATCTTCAGTGGGCCCCCATTTCAAGTGGGAAACCTACCTTAATGGGCAGCCCAACCTTCAAACGGGCGGCTTCTTTAAATGGACGGCCAACCCTCAGTGAGCCACCTCCTTCAACGGGCAACCTACCTTCGGTGGGCCATCATCTCCCGAAGTGGGTAGCCCAGCTCAGGAAGGTTGGCCTTGGTGGGGGCGGGTGGACAGCCAGTGGACTTGGGTCTGAAGGGTGCGGGGTCGGGGGGAAGGGGGACGGGTCGGGGGGGGACGCTCACCTCCGGACTTGGTGCAAGCCCCCAGCAGGTTTACCACGTTGAGATGGTGTCCAATGTGGATGAGGATCTTCAGCTCGGACATCAAGGCCTTGCACTCGTTGGTGGTAGCGCACTCTGCTCGGGGGAAACGGAGAACGTTGGAAGGGGCCGGTGTTCGGGGGCGGAGAGAGAGGGGGGAGGGCAGCGACGAGATCCTGTTTACGGGGTCCCAGCCGGAAGGGAAGGAGCACGGCAGGCTGGTGATTTGTGGTCCAGTTCTCCAGACAAACAACGCCTTCTCTCCTGCCGGCCTGTCTCGTCCGCGCTTAACCCCTCCGGGTCCCAGCCGCTGCTCCAGCACTTGCTTCCCTCCCCTCTCTCCTAGCAGGCTGGGGGAGTGTCCCGGCCCTGAAGCACTGGGAAGCATCTGGAGCACTGGGATGGGAGAACAAAAGGGATGGCAGAATTCCCGCCCCCCCCCCCGCCCCAGAAGCATGGCCTAGTGGATAGAGCACGGGCCTGGGATTCAGAAGGACTTGGGTTCTAATCCCTGCTCCGTCCCTTGTCTGCTTGGTGACTTCACTTTTCTGTCCCTCAGTTACCTCATCTGTAAAATGGCGATTAAGACTCTGAGCCCCAGGTGGGACACGGATTGTGTCCAACCTGATCGTCTTGTATTTACCCCAGTGCTCAGAACGGCGCCTGGCACGTAGTAAATGCTTAACAGATGCTATTGAAGAAGTATTTAATACTACTGAAGAAGCGTCGCTCCCGGGGTTGCGTGGCTAAGAGGTGCAGGTCAGAGGCAGGGGACTTGCGGTTCCCATGCTCCTTTCGAGCCCAGCCCGTGCCTAGCTGGGCTGCCCTGGTGGCAGAGAGGTGGCTCATTGTGTTTTGAGCTCCCTGCTGCAGTTTCGTTTGGGATGGAACCCAAGAGGCCCGGTGCCGGGGCGACCAGTCTCCCCAAGGCCACTGTGCTGACCGCCAGCCCGGGCCCGAGGCCACGCCCGGTCCTGCGGCCGCCCCGCTCTCCCCTCCGGGCCACACGATCCTGTCCTTTTGGAGGGGCTGGGCCCTACCCGGCCACCCTCCCCTCCCGAGCCTCAACCATAGGTCAAGCCAGCCACCAGGCCCTCGCCGCACGTGCAACCGGCGGGGGACGTGTACCTTTCAGCATTTTCACGGCCACCGTTTTGCAAGTGGAAGACTTGTCAATGCCAAAAGCGGAAGCCTCCACCACTTTTCCAAAAGCACCGTGTCCCAAAGTTTTTCCTGCAGAAGCAAAGGGCAAGAGTCAGGAGCCGGAGACTGGTCTCGACCTCCGCTCCCGAGGGGCACGGGGCCGAGCCGCAGAGCCCGGCCCGGAGACGGCAGATCACCCACGGGTCAGGGCCCAGAGGGGATGAAAGGCAGCGGGGGCCACAGGAAGAGCGGACCCATCTCATCCTGGTTCTCTGGGGAGTTTGGCCTTCGAGGGTGAAGGATAACAGACCCAAACAGCAGGGAAAGGTCGAAGGAAGCTTCTCGGTCCGGCCCCCTGATCCTCCTGGGCTTCCCAGACCGTTCTCCCTCCCGGGCCACACAACGAGAAACAGCGTGGCTTAATGGAAAGACCCCAGGCCCGGGAGTCGGAGGACCTGGGTTCTGATGCCGCTCTGCCACCTGCCCGTTGGGAAAGTCACTTCATTTCTCTGTGCTTCGGTTTTCTCATCTGAAAATGGGGATTCGATTCCTGGACTCTCTTTCAGACCGTGAGTCCCGTGTGGGACTGTTGTCCAACCTGATTATCTTGTACTGACCCAGAGAAAACACCTAATAAATACCACTGTCCTTAGTTTCACCGGAGGCTCCGGATCTAAGCCACAGGCCGGACTGGACTTTCTCCTCTTTCAAGTCTCCCTACAGAGCCGACCCGGCCCAGGGCTCCTGACTGGTGGCCTCCCTTCTCCGACGATGGGCTGTGTTGATTTCCCCACCGAGGAGGATCGGTGGGAGGAGAGGGAGTTGGGGCTCGGTGGTGGCGGTGAGGGGCAGCCGGGTGGCTTTCCATCGACCCAGGCCAGGACCCCTCCCCAGGAAGAAGGGGAATCCCACCCTCAGGGAAATGTGGGGTCACTTTTCTGGCCTCCCCTTCGCTGGGTTGGTTTCCCAGGGACCCGTGGCGGGGAGAGGTGGGGGGAGGCGGCGGAGCTGGGTTCATCGGGCCACCTACCCAGTCGGAGCCGGTCCCGGGGGAACTCCCACCGGCTGCTGTCGTAAGGAAGCCGCTCACACTGCTCGTCCAGGGGCACCTCCTCCGGGTCCATGATGATGGACAGGTACCCCGTCTTGATGTCTGAGACGTTGGGCTGCAGGAAGGAAGACGGCCGCCCCCCCCCACAGGTCACCGGGCCTGCTCCCACCCCCCACCCCCGGGGCACGCTTAGCCCGCGCCCCCCAGCCCTGCGTCTCCCTCCCTGGGCAACCCACACCTTTTTCCGGGGGGGCCCACCGGACCGGGAAGGACTGAGGCCCGGTCCTCACTCGGGCCTCTCGGTAAAGGGGACGGTGGATCGGGGCAGCCAGTGGGACACAGCGGCCTCCATCGCTGGTCAGAGCTTCCTGGCCACCCCAGATCGGAAGGGCCCCGGCGGGCAGTGGGGGGAAAGGGTTCCCCGGGTTTTGGCAGGTCATGGATTCCTATTCCCTCTCCTATGCAAGCTTCTTGTGGGCAGGGGACGTATCTAGAGTCGCAGCGTGGCTCAGTGGAAAGAGCCCGGGCTGGGGAGTCGGAGGTCACGGGTTCGAATCCCTGCTCTGCCACCTGTCAGCTGGGTGACTGTGGGCAAGTCACTTCACTTCTCTGGGTCTCAGTGACCTCATCTGTAAAATGGGGATGAAGACCGGGAGCCTCATGTGGGACAACCCGATGACCCTGCATCTCCCTCAGTGTTCAGAACAGTGCTCTGCCCATAGTAAGCGCTTAACAGATACCAACATTATTATTATTATTATCTACCAGCTCTTCTGGACTGTACTTTCTCAGAAGCTTAGTACAGTGCACTGCACACAGGAAATGCTCAATAAATACCGCTGATTGACTGACTGAATTGTTACAGAACCTAGGTACCCAGCCTGCCCTCCATCACCCCAGCCAAGAGGGCAGGGGGCCCCTACCCGCCCCTCAGCAGGCACCAGAAACAGGAGAGAGGTTTGAGAAGGCTGGATTTGGTGCAGAAGACCGGAAGCTCCTTGAGGACAGGGATTGGGTCTTATATTATAAATATATATGTATTAGATTAGAATGCTCTGCGCGCAGTAAGTGCTCAATAAATACCACTAATCGACTGCAGTTCCCCTAATGGGGAGGCTCAACGGCAAGGACGGACTCTGGCACCACCAGACTCAAGCCCTCCCCATATTCAGTGCCCTCCTCAACCTCATCACCTCCAGGAAGCCTTCCCCAGTTAATTCACATCACCCCGGTCGTGTCGACTCAACAGCCACCCTTAGGAATAAAAGACGTTCATTCTACTTTTCTTCCTCCTGCTCTCGTTAATTGGAATTTTTTTCCGTCTCTCTCTCCCATTAGACTGGAAGCTCCTGGAGGGCAGGGCTGTACCCTCCTCTGGGCTTCTCGGTGTGGTGGGCTGGGCTCAGTCGGCTCAAAGAATACTACTGACTGGCTGCCGGAGGGAGGGCAGCCAAATCACACACTCCGAAGAAGGGAACGCTGAACCACAGGCCTGGTGGGGGAAAGCGGTGCCGTAAATAAAAATAATTTGGCATTTGTTAAATGCCTACTATGTCCCGCTCAGATCAGACACAGTCCATGTCCCGGCTGGAACTCACAGCCTAAGTAGGAGGGAGAACGGGGATTGAATCCCCACCTTAAAGATGAGGAAACTGAGGCCCAGAGGAAGGAAGTGACTTGCCCGAGGTCGCACGGCAGGCAGGTAGATTAGAACACGGGTCCTCTGACGTCCAGGCCCAGGCTCTTTCCACTGGGCCGCACAGAGGCTGGATAGGCCAGTGAGACCTAGTAAAGCCACATCTTCCACCCTGCCATATAGGGAATGTGTCGTTATATTGTTATCATACTCTCCCAAGTGCTCAGTACAGTGCTCTGCACAGAGTAAGCACTTGATAAATACAACTGATTGACTGATTGCTATGGGCTGGCCCTCTCGGCCCCCGCCAAAACCGGAGGGTGAAGACGGGTGTGATGGACCTCTTGGCCTAGTGGAAAAAGCCCGAGCCTGAAAGTCCACGACCCGGATTCCAATCCCAGCTCAGTCACTTGTCTGCTGTGTGACCTTGGACAAATCACTTAACTGCGGCGTGGCTCAGTGGAAAGAGCCCGGGCTTGGGAGTCGGAGGTCATGGGTTCGAAACCCGGCTCCGCCACTTGTCAGCTGGGTGACTGTGGGCAAGTCACTTCACTTCTCCGGGCCTCAGTTCCCTCATCTGTCAAATGGGGATTAAGACGGTGAGCCTCATGTGGGACAACCTGATTACCCTGGATCTACCCCAGCGCTTACAACAGTGCTCTGCACACAGTATTATTATTATTCAGTTTCCTTAACTGTAAAGCGAGGATTCACTGCCCGTTCTCCCTGCTGGACTGCGGTCTTTGGGGAAGAGTTCGCATAACCAGTGGGATTTAAAGGGCATCCGAACAGGTCGGGCCCGCAGAACGGACTCTCGTCCTCTCGTCCGTGGCAGGCCGGGCTAACCCGGGCATCCGCAGGGTGAGAGCCGTGGACCGAGCCTCACCGGGTGAGCGTCGTGGTCTGGGCCCCGCCGAGTGAGAGCCACGGACTGGGCCCCAGCGTGGGGGAGCCAGGGACCGAGACCCACCAGGGTGAGAGCCGAGGACTGGGCTGGGTGGGTTAAGACGGTGTGGGCCGGGCCCCGGCGGACGAGAGCCGTGGACCAGGCCCCGGCACCGCCCGGACCAAACCGCCGCCCTTCACCTTTCGAAGCTTCCGGATGAAGAGAGTCAGGAGGAGCCAGAACAGGGTAGCCGCTAAGCCGGTGCAGACCAGGATGATGACTTCGATGTTGGATCGTTCCTCCAAGCCTGGAAACGAGGCCCCGGGAACAAATTTGGGGAAAGAAACAGGGTTTTCCAGGCAAATGCTAGAAGCAGAAACGACTGCCTTAAAAGGCCTCCCATCCTCACCCCATAGCCCTTATGGCCACATCCATCATTTACTGATTTACGTCAACATCCGCCTCCCCTTCTAGATTCTAAGCTCACTGTGGGCAGGGGAAGCTTTCTACCAGCTCCGCCATAGTGCCGCACCGAAATGTTTCGTAGAGTGCTCTGCACAAATTTGGCGCAGTGGAACGAGCACGGGCTTTGGAGTCAGGGCTCATGAGTTCGAATCCCAGCTCTGCCTCTTGTCAGCTGGGTGACTGTGGGCAAGTCACTTAACTTCTCTGTGCCTCAGTTCCCTCATCTGTAAAATGGGGATTAAGACCGTGAGTCCCACGTGGGACAACCTGATTCCCCTGTGTTTACCCCAGCGCTCAGAACGGTGCTCTGCACATAGTAAGCGCTTAACAAATACCAACATTAAGTATGCACTCGATAAATACCATTGACCGACTGTTCAGCTGGGACCTGCGGGTCCGCTGCGTTCGGCCCGGCCCCCTCCAGCTCTTGGGGATGGATGGGGCCGCTTTCGCTTCATTAAGCTGCACAACTTCTGCAGGTGGTCATGCATCTTTCTGCATGTTTTATTTGTATATATACACGTACACCTACGAATGTGCGTACGCATTTGTACGTGCGCTCTATGTACGATTACGCAGGCATATTTTCATATGCAGGCATATGTGCGCATTTGAACAGGCCTGCGTGTATATCTGTGTGCACGTATTTGCCCTATTTGTGTATACAGGTGTGTGTACCTCTATGTGTGTGTGTGTATGCAGATGTCTGTACATACGCTTCCCCGGCAGCTCCTTCCTCTGAACTCAAAGGGTAGATACCGATGGGGTGGTGGAAAGTTGGGGAGTGTCTCTTTCTCTCCTCTCCCCTCCCCTCCCCTGCCATCCCCCCCCCACCGTTGCCCGCCCCACTCACCCTCCACGGTGATGACGGCCGACGTGCTGGCCTGCCCCACCTCGTTGGTCGCCTGGCACTCATAGGTGCCCTCGTCATCCTTCTTGGCACGTTCGATCACCAGGGTGCGGTTCTCCAGGGAAATCCCTGCAGCGGACGGAGGAGCCCTCCCTGAGCGGTCGAGATATCTGCCCGGGTGAGTCGCTTTCCCCCAACCACGTCCCTTGGAGTGGCTGGCCCTGGGAAATCTGGGAATTCCAGATTTCAAACTACAAATCCAGTACCTCCAACCTTCCCGGTCACAGCCAGCCTCCTGCAGTTCCCTCCTCTGCTACCCTGGCCACCAGAATGAGCCAGGGAACTGGTCCCCGCACCGGGAACCGGGCCCCCCGGGGAGCTGGCCCTCAGGGAGCTGACGGAGACGTTGGCCGGGACGCAGGACGGGGGCACAAGAAGGGAGGCCTCCTGAAATTCCACCTCCTCCGATTAGCCTTCTCTGTTGATCTCCCACCATCAGCCATCTCTCCCACGAGGATCCTTACCCTTTCCTGATCCTCAGCCCTTCGGGAACGTGTGCCCGTGCACTTGGGCCCCTTCGGTGATTTATCCCGACGTTCCCGTCTGCAAATACGCTTATGTCTGCCTCCCCCATTAGTGTCCGCTCCTTGCGGGCAGGACACAACTTTGGGTCTGCATTTCCCAAGCACCTGCGCCCGGGGAGAACTCAATACCCGCAGCCGCTACCATTGAGCTGCCGTACTCCAGTGAGGGAGCTGGGATCCACACCCGGATCCACTAACCAGAGACGACGGCAGAACTAGAGACGCCGAGCCAAGGGATTCAAGGGGTCAGGCCCATCTGGATGGGAGGGGGAAAGGAGAGGGAGACGAGACCCAATCTGGCTCGTGAGCAGACACAGAGGGAAGGCCCGAATGTGTCACAAGGGAAAGCAGGATGGCCCGAAGGTCAGAGCCGGCACTGGATGGTTGAAATTCTTCCAAATTCCCCGTCTTCTAGGTGGGGGACGGGGGCACTCACGGGCACGCACATGTATTGGTGCGTGCTCACACATGCACAGGCCTACACCCACAAACAAGTGCAACCACAGCACACGCACGAACACATATGCCCGGATTCACCTCTCACAGCCTCAGGCCCTGGCTAAAGGTCAGGGGTCAGGAGTCCAGCACGGCGGCCGGCGTCCCACTCGGCAGGACCAGAAACATTTAGAACATATGCCCTGGGCCCAGGTTAGCCTTTTTTCCCTCTATTTAGGGAAGGGGAGGGAAAGACTCTGAGCCTACTTAGACCGTGAGCCCCACGCGGGCCGGGGCCGGGTCCAACCTAATTCACTTTTATCTACCCTAGCGCTTAGAACAATGAATGATATATAGTTAGCGCTTAACAAATACCATGAAAAAAGAGGGTCCTGGAGGGTGCTATGTGCTATCTTGCTCAATGCCCAAAGTAGGGACAGGGCCAAGCTAGGCCAGCCAAGCCTCCATAGCCGGAGCCGAGCCGAGCCAAGGGGCTGCCGGTCGCGAGCCTATTTGTATCTCTGAGGACGGACTGAGTCTCCTGCCGCCCTTGAGTGGGACAGATGAACTCGCGGCGGCCGCCCGGACGGCTCTGGGTGACGGAGGACCCTCGCTTCTGACCCAAGGATGCTGGCTGGGAGTGGGAGGGTCAGCTGGGGGCACTGATGCGTCGGGAGGGGCGTGGGAGCCGTGCAGGGTGTCGCGTCGGGCGTCCTTGGGTAGGGAGCCAAGGAAATGTGAGGGGGAGGTCGGGGGTACAGGTGGCAGGGCCAAACCGCGTGCGGACGAGCTCTTCCCCTCTCCTCTCCTCCACTGGGTGGGCCCTGTTCTGCCCCCCCAATTCCTATCATTCTACTGGAATTGCCAGAAGGGGTGTCGGATGACCCCCACCCCAGTCGGACCCATCAGGTGATTGCTGAGCTCCCACCGAGTCCCCACCCTCAACCCTATCGGGATCCACTCTGGCCCCAACCGGGCCGGCGGACGAGACGCCGCGCTGGGGTTCCCGTCCCTGCCCCTGCCCAAGCCCGTCGGACTCACCCGAGGCCGGCAGCACCGAATAGCCGTTCTTGGTCCACGTGATTCCGGGAGCCGGCGTTCCCCCGACCTTGCACTCCAGCACGATCTTGCCGCTGCTGTTCACCGTCAGGCTGGCGAGGGTCTCCAGCACGTAGGGGGCCACCCTCTCTGTGGTGGACACGGGCCGGCCGGAACCGGGCTCGGCAACCGGCCCCTTCCACTGACCCGGGGCCCCGGCCCCGCCCGACCCGCCCACCGGGAGGGAAATCGGACACCCGGGTGTGAGAGCGGACAGGCGAGAGTTGGCTGAGGGAGGGGCAGGCGGGTGACCTGGCATCTCGTTGCTTTCAATTCCCTCCTCGACGCTCACTTCTTCCGAAGCTCCCCGGGCCCACCCCGGCCCGCTGCACCGAGTGGACGGCTGCCGGCCAGCCCGGGATCCCCGCCCACCTGGCCTGAGCCCGCGGTATGATCCTGGGGTCCAGAGATCCAAACGCTCACCGGGACATAGGCCCGGCCAAGGGACCACCCCCCTCACGGCGGTGCTTCCGGCCACCCTGGGGATGAGGGGGAGGGCGGGGGCCCCCCGAGACCTACCTCTGATTTGAAGCCGGGTGCTCCGCTCCTGCTCCAAGGTGGCGTTGTACCGACTCCTGGCCCTGCAGCTGTACTTCCCCTCGTGCTCTCGGGATGCGTTGTGGATCACCAGCGACAGGGAGATGGAGTAGCTGTCGCTCTGGTTCTGGGTGGAGGTGCCGGGGACGACCCCGCCGGAGGGGTCCAGCCACAGCAGGTGGTCGAAGATGACCCTGGCCGCCCGGCAGCGGAGAACGGCGTCGTGCCCGGCGATGGCCGAGACCTGCGGCTCGGTCTCCAGCTGGTCGGGCACGTCTGGGAGTCGGGGAGGGGGGTGGGGAGAGAAGGTAGGTCCCCGTGACCGTCATCATCTTCATTAATGGGATTTATCGAGCGCTCACTGTGGGCAGCACTTGACCACCGATGAGAGGGGACGACCACCGAGGCCGAAAGGGGTGTGGGCCGGATCGAGGGCCAGGGAATCAAGACAGGCCCGGAGATCCCGCCCTTGGACCATATTTCAGGATCTCTCCAGGCGCTGGGCCCAGCAGCCCTGAATCCCCTGCTCTGGCAGGTAGTTTCTCTCTCTGCTGGCTCCCAGGGCCCTAGAGTTCTATTTTTTTAATGGTATTTGTTAAAAAAAATGAAATGTTGGCATTTGTTAAGCACTTACTATGTGCCAAGCACTGTTCTAAGCGCTGGGGGAGATACAAGGTGATCAGGTTGTACCACGTAGGGCGCACAGTCTTCATCCCCATTCACTTTGGGCGGTACGGCCAAGGGAGGCTGGCAAGGGGAGACGGTGTCCCTTGGGGGAGACTTGGCAAGCACGGTCTTTTCGGGATGAGTCCCAGGCAGGGCTGCCTGGAGGGGGACCTTTCTAGATGCCTTCCAGCTGGTGCTTTAACGATGTTTCAGATGCCTCAGTTGCCCCAGAATCCACTAACCCGGGACCCACAGCTAGAGCAGCAGAGCGGCCCACTGGAGACGGCCAGCGGGCAGAGAAGAAAAGTCAGTGGTGAGAAGCAGAGGTGGATGGGCAACCACTGGAGATTTTTGAGGAGGGGGGTGACCTGTCCTGAACGATTCTGTAGAAAAATGTTCCAGGCAAAGGAGCGAAATGGAGTGGACTGGAGTGGAGAGAGACAGGAGGTTGGGAGGTAAGGAAGGAGGCTGATGCGGTAACCTAGGTGGGGGAGGATGAGTGATTAGATCAATGCGGTAGGACTTCGGATGGAGAGAGGAAAGGACTGATTTTAGCGTTGTCGTGAAGGTGGGACCGACGGGATTTGGTGACGAATTGAATACGTGGGTTGAATGAGAGAGAGGAGTGAAGGATAGTGCCCAGGTCACAGGCTTGTGAGACAGGAAGGATGGTGGTGCCGTCTACAGTGACGGGAGAGTCAGGGAGAGGACAGGGTTTGGGTGGGAAGATAAGGAGCTCTGTCTTGGACACGTTAAATTTGAGGCGATGGGAGGACATCCCAGTAGAGATGTGTTGAAGGCAGGAGGAGATGCGAGCCTGGAGAGAGGGAGAGAGATCGGGGGAGGAGATGGAGATTTGGGGATCATCGGCACTTAGGCGGTAGTTGAAGCCAAGGGAGCAAATGAGTTCTCCAAGGGAGTCAGTGTAGATGGAGAATCGAAGGGGACCCGGAACTGAACCCTGTGGGATCCCCCACAGTCAGGGAGTGGGAGTCAGAGGAGGAGCCCGCCGAGGAGACCGAGAATGAACTGCCAGAGAGATAAGAGGAGAACCAAGAGAGGAATCAGTGAAGCCGAGGTTGGAGAACGTTTCCAGGAGGGGGTGGTCCCCAGTGTCGAAGGCAGCTGAGAGTTCGAGGAGGATTAGGATGGAGTAGAGGCCGGTGGATTTGGCGAGAAGGAGATCCCCGGCGGCCTTTGAAAGGGCGGTTTCTATGGAGCGAAGGGGACGGAAGCCAGATTGGAGGGGGGCCAGGAGAGAATCGGAGGAGAGGAATTTGAGACAGCGGACGTAGATGACTCGCTCAAGGATTTCAGAAAGGAACAGAAGGAGAGAGATGGGACGACAACTGGAGGGAGCCGTAGGGTCGAGGGAGGGTTTTTTTCCGGAGGGGTGACGTGGGCATGTTTGAAGACAGTGGGGAAGACGCCACTGGAAAGCGAACAGTCGCAGATGGCTGTTAGGGAGGGAAGGAGGGAGAGGGCAAAGGGTTTTGATAAGGCATGAAGGAACGCGGTCCGACGTGCCTGTGGAGGGGGTGGTTTTTGAGAGGAGGTAGGGGATGTCCTCTAGAGACACTGCTGGGAAGGATGGGAGAATTGAAGAGGGGGCCGGAAAGGGGACCGAGGAGGGGCGGGGGCTATTATAGGGAGCTCGCACCCGATGGCATTGATTTTCTTAATAAAGTAGATGACCGGGTCACTGAGGGCAAGGGATGGGGAAGGCTGGGGGAAAGGGGGCCCGAGGAGGGAGTTAAGCGACTGGAGCAACTGGTGAGGGCGATGGGCATGGGGTCAAAAAGGGAGGAGAAATAGTTTCGCCGGGCAGAGGAGTTGGCAGAGTTAAAGCACGCAAGGATAAACTCGAAGTGGATAAAGTCGGCCTGATGTTTCGATTTCCGCCAGCAGCGTTCTGTGGCTCGAGCACAAGGGCGAAGGAGGCGGACTGTGCAGGTGATCCGGGGCGGTGGGTTAGCGGTACGAGATCGACGAAGGGATAGGGGAGCGAGTGAGTTGAGTTCAGTAGAGAGGGTGGGGTTGAGAACGTCCATTTGGTCATCAAGAGTGAGTCGACTGGGTATGATTCTATATGGGACAGGGACTGCGCCTCACCTGATTATCTTGTGTACACCACAGCATTTAGTATAGTTCTTGCACACGGTAAATGCCTAACAAATGCCACAATTATAATTACCTACACATCACTCCCAATTTTAAGCCGTCCCGGGAACGCTGCTTGTTATTAATATTATTACTATTTGTTAAAGCGCTCACTGAGTGCCAAGGCGCTGGGGTCATGGCAGTCGGGCACAGCCTGGGGAGTCGGACGGCTCCTCCCTCACCTCCACCCCCTCCCCAACCCTGGCCGGAACTGACCTGAGATGAAGAACTTCATGCCCCTCTCATCGCCGCCGATCTTGTTGGAGGCCACGCAGAAGTACACGCCCGACACGTTGCTTGAGGTAACGGTCAGAATACTCAGGGTCTGAGGGACAAGAGGGGAAACCAGATGATCCCACTGGCTTGGTTTCACTCCCGGTTCTCCTTGGGCCCCGGCTTCGGGAAAGAGGTAAGATCACTGAAATCCACCGAGAACACCATCCCTATCCCGGTTGGAGCCAACGGTCGCCCCCTCCTTCCCTTTCAAACCTGCTCCTGGAACGGATAGAACGTACAGTCAGAGCCGGGGGGGGCCCAATGTGGCTGGCTGTTGATTCACCAATGTCCCCATCCCTTTCCCTCCGGGTCCTGAAGAAGGCTGGTTAGTGGGAATGTTGGGAAGAGCTTCAAAGAGCCCAAATTCGGCCCTCAGTGCGCATCCCTCTCTCCAGACCCTCTTCTGTGGACTTGGGGGTACGTTGAGCTGGGGCCGTTCCTCTAGTTGATGCCCCCGTGCTCGGAAACTCAACCCGCGGAGAGCCAGAGGCCCTTATTTTCCACGGTCCCCACCCTGCCCGGGACCGGCGGCTGCCGATGGCCGACCGGACCAGCCGAGCTCAGGGGTCAGGAGATCCTTACTCATCCTTTTCCTAGCTCACCCGCTTCCCTCTTAACGGGTTCGGGACAAGGGTCACTGAACTCCTCCTGCATCCATCCACGGTGGCAGGGAAGGGGGTGGGCTAGGCAAGCAAACTCTGCTCCTTGGTACCTCGATTTTGTCTATCCCACCGCTGACCCCTTGCCCACAGGCCTGGGACCCCCTGCCCCTTCATTATCTGACAGTCCACCACTCACCTCGCCTTCAAAACCCTCCTAAAATCATATCATGAGAAGCAGCATGACGCAGGGGATGGAGCACGGGCCTGAGAGTCAGAGGGTCTTAGGCTCTAATCCCAGCTCTGCCCCAAGTCTGCTGTGTGACCTTGGACAAGTCTTTTTACTTCTCTGTGCCTCAGTTATCTCATCTGTAAAATGGGGATTGAGTCTGGGAGCCCCACGTGGGACAGGGACTGTGTTAAACCCGATCTGCTTGAATTCACCCCAGGGCTTAACACATATCATTATTATAGTAAGCGCTTAATAAATGCCATTATTATTATTATCTTCTCCAGGAGGCCATCCTAGACTAAACCCTCATTTCCCCTCTCTGCACTGACTAGGCACTTGACTATAAACCCCTTAGCAACTTTGATAAACACTCCAGCCTCAGGGTGCTTACATCCACATCCTTATACTCGTGGCTCAGTGGAAAGAGCCCAGGCTTGGGAGTCAGAGGTCATGAGTTCGAATCCCGGCTCCGCCCCTTGTCAGCGGTGTGACTGTGGGCGAGTCATTTCACTTCTCTGGGCCTCAGTTCCCTCACCTGGAAAACGGGGACGAAGACCGTGAACCTCACGTGGGACAACCTGATGACCCTGTATCTACCCCAGCGCTTAGAACGGTGCTCTGCACAGAGTAAGTGCTTAACAAATACCGACATTATTATTATTACATTTCTCTTATCTTCAATCTATTTTAACGTCTGTCTCCCCTGTAGGCTGGAAGATTCTGGTGGGCAGAAGGAAGCGGGAGAAGAGGAAATGAGGGCCCAGTCAGGGTAGGCCTCTTGGAGGAGATGAGATTTAAATAAGTCTGAAGGTGGGGAGAGTGATGGCCAATTAGAGAGGAAGAGAGACGGCATTCCAGGCCCAGGCAGGACGTTGGCGAGAAGTCAGCCGCAAGATAGATCAGATTAAGGTACGGTAAGTAGGTTGGCATTAGAGGAGCGAAGTGTGCAGGCTGGGTTGTAGAAGGGAATCAGGGAGGTAAGGTAGGAGGGAGCGGGGCGATTGAGGGTTTTAAAGCCCACGGTAAAGAGTTTCTGTCTGATGAGGACTTGGATGGGCAACCACTAGAGGTTCTTGAGGAGCGGGGAGATGTGGACTGAATGGTTTTGCAGTAAAATGACCCAGGCAGGAGAGGGAAGTTTGGACTGGAGTGGGGAGAGACAGGAGGCAGGGAGGTCAGCAAGGAGGCTGAGGCAGTAAATGAAGCATTTGGGATGAAAAGGAAAGGGCAGATTTAATGATGGGAAGGTTGAACCGGCAGGATTTGGGGACGGCGTGAATTTGTGGGCTGAATAAGAGAGACGCGTCGAGGCTAACGCCGAGGTTATGGGCTTCTGAGACAGGGAGGACGGTCGTACCGTCCACCGTCTAGGAGAGTCAAGAGGAGGGCAGGGTTTGGGTGGAAAGAGGAGTTCTGGTTTGAACATGTTAAGTTTGAGGTCTTGGTGGGACATCCTTGTAGAGATGTCCCGAAGGCAGAAGAAAATGCGAGACTGGAATGAATAATAAGACCGATCGAGTCCCATTATACGAATGAGGGAACTGAGGCCCAGAGCAATGCAGCGACTTGCCCAAGGCCACAGGAGCAGGCCAGGGCCAGAACTGGGACTAGAACTCGTCTCTCCTGACTTCCACCCCTGCGCTCTTTCCACTACCGAGGTGCGGTGGAAAGAGCCCGGGTTGGGGAGTCAGATGTCGCGGGTTCTAATCTCGGCTCCGCCACTTATCAGCCGCGTGACTTTGGGCAAATCACTTAACTTCTCCGTGCCTCAGCTATCTCAGCTGTAAAATGGGGATTAAGACTGTGAGTCCCAGTATACACAGCACTTAGAAGAGCGCCTGGCACGGAGTAAGTGCTTAACAAATATCACCGTTACTATCCCCAGTCTTCACCAGTCCATAAAGCGTACGTGCCCTCCGGCTCCAGTGCCCGGATGCCAGTGGGAGCCACTACCGGAGTCTTCCCTGAGAGAGCTTGGTCGGGGGCGAAGGCAGAGGCCCAATCTTGCGGCTTTTGCGGCGGGAGCCGTTTGAGAGAGGAAGACACTCCAACTCAACCCTCCCTCCATCCCCCTCTGCCAGGGGCCGCTCTCCGCCAGGGACGGCGAGAGACGGACGGGAGGACTTTCGGCCGCGGCTCCCCAGGGACACAGGAGCCACCGCCTTCGCAAGAACAGAGACGACGGCGCTCCCGCTTCATTCTGAAAGAGCCAGGGTGTCTTTCTAAGCCAACTCCTTTAGCTGTATCTGGGCAGGAGGCTTTGAAGTGGGCTGTCCGGTGCTATTTTTTAACTGGAGTCCATCCAGAGAGAGACAAACACACACTGACACCGAGTCAGCATGCTTATCATCTGGGCACCGATGATTTTCAGTCGCTCCGTGGAGCTTCTCCCAGCCCCGTTCCCCAACTGGGGGAGGGTAGGTAGTGGGGAGGAAGACCCCGAGAACAGAATAGAGGGGCAGTTTTTCTTACTGTGGACCGCCGAAAGCCAGGTCCCGCTGGATTGGACCCAACCGGGCCTCTCTGGGGAGAGACGGGCCAGAGGCGGCACTCCTCAGTCTTTGGATTTCTTACGAATCGCAACGGATCTCTTTCCGCCCCACCCCGCTCTTGACTTCCCGGGGATTCGGATGAGCAGCAACACCCCGGCAGGATGTAATAAAGACAACAACGTGGTATCCGTTGAGCGCTCGCTACGAGCCACGCATTGTACCGAGCCCTGGGATAGACGGAAGATAATCAGGGCCCACACGGGGCTCACGGTCCAAGTAGAAGGGAGGAACCGGTATTTTGCAGATGAGGGAACTGAGCCACCGAGAAATGAGGTGGCTTAACCAAGGCCGTACAGCGGGCGGGGGGGAGAGCCGGAATTTGAAAGCCGCCCGCTTTCCGCTAGGCCACGCTGCTTCTCAACTTCCCCCCGGGGCTCTGGCTCCCTCGGACAGTCGTTCCGTCCTCTGCCTCAACCGCCCCCGAGGCCAGGGCCTCCCGCCGCCTCCCCTAGGTGGGTGAGATAGCGCGCTCCCCCGGGGTCCACCCTCCTCTCCGCTCAGGCCGAGAGGCCCAGGTGCCCCCCGACCCCGCCCGCCGACCTGTCGGGGGGTCAGAGCTGGCCCGCTCTGGTCCCAGCCCAGACAGTTCAAAAAGCAAACGCGCTCCCGGATGAGCAGCGGAAGGTTCCGCGGAGGTCCGGCTACCGCCGTTCTGGGGCTGGGCCGGTGGGGCCCGCGTAGCGGCGGCGCTTGGCCACAGAAGGGGCAGGTAGGAGCCCAGCCGCCCTTCGGGATTTCTGAGCTGGAGGGGGAGCCGTGGCCTCGGACCAGATTAATCTCGGTTTGCCTGCCCCGGCCGCTCCCTCGCCCCGCTGGGTCGCCTCCTCATCCCTCGTGGGTCCCAAGTAGTCACCCCACTCCTCCTTCACGTGGGAGGGCCTCCAGTGGGCCAAATCCGGGAACCGAGGTTGGCACCCTGGGGGCCCCGGGGGCCCGGGCGGCCAGGGGACTCCACGGTCTCTACCCTCCCCACACAGTTCCATCTCTTTCATTTTGGACCCGCGGAGGGTGGGGATCCCAGCAACTATCACCTGAGGGAAAACCCCAAACTGGAGCCCGGACCAGCCGTCCCTCTAGACTGTAAGCTTGTAGTGGGCATGAAAACGTGTCTACCAACTCTGTTACATTATACCTCTCCCAAGTGTAACTGCTCCATAAATACCGTTGATAGATTGATCGACTGATCCTCTGAACAAGGCATGGAGCCCCCAGACCCATGGCAGGATGAGAGAGGGAGGGAGGGAGGGGAAGGGCCATGGATTTCAACCCAGAAAGGGGTCGCTCAAGAGCGGTGAGACTTCCCTTATTTCCCCAATAGCAAATACTCCATATCCTGTCCAGAGTGGGGTCGCCCCAAAGAAGTTGCCCCCAACCACCACTAACCCTCCGTAGAAAAGCAGCACGGACTAGGGCAAAGGCCTGGGTTCTAACCCCGGATCTGCAACTTGCCTGCGGTGTGACCTATGACGGGTCACTGCTCTCTACCTCAGTTTCTTCAGATGCAAAATGGGGATTTAAATACCCGTTCCCTCTCTCTCCCTTAAACTCTGCCCTATGTAATAATAATAATAATGATGTTGGTATTCGTTAAGCGCTTACTATGTGCCGAGCACTGTTCTAAGCGCTGGGGTAGACATAGGGGAATCAGGATGTCCCACGTGGGGCTCACAGTCTTAATCCCCATTTTACTGATGAGGGAACTGAGGCACAGAGAAGTTAAGTGACTCGCCCACGGTCACACAGCCGACAAGTGGCAGAGCTGGGATTCGAACTCATGAGCCCTGACTCCAAAGCCCGTGCTCTTTCCACGGAGCCACGCTGCTGAGACTGTCCGATCTGACGGCATCGTATCTGCCTAAGTGCTTGGGACGTAGTAAGTGCTCAACAGATATTGTAATTTTTCTTCTTCTTGTTAATAAACTGTAACCTCGACGTGGGCAGGGAACGATAACAATGATGAGGACGGTATTTGTTAAGCGCTTACTATGTTCGAAGCGCTGGGTGGAACACAAGGTAATCGGGTTGTCCCACGTGGTCCTCACAGTCTTAATCCCCATTTTACAGATGAGGTAACCGGGGCCCAGAGAAGCGAAGTGACTTGCCCAAGGTCACACAGCCGGCGAGTGGCGGAGCCGGGATTAGAACCCACGGCCTCTGACTCCCAAGCCCGGGCTCTTGCCACTGAGCCACGCTGGAATGTGTCTACCAACTCTGCTGGATTCTCCCAAGTGCTTAGTACAGCGTCCTGCACACGGTAACGTTTAGAATGATAATAATAAACATCGCCGTGTCATTATGATAGTAGTAACGATAACAACAGCCGCTCGGATCCTCCACCTCTCAGGGTCCCCGGGCAGGAGCCCATGCAGCTAGGAGAGAGCAGCCCTCCGCTTTAACTGTGGCCAGAAGGCGATGCGAAGCTCCAGTGAGAAACTGGAGAGTGATGTTCACGAATTCCACACGTCCAGCTGGATTATGCTTCCTCAGTGACGAAGAGCTATCCACTCTCTCTCTCTCTCTCTCACACAGACATACTCACACTCAAATGTGTGTGTGTATAAATATGCGCACCCACATATCTGAATGAAAAAGGCAGCCAAAGTGCATTCCAGACATATGCGGCGAGAGTGTCTCGGGACGAGCGGCGCTGAGGTCGCGGAGGCGAGCCGTGGGCCGGCTGTCCGGACGGCCGGGGGAAGAAGCAGGCTTTTCTGGGCTCTGCCTCCTGGCCTTCGGGTCTCGACGGGGTTGGGGGCCCGGCTGGGATCCACCGACCCCGGTAGGGGTTGGCAGGAAGCTGAGGGGAAGGAACCGTTCCCCCCCCGCAGCAGCTCCAGCCCAGTTGATGGGGGCAGAGGAGGACTGGGAGGAGGAGGAGGGAGCCAGGAGGTGATCTGGAGGGGTCCGTGGCGACTTGAGGCTCGGCCTACTGTCCGGCTGTCCACCAGCCCACGCCCGCCGCTGAAGTGGGACGGGCGGCGGAACTCCCGGAGTCTGATGCTAGAAGGTTCAAGTCTCACAGTATGGTGGGGCAGGGCCGGGGTGGAAGGGATGGTTAGATAGGAGGGCTCTGGGGCAAGAAAGTGCCAGCTGCCCTCTGCGGGGGCAGGCTCTACGGTCCACTGGGCGGGGAGGGAGCTCCAGCGGTCACCAAGGCCAACCTCCGACCTCTAGGCCCGCCACGGACCTGCAGAGAGGTGGTTCCGGGTGGTCCCTGAAGTTGAACCTTTAGGCTGGGGACTAGAGGCAGCCCCGGGCTGAGCCCGGCCCCCGGCCCTTCGCGAGTCAGGAAAGGGCTCCGAGTCACCGTGGGCTGGGCCCAGGAGGGACATATAATAATAATAATAATAATGTTGGTATTTGTTAGGCGCTTACTATGTGCAGAGCACTGTTCTAAGCACTGGGGTAGATCCAGGGTAATCAGGTTGTCCCACGTGAGGCTCACAGTCTTCATCCCCATTTTACAGACGAGGTAACCGAGGCACAGAGAAGTTAAGTGACGCGCCCACAGTCACACAGCTGACAGGTGGCAGAGCCGGGATTCAAACCCACGACCTCCGACTCTCAAGCCCAGGCTCTTTCCACTGAGCCAGGCTGCTTCTCTATCAAAGCCCCTGGGCTACTCTGGACCGACTGAGAACCTCTACGCCAAGCCGCCGGCATCGCCCGTTGGAATGTGAGCAGGATGGCCCGGCGCTGCGTCTCCTGACGGAGAGGACTCACCCCCGGACTTCGGACAGCGCTCGAGGGACCGTCGCGCTCAACGCAGAAAGTCTCTCGCCTCTAAGCCTTCTCAGGGCAGCCGCAGTGCCCCTTTGCCAGGCCAGCCCATTAGTCCCTCTGCCCAGGCACAGACCACCAAGTCTGGTCAATCTGATCCCTGACTGTGCCAATCCAAACCATCCAGTGAGACCTGAGGTGGGCGAGGGCACTGGGGTGGTCCATTAAATGACTGGCCAGACAGTCTTGTATCAGTCCTCTACATAGGCATATTTTGGAAGGGGACAGCAGCGGGGCCGCCCGAAAGCCACGCTGAGGTGAGCCGGGGAGCCGGGTCTTCCTGCCGAGGGGCGGCGGCCGAGTACGGGAGGAGGCTCGTTCAGTTCACAGATGCAGACCTAACGTCTGCTTGTTTGACTGAATGAGACCGGCTTGGGCTCTAGGCAGGTGACCAGTGGGTTTCCTGAACTAGTTTTACCCAGCAGAAGCACCTGTTCAGGTAACCAACAGGTTCTGAGGGTAGACACGTGGACAACCGGTCTTCCGGTATAAGGGAGGGGATAGTGACGACGACGACATTGATGCTGACCGATGATGAAGACGGCCATCGTTGGCCCATCGGTCCACGTGGCCGGCAGTGATTTTGGTAATGAGGTGTCCATCCCCTTGATTCTATTTATTGCGATTAAGTTGTCTTGCTTTTGTCTGTCTCCCCCGATTAGACTGTAAGCCCATCAACGGGCAGGGATTGTCCGTTACCGAATTGTACATTCCAAGCGCTTAGGACAGTGCTCTGCACATAGAAAGCGTTCAATAAATACTATTGAATGAATGAATGAATGATGACGAAGCCCCAGTGGAAATCAGGGCCCTAGGGACAGAAGATCGAGAGGAAGGCCCCTGAACTTGGCCAGGCCAACGATCTGGGCGACTCTTGACAGCGGCCTCAGGGCACTTAAAACATGCGCTCGTAACCCTCCCGGATCGACACCCTACTGACTAGGGACGGACTGTCCAACCTCCCTCACTCTCCCCTCTCCATCCCTGACTCTTCCTCCTGCGACCCAGCACAGACCATCCAACCCTCCTCGCTCTCCTTCTACATCCCCGAACACTCCCTCCAGGGCCCCAGCATGGAGTATCCAGCCCCTCTCACTCACCCCTCTCCAGCTCTGCCTCCCTCCAACGACCGAGCAGGGACCATCCAGACCTCCTCGCTCTCCCCTCTCCGGCCCCGGTGGAGAAACTGCAGCCCGGGGGGCCGCAACCCCTGACTACGGTCCCCCAGCAAGCCAGAGACCAGGGTCGAGATCCAGCACGCCCGTGTCCGTGCCGTCCTTCCTTCCCCACTCCATGTCTCTAGAGACTTCGCCCAAAAGGGCAGCCTCGAGATCTGCATCTTGCCAGAACATCGCCGCTTGCCGCTCTGCTCTCCAGAATCCACACACAACTGGCACGTTCCGCATCATTTTTGGAAGCTGTTTTGCCATATTTTACAACACTTGCTTGATGTGATATTTTAACACGCTCAAGCCCGCTGCCAGCTAACCAGCTGTCGACTCTTCCTCCTCCTCCTCCTTCTTCTCGAAGAGCCTCGGGCTTAATGGTGTGGGAGGGGAGCTCTCCGCAGCTTCAGAGCCCTTCTGAAATCCCCCTTCCTCCAGAAGGCTTTCCAGGATTATGTTTTCAGCTCCCCAGGTTCTATTCTTCCAACCTCTTCCCCGGCATTTAGGCTTTCACAACAGCCATGGCTGTTCCGTATCAACTTCCCCACTCTACCGTTGAAGCCCTCGCTCTCCTCCTTCCCCATCTTTCATCCTTCCATTCTCTCCTTCCTCCTCCCTTACTTTATTTCATGTCGGTCCCTCCAACAGACTGTAATCTCCTCGATGGCAGGGGTCCCGCCTCCAAATTCCACTGCGGTTGATCAAATGCCGTCGATCAACGCCGTCGACGGATTGATGGATTGACTGGGCCCTGGGGAGGCTGAATGAGATTGGCTGGTGGCAGGACACGTCCCCCCTGAGACCTGGGGGCGGGTCCACCGGGGCCCAGGATACGTCTCCGACTGCGGTGCCTCTCACACGCACGTGACCACGGGCCTCTTCCGTGGGGCGGAAGACCGGGGCAGGTCCGGAGTCCCCGTGTGAACACCAGCTTCTTCGAGGGCGGGGACTGGGCGTTTCCTTTCATTGCGCTCCCCCGGGCACCTCTAGATGCAGGCGGTGCTCCGTAAAAACCCTCTGAATGAATAAATGACCCAGTCCTAGAATAGTTCTAGAATAGCTCTCCACCGCCCAGGGGGCTGGCTCGGACCCCAGGATGGAGAGAGACGGTTCCTGCCCTCTAGGAGCCTACTATCCAAGCATCCCCCAGTTCCCTGCTCAAGATCTCTGACTGCTTTCTCTCCTGCCAAAGGACTGACACATCCAGGGCCTCCCTGTCCCCTGAGTGGCGGCAATAAAAGACTATTCAGGAGAACTGTCAAAAACGGCAGCAAAAAGATCACAAAGCAGAGGCTCCAAAGGGACAGAAGAACACTCTGATGCAGCTCCTTTCGTATCGGCCCCAAATGACCCTGGTCGGTGCTGTTTCTCGGGATCCTTTACAAAGGGCCTAACGTCTCTTCACTGAGCTGACAGTAATCTGGAGAGATGGGCAGATGGGAAAAACGGTTCAAAACTCAAATCAATCAATAGCGGAACAGAGCTCAGGGCAGAGCTCAGTCCTGGGGGCTTGGGGACACAAACCCTGCCCTCTAAGTGGGAAGCGGCATGGCCTGGTGGAAAGAGCTCGGGCCTCTGAGCCAGGGGACCTGGGCTCTAACCTTCTCCTAGGGCAAGTCACTTAACGTCTCTGCGCCTCAGGCTTCCTCCTCTTTAAAATGAGGACTCGATACCCTTTCTCCATCCCCCTTAGACCGCGATCCCCGTGTCGGACAGGGACCGCGTCCGACATGATGATCCCCCGTCACCTCCAGCGCTCGGTACGGTGCATGGCCCATAATGAGCACTTAATAAAACCCCACAGTCATTATTATTATTTGGTGGAGAGCCGCCGACCCGACCGATCATCCAAAATGAGCAACGGTCCGCACAGAGGCGGGAGCGGAAGACTCACGGCATGTCCAGATGGCCAAACGAAGCAGGACCCGCCGCCGTCTTTGGGCTCACTTATCTCTGGGGTCTGTCGGTTGAGATATTCAGCTTCCCGCAGTGCCCTGTCCCTTGAGAGGGTTCACCCTACCCCGAATCCCCAGGGGATAAAAGAACTAGAAACCGTCAAAGCGAAAATCTTGAAAAACGGGGCGGCGGGGGCCCGGGAGGCACGACCGCCTTCCATCTCCTGGCCCCGAGGGCTCGGCTGGGGGAGACAGGATCAGGGAACACAGGAAATCAAGACTCCTTTCCCCTAATCCCCCACTTCATCAGGTGGTCCAGAAAGCTCCTCATCTTTATTATTCCACCGGGTGCCTTGAGCCCTTATGAATGGCTCGTTAGGCTGAGGCGGGCAGGGCTGGGTCTCCATTTCCTGTTCACTTCATTTTCTGGGTGAAAAGCAAAGAGTCCCGCGACCTCTGAACTCTGTGTCGGCGGATTTGGAAAGCGATATCACCTCAAGTCTTAACTCGACACAGATCGCCGTGGGCTTTGGATGGGTACGAGGCCGGGGCAGAGGGGAAAGGGCGTCTTCTCCGAGAACGGGACACCCAGACGGCTCGAACCGGGGCCTTTGTCTTGCCTTATTACTAAGAATCTATTTTCATTAGGACGTCCATCTGGCAGAAAATCCCCACAGCAGCTCAGCCCCGGGAAGGCCCGAGCTGAGGAAGGATGAATGCGTCTCAGATGGGGGAATATAAACTGCCATGACCCTGTTTCTTTTAGAAACTTGGTGGGGGTTGCACGGCAGGTGCTGGGGGGGGACTGGGAGGCAGGTTGGGGGAATTTTAAATCAATAAGTAACGCTGGCATTTCTTTAGCCCTCACTTTGTTCCAAACGCTGAGACAGGCTCATTAGGATCAGTCTGGATGCCGTCCCCCTCCCACCCAGGGCTCACAGTTTAAGGGGGAGAGGGAAGGGGGTTTGAAGCCCCATTTTACAGATGAGGAAACGGAGGCAAGGAGAAGTTAAGCGACTGGCCCAGGGGACCAGCGGCCGAGCCGGAACCGGAGCCCGTCTCTCTCGCCTCCCGGTCCGGGGTTCTTCCCGCCAGGCCGTACCATTCAACCGATGGCCCCCCGATCCACCGGGAGGTGAGACGGAGCAGCTGGCAAAGCGGATTCACCTGCCCGCCCTCCCGCAAGGACGCTCCGCAGGCGATCAGGGTTGGCATCGGGGTTGGGGGACGCTTCGGCCAGCGCTCTGGGTCGGTGGCAGTCGGCGAGGCCGACCCGATCGGGTCTCTCCGAAGAGCTCCCAGCCCTGACCCGCAGTCAGTTATCTCTACGCTCTCCCACCCCGGTGAGGTCCGTCCCCGGCCTCTCTCCCGACCCGAATCCCTCTGCTCCGGAATGCCGCGGGCGCCCGCCTCTTGCCCTAGCCCGGGTCCCGCCCGCCGGGCTGAGAGCCGCTGACCTCTGCCTCCTCGGGGTGCCTCAGAGGAGAGGAGCTGACTGAGCCCGACTTCCCCCGGAGAAAGCCGTAGCCCATGCAGCTGCTTCCAGCAATTGTGCCGTTTCTCCAAGGAGGCCCCAGAGGCCCCGGGCTTCTTCTCTCTTGAAGTCGCCGGGGGCCAGCCCGGGTGGTTGAGGGGCACCGTGGGCCGGGGGCCGCACACAATGCATAATGCAGGGAAACCCCACCACACGGAAGCCGAGGCCGCTCGGGGGGCAGGGCGGGGGCGTTGGGGGGGGGGGGGGGGAGGGAGAGGGGCTTTCTCTCCCCCGACCGCTTCGGGGCCTTGCGGCGGCCAAAGCCCGAGCCTGAAGGCTCTTCCCGAGGCACATTCCGGATGGCCGGGATGCCCCGGTGTTCCCCACACCTGGACGAAGGGAAGCCCGGGGTGCTGTTCGGACGAGCTTGGGATCCTGGAAGGTCCAGGGGCGGCGGGGCGGCATTTTCCCCAGCCCCAGAGAAGCAAGGCACTGAGAGGGCTAGGGGCAGGGGACGGAGCCCGTGGAGGCGAGCCCGACTCTCAGCTGATCCTTAGGCCAGACACAGTTCCGCTCTGGGCCTCAGTTTCCTCCCCGGTAATAGGAGACGGGCCCATCCTGACCGCTTCCCAGGGAGCAACTCAGCGTGGTATCCCGGCCGGGCCAATTCGCCCTCCGCCACGGGCTCTGGGGAGGAGCAGGCCTCACTTCAGAGGCCAAGAAGGACTCCGGAGCCGCCGAGGCCGGGACACGCCTCCCCAACCTACCTCTACGGATTGGGAAGCGCGAGGTGGAGGACATATCACTTCTCGGGAGGCCCGCTGCCTGGCTTTCATCTTGCCAACTGCCTGGTTTCGGTTGGCCCTGGGCCGCCTCCCATCAGAAGCTCTGGGACAGTTTCCCGATGGAAACCCCTTCTGCCTCTGGAACAGAGGGCTCCCCCTAGACCCGGTCGGATCCCACCCTGCCTCCTCTGAAAGCCGGCGGAACCTGGGGCTGTGAGAGAAGATCCCTCAGCTCAGACTCCGAGATCCCAACCCGACTTTTATCCCGCCAGCCCCGAGACGAGGGGGGCTGCCCCGAGAGGCAGAGCCAGAGCGGGTCCGGGCTCCAGGCCTCAGAAGGAGGCGAGCTTTAGCCGGCAAGGGGCCTGTTCAAAGAAGAGAGCGACAAGCTTCCCGAGTCTGGAATTTCCAAACGGCCGCGATCCCGGGGCCCGGGAATTCCAGGAACGTGAGCGCCTGACTCGGGGCCCGGCCAGCAGCGGGAGGGCCGGTCCCCAAGGGGTCTGGGCGCGCTGGCCACCCCGGGGGATCTTACCTTATTTCTCTCTTCGTGAGACAGGGTGGTCTCTTCGACGGACTTGATCGTATTGGCCGAGTACGGGCCCGTGGTCAAGCTGTGATCGGAAATGCTGACCCTCTTGCTCCGCCGCCTGCACCTGGAAGAAGAGGGGGACCCCGGGGTGAGTGTCCCTGAGTGAAGCGGGGGGCAACGGTCTCGGGCACACCAGTCCGGGGATGGAGCGGGGCTCTCTTTAAGGCCAAGAGGAGGGCAGTTACGAGCCAGTTCCTCTGGAGACGTGCTTGTGGGAAATGGGGTTCAACTGCAGCAGGAATCCTCCCCTCTCTTTACCCCATCCCACAGGTCGTTCATCCATTCACGGATTCAGATCGACGGAGCATCCATTACGTGCACAGAGCCCTGGACCTGCTGGATTCTAACTGCTCGTGGAGCACTGCGCTGAATTCCCACTGTGGGCAGAACGCCGCATTGAGTTCCAACCCTATGAAGAGCACCGTCCTGGGCACAGAGTGTGGGCTGAGCCCTGTACCGGACACTGTTCTGGATGCCAACTGTGTGCGGAGCACTGTACTGAACTCCTAATCCTTGCGATCTTTCTTACCTTTGTAAAAAAAATGGATTTATCTGGCATGCACAGAGATGGACAGAAGCCCCCGCGGAGGGCACTTCGCTGCCCTTGCTTGCTGGCTAATCCTAGGAAGACATCCCGGAGGAGAGGGCCGTGGAGGCGTGTTTAGAATGTGGGGAGGAAGGTAGAGAGGAAATGGGAGCAAGCGAGGCCATGCCGTGCAGGCAAGGCTCCTGGAATCCTAGCGCTTCGAAGGCCAACGAGGCCAGCCCCCTGCCTCTCGGGCGCTAAATCCCGAAATCATCGGGGGCCGATTTTTTTGAACGTGATCGACTGTTATGAAATGAGGTGGCAAAGCAAACCCTTCCGAGCGGCACTCGTCTCCGGCTCCCTCTCTCCCTCTGCCCGTTCTGGGGAAACCGCGGCCAAACTGCCAGCTCCGACTCGCACCTGGATTGACGGAGAACGCCGTCTGCGAGCTCCTTTCCACTTTCCGACACCGTGGCCCACTCAAAATGCCAGCGCCACCCCCTTCCCCGCGGAAAATGCCAAGAGGCCTCTGGGAGAGGAGGCGGGAGGAGAGGGCTCCGTGAAACAGCCCCCCTCGCGCCCCTCTTCCTCTCCCCTGCCAAGGCCGCGTTTGGCGGAAACGCGACAGAGTCGATGCCTCCTCCTTTTATCTAGCGAAGGCCGTAGGCCGGGGATGGATTTTTCGCCCGAGAGAGAGAGAGAAAAAAGGAAACCGGGCCACGGCAGGAAGTCTGAGTGGGTGGTGAACCTGGTCATTTCCCTTCAGGAATCTTTCTCAGACTTCTGCTGAGGAGAGATAAGCCTGGCCGGGGGCCGGGACGGGGGAATCGAGACGCACCATGGAAGCTGGATAGGATCAGAGGGGCAGGAGGCGTTATGGAAGTCTTGGAAAGGTTCCCTGGATGTCATTCAGTCCACCCCTCTGCCTGAGAGCAGGGCAGCGCTTCCACCTCTCCGCCTGCTCCTCTCAGTTCCCTAAAAATCTCCTGGAAGGGAAACTCTACCCTCTCCTTGGGCAGTGCATGTTGGGTCCTCAAGATCCTATGGTTGATAATAATAGCCAGTAGGGCATTTGTTAAGCGCTTACTATGTGCAGAACACTGTCCTATAAGCGCTGGGGTAGATACGGGGTCATCAGATGGTCCCACGGGGGGCTCACATTTTAAAATCCCCATTTTTACAGATGAGGTAACTGAGGCACAGAGAATAATAACAATAATAATAATGATGTTGGTATTTAAGGGCTTACTATGGGCCGAGCGTTGTTCTAAGCGCTGGGGGAGATACAGGGCCTCAGTTCCCTCATCCGCAAAATGGGGATGAAGACTGTGAGCCTCACGTGGGACAACCCGATTACCCTGTATCTACCCCGGCGCTTAGAACAACGCTCTGCACGTAGTAAGCGCCTAACACATACCGACATTATCGTTATTATTATGATTACTCAGGAGCAGTGAGCAGAGGAAGGAGAGAGTCATGGGGAGGAAGGGAGATACAGGAAAACTGCCTGGAGGGACTCATTTCTAGAGGAAAGTCAGGGATGGAGAGGGGAGAGTGAGGGGGGTCATTCATTCATTCATTCAATCGTATTTATTGAGCGCTTACTATGTGCAGAGCACTGGACTAAGCGCTTGGAAAATACAATTTGGCAACAGATAGAGACCGTCCCTTCCCAGTGACGGGCTCCCAGTCTAATCGGGGGAGACAGACGGACAAAAAGAAGACAACATAATCACCACAAACAGAATCAAGGGGATGGACACCTGATGAATAAAAGAAATAGGGTGATAGGGTTATTGTAATATCATTCGATAGTATTTCTTGAGCGCTCACTACGTGCAGAGCACTGGACTAAGCGCTTGGAATATACAATTCGGCAACAGATGGAGACCATCCCTGCCCAGTGACGGGGTCCCAGTCCAATCGGGTCGAGGTCACACAGCAGGTAAGTGGCCAAGCTGGGACTAGAACCCAGGTCCTCTGGGTCCCAGGCCCACGGTTTATCGACAGGGCCACACTGCTACTTTGCGTCCAACACTGTACTAACCGCTGGGGTAGATACAAGGTGATCAGGTTCCACGGGGGACTCACAATCCGAGTAGAAGGGAACCGAACCCCCATTTTGCAAATGAGGGAAATGAGGCCCAGAGAAGTGAAATGACCTGCCCAAAGTCCCACAGCAGCTAAGTGGCAGAGCCGAGATTAGAACCCGGGCCCTCGGCCTCCCAGGCCCACGCTCTTTCCACGAGGCCCCCCCCTTCTCGGTAGAATGTAACTGAGCAGCGCGGCTCAGTGGAAAGGGCCCGGGCTTGGGAGGCAGAGGTCATGGGTTCGAATCCCGGCTCCGCCACTTGTCAGCTGTGGGACTTTGGGCGAGTCACTTCACTTCTCTGGCCCTCAGTTACCCCATCTGTAAAAGGGGGACGAAGACTGTGAGCCCCACGTGGGACCACCTGATCACCTCGTAGGCTCCCCAGCGCTTAGAACAGTGCTTTGCACGTAGTAAGCGCTTAACAAATTCCAATGTTATTATTATTATTATTATTCTATAAAGAGAGTAGAGTACAATGGAGGGGCTTGACCCTGCCCTTCCCTTCCTCCCCGTGAAGTGGCAACTGTCTGAACCCCCGGTTTTGTTTTTCTTCCATTGAGTCTCTGGCCTCTGATCTTCCCCTCGCCCTCCCAGATGCCTTCCCCGCCCCGCCCCCCCCCCCACACTTTCATCAGGATTTGGCTCCTCCCCAAGCATCCTAGGCCTTTGGAGGGCACCTTGATTACCCTCCACCCCCATGCCCGCGGCTCAGCCCCGCCCCGCCCCGGGGCAGCCGGGCAGCCCGCCGGCCCGTCGGCCGGGCGTGACTTACAGGGGGTCATCGGGGAGGCAAGACTCCCAGCTCCAGGCGATGGACGGGGCCGGCACGCCACTGGCCGTACACCGCAGGACGTGCTCGCTCCCCAGGAGCACCGGCTCCATCTCGTCCAAGTCCGTCTCCTTCTCGTAGATCTTGGGTCGCTCTGGAAGTGAAACCAGCGGTAGGTGAACCTGGGGCCCAGACCCAGGGCGCGGCCCCGCCAGCCTTCCGGCTCCGGGACGTGCCCCGGCCTGGTGTGGGAAAATGAGCCTTCGGCCGGACCGGGATTTCGAGTCCCGGAACGTAAGGGTCTCCGTTTGGGAGCCGTGCCATCGCCCGGCCGAGGACTCCACCTCCAACAGGGCACCGGTGCGCTCGAAGGAGCTGCACGCGGGTGGCTGTTTTCCGTCTACAATTGAGGACCATCTGACTGCTCGCCTCCAGTGCCCCCAGCCCATGCCCCTCTACCCCGTGCCCCCGCCCATGCCCTTCCTCCCCGCAGTCCCCGACCCGTCCTCCTCTCCCAGTCCCCACCCCTGGTCCCTCTCCCCCACTGTCTCCAGCTCCAGCATCCCCAGCCCCATTCCTCTCCCCTAGTGCCCCTTTCCCTCAGCGTCCCAGCCCTCGACCCCTTCCCTGAGCCCCAACCCTGTCCTCTCCTCTAGTGTCCCAACCCCAACCCCTCTCCCCCAGTGTCCCAGCCCCCTCTCCCCGGCACCCCAACCCCTGCCTCTTCGCCCTCACTGGCCCTAGCTCGTCCCTCTCCCACAGTGTTCCCAGCCCCTCTCCCTCTCCCAAGCGTCCCGTCCCCAGCACCCGCCTCCGCCCCAATCCCTCGGCCTGCCTGCCCGGGTCCCCAACCCCACACCTCTCCTCCAGGGTCCCCAGGCCCCCTGAAAAACAGCTCGCTACGGTTCCTGCCGCTTAGCGAGCACTTAACCGACACCCCACTACCATTATGCTTCTCAGGCCTGGGGAAAGGCGGGAGGGGAGCTGTGTTTCCCACAGCAGGTTCATTTGGTCCTGGATTCACCGCTTCACCGGAAATTACACAGCGCCGCCCATCCACGGGCCCATTTCGGACCCCGTATCGGCAGCTGGTCCGGGCCGAAACGTTCGGCTAACGGGAAGCCGAAGCGGCTCTGCTCCGGATTGACTTGAGCTTTCTCCCGCCAGGAATCGACAGATGCGAACCTGCCCTCCCCTTTTTCCTTGGCCATCTGCCTTTGATCCCCTCCCCCTTCCCGTCTTCCTCCTTAACCTCCTCGTCGTCCTCCCCCTCGGGGGTCCCAGCCAATCCGGGTCACGCCGGGCCCCCTCCCCTTGGTTTAACCGTCTGTGTCTCGTGGCGGCTCTGTCAGGCTCCGAGAGGACACCCGACCTCCCCCGTGCTCAGAAATATATCACCCGGAGAGTGGGAGGACCCGAAGTGCCAGGATTTCCAGGATTTAGCCGCGGGCCGGGGCCCACACTGCCGGGGGAGAGCAGCTGGTCGAAATCACTTCCATCGGTTTCTGATTAAGGCCGCCCTGCGCTCGGTCGGGGGGTCCCGGACCTCCCCCGCCAGACGACGGCTCGGGCCCGGTGGCTCTCCACGTGCCTCGCGGCCCGGTCCTCCAGCCTGGGAGTCCCACCTCCGACTTCTTCAACCACCTTGACCCCTTTCTCACCTTCCTCCTCTCCTTCTCTCTGCCCACTCTGATCCTTGGAGACTTCAACATCCATACGGATGTACCCGACGACTCCTCTGCCGCCCGCCTGCTATCCCTCCTCGACTCTGCCGACCTCCTCCTCCACCATACCGCGCCCACTCACCGACTCGGTCACACCCTCGATCTCGTCATCTCCTACCGCTGCACTATCTCCTCACTCACCAACTCTGAAATCCCTCTCTCGGACCATAACCTTCTCACCTGCCTCATCTCTCACACTCCCTCCCCCTGCAAATCTTCGCTACTGCCCCACAGAGACCTCCGCTCTCTCGATCCCATCCGTCTTTCCAATAGCATCTCGCCTCACCTTGCCGCCCCGTCCTCTCTTCCCACTCTCGACGATCAGGTCTCCGCTCTCAACTCCACCCTCTCTACTCATCTCGACTCTCTCGCCCCCCTTTCCCTCCGCCGCTCTCGCGCCACTAACCCACAGCCCTGGATCACCTCCTCCGTCCGCCTCCTACGCTCCTATGCTCGAGCTGCTGAGCGCCGCTGGCGAAAGTCCAAGCACCAAGCCGACCTCACACACTTCAAATTTATCCTTTCCTGCCTTAACTCTGCCCTCTCCTCCGCCAGGCAAAGCTTCTTCTCCTCCCTCATCGACAGCCATGCCCGTCACCCCCGCCGATTGTTCCGGACCTTTAACTCTCTCCTTAGGCCCCCTGTTCCTCCCCCTCCCCCATCTCTCACCCCTAATGATCTGGCCACCTATTTCCTCACGAAAATCAACACGATCAGGTCTGAGCTCCCCAAAGTCACCCCTCCGCCTCTCCCCTCCCCCCCAACAACCCCCTCCCCTACTTTCCCATCCTTCCCTGCAGTATCCTCAGAGGAGATCTCCTCCCTCCTCGCAAGTGCCACCCCCTCCACCTGCGCCTCGGACCCCATTCCCTCTCACCTTCTTAAAACCATCGCCCCTGCCCTCCTCCCTTCCTTAACTTCTATTTTTAACCACTCAATCTCCAAGGGCTCCTTCCCCTCTGCCTTCAAACACGCCCACGTCTCCCCCATCCTAAAAAAACCCGCTCTTGACCCCACTTCCCCCTCCAGTTATCATCCTATCTCCCTACTACCCTTCCTTTCCAAAATCCTAGAACAAGTCGTCTACAATCGATGCCTAGAATTCCTTAACTCCCATTCTCTCCTAGACCCCCTCCAATCTGGCTTCCGTCCCCTCCACTCTACCGAGACTGCCCCCTTATGGTCACCCGTGACCTCCTTCTTGCCAAATCCAATGGCTCCTACTCCATTCTGATCCTCCTTGACCTCTCTGCTGCCTTTGACACTGTCGACCATCCCCTCCTCCTCCATACCTTATCTCACCTTGGCTTCACGGACTCTGTCCTCTCCTGGTTCTCCTCTTACCTCTCTGGCCGATCATTCTCGGTCTCCTACGCTGGAGCCTCCTCCCCCTCCCATCCTTTAACTGTTGGAGTTCCTCAAGGGTCAGTTCTTGGCCCTCTTCTGTTCTCCATTTACACTCACTCCCTCGGTGAACTCATCCGCTCTCACGGCTTTGACTACCATCTCTACGCAGATGACACGCAGATCTACATCTCCGCCCCTGTCCTCTCCCCCTCCCTTCGGGCTCGCATCTCCTCCTGCCTCCTGGACGTCTCCACCTGGATGTCGGCCCGCCACCTAAAACTCAACATGAGCAAGACTGAGCTCCTCATCTTCCCTCCCAAGCCCGGTCCGCTCCCAGACTTCTCCATCACCGTGGATGGCACGACCATCCTTCCTGTCCCGCAGGCCCGCAATCTCGGTGTCATCCTTGACTCGTCCCTCTCGTTCACCCCACACATCCTATCCGTTACCGAGACCTGCCGGTTTCACCTCTACAATATCGCCAAGATCCGCCCTTTCCTCTCCACCCAAACGGCTACCTTACTATTACGGGCTCTCGTCATATCCCGGCTAGACTACTGTGTCAGCCTTCTCTCTGACCTCCCTTCCTCCTCTCTCGCCCCGCTCCGGTCTATTCTTCACTCCGCTGCCCGGCTCATCTTCCTGCAGAAACGATCTGGGCATGTCACTCCCCTTCTTAAACAACTCCAGTGGTTGCCTATCGACCTCCGCTCCAAACAAAAACTCCTCACTCTAGGCTTCAAGGCTCTCCATCACCTTGCCCCTTCCTACCTCTCCTCCCTTCTCTCTTTCTACCGCCCACCCCGCACGCTCCGCTCCTCTGCCGCCCACCTCCTCGCCGTCCCTCGGTCTCGCCTATCCCGCCGTCGACCCCTGGGTCACGTCCTCCCGCGGTCCTGGAACGCCCTCCCTCCTCACCTCCGCCAAACTGATTCTCTTTCCCTCTTCAAAACCTTACTTAAAACTCACCTCCTCCAAGAGGCGTTCCCAGACTGAGCTCCTCTTCTCCCTCTACTCCCTCTGCCATCCCCCCTTTACCTCTCCGCAGCTAAAGCCTCATTTTCCCCTTTTCCCTCTGCTCCTCCACCTCTCCCTTCCCATCCCCACAGCACTGTACCCGTCCGCTCAACTGTATATATTTTCGTTACCCTATTTATTTTGTTAATGAATTGTACATCGCCTTGATTCTATTTAGTTGCCATCGGTTTTTATGAGATGTTCTTCCCCTTGACGCTGTTTAGTGCCATTGTTCTTGTCTGTCCTTCTCCCCCGATCAGACTGTAAGCCCGTCAAACGGCAGGGACTGTCTCTATCTGTTGCCGACTTGTTCATCCCAAGCGCTTAGTACAGTGCTCTGCACATAGTAAGCGCTCAATAAATACTATTGAATGAATGAATGAATGAATGAGTCCGAGCCCAGGCCCGGGCTCATCTTCGGATCATCTTCCCGAAGCACTGCTCTAGACACATCTTGACTCGCCTCAGTTCGACCCACTGCTGCCTGTTCTTCCTTCGGGAAATTGCTCAGGTCCACTCTTTCCTGTCCAACCCAACATCTTACCACCCTGGACGAAGCCCTTCTAACACCCCGGGGGCCTCCTCACTGTTCTCCCTGCCTCCAGTCTCCCCGCACCCCGTCCCAATCTAGCCTACACGCTGTTGCCCAGATCATCCCCCTGAAGCATCGCTCTGCACACATCCTGCTTTGCCTCAAGAAACCCCGAAGGCTTCCCGTTACGTTCCTCATCCGGCAGAGACACCTCACAGTTGGCTTCTAGGCTCAGCTTCAAGTTTCTCTACCCTACCGATTGGCGGTTCTCCTCTGCTGTGCCCCACTTTCGCGTCTTCTTTTTTTCAACGGCATCGGTTAAGTGCTTACTACGTGCCAAGCGCTCTTCTAAATGCTGGGGCAGATACGAGATCAGCGGGTCGGACGAGCCCCGTCCCACGTGGCGCTCCCAGTCTAAGCGGGAGGGAGGACGAGTATCGACTCCCCATTTGATCGACGAGGTGACTGAGGCACAGAGAAGTCAAGTGATAATTACGCTATTTGTTAAGCGCTTACTATGTGTCAGGCACTGGGGTGGAGAGGAGCAAATCGGGTTGGACGTAGTCCCTGTCCCACGTGGGGATCGCAGTTTCAGTCCCCATTTTACACATGAGGTAACTGAGGCATTGGGAAGTGAAGTGACTTGCCCAAGGTCACCCAGCAGGCAAAGGGCGGAGCCGGGATTACAACCCAGGTCTTCCGACTCCTAGTTTTCTGTGCTTCTTCCCCTAGGCCACAATGCTCCCAAACTCACCTTCTAACTGGACCTCACTCTTGATTCTCCTGCTTCTGATCCCCCACTTGTGCTGTGCCCCCCGCCTGAAACTCCCTCTCCCATCAGTTCCACCAGACCACCCCATTCCCATATCCAAAGCCCTCCTCAAATCCCCCCCTCTTCCAGGAAACCTTCCCCGAGTCACTCGCAGCACCCCCGCCTTGTCAAGCCAAGTGCCTTCCTTATTATTTATTATCGATTAGACTGTGAGCTCGTCACCGGGCAGGGATTATCTCTACCTGTTCCCAAACTGCATATTCCAAGCGCTTAGTCCAGTGCTCTGCACGCAGTAAGCGCTCAGTGAATACTATCGAAAGAATGAATGCTTATGGATTCTGCCAACTTCAGTATTTACCTTTATTTTTCGTTCCATTTGCCTCTGCAGTTACTGAGTCTGCTTTTTCACCCTAATACAGTCGCCTGCTTTTACATCCTTCTTCACACACTATTTGTTCTGTCTCTCTATTTAGATTGCGCGCTCCTTGAGGAGGGGGACATGTCCTTGCTTCGGGGGTTCTATCCCAAGCCCCTACTACAGTGTTTCAGACTTAGTAGATCTTCAATAAATTCATTCATTGGTATTTGAGCGCTCACTATGTGCAGAGCACTGGACTAAGCGCTTGGAATGGACCATTCGGCAACAGGTAGAGACGATCCCTGCCCATTGACGGGCTTACAGTCTAATCGGGGGAGACGGACAGGCAAAAACAATAGCAGATAAATAGAATCAACAACCGATTGACTAACTGACTACCCTGCTGGCTACTCATCGTGGTTAGAGACAGATGACCCAAAACTTCCAACTCTCCCTCCTCCATCCCCGCGTCTCCCTCCAGTGACCCAGCACGGACCGTCCAACCCCTCTCACTCTCTCCTCATCTTTCGGGAACCCCCCCACATCTCCATCAGTCAATTAATCGTTGGTATTTACTGAGCACTTACTGTGCGCAGAGCCCCGTATTGAGAGCTTGGGACAGTGTAATATAACAATATAACAGGCACATCCCCTGCCCACAGCGAGCTTACAGCCTAGAGCGGGAAGACAGACAATAAAAGAAATAAAATCATGGATCTGGACAGGATAAGAACATGGTAGCCGTCTGGATGGAGAGAAGAGGGCGGATTCTGGTGACGTCGTAAAGGTTGAACGGACAGGATTTGGTGACGCCGAAGACGTGGACTGAATGAGAGCGATAAGTCAAGGATAATGCCAAGGTTAGAGGACTGTGAGACAGAAAGGACGGCGGTGTTGTCTTCAATGACAGGAAAGTCAGGGGCAGGACAGGGCTCGGGTGGGGAGATAAGGAGCTCTGTTTGGGACACCTTAACTTGGAGGCGTCAGCAGGACATCCAAGTAGGGATGTCCCGAAAGCAGGAGGAAATGCGAGATTGAAGAGGAGAGAGATCAGAGCTGGAGATAGATTTGGGAATCACCCACGTAGAGGTGGTAGCTGAAGCCATGGGAACAGATGAGTTCTCCGAGGGAGTGGGCGTACGGAGAACTGAACCTTGCGGGACTCCCACTGTTGGGGGAGGGAGGCAGAGGAGGAGCCCGTGAAAGAGAAAGCAAATGAGCAGCCAGAGAGATAGGAAGAGAACCGGAAGAAAGCGTCAGGGAAGCTAATGTTGGATAGCGTTTCCAGGAGAAGGGGGTGATCAATAACGGAGAAGGCAACTGAGAGTTTGACGATTAGGATGAGGCAGAGGCCATTTGGTTTGGCAGAATGATCATCTGGGATCTCTGAGAGGGCAGGAGGGGAAGGGGGTGAAAGTCGGGTTGGAGAGGGGCCATGGAGAGAACCGGAGGAGAGGAACTGGAGACAGAGAATGCAGACAACTCGCTCGAGGAGTTCGGAGTCAAGGAGTGGGGTCAGGCGAGGGCTCTTTTCAAGATGGGGGAGGCGCCAGCGTGTTCGAAAGCAGCGGGGAAGAAGCCAGCGAAGAGCGCGCGGTTGAAGACGGCAGTCAGTCAGGGAAGGAGGGCGGAGGCGAGGACTTTGCTAAGGTGCGATGGGATGGGGTCGGATGTGCCGGTGGAGGGGGTGGGTTGCGGGGGGCTGGATTTTAAGAGAAGGCGGTAGATCACGCCCGATGAGGTCCATTTTCTCGATAAAGTACGCAGCCAGGTCTCCAGGGGCGAGAAACGGGGGAGACGGGGGGAGAGGGGATTTGAAGAGGGAGTTAAACGTTATTATTATTATTTATCGTTATGATTTCCCCGCTGCATCCACCATACCGGGAAATCTTCAGTACCTCATAGCCCATCGCAGACTTGGGAAGCCAGTGGACTCCTTCGCCGCTCAGAGGAAAGGCACCAGCCCTCATGCCACCCCCCCCGAAATGTGGAAATCAACCACAGGAGGACGTCTCCAGAAACTGACAGACTCTTGCGATTCACAAGGATTCCCTTCCCGTCTCCAAGCTGGCCTGCTTCCCCGCCCTGCCTCGCACTTGAAGGACTCCGTCAAACCCCCAAGACTGGCCCCTCCGCGCTCGCACTTTCTTGGGCTCTGGGGGAAGGCGTGAGGGGCAGGGGAGGCCTTCGGTCGTCGCCTGGGAAAATGGGTGGAAGATGTAGTTCGCTGCCCGTCCCTGCACATCCACCGCCAAAAGCCTCCCTCCGACGTTTAACTAACAGACGAAAACGATCGGCGGAGCTTTCCAACTCCTGAGGGAGAAGGGATGAGCCGCCGGACGGGGGCCACTCGGGAAGAGGCTTGAGTGAGGGAACAGAAACGTGACTTTGGCCCTGCTCTGAACCCCGGGCCTCCGACAAGAGCGTAATAAGCCAGTGGCTGCATGTGGGGTTTTTGCATTCGAACCGCAGTCGGTGTGACCGACCGCTGGCAAACGGCTCGTTGAGGGGCAGGGGGATGGCTGACGGGCAGTGTGGCCTGGGGGATGGAGCCCAGGCCTGGGAGTCAGAAGGACCTGGGTTCCAATCCTGCCTCCGCCCACTTGTCTGCTCTGGGAACTTGGCCAAGTGTGCCTCAGTTACCCCATCGGTAGAACGGGGATTGAGACTGTGAACCCCGCGTGGGGCAAGGAATGTGTCCAATCCGACTGACTTGGATCAACCCCAGTGCTCAGGGGTAAGCACACAGTAAGCGCCTAACGAGGATCATCATTATTATCACGTGCTGGGGTAATAACGTGCTTCTGCCTCTTCCTTCACTCTCGCAACCCTTGCGAGGGGAACGGGCTCCAACTTGGGGAAGCACCCCAAAACTCGGCTTTAAGAGCAGACGGCCCATCCGCCCCACGGGGGCCTCGGCCCCGGCCGGAGCGCGAGCTGGGTCAAGAGAAGGGCCGGGCCGCGTGCTTCGGATTTTTGGCAAAGCCCCTCCCGTTCCACCGCCCCCTTTCACCCCCCCCCCCCGTCCCCCTCTGACCTCACACGTCTTTCCTGGCTCCTTTCAGGGAGATGAAAATAGCTCCCATGACTTTCTCATTCCTAGAGACCCTCCAGGGAGGGCCCGGGGTCCCGGCCAGGCGGGTGAGAGCCCTGGTTTCCGGCACGTGGAGTCTGGCCCGGATCTGGGGGAGAGGACGGCCCGTGACTTGCTAGCGGTTAGAGCGGTTGGCCGCTGCCGAGCCGGCCCACCCGGTAATAATAACAATAACAACGATAACGTCGGCATCTGTTAAGCCCTCACTATGTGCCAAGCACTGCTCTAATCGCTGGGGTAGATACAAGATAATCAGGTTGTCCCCCGTGGGGCTCACGGTCTCCATCTCCATTTTCCAGACGAGGGAGCTGAGAAGCGAAGCGACCTGCCCCGGGTCGCCCGGCCGACAGGCGGCGGAGCGGGGATTCGAACCCATGACCTCGGCCTCCCGAGCCCGGGCTCTTTCCACTAAGCCAGGCTGCTTCCCGGCCCGCCGTTGGGCAGGGATTGTCTCTATCTGTTGCCGAGCTGTCCATTCCAAGCGCTCGGTACAGTGCTCCGCACACGGTGAGCGCTCAGTAAATACGAACGAATGGATGCAAGCGCTCAGTAGATACTACTGAATGATTAAAAGGGGGAGACGGACAGCGAAGCGAAACAGGCCCCTCTCCTCTCCCTCGGGGCCCGCCCCTTCCTCGGGCCTCGCCCTCCTCCGCCCCCGCGGTGACCCCCAGCCTACGCCTCCTCGATGCGTTGGAGGGAACGGCCGGTACCCGGGGCCGCTGGGGCGGGGATCCCGCGTTCTCCCCGGGGTCCGGGACGAATCCAGAATAACCCGCCGGTGGGGCCGGTGATTTTTTCCCTCTGGAAAGTTCCAGTCTTCTGCCGTCTTTCCCCGGAAACGTGAACGAGCGCTTTTAGCCGGCCAGGGCGATGGAAAACAGCTCGGTCTGCCCGGCCGCGGCCTGGCCGGGGGAAGGGGTGCCTTCCCCCCCATGAAGCGCTTAGCACAGTGCTCTGCACATAGTAAGCGCTCAATAAATACTACTGAATGAATGCATGAAAGTCCCGGTTTTCTGGGTTGGTCCAGCTGACGGAGCGTGCGCTCGGGGACTCTCAACCCCACCGGGCTGAGCCCACCACGGCGGCGACCGTGCCGTGTTTTCGCCCCCTCCCCTTTCCCGGGCGACGTCTCCGTGTCCCCTCTCCCCCAGAAGACCCTCATTCCTCAAGGGCAGAAACGGTGTAGTCTCCTCCCGGTATGGGAGACTCCGGGAGAATAGAGTCTCAGGTCCTTGCGGGCGGCGGATCCCGTCTACCAACTCCGTTAGCACCCAATTCGGTGCCCCGCACACCGTAAGCGCTCGATAAATGCCACCGGTTGATCGACAGGCCCCTTTGTGAGCCGAGGATGGCGAAGCGACGGGTAGGACGGCCAGTTCTCCTCCCGAGGGGACCCTCCCCCGCCCAGGGTTTCCGCTCAGGAGCCGGGTAGGGTCGAGGCCGGGAGCTACGGGACGGGAGGGCGAGGCCACCTTCCCCAGGGAGCTCCGGCCTCAGTGAAACCAGCCGGGTACCCGGCTGCCTTCCCGCCGTACCGGGAACACCCAGTCCGGCCTCCGTCTGGCCTCTGGCCCGAAACGAGCGCATCCTCCCACGACTCTGGCCGTCGGGACGGGCCCGGCGGGGGAGGCCCAGCGCCGCCCCGTCGCGCCTGTCCACTCCACCGTGACGGGCTCCGGGGGCTCGGCGGGGAGGGGGGTCGACCCCTGCGCCCCCCGTCCGCCCCCCCCCCCCGGGCCTCCCCGCCCCGAGCCGATCCACAGGGGAGGGACCGGCCCCGCCCCGCCGGAGCGGGACGGCCTCGAGGTCGGGACTCACCGTTGACGACGAGCCGGACGGAGTGGGTTTCCGAGAGGCCGTGCTGGGGGTCGCTCAGGACGACGGCGTAGAGGCCCGCGGACCTCAGGCTGACATCCCGGACGGTCAGCTTGTACCGCACGGGGTCGGACTGACAGCAGGTGTTGTTCTCCTCGATCGGCCTGCTGTCCTTGAACCTGGCCGGAGCCCACGGGACGTCGGGTCGGATCGCCGGGGGAAGCGGGGACCCTCCCCGCGGGCCGGCCCGCCGCCCCCTTCCCCGCCCAGGGGAATCCTGCCCGCTCTTTCCCTTTGGCTGCCTGGCCGGGGTGGGGCAGGAGGGGCGGCCGGGGGCAGGATGGGTCACCTCCAAGGGTGGACCGTGACGGGACAGGGAGCGGCCACTCCGGCTCTAACTGGGGGCTTTGGGGTAGGGCCAAGGAGTAGGGTCTGGCCTCACTTGCCTCGTCTGTAAAATGGCGACTAAGACCGTGAGCCCCGTGCGGGTCAGGGGCCGCGTCCAACCCGATTTTACAGATGAGGTAACTGAGGCCCGGAGAAATGAAGTGACCTGGCCGAGGTCACGCGGCAGACAAGCGGCGGACCCGGGATTAGAACTCGGAGCCTGATCAGCGTCAATCCACCCCGGCACGTAGGACAGCGCTTGACGCAGAGTAAGCTCCTGACAGACACCATCGTCATCAGCGTCACTCTCCCCGCCCTCAAAACCCTCCCCAAATCACATCTCCTCCAAGGGGGCTTCCCGGACCGGCCTCTCTTTTCCTCTACCCATCCTCCCCTCTCCAGCACCTGAAGAACTTCGAAACTCACTCCGGTTCCCAGCATTTCCGCCAATATTCTTATAATCCACTCTTTCCGCTCTCTCAAACCTAATTTAATACCTGTCTTCCCCAAGAGACCTTAAGCTCCTCGGGGGCAGAGATCACATCTATCAGCTCTGTTAGGGGAGAGGGCCTGGGCTTGGGAGTCAGAGGTCGTGAGTTCGAATCCCAGCTCTGCCACCTGTCAGCTGGGTGACCGTGGGCGAGTCACTCCACTTCTCTGGGCCTCAGTGACCTCGTCTGTAAAATGGGGATTAACCGTGAGCCTCACGTGGGACGACCCGATGACCCCGGATCTCCCCCGGTGCTTAGCACAGTGCTCCGCACGTAGTAAGCGCTTAACAGATGCCAACGTTATTATTATTACACTTTGCCCGGCTCTTAACAAAGCGCTCTGTAAAGAGTAAGCGCTCAGTCAATGCCGCCGATTGATTGACTGATCGATTCAAAAGGCGGGGGGACCCTCGGGGCGATACTTCCCGTGGTCCCGGGACCCTGTGGCGAATGTCAGCGCCCTTCCACGGGGGCCCAGAAGGCCGTAGCATAATCACGGGGGGAGCAGGCTACTTCCTCAGGTATTTATAAGAATGTTGGCGTTTGTTAAGCGCTTACTATGTGCGGAGCACTGCTCTAAGCGCTGGGGCGGGTCACGAGGTCGTCCCACGTGAGGCTCACCACAGCCTCAATCCCCATTTTACAGATGAGGTCACTGAGGCCCAGAGAAGTGAAGTGACCGGCCCACGGTCCCACAGCTGACCGGTGGCCGAGCCGGGAGTCGAACCCGTGACCTCGGACTCCCAAGCCCGGCCTCTTTCCGCTGAACCACGCTTGTGCCGCACCTAAGAGCTCTCCTGAGGTATTCAAGTCCCTTCCGGCGCCAGTCCAGTTGTACTTAGGTCGGAGGCCTAGCCTAGTGGAAAGAGCCTGGGTTTGGAGTCGCGCGACCTAGGTTCTGATCCCAGGTCTGCCAATACGAGAAGCAGCGCGGCTCGGTGGGAAGAGCCCGGGCTCGAGAGTCAGAGGTCATGGGTTCGAATCCCGGCTCCGCCGCTTGTCGGCTGTGTGCCTGCGGGCAGGTCACTTCACTTCTCTGGGCCTCAGTTACCTCTGCCGTAAGATGGGGATTAAGACCGTGAGCCTCACGCGGGCCGACCCGATGACCCCGTACCTCCCCCAGCGCTTAGAACAGTGCTCTGCACGTAGCAAGCGCTTAACAAATACCAACATTCTTATTATGGGACCTTAAGCAAGATTCGTCACCTCTCAAACGAATTATATTCGGCTTCGAGGCTCTCAACCAACTGGTCCCATTTGACGCATCTGGTCCAGCTCACTCTCTTGGCTCCTCCCAGACTCACGTTCTAACCGATCACTCAGTCGATCGTATTTACCGAGCGCTCCGCGTGCGCGGAGCGCTAGGGAAGCAGCGCGGCTCAGTGGCAAGAGCCCGGGCTTGGGAGTCAGAGTTCATGGGTTCGAATCCCGGCTCTGCCACCCGGCAGCCGGGTGACCGTGGGCGAGTCACTTCACTTCTCTGTGCCTCGGTTCCCTCATCTGGAAAAGGGGGATTAACTGTGAGCCTCACGTGGGACGACCTACTCCGCCGTCTCTATCCTAGCGCTTAGAACAGTGCTCGGCACACGGTAAGCGCTTAGCAAATACCAACGTTATCATTACAACAGACGCTCCCTGCCCACGGTAAGTTTACAGTCTTACTGCACCTCTCTCTCATCTCTCTCGCGACCGCCCTCCTCCCCACGCCCTTCCTCCAGTTCACCTCCTTCCCCAAATCTGAGAAACGATAGCGCCGGGGACACGTCCACTAATTCCGTGGTCCTCTCCCGAGTATTCAGTACAGTGCCCGGCCCACGGTAAGCGCTCAGTGAATCTTGCAGCTTGGCCCGGTGGATAGAAGCAGGGGCCTGGAAGCCAGAAGGATCTGGGCGGATCTGGGATAAAAAGCCAGGTTGTCTGACTCCCAGGCCCGTGCTTTATCTGCTAGGCCATGCTGCTTCTCTGGTCCCCCTTTCCCTCTGCTCCTCCCCCTCCGTTCAGCACTGTGATCATCTGTGTCTATTTTTATTGCCCGATTTATTTTGTTAATGAGGTGTCCATCCCCTTGATTCTATTTACTGTGATTACGTCTCGTCTTTGTCCGTCCGTGTCCCCCGATTAGACTGTAAGCCCGTCACTGGGCAGGGATTGTCCCTAACCGTTGCTGGATTGTCCATTCCAAGCGCTTAATACAGTGCTCTGCACATAGTAAGCGCTCAATAAATACTCTTGAATGAATGAATGTGTCTCAGTTCCCTCATCCGTAAAACGAGGATGAAATACCCGCTCTTAGGCCCGGGAGGGGCAGGAGCTGGGTATTATCCGCCGGTGCCGTATCTTCCGCAGCGCACGGCCCACCGTGAGGGCTTAGGGGCTATCGGGGTCGAGAAGGCGGAGGTTTCGCAGGGCGGGGTGGGGGTTTCGGCCTCGGGGGTAGGGTGAGCCACTCACCATGCCACGGAAGGGCGGGGGAAGGCGGCTACCTTCACCACCAGTTTCAGCCCCTTCTGCCCGACCGTGCCCTCTATGGTGCTGATGTTCCTGGAGAGCACGTTGATGAAAGCACGTTCTGGAAGGGACGCGGAGGGGGGGATCAGGAGAAGGGCGAGGAGGAGAGACCCTGATCCGGGGGAAGGAAGGGGAGGGCCGGCTGGGGTACCCTCACCAACAAATCCAGGGAGGCCTACCGAAGGCCTGGAGCCTGGCGATCACCTTGGCTCTGTGTGCGTCGGGAGCTTACCTTCTACAGGACAGAGACCCGATCTGGGATCCGGAGGGATTGGGCGCTCGCTCCGGCTGCGGCCGTGCCCTCCCGGGTGGCCGCAGGCTCGTCACTTAGCCTCTCTGCCCCTTAGTTTCCTCGGGGGTAAAGGGGGCAGAATAATACCGTACGAGGAATACGAGGAGCGTCGCCTCACCGGTGCTCAGCAAGCGCTCAGTTAATATATTGATACGAGCGCTAACTCACGGGGACGTTGGAAGGGCCGGTGAGATGTTTGCGGGCGACGCTGTTTTGGAGAAATGGCGGCATTCTACCGAGGGAAGTATTACAGTTTCCCGATTCGAATGTCACCCTGCGGGATTCACAGAGCTCGGGGCTGGGGAAGGGCCAACCTTTTGGCCGTTTTTCTTTGGGGCAGGGAGAGAGGGGAGGTTTGGGTGGTGAGGAGGTGAGGCGGGCCAGCCCCCTAGAAAGAGCCGATGCGGAGTTTTTCCGGGCGGCTCAGTCATTCTCGGGACCGGTTGGAGACCCGCCACGGGTGGGCGGCGGGGACGGGGGGGGGACGGGGGGACGCGGGGGACGGTGTCTTCACCCCCAGAGCCGGCCGACCTCGCATAGAACTGGTGCCTAAGGGCGCGCGCTGCCAGCTCAGACCCGCCGGCGGTCACGGGACGGGCCGCCGTCCCAGGAAGAGGAGGCCGAAGGAAGGCCAGGGGCAACTCACCGTACACCGTGATGGTGATGTTGGCCTCCAGTCCCGATGCTTTATGCTCCCTGCACGTATACAGGCCATTGTCTTCCACGGTGACGTTCCGGATAGTCAGGGTGCTGTAGGTTTTATACACCGGGTCGCCCTGATCTATGTTCTTTTTCACCTCGCAGCAGTCGGGCTAAGGAGAGGGAAGAAGCCCATGAGGACCAGTTTGCTTCCCGTCTGCCGTCTCTGTGGTACTGCCCGCTCCCGAGCGTTCGGGACGGTGCTCTGCACACAGTAAGCGCTCGATAAACGCCGCCGATCGATCGCCCGACCTTCGTAGAGCCGAGGTCCCTGGACACCCTCGACGCCGGGTCCCAAGGCACCGGGAACGTCGGATGGCAAACGCACCGTTCTCGAGCTCCGCCGCCTTCTCCTTCCACATTTGAAGTTGGGCCCGGGCCGAGCACGGTGCTCAGTAATCAGAGGGTCCTCGATAAATGCGGTTGCCGATCGGGAGGGTGAAGGTGCTAGAGGAGCGGAGATTTAGGGCTCTCTCTCAAAGGGTCCCCAAGCCTTTACCCCACGGCGTGTGGCCGCCACGTCGTCTAGAGGAAAGAGCCCAGACCCGGCAGATGCTGCCTGATGGGCGATCTTGGGCGAATCCACGTTTCTGGGCCTCGGTTTCCTCATCTGCAAAGCGGGGATTCAATACCTGTTCTCCTTTCCGTGCAGACTGTGGGCTCCAGGTGGGACGGGGACCCTGTCCAGGCGAGCGTAACCCATAATACTGAGAGTCCCCCGTTCAGATCACCGATCCTGAGCCCGATGAGGCCCACGTAGGTTCCGGCCCTCCGGGGGAGGCCTCGATCTAATCCTCCCCTCCTTTCAATTTCGCGGTAACGGATCTGCCGGGGCAGGGCACGGGTAGCTGGGTTTCAGCTACTCGGTCTCTCGGAAACGTAACTATAACGATCCCCTCAGCACAGGCTCTGTCACTCGAGCTCACCCTCAGCCACGAACGCCCTGCCACCTCTTCGGTGGGAGGCCACATGAGAGCAGGAATGGGACTCCGTACGGAGCGCGTGCCCGAGCACCGTACCGAGCAAACGAATACTTTCGGATCCAGTCCCCGGCCCTCGGGGCTCTCTTCCGAAGAGCTCGGTATAGAGCCGCTCTTGATCCATCAATCAATCCCCATCTAGGCGGAGGAGGGCAGGCGGGAAGGAGAAACGAATTCCCGACGATACGTCCCTGGCAGCTGGGGTACTTAACCCCAGCCCCGGGGTCGGCTTGCTGCCCCGGACCGGGGAGCGGGGTAACCGCTGTGAAGGTGCCCGGGCCTTACAGTGCCCATGGGTGTCCGAGGCGACTCCGTGGAAAGGACGAGGGCAGACCGCAGCCCGTCTGCGTCCTCTAGGGCTCCGCGGTGGCCCTCCAAGCCCCCAGGATAGGGTGGGCCTCCCGGGGGGCAGATTCTCATTCATTCAACAGTATTTATTGAGCGCTCACCACGTGCAGAGCGCTGTACTAAGCGCTTGGAATGGACAAACGGGTAACAGATGGAGACAGTCCCTGCCCTCTGCCGGGCTGCCGGTCTAATCGCGGGAGACGGACGGACGAGAACAATAGCAGTAAAGAGAATCGAGGCGATGTGCGTCTCATTAACAAAACGAATAGGGTGATGAAAATATATACAGCTGAGCGGACGAGCACGGCGCCGAGGGGAGGGGGCGGGAGAGGGGGAGGAGCAGAGGGAGAGGGGGGAGAAGAGGGTTTAGCTGCGGAGAGGTGAAGGGGGACGGGTAGAGGGAGCGGAGGGAAAAGGGGAGCTCCGTCTGGGGTCCCCCTCTGGACCGAAAACCCGTCGGGGGCGGGGAACGTGTTGACCGTACTCTCCCACTTGCTGAGTACAGCGCCCTGCCGCAGTAAAAACTCAATAAATACCCCTGACTGATTGATCGAGAAGCCGCGTGGCCTGAGGAGAAGGAGCATTCATTCCATAGTATTTATTGAGCGCTTACTAGGTGCAGAGCACTGGACCGAGCGCTTGGGATGGACAATTCGGCAACAGAAAGCAACGGGCTTTTGGGCCTAGTGGAAACAGCACGGGGAGTCCGAGGCTCAGGGTTCTAATTCCGGCTCCCCCACTGTTTGTTGTGTGGAGCACGGCACTGCTTGTAGAGTAGCGGCGTGGCTCAGTGGAAGGAGGCCGGGCTTGGGAGTCGGAGGTCATGGGTTCGAATCCCGGCTCTGCCACTCGGCAGCTGGGTGACTGCGGGCGAGTCGCTTCACTTCTCTGTGCCTCAGTGCCCTCATCTGGAAAATGGGGATGAAGACTGTGAGCCTCTCATGTGGGACAATCTGATTACCGTGTATCCACCCCAGCGCTTAGAACGGTGCTCTGCACAGAGCAAGCGCTTAACAAATGCCAACATTATTATTATTATTAACTTCTCTGTGCCTCAGTTACCTCATCTGTAACATGGAGATTGACTGTGAGCCTCACGTGGGTCAACCTGATGACCCTGTTCCTACCCCAGCACTTAGACCAGTGCTCTGCCCATAGCAGGCGCTTAACGAATACCAACATTATCGTTATTATTATTATTATTATTATCGTGTGATCTTGGAAGGTCACTTAACCTTCCCGGGCCTCCGTTCCCTCACCTGCCAGATGGGGATTCAATATCTGTTCTTCCTCCTACTTAGTCTGTGGGCCCCAAAGGGGACCAGATCATCTCAGTTCTCAGTACAGTGCTTGACGCACAGAAAGCACCTGACCAACACCACAATTATTATTATTATTATGCTAATTATATAATACGATTAAGAAGACTACTAATAATAATCATTAAAGTCGCGACCCAGATAATAATAATCAGATTGGTATCCGTTAAGCGCTCACTGTGTGCAGAGCACCGTTCTGAGCGCCGGGGGAGATACAGGGTGATCGGGTCGTCCCACGTGAGGCTCACGAGTTAATCCCCATTTTACAGATGAGGGAACTGAGGCCCGGAGACGTGAAGTTGGTATCTGCTCAGCGCTTACTACGTGCAGAGCACCGTTCTAAGCGCCGGGGGAGATACGGGGTCATCGGGTCGTCCCCCGTGAGGCTCACGGTTAATCCCCATTTGACAGATGACGCAACTGAGGCCCGGAGAAGTGAAGCGACTCGCCCACGGTCACCCAGCTGCCGAGTGGCAGAGCCGGGAGTCGAACCCACGACCTCTGACTCCGAAGCCCGGGCTCTTTCCACTGAGCCACGCTGCTTCTCTTAGGATGCTTGGCGGACCTCAAACCGGGGCCTCCAGGGTGGCAGCCATCACAGTCTCCTCACCCTCTTCTTCTTGTATTCCCAGCGGAGCTCATTCCTCCCGTTGTACGTGGTCTCGGCCACGCACCGTAGGCTGAGCAGGGCTCCGACCAGCATCTTTTGGTGATTGGCACTGATGACGAGATTCTTCTTCTCAGTTTCTGGCAGGGAGAGAGAGGGGGCACGGGGATCTCGTAAGCATCTGGAGGGATGAGGGGCAAGACGCTGCAATTGTCTCGACGCCTGATTTCTCATCCTCTGCCTTGTCGACCCCGGGGGGGCGGGGGCGGGTCATTTAATCCACCCCCCGCCCCTCGAGTCGGGCAGCAGGGGAAGGAGCGCCCACGACTCTCGTCAGAGGCAACGGGTCCTAATCCCTGCCCCGCCGCCAGTCTGCTGAGCGACCTTGGCCAAGTCACTTAACTTCTCCATTCCCTCATCTGTAAAATGGGGATGAAGACTGGGAGCCCCATACGAGCCTCGGACTCTTGCCAACTTGTTCAGCTTGTATCTACTCCGGCACTTAATACGGCGCTTGGCACAGAGTAAGAGCTTAACGAATAGCATTAAAAAATAAAACAAACTTCCCTTCGTCGGTCATTCCAGGATTTAACATTCCCCTGATGGATGGGGAAGTCTTCCTTCTGTCCGACCTAAATCCCTCATGCCCATTTTTCGGGCCCAAAGGCTGTCCCCGGTAGCGTGGCCTAGTGGAAAGACCTCAGCCTTGGGAATCAGAGGACCCACGTCCTTACCCCAATTTCGCCACTTGCCTGCTGTGTGACATCGGGCAAGTCACTTAACCGCCCTGTGCCTCGGTTTCCTCATCTGTAGAATGGGGATCGAATCCTACTTCCTCCTACTTAGACTCCGAGCCTCACGTGGGACAGGAACTGCATCCGACCTAATCGCCTTATGTCTACCCCAGTGCTCTGTAGACGCACACGGGGCTTAATAGATCTGCAATTCGAATTATTATTCATTATCCCATTTCTTTCCCCATTCGGCCACGTCAACATTTTTGCATCACTGGGCATTCACACCGCTTCCTAACCCCAACTATCCCCTCAGCACTGTTTTCACTGTTTTTCTTCCTTTTTTTTTTTTTCGATGGTATTTATTAGGTGCTACTACGCGTTAGAGAAGCAGCGCGGCTCAGTGGAAAGAGCCCGGGCTTGGGAGTCAGAGTTCATGGGTTCGAATCCCGGCTCTGCCGCTTGTCAGCTGCGTGACCGTGGGCGAGTCACTTTACTTCTCTGTGCCTCAGTTCCCTCATCTGGAAAATGGGGATTAACCGGGAGCCTCAGGTGGGACGACCTGATTACCCTGTATCTCCCCCAGCGCTTAGTGCTCCGCACGGAGTAAGCGCTTAACAAATACCATCATCATCATCATTATTATTATTATTATTATTGTTACCAGGGACTGTACTAACTGCTGGAGTGGATGCAAGATAATCGGGACGGACAGAGTCCACACCCCTCGGGGGCTCCCAGACTTAATCCCCATTTTACAGAGGGGGCTCAGAGAAGCGACGTTGCTTTCCCGAGGTCGTAGAGCAGACAAGTGGCGTGGCCGGGATTAGAACTCAGCTCCTCTGACGCCCAGGCCTGAGGTCTTCTCCCCCGGCCCGCGCGGCGGCTTTCCCGTGTATTTTTTTTCTAGTTTATAACTTCCTCCCGCCTGTAATTTAGGGTCCGATTCTCCCACTAGACCGTAAACTTCTCGAGGGCAGGATCATATCCACTAACTCTGTGGCACCTCCCCAAACGCTTACTCCAGTGCTCGGCCCTAGAAGGCACCCAGTGAATTCTGTCCATAGTTGATCGGCCCGAGCTCTCTGAGCTCCTCCCGAACCCGCTTCTGGCACCAGCCCAAGGGGAGGCCGATCCCTCCCGGCCCCCGGGATCTGTCCCTCAAGGTCCTGGGGTCCGTCCTCCGGCGTCACTCACCCACTTTCTGCGGGATGTAGAACGTCCGGAAAGTCTCCCCTCCCACCTCGGTGACGCACTGGAGCATGCTGCTGAAGAAGTGGTAGGAGGGTCGAGTGACCGTGAAGCCCTTCTTGGGGTCCCAGTCCTTGCTGACGGAAGTGAACTTGTAAGCAGGATTAGTCCCGTACTGCAGATTGGGAGAAAAACAACACCCGCCGCCATCAGCTCCGTGACCACCGCCATCGTGACCATCGCCGCCCCAGCACCGTCGCCATCGTAACCCCCGTCACGATCTCATCATCACCCTCGTCACTAGCCCGTCATCACCACGGTTTTACCACCCTATCTCCGCAGGTAATATCTGGTCTCCCACTGCCGACCCCTCGCCCACACCCGCCCCGGGCCCGGGCCTCCCTCCCCCTTCGTACCCAACGGACCGCCACCCTCCCCGCCTCCGAAACCTTCCCGAAATCACACCTCCTCCAGGAGGTCTGACCTCAACTTACCTCATTTCCCCTCCTCACCCGCCCCCCCGTCCCCCTCTGCTCTTTTTCATGTACCCCTTAAGCGTCTTGAAAGTCACCCTAGCCTCGCCAGTCCATATCCTCGCCCTCTACTATTTCTCCCATCTGGAGGATATTTTAACGTCGCCCTCCCCGACGGCTGGAAGCACCCCCGTGAGCGGAGATCGCATCTACCAGCTCTGTCGGACGGTATCTTCCCAAGCTCTCGGTTCAGAGGTCGGCGAACGGTAAACGCTCAGTGGACGCCACCCATCGACCGACTGACCGATCCATCGCCATCATCCCTATCCTCATCCCGTCATCGCCGTGATCGCCACCGCCGTCATCTCGGGTCGATCGCCATCGCCATCATCGCCCTCGTTGGCATCGCCGAAATCACCGCCATCATCACGGTAGGTAACGCCTCCGTCGTTGCCGTCATCATCGCAGAGCCCTCGTGCGGAGGCTTCCGACAGTCGAAATCGGCGGGCGGTTTTCATTACCGCCACAGTCACCGCCATTCCCGACTAAAACCACCACCACGATCCCCGTCATCACCGCACAATTACTACGCTTATCGTCAACGTTCTTCTATTCTCTTTTCCTCCTGCTTCCTTCCATCTTTCTTCCTCCTTTCTCTTCTTCCTCCTCAGAACCTTAAAGGCACAGCCGGCTTTATAAATGACCCCGACCTGCCCATTTGCGGCCGCCACAGTCCCCCTGCTCGGTGTACTCGGAGAACGAGGAATCTCCCTTCGGCCTCTGGTTCTGACTCCGCCCGCTCCCCCTCCACTCTACCGCTCCTCCCCACTTCCCTCTGAATGTCTCCTCAGATCACACAGTCAGGATCAGCCTTTCAGGTCTTTCCCCCTAACGACGCGCGGGGCTTGGACTGGGGCCCACGAGCGGAGCCCGCCGGTCTCTAACTCTTTTAAGCCGGCAACTGGAACCGTTCCAAATGGCAGGGGCCTCGGGGAGAACTTAACTGGCTCTGAGAGACACACCCTGGCTTCCAGAGAGAGCCGGAGCGCGCGGTCAGGGGAGCGGGGCTCCGTAACGCTCCGACTCGGAGGGCAGGATCGTATGCCAGGGCCGCCTCTGAGCTCTCGTGCATATTCAGCGGCCTCCTGAAACGCGAAAAGGAGGCTGGGGCCCGGTGAAAGGAGCACCTGGCCACTCGTCCTCCGCCTTGCCTTGGGCGGCCAGTTGGCCGGAGAGATTGGTTCCATTTGGGAAAAGGACGTTCTAATTTCGGCTGTTGCCTCCCTGCTCCATCTCTCCCGGTTTCCTGCCCGCACGGGAAGCAGACACCGTGGCTCCAGGGTCCCAGTCGCGCCCCGGGTGAGGGGAAGTAGGTCCGAGGTGGAGGGGCGGTGTCACCCCCGTACAAGGTAAGGGGGACGTGGGAAGGAGGGGAGGGAAAGCATTTTCCCTTTCCCCTTCCGGGTGGCCCCTCCCTCCTATTGAGTGGAAATGTCTTGAAATCGGATTAAAGGCCTCTCGATGGCCCCTTAGGGAAGGAGGACATTAAAATTTCTTCATCCGGGGAAGAAAAGAGGAGGCAGGCTCCGACGCGGTGGCCGACGGCCCAGAGCAGAGGTTTTCACAGGACACCGTCACCCCTCCCCGAGGAACTGGGAAGCGTCATCAGGAAATGGCCATTTGGACAGTGGCAGAGGAGCTCCTGCCTCTGCTCCTGGGATTAATAATAATAATAATAATAATACTAACGCCATTTTTTAGCGCTTACTATGGGCAAAGTAGCGTGGCTCGGTGGAAAGAGCCTGGGCTTCGGAGTCAGAGGTCATGGGTCCGACCCCCGGCTCCGCCACTCGCCAGCTGCGTGACTGTGGGCGAGTCGCTTCGCTTCTCTGTGCCTCAGTGACCTCATCTGTAAAATGGGGATCAACCGTGAGCCTCACGTGGGACGACCCGACCACCCTGTACCCACCCCAGCGCTTAGAGCAGGGCTCTGCACATAGTAAGCGCTTAACAAATACCAACGCTATCATTATTATTACCGTTCTAAGTGCTGGGGGAGGTAGAGGGCCACCAGGTTGCCCCACGTGAGGCTCACCGTCCGGATCCCCGTTTTACAGATGAGATACCCGAGGTACAGAGACGTGAAGCGACTTGCCCCCGGTCACCCAGCTGACAGGTGGCGGAGCCGGGATCGGAACCCGCGACCTCCGCCTCCCAGGCCCGGGCTCTTTCCCCCGAGCCGCGCTGCTTCCCCAGCCGCATCTCGCCTCCGACTCCATCCCCGGACCCCCCCCCGCCCCCGGCCCTCCGCACGTCACAGAGTACGGAGCTCCGGCTAAGGTGTGGGGCGAGGGGAAGGGGCCGCTTCCAGGCCCCGGTCCGTGACCGAGCCGGGGCACCGCGGCGGACCCCGCTCTGGGATTCCATTAACCCGCTCTCCGTCCTTGGAGCCCCCAAGGGACGGTGCCGTTTCACAAGGGCAACGGAAGGCGGACGACACCCTCTGCCTCCCCCTCGAGACCGTAAGCTCGCGTGGGCGGGGAATGTGACTATTTATTGTGATATCGTACTCTCCCAGGGGCTTAATACAGCGCTCTGCACGCAGTAAGCACTCAGTAAAGATGACGGAATGAATAAATGAACCTTCCCGGGTCCATCCACTGGCCCATCCAGCCCAAGGTCCCGCCTCGGACAGAGGCAGCGGGACACTTGATGATTATTAGGACCGGCCCGTCCATCGCTTCGAACCTTCTGACAAGCCAACACAGACGGAGAAGCGGCGTGGCTCGGCGGAGAGCGCCCGGGCTTGGGAGTCAGAGGTCACGGGTTCGAATCCCGACTCTGCCACGTGGCAGCTGGGTGGCTGTGGGCAAGTCACGTCAGCGTGGCTCAGTGGAAAGAGCGCGGGCTTTGGAGTCAGAGGTCAGAGGCCGTCGGCTGTGTGACCGTGGGCGAGTCACTTCACTTCTCTGTGCCTCAGTTCCCTCTTCTGTAAAATGGGGATTAAGACGGTGAGCCCCACGTGGGACGACCCGATTCCCCCGCGTCTCCCCCAGCGCTTAGAACGGTGCTCTGCACATAGTAAGCGCTTAACGGATGCCAACGTCATTATTATTATCATTCACTTCTCCGGGCCTCAGTGACCTCATCTGGAAAACGGGGACGAAGACTGGGAGCTTCACGGGGGACAACCTGACCACCCCAGTAAGCCCTTAACGAATACCAACATCATCATCATCATCATTATTATTAGAGCCGGAGTGTCGTTGACATCACGATGCAGTCGACCAGTCATACTCACGGCGGTCGACTCTGTTGCCGACTTGTTCATCCCAAGCGCTTAGTACAGTGCTCTGCACATAGTAAGCGCTCAATAAGTACTACTGAACGAATGGTGGGTGGGCCAGGACGCGAGGCCGCCGCGGGCCTGGCCTCGGGTGTAGAGTTGGGCCTCCTGGGAACTCCGTACGCCGAGTAGATTTTCCGACGCTTTCCACTTGGGACCCCCAAGGGGAAGGCAGAGAAGAACCCCGGAGCCCGGCCATCCCTTCCGGCGCGCACGGCGGACTGGGGCGGGGCGGGGGGGGGGGTCCGGCCCCGGGCCCGGGCCGTCTCCCTCCGTCCCCCCGACGGAGTCGCTTACCAGGTCCAGTTTCACTTGGAGGTCGGGCGAGGAGACGCGGCAGGGCACCACGACCTCCTGGGTGCCGCGGAGGATGTTGATCACCATAGGGTAGACGGAGAAGGGCTGCACGAACGGCTGGCTGCGGTCTGCGGACAGAATCGTCATCGTCCGTCATCAATCCAGCACTCAGTTCGGCAGCGGTGCCGGGTAGGCGCTTAACGGATACCGTTCAAAATCTACGGTGTTTACGGACCGGTGGCTGATTGCAAGACACTGTACTAAGCATTTGGGAGAGGGCAACGGGGATAGCAGACGCGATCCCCGGGCGCCAGGAGCTTAGCGTCTAGAGGGGAACACAGACATTAAAACGGATTACGGAGAGGGAAAATCGGAGAATAAAGGCCTTCCCAGGCCGCGCTTCCCCTTTCCCCTCTGCTCCCTCTCTGCCCCCCCTTCACCTCCCCTCGGCTAAGCCCCCTTTTGCCCCCTTTCCCTCTGCTCCTCCCCCTCTCCCTTCCCCTCCCCTCAGCACTGGGCTCCTTTGTCTAGATTTCATGCATTTGGTTAACGAGACGCCCGTCCCCTTCATTCTATTTATCGCTACCGTTTTCGTCCGTCCGCCTCCCCCGATGTGACCGCGGGCCCGTCGACGGGCAGGGACGGTCTCTATCTGTTGCCGAATTGTCCATACCAAGCGCTTAGTCCGGTGCTCTGCCCGTAGTACGCGCTTAATAAATGCTATCGAATGAACGAATGAATATTTACATGAGTGCAATAGGAACCAGAGGGTACCTCAGGGGGTCTCCTTTTAATAATAATATTGGTATGGGTTAAGCGCTCACTGTGTGCCGAGCACCGTTCTAAGCGCCGGGGGAGATACGGGGTCATCGGGTCGACCCTCGTGAGGCTCACGGTTAATCCCCATTTTACAGACGAGATGACTGAGGCCCAGAGAAGCGAAGTGACTCGCCCACAGTCACACAGCCGACGGGCGGCAGAGCCGGGAGTCGAACCCGTGACCTCTGACTCCGAAGCCCGGGCTCTTTCCACTGAGCCACGCCGCTTCCCTAGGTGCTTTAGCTATTTCTCCATCTGCCTCTCCCGAAGTCTCAACGAAGAGGCTCTCAGGGCCAATAATAATAATAATTATTAATGAGAATAATGGACTTTGTTAAGCGCTTACTACGTGCCAAGCGCTGTCCTAACGTCTGGGGTGGATACGAGGTTATTCCCCAGCAAATCCGGCAGGGCCCCAGTAAGGATTCTCGCCAGCACCGGGATCCCTCACTGGCCTACGGCCGATCAGTACACGACCGACGTCTTTCTCTTCGGCATCTTTTCGACGTTAAGACCGTCACCGATGTGCTGCCCGCCTTTCGAGTGCCTGTCTGCCTCAGTGGGGCCGTCTTGGATCAGAAAATCCTAGGGCGACCCGCCTGGGGCCGCCAAATGGGTTCTAGTGGAAAGGGAGGGGAGCCCAGGGGTCCAAACAACAGTCAGGTCACTGTCGGAGAGGTGGGGCAGCTCCCCAGGTGCAGAAGAGGAGGAAAGAGAGGTCCCGTATCTTTTTCTGGCTCATGGAATTTGGTAGGCGCTGACTATGTGCTGGACACTTTATTAAGCCCTAGGGAGACGCGACTTAATCAGGTTGGACACAGCTCACACGGGGCTCACGATCTTACTCCCCATTTTACAGATGAGAAAGCTGAAGCACAGAGAAGTGACTTGTCCAAGGTCGCACAAGTGGAGGAGCCAGGATTAAAACCCAGGTTCCTCTGACTCCCAGGCCCGGCTTCTACTGACCGGTAATGACACTGATAACAACGTTGGTATCCGTTAAGCGCTCACTATGTGCCGAGCGCCGTTCTAAGCGCTGGCTTAGGAGATACAGGGTCGTCGGGTCGGCCCGCGGGAGGCTCACGGTTAATCCCCATTTTGCGGATGAGGTCACTGAGGCACCGAGAAGTGAAGCGACTTGCCCACGGTCACCCAGCTGACGCAGACTGCTTCTCTGGTCCAGAGTGACCATTCTTCCAAGGCCACCTCTTCTCATTCCTCATTCCGGCTCTGGGCGGGGGGACTGTCCCCTTCCTGGACATTCCTGCCCGCTGGGGGGATGTCCTCATCAATCAGTCGATCAATCAGTCGGATTTATGAAGCGCCTAGTGGGCCCAGCCGGGTGACCGCGCGGGCGGGTCACTTGACTTCTCTGGGCCTCAGTGACTTCATCCGTAAAATGGCGATGAAGACTGCGAGCCTCACGTGGGACAACCTGATGACCCCGGATCTACCCCAGCGCTTAGAACTGTGCTTCGCACACAGTCAGCGCTTAACAAACAACCAACGTTATTATCATTATTAGGCTTGGGAAGGGCCGGGGAGGGGCCCAAACCCCGCTCCTCCCCCTCTCCCTTCCCCACCCCTCGGCGCCGTACCCGTCCGCTCGACCGTATATATTTTCATCACCCTATTTATTCTGTCAACGAGACGTACGTCGCCTCGATTCCATTTAGTCGCCATCGTTCTTACGAGACGTCCTTCCCCTCCGCTCTGTCTATCGCCGTCGTTCTCGTCCGTCCGTCTCGCCCGTCAGACGGCGGGGACCGTCTCTATCTGTGGCCGACTTGTCCGTTCCAAGCGCTCGGTACGGTGCTCTGCGCGTAGTAAGCGCTCGATAAATACCATTGAAGGAAGGAAGGAAGGAATCTTCTTGCTTCTGAAGTAGAATCGGGCCGTTCCTCCCCTAGGTCAAAGGGTAAGGTCCTAGAAATTGAGTTCTAGATCGATCGCCCGTCCGTGGACAGGCCGGGAAGGGACCCGGCTACGTTGCAACTTCCTCTCCGATTCAGGGACGGCGGTTATTCCCGCCTCCCTGGCCAGGAGCGACCAACCACCCCGCACCGGGAACACGGAAGCCGCTGAAGTCGGCGACTTCCCCCGAAGACCTGTTCGGTGAGAGAGGTCGCTCCCCGCCTCCGTCCCCCCGGATCGGCAGATCGCCCCACCGTCTCCCGACCCCTCTCCTCGGATCGGTTGGGCCCGCCCAGTTCCGCGGCCCACCCCGGGCTGGCCCAGCCCCGGCCCGGTCGCAGGAAACTCCCAGTTGGCCAACCGGTCCTGGGCGCCCCGGGGCCGGGAGGATGAGGTGTCTAGAGGGGGTCTCGGGGCGGGACGGCCCCCCCCGGCCGTGTCAGATGGGTTTTCTGGGGAGGGTCGGGGCCTGGTCCGGCGCCCTGAGCCCCGTCGGCTCATGAGGGGAGCGGCGCGGCTCACTGGCAAGAGCCCGGGCTTTGGAGTCAGAGGTCACGGGTTCGAATCCCGGCTCAGCCACTCGTCAGCCGTGTGACTTTGGGCGAGTCACTTAACATCTCGGCGCTTCAGTTCCCTCGTCTGGAAAACGGGGCCGAAGGCCGTGAGCCCCACGTGGGACAACCTGATTCCCCTGTGTCTACCCCGGCGCTTAGAACGGCGCTCGGCACCTAGTGAGCGCTTAACAGATACCAACGTCATCATTGTTATTATTCTCTGGGCCTCAGTGACCTCATCTGTAAAATGGGGATTAAGACTGTGAGCCTCACGTGGGACGACCCGATGATCCTGTACCGCCCCCCCCCAGGGCTTAGAACGGTGCTCTGCACACAGTAAGCGCTTAACAGATACCGACATTATTATTAACATTATTATTATTATCAACATTATCATCGGCCAAGTGTTCGGGCCAGGAGGTGCTGTCCTTGGTCCTGGAGAGGCCAGTTCCGGCCTGCCCAGTTCTCCACTGGTTGAACTGGGCTATTCGTTAAGCGCTTACTCTGTGCCAAGCACTGTCCTGAGCGCCGCGGGATTGACAAGGCAATCGGGCAGGATGGCACCGGCAGGAAAACCCGGCTCTGCCGCACGGAGAAGCGGCGCGGCTCAGTGGAAAGAGCGCGGGCTTGGGAGTCGGAGGTCATGGGTTCTAATCCCGGCTCCGCCGCTGGCCAGCGGCGTGACTTTGGGCAACTCACTTAACTTCTCTGCGCCTCGGTTCCCTCCTCTGTAAAATGGGGATTAAAAACCGTGAGCCCCACGCGGGACCACCTGATCACCTTGTAACCCCCCCAGCGCTTAGAACGGGGCTCGGCACAGAGGAGGCGCTTAACAAACACCGCCATTATCATTACACAATAATAACGATAATGATGACATTTGTTAAGCGCCTCCTCTGTGCCGAGCCCCGTTCTAAGCGCTGGGGGGGGGGGGGGGATTACAAGGTGATCAGGTGGTCCCACGGTTTAGAGTTGAGGTCACTGAGGCCCAGAGAAGTGAAGTGACTTGCCCAAGGTCACGCAGGAAGCAGCGTGACTCAGTGGAAAAAGCCCGGGCCGGGGAATCAGAGGTCGTGGGTTCGAATCCCGGCTCCGCCGCTTGTCAGCCGGGTGACTGTGGGCAAGTCACTTCACTGCTCTGGGCCTCAGTTCCCTCATCTGTCAAATGGGGATGAAAACTCTGAGCCCCACGTGGGACGGTCTGATCACCCCGTAACCCCTCCGGTGCTTAGAACAGCGCTTTGCGCATCGTAAGCGCTTAACAAATGCTCTTATTATTATTATTATTACGATGTGGCAGAGCCGGATTTTCCTGCCAGTGCCATCCCGCCCCTGCCGCCCTGATCCGGCCAGCCTGGCAGAGACCCACCGGGACCCTTCTCCTCCCCGCCCATTCCTCAGCGGAGCGCCTTTCTTCCTCGGGGTGACTGGGGACCTAGGAACTCCTGGGAACTTGCTTGCTTATCAGGAGGTGGGAATAATAATAATAATAATTAGGACACCCGGTGAAACCTCACTACGTGCCAAGCACTGTTCCAAGCGCCGAAGTAGATACGGGGTAATCAAGTCGTCCCACGCGGGGCTCACACTTTGAATCCCCATTTTAGAGATGCGGTCACTGAAGCACAGAGAGGTTAAGCGACTCGCCCGAGGTCACGCAGCAGACAGGTGGAAGAGCCGGGATCGGAACCCACGTCCTCGGACCGCCAAGGCCGGGCTCTTCCCGCTACGCCGCGAGATGGTTGGACGGTTTCCGGGGGGGGGCAGAGGGTGAAGTCTTCCTCCCGTAATGAAACTTGCATTCGTTCATTCAGTCGTACCTATTGAGCGCTTGCTGCGTGCAGAGCGCCGTCCTAAGCGCTTGGGAAGCACAGTCCAGCAACAAGTAGAGACAATCCCTGCCCAGGATGGGCTCACAGTCTAGAAATATTAATAATAAAGATGTAATACATGATACCTGTTCAGCACCTGCTAATAATAACACCGATAATGACGACATTAAAAAAAACCCCTTCACGCGTATCACGTGACGAGCCCCGACGTACTGTACTCTCCCACCGCTTCCTGCGGGGCTCGGCGCACAGTAAGTGCTCGGTAAACAGCTGATTGATTGGGGACGGTATAACACGGATCCCTGTGGGCTGGAGAACAGATTCTCCACCCTCCTTTAACACGTAAGAGAAACTGAGGCCCAGAGAAGTTAGGCGATTTGCCCAAGGTCACACAGCAGTCGAACGGTGGAGCCGGGATTAGGAGTCGAGTCTCCCGACGGCCGGCCCCGTGCGCTTTCACTGAGGAGCTCACTGGGCCCGGCCCCAGAGAGCCGGTGGGAGCGTGACGCCGCCGCCGCACCCGGTCTTTCTCCCAGCTCATCCCGCTCTCTTCTCCCGCTCCACCCCAGCTCGGACTCTTCGGCTCAGCTCCGTGGCTCACGCCTCCCCCCTCATCCCGCCTGGAATACCCGCCCCCCGCCCCCCCCCCCCCCGCTTGGCCAAGCTGGGCTTCCAACCCTTCTTCACGGAGAAGCAGCGTGGCCCGGCTGAAGGAGCCCAGGCCGGGAGGCAGAGGACCCGGGTTCTAATTTGGCCTCCGCCCCTCACCTCGGTCGATTAGACCGTGAGCCCGTCGAAGGGCAGGGACCGTCTCTATCCGTTGCCGACTTGTACGTTCCAAGCGCTCAGTACAGTGCTCTGCGCGTAGTGAGCGCTCAATAAATACTATTGAATGAACGAACCTGCTGGGAGACCTCAGACAAGTCATTTCACTTCTCGGGGCTTCAGCCCCCTCATCTGTAAAGTGGGGATTCAATACCCGTTGGCCCTCCTGCCCGGACCGCAAATCCCACGTGGGATGGACCTAATTATCTTGTCTCTACCCCGGTGCTTGGCGCGCAGAACGCACGTAACGATGATGACGATCGTTATCATTATCATTGTTACCATCATTCCCGGCAGCCTAAAAAGCCACCGTCTCCTCCTCGAGGCCGCCCCTGATTAATCTCCTCATCCTCTCTGTCACGCTGCCTTCTCCGCTGCCTCGGCGCTTTTTCGCTCTCCTCCATTCACTCGTTTAGGGGAGCGGCGCGGCTCGGCGGAAAGAGCCCGGGCTGGGGAGTCGGAGGTCACGGGTTCGACTCCCGGCTCTGCCGCTCGTCAGCTGTGGGACCGTGGGCGGGTCGCTTCGCTTCTCTGTGCCCCCGCCACCCCCATCTGTCAAATGGGGATCAACCGTGAGCCTCACGTGGGACGGCCCGATGACCCTGGATCTCCCCCGGCGCTTAGAACGGTGCTCTGCGCGTAGTAAGCGCTGAACAGAAACACCGTACTAAGTGTTTAGAAGAGCACGATATAACGGAGGAGGGTTTTTTGGTTGTTTTTTAACGGTATTTCTACGCGCTTACACTTGCATCACACTTGCAGAGAAGCTGTGTGGCTCGGTGGAAAGAGCACGGGTTTAGGAGTCAGAGGTCACGGGTTCCAATCCCGGCTCCGCCACCCGGCGGCTGTGGGACTCCGGGCAGGTCACTTCACTTCGCGGGGCCTCAGTTGCCTCATCTGTAAAATGGGCATTAAGAGCGTGAGCCTCACGTGGGGCGACCCGATCACCCCGCGTCCACCCCATCATCCTCACGGTAAGGATGCTGTTTGTTAATAGTCATCATCATCGTGAAGTGAAGCGACTTGCCCGAGGTCACAAGGCAGGCAAGTGGAGGAGCCGGGATTAGACCCCAGGAACTCCGGCTCCCAGGCCTGGGCTCTTTCCGCCGTCCCCCGGGGTCAGTAGCCACATCCCCTGCTCCAGAGGGACGTGCTCTGGGTTCGGGAGACGGCCGAAGGCTCTGGCGAGCATCCGGGTTTCTATCCCAGTTGATATTCCCATCCGACCCCGGGCGCTCTGCCCTGGGTCGTGCTCCGAAACGCCCCGGCGGGGTCTATTTCTTAAAAAGAACATTGGCGCCTTGGTGTCATCTCGAGTCTCCCCGAAGCACTTACTGCTGTCTCAAGCACCGGCTACCGAAGGGCACCCGAGGGCCGAGAGCACGGCCGCAGGATCCTCCCCGCCAAGCCTCCCCCGGCCGGACGACTCGAGGGGCCGGCAGCGGGAGAGGGGCCGGACCTGGGAGCCGAGGAGAAGCGGCCGCCTCGAGAACGTTCGGCCGAGTGGTCACCCCCGCTCCTCCGGCCTCCGCCTCCGGCCGCCCGGAGCCCCCGGGACGCAGCCGGCCGAAGGACCCCGAGGGATCTCGGCCCTTGCCCCGACGGGCTCCCGACAGACGTCGAGAGAAAACGGACGGCACTTGGGTTTCGGGGGAGATCAGCGGGTCGGCTGATAATAATCGATAACGTCGGTATCGGTCAAGCGCTTACCGTGTGCCGAGCACTGCCCCGAGCGCCGGGGGAGATGCAGGGTAATCAGGTCGTCCCACGTGAGGCTCACGGTCTTCATCCCCATTTGACAGATGAGGCCCAGAGAGGCGAAGTGACCTGCCCGCGGTCACCCGGCTGCCGAGTGGCGGCGCCGGGATTCGAACCCATGACCTCCGACTCCCAAGCCCGGGCCCTTGCCACCGAGCCACGCTGCTTCTCTTCAGCCCCCGCCTCCTGGACTGTGACCGTGAGCCCCGCGTGGGAGAGGGACCGTGTCCAACCCCATTTGCTCGGGTCCGCCTCGGCGTTTAGTACGTACAGTACCTGGCACGCAGTGAGCGCTTAACAGATACCGTCTGAAGAGCCCGGGCTTAGGAGTCAGAGGCTCTGGGTTCTAATCCCGGCTCTGCCATTCGTCAGCTGAGTGACCCTGGGCAAATCGCCTCTCCGCGCTTCGGCTTCCTCGTCTTTAAACTGGGGTCCGACACCCGTCCCCTCTCCTACTCGGGGCGTGAACCCCACGTGGGACGAGGACGGGGACCGACCTGATCAACCTGTACGTACTCCAGTGCTTGGAACAACGCCCGATACATAGTGAGCGCTCAAAAATTACCAGCAACAGTAAGAATAATAACAACAACGTTAATAGAAGGAAATGCTCCAGAGATGGACACTCGTCCACCTCCTAGGGCGGGGATTTAATAATAGCGATAATGATGTTGGTATTGGTTAAGCGCTTACTACGCGCAGAGCACCGTTCTAAGCGCCGGGGGAGATGCAGGGTCACCGGGTCGTCCCACGTGAGGCTCACGGTCAATCCCCTTCTTCCAGACGAGGGCACCGAGGCCCAGAGAAGCGAAGCGACCCGCCCACGGTCGCACGGCTGACGAGCGGCAGAGCCGGGAGCCCAACCCACGACCCCTGACTCCGAAGCCCGGGCTCCCTCCACTGAGCCACGCTGCTTCACTCCTCGGACCAGCGGACTCGAGACCAGCTGAAGTCTAGCCTCATTCCTTCCTGACCTATACGGGCGTTACGGGAGAGGCTGTCTTTAAAACCTGTCTATTAAGCACGGACACAGACAAAAGCACATCCTCTCCCCTCTGCGGGGGCCCCTCTCGCTTCGGGCAACGGCGGCATCACGACACTGCGCTCTCGACATCACAGGAATTTCCACGGAGAAACTCCTTCTTGGAACCCTGCGCAGATTTTGACATCCCAGCCAGGAGAGGGGAAGGAAGAGGTAAGGATGAACGAGGGCGTTGGGGGACTGGGGAGAGAGAGGAAGGCAAACGAGAAGCCTTTGCTAGCTGAGCTGAGGGCAGAGGGAGATCGACAGAGGGCCGGCAAAGTGAAGGAAATGGCTTTTTGGGAGCTACAGACCCCCTGCCTCCAAGTGCCTCCGCAACCCTTCAGGAAAAGGATCGTCGATCGCTCCGCCAGGAAGACTGCTCTGCTCCCAGAAAAGAAAGAAAGAAAAAAAAAAAAAAACCAACCCGAAACCACGCTGCTCCGAAACAACGGAACGGCCGAGAACACTGATCTGTACATCGCTCCCGTTTCCCCATCCGCAAAAATCCTGCCCTCGATCCCACAGTTCCCTCCGGTTATCGCCCCAACTCCCTCCTACAATTCCTCTGCAAACTCCCTGGGAGAGTCTTCTTCACCCTCTGTCTCCGCTTCGGCTCCTCCAGTTCTCTCCTCGACCTCCTCCGATCTGGCTTCTTCCTCCTTCGCTCCACAGAAATTGCCCCCTCTAAGGTCACCAGTGACCTTCTTCTTGACCAATCCGATGGTCTCCACTCCACCCTAATCCTCCAAGCCCTTTCAGCTCCCTTCGTCACCGTGGACTTTCTCCTGGAAATATTACCCAACCTGGACTTCGCCGACCCTGTCCGCTCCTGGTTCTCCTCCTATCTGGCTGGATCATCGTTCTAAAAGACGTTCGGTCCACAGCTCCCCACTCCTCCAGAACTGCCAGGAATGAATAATGTTGGTATCCGTTAAGCGCTTACTATGTGCAGAGCACCGTTCTAAGCGCTGGGGTAGATACGGGGTGATCAGGTCGCCCCACGTGAGGCTCACGGTTAATCCCCATTTTTACAGACGAGGTCACTGAGGCACCGAGAAGTGAAGTGCCTCGCCCACAGTCACACAGCTGACGAGTGGCGGAGCCGGGGCTCGAACGCGTGACCTCCGACTCCGAAGCCCGGGCTCTTTCCACTAACCCACGCTGCTTCTCAAAAACTCCGGTAGTGAGCGCTTAACAAATCCCAGTATTATTATCTCTAATGATTAGGCAAAACAGAGTCAGCCCCAAGCCCCCGCGGGGCTCGGCCCGTCGGTGCCGTCCCCGCCCGCCCCCGGCCCCGTTCGACGACGGAGAGGAATGGACTGTGACGAGGCTGACCGCGGGGAAGTCCACCGAAAGGTCGGTGGGTGAGTGACTCGGGGGCCCGAGGAGGGACGGCGGCCCCCGGGACCTGCGGCCGAAGCCTCAGTCTGGGCACGGATGTGAACGCAAGCTGAACCCGTCCGGACTCTCCGGGCGACGCCGCTTTCACCGACGGTTGCCGAAGGACGGAGAGATTTGGGCGGCTTCCGGCCAGGAGCCCCGAAGCAATATCCCAGCAGGGAATTTACTCTGGGGAGGGTCTAGTAGGGGCAGAGGGTGTCTGTATGCCGTGGGGGTGGTCCGTTCCGGCTGGCTGGGGTTGCCGAACCCCAGATTTACGTCTCCCACCCCCGGAATCGGACCCGATCCAGGCGAAGCTCACCGTTATCAAAGACTCTTTTAAAGAAACGGCTTGGCTAGCGGAAAGGGTCGGGGCCCGGGAGTTAAAAGCTTCTAATCCCAGCCTGCCAACCGCCTGCCGTGCGACCCTGGGCAAGTCCTTCACCTCTCCGGGTCCCGGTTTAGTACGGGGCCCACGGTAAGTGCTCGATAAATACGAGCGATGGATAGATCGATCTACCACACAGTAACCGCCTAACAGCCGTCACCGCTCTAGGGTACCACTCGGGAGAGACTTGGCTGAGGTTGCAACGGGGGAGGCTTGAGGTGGGGCTCGGCGAGGCCCCGTTTTGGCTCTGGGAGGAGGTTGGCGAGCGTTCCAAGTTCACGGAAAGGATGGACCGCTCTCTTTCGGCGGGGCTCTAGAGCCGTCTGTGGCGGGGGGGTGAGATAGTATGATTTTCCGGTTCTGCTCCAGACCCATCTTGGCCTTGTCAAGGGGTTGTTTTTGTTTCCATTTGGAAGGGCAGAACGGGAGCGGCGAATCCCCAGCGGGGTCTTAAGAAGCAGCGGGGCCTAGAGGAAAGAGCCTGGGATTCATGGGTTCGAATCCCCGCCGTTCGCCTGCTGCGAGACCTTGGCCAAGTCACTTCACCTCCCTCATCTGGAAAATGGGTATTGGACACCTTTTCCGTCCCCGTTAGACCGGGAGCCCCGTGGAGGTCAGGGACTGCTTCCAACCCGGTCGTCTTTTATCCGTGCTAGGGCTCGACAACTAACTTAACGAACGCCACGGTTACCGTGTAGGATGCGGCGCACGACCGCCTCCGTGTGCCTGACCGTAGTCTGGGCCGGGCCGGGCAGTGAGTCAACTAGACAGATGGGGCCTCGGAGGTCGGCGGCCTCCTCGCCGGAGGCCCGCCGGCAATTGCGAGCCCCCGAGCGGCGTGCGGAATCTCCAGCCGTCGCTCTCGCCGTCGCGACCGACGAGAATTCCGGTCCCGGCCGCGAGCTGACGCGGCGGGCGGGCCTCGGATCCCCTCTCGCCCATCCTCGTCCCCGGGTCTCGACGTCGTTCGGACCGGAGGCCGGGTTCCCGGGCTTGGAGGTCGCCGCCGCACCGGGGTGGGCCGGGACCGGGCCAGTCGGTCTCCGTTTCGCCGGCGGGGACGCGGCGGCCCGGAGAGGGTGGCCGATTTCCCACGGTAACCCGGTACATCGAGGGTGGAGACGGAGTCGGAACCTTGCCCCGGGGCATCCCGCCTTACCCCTCTACCAGACTCGGTGTCCGATCCAACCGGGTCTGAACTGCCCACTCCGTAGTGATAGTCGTGGAATCTCTTTAGTGGTTCCTATCTGCCAAAGGCTGGGGTAGATTCAAGAAGCAGAGAGGCAGCGTGGCTCAGTGGAAAGAGCCCGGGCTGGGGAGGCAGGGGTCATGGGTTCGAGTGCCGCCTCTGCCACTCGGCAGCTGGGTGACCGTGGGCGAGTCACCTCGCTTCTCGGGGCCTCGGTGACCTCATCCGGAAAATGGGGATTAGGACTGTGAGCCTCACGTGGGACCACCTGATGACCCTGCATCTACCCCCCGGCGCTTAGAACAGTGCTCTGCACGTAGTAAGCGCTGAACAAAGACCAACGTTATCATTATTATTCAAGATCATCGGGCTGGACGCAGTCCCTCCTCAGTGGGCTCGCAGTCTAAGGGGGCGAGAGCACAGATTCACAATCCCCATTTTGTGGAGGAGGAAATCGAGGCCCAGAGAAGCTGCCCCGAATCGCACAGCGTACCCAGGGCAGAATCAGGATTAGAACCCAGACCTCCTGACTCCCAGTCCCCGAGCCCTTTCTCACACTGGCGCAGCAAAGCCCTCTGGGACCCAGAGCTCTAGACCGTAAGCTCGCCGCGTGCAGGGAACGGGGCTTCCCGCTCCATTATGTTCTACTCTCTCCGTGGCTCGGTGGAAAGACCCCGGGCTTGGGAGTCAGAGGTCACGGGTTCTAATCCCCGCGCCGCCGTTTGTCAGCTGTGTGACTTCGGGCAAGTCACTTAACGTCTCTGCGCCTCAGATACCTCATCTGTAAAATGGAAATTAAGACTGTGAGCCCCACGGGGGACAACCTGATCACCTTGTATCCTCCCCAGCGCTTAGAACAGTGCTTTGCACATAGTAAGCGCTTAACAAATACCGTAAGCGCTTAACAAATGCCATCGTTACTCCCCCCGACGCCTAGTACAGCGCTCCGCGCTCGGAAAGCGCTCGATATAGCGGACCGATTGCTCGAGGGAGGGGCTCGGGGGTGGGAGTTAGATACTGCTGGGTTTCACAGATCTGGGTCTCGTCCTCGGGCTTAAGCCGATGCCCCCGGGCTCGAAACCGATCTCGCCACCCACCGCCTCGGATCAGCACCGAAACATCCTTGGCAAGCGTTCCCGGGTCCCCGGTCGACCGCCTTCTCCCGCGGACGGAGCCGGCCGGTCCGTCTCGGGGAGGCGTCCGGATCCGGTGGGGGCCGAGGGGCGGGGGTCCCCCCTGTAGCTAAGACGCCCCTCCCCGACCCCCGAGAGAGGTGGATGCGGACAGTCAGGGAGGAGTCACTCGAGACCTGACGGAGGCCACGGGTTCCTCCCAGATCCGCGGGCTTTCTCTCCGAGCGTGACCATCCCATTCAAAGGTCTTTGTCTCCCAGCATTTAGTACGGCGACTGGCACATTGCGAGTCCTAAATAAATGCCATGATGACCCCCGGGACACACACAGCAAGCGGGCTTCTGTGTCCTGAACACGAAAGTCTGGAAGAGGAGGAACCCCGGCCACAGGGAGCCTGGATCTGGGCTCCCAATCACTTGTTCCCGCGTGCGACCTCACTGAGCCACGAGAATTCCATCTGGCCTACGTTTCCTCCTCATTTCCTCCCTCTGTTCCCTACGGCCCAGGCCTCAAGCGCCCACCCCCACAACCCGCCGGATCCATGGCGGCGGGAGAGACGCACGCACGCACGCGCACACGCACGTAACCCCCCAGAGGGCCGGGAATTAGAGGCGGAGGTTACTCAGTTTCTCATTCAACACCACTGCCTGATTAGCCGTGGGCCCCGGGCCCGTGGGCCGGTGCTTATTTGCGTGGCTGGGCTACTTCATCCTCTTCTCTTATCTGTCAGACGTCTAGGCTGGACTGGGGGAGCTGTCACTCATTCTTTTATTCGTCCGTTCGTTCCAGCATAGTTACTGAGCGTTCACTGTGTGCTAAGCGCTTGAGAGAGTACAATATAACAATGAGCAGACGCATTCCCTCCCCATAACGACCTCCCAGTCTAGAGGAGGAGGCGGACGTGAATATAAATAAATTACAGATACGTGCTGTGGGGCTGGGAGGGGGGAGACGAATGAAGGGAGCTAGTCAGCGCAACGCAGAAGGGGGTGGGAGAAGGGGAAACAAGGCTAATTGGGGTATTTCTTAAGCGCTTACTACGTGCAGAGCACCGTTCCAAGCGCCAGGGTAGATACCGGGTCATCAGATTGTCCCACATGGGGCTCACATTTTTTAATCCCCATTTTTACAGGTGAGGTGACTGAGGCACAGAGAAGTAAAGTGACTTGTGCCCCAGGTCACACAGCAGACAAGTGGCGGAGCTGGGATCAGATCCCACGACCTCTGACTCCCAAGCCCGGCCCCTCGAAGGCCTCTCGGAAGAGACGAGCTCTTAATAAGGCTTGGAAGCGGAGGAGAGTATCTGTCGGATTCGAGGAGGGAGAGCGTTCCGGGCCAGAGGCGGGACGTGGGTGAGGGGTCGGCAGAGAGAGAAAAGATTGAGAAGCAGTGAGAAAATTGGCACTGGAGGAGCGACGGGCTGGGTTGTAGTAGGAGAGTAGCGAGGTGAGGTAGGAGGGGACGAGGCGATCAGATGCTTTGAAGCCAACGGGGAGGGGTTTCCGTTGGACGCGGCGGTGGATGGGCAACCGCTGGAGTTTCCTGAACGTTTCTGTAGAGAAACGACCCGGGCGGGTGACACGGTAATCAAGGTGGGACGGGATGAGTGATTGTATTTACGCAATAGCAGTTGGGATGGAGCGGAAAGGGCAGATCTGCCCAATCTCGTGAAGGATTCGGTGATGTATCGAATACGGGCGTTGAAGGAGAGAAGTCAAGGATGACCCCAAGGTCCCGGGCTTGCGAGACAGGAAGGGCGGCGGTGCCGTCTACAGGGATGGGAAAGTGACGGGGAGGGCAGGATTCGGGTGGGAAGATGGAGAGTTCTGTTCTGGACACGTTAAGCTCGAGGTGGCGGGAGGACATCCAGTTAGGCGTCTTCCGCCTCTCCCACCCCGCGGAGTGAGTCCGGCCGTTCCGCCGGAGACCCCGCGGGCAGCCGGCCCCCACCAGAACCCCGGGGTCACCCGGATGGATCTCGCTGGGAGCGGAAGGGAGTGTGAGTCAGATGCCCCAAGGCAGACACGGTGAGACACGGGAGCCCGGCGGACCGTCCCCGGTCCGCTTCGAGGCTGCCTTTAAATAGCCGGGGATTTGGGGAATTCTCTCCCCAGATGAGAACGCCGGTATGGGAACGGGGGGGAAGGGGAAGAGAAGTAGCGGCCCTGTTGGCAAAGAAGCAGGAATACGACAATAATATCTTTACCGAGGACGTTCATCGTGAGTCACCTTTTCCCGCTGCCTAAGTCTCTGTCCGGAATCACCCGTAGTCGCCCTTAACAGTCACCCCGCCTCGGTGAGCTGGGAATCTTTCCCGTCTCTGAGACGCCCCAGGTCTCTTCCACAGAGAACTTTCCCGGACATCTGAGCTGGACCCTGCTTCTCTCGGTCGCCTTAGGAGACCCCCCCACCCTTCTTACGATGAGTCTGACCGGGGCCCTGAGGTCCTGCGAGGGGCAGACCCGGAGGCCCCTCCCAGCCTCAGCACTGTCGACAGACGGGACGGAGCGGGCGGAGCTGGGCCAAATCGCTTCTCTCCCCGATGGGCTCCCTTCCAGTGGCAAATCACGGAACGTCGTCCCCTGCCAGCTCCCACCCCCTCAAGTCTCCGCGCGCGGTCGGATTCTTTGTTTCACATCCTGAAGCTACCGTGGAGGGCTGGTGTGCAGCTGCAGGCCTGGCTGGGGGATTCCCCCCCACTTCCACAGTCCCCACCGATTACTGGCCTTCTCCTTCGGGGACAGGAGATGGTGGGACAGCTGGCGAGGCCAGCAAAGGGCCTTAGGGATCTCTGATCGGGAACTGGAGGGGCAGAGCCTGGCGGGGGGGGGGAGGAGGGGTTGGGGGGGGGGGGGGGTATTGTCCTTCCCCTCCCTTTGTCCCCAGGCTGGGAATGATGACGAGCGCTCCTTTTTTGGCCTTAGAAAGATGGTGGACGGAGCCTGGTGTTGGTGGCTGACGGGCCTCCGCCAGGAAGGGCTGGAGGAGGACTGGGCGGTCGAGTGGGGCCCGAGCCGGCGGCAGAGACCGAGGCAGTGACGGGGTCGCCTCCAGCCCCCAGCCCGGCCTCGCCTCCACAAGCCCCGGTGGGTCATCCCCATCACGGAGACCGCCCCGGCCCGGGATCAGTGCTCCCGGGGGGAGGAAGCCGCGCGCCGGCGGAGAGGGGCGGCCACGGCCGTAGCCCGGGCCTTGGAAGAGTAGGCAGCGGGGGGTTCCGGAGCGACGTTTTCCCCAGGAAGCCTTCCCTGACTGATCTCTCCTCTGGCCGTCTCTGACTCTGTCACTCGTCCACTTGAGTCCGTACTCCCTAAGCTTTCGGGATTCACTCCGTACCTCTAGCATTTCGGTACGTGTCTTTACCACTCAGTTGCTTTCCTGACACGTATCTGATTTTAATGGCTGTCTCTCCTGATAGACTGGAAGCTCCCCGGACGGCAGGAAAAGTCCCAAACACTCAGCAGAGCGCTCTGGACACAGGGAGGGCTCAATACGTCCCACTCTGACCTCTCTCTATGTGTATTCCTCCATCTGAGGAAACCTTTACGTCCCTGAGCGGGGGCCTGGGCCACGAGTTGACTCCGCAACGGCAGGACCCGCGCAGGAGGTAGCGGCGTCCCTGTCACCTGACCCAGGTTTTGTCCCGGAGGCACGTGACATCACAGCGACCCAGGCTCTGCTCCAGAATGCTCACGATGTCGTGACGACCCAGACCCCGTCCTGGTGCGCGCGCGCCATGTCACGATGACTTGGATTCTGTTCCGGATCGCTCGGGACGTCGCGACGACCCGGCCTCGGAGCACGTGTTACGTCCCAACCCCAACCCTAGTATCCAGCCACTTCCACCCCTGGGGCAGGATCGATGGATAAACCGTCCGGAGAAGCAACGTGGCCGTAAGGGTGGGACCCCTGGCCTGGAAGTCAGAGAAGGATCGGGGTTCTAATCCAAACGATTCCTATTTGGGGAAGGAAGAGGTCTAGGGATGGAGTTCCTGGCCCTTTTCGGGTTTGGCAGCTCACGCCTGCTGAGTTTTGAGATGTCACCGCCAGCTGGGCACTGCCTAAAGATAACGGTGATATCTGTAAAGCGCTTATTATCAGCCAAGCACTGCAGTAAGCACTGGGGGGGGGGGGGACACAAGCTGGTCAAGTGGGACACCGTCCATGCCCCACATGGGGCTCACAGTCCAAGTGCGAGGGAGCCTGGATATTGAATCCCCATTTTGTGGATGAGGAAACCGAGGCCCAGAGAATTGAAGTGACTGGCTCAAGGCCACACCGCGGGCAGGTGGCAGAGCTGGGACTAGAACCCGGGTCCTCTGACTCCTAGGCACACGCTCTTTCCACCAAGCTGCCTAGACCAGGGAGTCGTGGCCTCCGTGACCTCTCGAGGTCACGTCTAGCCTTAGGAGCTGTCATCTTGATAAGTGTGAAGCTCTCTGCGAGCCAGCGGGGCCGGAAGGGTTGCAGCATCCTGAGAAGTGTTGTTCTCACGGTATTTCCTCTCCAGCCGGAAAGCAAGATGCCTCCGCGAGACTCCCAGGGGAAACCATCCTCCTGAGATTCCCAGAAGCAGGAAGGTCAGAGAGCTCGGCTCCTCGGATAAACCTCCTAGCTTTTCACCGGACCCGAATTCCCGAGGTTCTCGGTTCTGCCCGGCCCCGCTCTTCGGCCTCTCCCCTCTTTGGCTCCGGAGCTGGGCTCTTCCCTCGGGGAATGAATGTCTGGAGGAAGGAAGTAGGCTGCCTATCCCGACTCTGCCCCTTGTCAGCTGCGTGACTGTGGGCAAGTCACTTCACTTCTCGGGGCCTCAGTTCCCTCCTCTGTAAAACGGGGGTGAAGACTGTGAGCCTCACGTGGGACGACCTCATTCCCCTGTATAATAATGCTGGTATTTGTTAAGCGCTTACTATGCACCGTTCTAAGCGCTGAGGTAGATACAGGGTAATCAAGTGGTCCCACGTGAGGCTCGCAGTTAATCCCCATTTTACAGATGAGGGAACTTGGGCCCAGAGAAGTTAAGTGACTAGCCCAGCGCTCAGAACAGTGCCCTGCACGTAGTAAGCGCTTAACAAATACCAACATTATTATTATTATTATTATTATTACTGTTGAGGTGAGCCGTGAGACCTCTGCGAAGGCTGGATTCTCATTTCCCAGGGCCGGGGGAACACGCGTACGTTGGAGAGAGGAGAGCCCCCTCCCCCCCACCACCTTCAATATCACAACCTTCAGAGCTTAAAAATCAAATAATGCTACTTACTGAGTGCTCACTGTGTGCAGGGCACTCTATTTAGCTTCCTTAGGATCTCACACCCCTAAATCGCAGAGAAAAGAGCGCTGGGCTGGAAGTCGGCATCCGGCGGAGAGGGAGCGTGGCCTGGGAGTCGGAGGACCTGGGTTCTCGTCCCCGGCTCCGCCAACTGCTTGCTGTGAGACCTTGGGCAAGTCACTGAACTTGCCTGGGTCTCAGTTTCCTCAACTGTAAAATGGGGAGCAGAAGCCCGTTTTCCCTCCTACCTAGGCCGCGAGACCCGCGCAGGGCAGGGACTGTGTCCGACCTACCCCGGCACTCGGAACAGCGTTTGACACCCGGTAGTCACTTAACAAATACCATTTAGAGAAAAAAACCACCAATAACAGGGACTCTGCCGCCGAGCTCACCGGGTGCCCCGGGGTAAGTCGCTTACCCAGTCTGGGCCTCGGAGTCCGCATCCGTAAGATGGGCATAGACCCAGGGGATAAAACCCAGCGACCGGGCAGCAGCGGGGGTCCGGAGGAAAGGACTAGACCTCACTTGCCGGGATTTTTCACCGGAGCCTCTGGCTGGCAGGCCGGGACAGGGAAGCCGACAGGATGACATAGAGCCCCCGGGGCTTCTCTTCCACCCTGACTAGGGGCAGGGGTAAATCCAGAGCCCGGGTTGTAGAGAAGCAGCACAGTCTAGTGGAAAGCGCACAGGACTGGGAGTCGGGAGGCCTGGGCGTTTTTTCCTGGCTCTGCCGCTTGCCTCCCGCGCCATCCCGGCCAAGTGACCTCTCTGAGCTTCAGGTACCCCATCCGAATCCTCAGGGGGATTCAACCCCCATTCTGCCACCCTCTCGGACCGGGGGACGGGGTCCGGGTCCGGCCCGATCGTGTCGTATCTACCCCAGCACTTAACGTCGCTTTCGGCCTACAGGAAATGCTTAACGGACACCACGCTTATCACTGTCCTGTCAGGGGCTCTTTCCCCGTAACCGTTTTTCTCTCCCAGAGCCAGGCACTGTGGCCTGCGATTCCCCGAGGAGAGGTTGGGGCTCTCTGGGTACAGGGAGACGTGAGCCAGGGGAGGTCGGGAGGGCCTCTGGGACCTAGGGAGGGTCTCAGGGAAGAATCGGGGGGCAGGGGGGCCCCGGGACAGGGCTCCAGCGGGTCGCTCCCCGGCCGGGTCGGCCCGGGACCGAGGCGGCCAGAGCCCCGGGAGTGAGGGGAGGAGACGGCCCGGCGCAGGAACTGGGGCCGAGAAGGAGGCTGGGAGCGGCCCCGCGAGGAAGCCGGCCCCCGATCGAGTTGGCAGCTCCCCCGAGAGAGGAAAAACCCGCCCCGTGACTCCGGAGGCGCTGAACCACTTGGCCGGCAGAAGGACAGGCCCCTGTGGGTCAGGAGACGTCCATTGTCCTTTCGGAGAGGAAGCCGGAACCCAAGAGAAGCAATCAGAGAGGGCGTCCCGGGCCCGGCCTCCCGGTCCTCCCCGCCAGAGCGGTGCCAGAGAGGAGGGCCAGGTGGGGTTAGCCCTTCCTGCCCGGCTAGAAGGGAAGGGCGAGGAGTCAGCCCAAGCCCTGCCGGGACAGCCCCCCCCCCCCCCCGGCCCCCGCCACCAGAAGACCGCTCTCGTCCGAAGTCGGTCCCCGTCTTAAGGGGAGGCGGGAGGCCGGAGGGGAAGACGGTGGGAGCCGGTTGTTGGACAGGAGGTGACGTGGGGGAGGGAGGAAGAAGGCGAGCGGGGGGAGGACCGGGCCCAAACTGGGAAAGGGGGTGGGGAGGGGGAGGGCCTGGGGAATGGCGGGAGAGGGGCCCAGGCTGCACATGGGAGCTGAGCCCGGTGGGAAGAACCAACCTTGAGGTCGCTGTACTACCGGGTCGTACCCTCCCGAGTGCTTGATTCAGTAATGACGTTGGTATCCGTTAAGCGCGCACTACGTGCCGAGCACCGTTCTAAGCGCTGGGGGAGATACGGGGTCATCGGGTCGTCCCGCGTGAGGCTCCCGGTCGATCCCCATTTTACAGATGAGGGAACGGAGGCCCGGAGAAGTGAAGCGACTCGCCCGCAGTCGCACGGCTCACAGGTGGCGGGGCCGGAGGTCCAACCCGTGACCCACGGCTCCGAAGCCCAGGCTCTTTCCACCGAGCCACGCTGCCTCCCCTAGCCACGCTGCTCTGCACGCAGCGCTCGGTAAAAAAAACACTGACCTTACCGATTTATCGACTGATCGGCAATCTCGGTCCAGGGGGTCCGTCGAGCCGAACAGGGTTTCAGGGTGGGTAAGGGGCCCCCAACACAGCCTGGGGGCCGTTGGCCGGAGAGAAGACAGGCCAACGGGAGAAATGATAATAATGCCGGCATCCGTTAAGCGCTCACTAGGTGCCGAGCACCGTTCTAAGCGCCGGGGGAGATACGGGGTCATCGGGTCGTCCCACGGGAGGCTCACGGTTAACCCCCATTTTACAGATGAGGGAACCGAGGCCCAGAGAAGCGAAGCGACTCGCCCACGGTCACACAGCTGCCAAGTGGCAGAGCCGGGATTCGACCCATGACCTCTGACTCCCGAGCCCGGGCTCTTGCCACTGAGCCACGCTGCTTCTCATAAACGCAGGGACGACCGGGATCTCTTGGGGGGCTAAGGACGGACCCACCTAGGAAGGAAGAGCAGTGTATGGGGAACTAGACTCGGGAGGGCCGGGGCCAGGCAGCCCTAGAATGCGCGTTCCTTGAGGGCAGGGGCTCTACTGGATTTTAATAATCATCATCATCATCATAATAATAATAATGTTGGTATTTGTTGAGCGCTTACTATGTGCACAGCACTATTCTAGGCGCCGGGGTAGACACAGGGTCATCGGGTTGTCCCCCGTGGGGCTCACGGTTAATCCCCATTTTCCAGATGAGGGAACTGAGGCACAGAGAAGTGAAGTGACTGGCCCACGGTCACACGGCTGACAAGTGGCAGGGCCGGGAGTCGAACCCATGACTCTTTTACTCGGTCAAGTCCTTAGTCCAGTGATTGGCCCGTAGTAAGCGATCAGGAAATTCCACTGACTGACGGATCGGCCTGTAGCGGTCTAAGACGTGGCCCCTGCCTTCCCACTCTACCCTCTCCCAGCGGCGCCCGGGTCGGTTCTGAAACGTCGGTCCGAGCGGGTCTTCGGGGGAGTCGATGCCCGCCGGACCGCAGGCTCGCTGTGCCCAGGGAACCCGTCTTGCCCGCTTTATAATGAAGGTATTTGTTAAGCGCTTACTAGGTGCGAAGCGCCGTTCTAAGCGCTGGGGGGATACAGGGTGATCAGGTCGCCCCACGTGGGGCTCCCAGTCTTAATCCCCATTTTCCAGATGAGGGAACCGAGGCACAGAGAAGTGAAGTGACTTGCCCAGAGTCACACAGCTGACAGGTGGCGGAGCTGACTCCCAAGACCGGGCTCTTTCCACCGGGCCGCTTGATCTTACCCTCCCAAGCACTCGGTAGGGTGCTCAGCCCACAGTAAGCGCTCAATAAATAACCACGATTCCTTCATCCGGTTCCCTGCTCTGCCCGATCCCTAAACCTCTCCTCCCCATTCAAGTCCAAGCCTCTCCCCCGGCCGCCTCACCCCTCCTTCGCTTCCTCAGGATCCCCATCTCCTTCCCTCACCCGGCAGCAGCGTCCACTGCCTGCCAAGAGAGCGGGGGGAGGGTGGGGAGGGCAGAGTCTGGGGGTGGGCAGGAGAAGGGAGGCGGGGAAGGGATGGTTTCGTTTGCAATCTGGTCAGAGAACTGCTAGGTGACATTTCAGCAACGACACACAGCGCCCGACGCCGAGAAAGCGCTTAACGGACGCAGTTAGATCACACCCTCTCCGGGCTCCACGCGAACCCGCGGGGGAAGGGGGAAGGGAATAACTCACATAGGATAATAATATCTTGGTTTTTCTATAGGGTGTTTTGACATCAGCGATTTCTTTCCATCCTCCCAACTTCCTTTTGAGGTAGGGACCGTTCTCCCCATTTTACAGATGAGGAACCTGAGGCCTGATAATAATAATGTAATAATAATGACGTTGGTATCCGTTCAGCGCTTACTAGGTGCAGAGCACCGTTCTAAGCGCCGGGGGAGATCCAGGGTCATGGGGTCGTCTCACGTGAGGCTCACGGTCTTTATCCCCGTTTTCCAGATGCGGGAACTCGGGCACAGAGAAGTGAGGTAATTTGTCCACAGTCTCCCAGCTGCCAAGCGGCAGAGCCGCCATTCGAACCCATGACCTCCGGCTCCCCAGCCCGGGCTCTTTCCACTGAGCCACGCCGCTTCCCTTCCCTCGCCTAGAGAGGTGACCGGCCCCAGACCGCTCCAGGGGCCGAGCGGGGGGCAAAACCTGGACCTCACAGCTCCTGGGCCGGGGTTCTTTCAGATCGGAGCCCCCCGCCCCACCCCCCCCCCCAGGCTCGCGGACGGAGTCGGGCCCGGGGAGCCCATCGCCACGCCGTGCGCCCCAGCGAGCCGCCGCCGCCGTGGGAGCGGCCGGCGGGTTCGCGGGGGCCCCCTCACCTCGGACGAACACGTAGACCGCGGCCCTGAGGTCGGGGTCGTCGGCGACGGCACCGTCCCGGTACGTGCAAGTGAAGTAGCCTGTGTCGTCGGCCGCCATCCCGTAGACGGTGAGTCGGCTGCAGGTGAGCCGGAGGTCGTCGGGGCACGGCCGCTCCCGCCGGCGGACCCGCCTCGGGGAGGAGTCGCCCGCCCAGGCCCAGGCCACGGGGGCCGATCCCCTGTCGGCACAAAGGTAGAGAGAGCCGGTCACTCCTGGATGGCGGGAGAAGAGGCCCGGGCGGCCATAATCCTGCCACCCCGACAAGCCCGGCGAGAGGCTCCGCTTCGGGGAGCCTCTCTACGAGACACCCAGACGCCGCTACTTTGGGGCAGCTGTTGAAGGACCCAGGAATTCAGGAGGGCCCCCTAGGCCCGGCCCCCAAACTGCCCCACCCCACATCTTTCCAAACACCACAAACCCTTCCTTTTCGCTTGGAAATGAGGCCTAGGTCCGAGCCCCAGGGGCAGAGCTTCCCTATTCCGCCTAATGATAATGTTGGTATCTGTTGAGCGCTTACTCTGTGCAGAGCACTGTTCTAGGCCCTGGGGCAGACACGGGGTCATCAGGGCGTCCCACGTGAGGCTCACAGTCAATCCCCATTTTACAGATGAGGTGAGTGAGGCCCAGAGAAGTGAAGCGACTCGCCCACGGTCCCCCAGCTGACGAGTGGCAGAGCCGGGAATCGAACCCGTGACCTCTGACTCCCAAGCCCGGGCTCTTTCCACTGAGCCGCGCTGCTTCCCCAGTAATGATAGCAGATAAAGCTGTGGATCTCGCAGGAGGAGGGCCACTGAGGGAAAAATCCACTTGATTCTGACTATAAAGATACAGACGCAAATACCTATAGATTATACGAATACATAGAGATTGTATAAATGTATAGAGGTAATGCATAAAGGTTACAGCTTGTGGTCTTGGATTAAACAATAATAATGATGATAGCAATGTGGCAACCTCTCCACGCTTCAGTTTCCCCGTCCGCAAAATGGGGATTAGATTAATTAATTAATTAATCAATGTTGGTATCTGTTACGCGCTTACTAGGGGCCGAGCACTGTTCTAAGCACTGGGGTAGACACGGGGGAATCAGGACGTCCCACGTGGGGCTGACCGTCTTAATTCCCATTTTACAGATGAGATAGCTGAGGCCCAGAGAAGTCAAGTGACTCGCCCACAGTCACACAGCTGCCGAGTGGCAGAGCTGGGATTCGAACTCATGACCCGTGCCTCCCAAGCCCGGGCTCTTTCCACTGAGCCACGCCGCTTCTCTAATAATAATAACGTCGGTAATTGTTAAGCGCTCACTATGTGCCGAGCGCTGTTCTAAGCGCTGGCGTGGACACGGGGGAATCAGCCTGTCCCACGTGGGGCTCGCGGTCTTAATCCCCATTTTACAGA